>NC_091409.1:14636032-15259564 GCF_032191515.1 Phaenicophaeus curvirostris | reverse complement strand
GGAAGGGAAGGGAAGGGAAGGGAAGGGAAGGGAAGGGAAGGGAAGGGAAGGGAAGGGAAGGAAAGGAAAGGAAAGAAAGGAAAGGAAAGGAAAGGAAAGGAAAGGAAAGGAAAGGAAAGGAAAGGAAAGGAAAGGAAAGGAAAGGAAAGGAAAGGAAAGGAAAGGAAAGGAAAGGAAAGGAAAGGAAAGGAAAGAAAGGAAAGGAAGGAAGGAAAGGAAAGGAAAGGAAAGGAAAGGAAAGGAAAGAAAGGAAAGGAAAGGAAAGGAAAGGAAGGAAAGGAAAGGAAAGGAAAGGAAAGGAAAGGAAAGGAAAGGAAAGGAAAGGAAAGGAAAGGAAAGGAAAGGAAAGGAAAGGATAGCCTGAACCTCATGCAGCAGTGTGCGTGAGGCTGACTTTGCTTCTGGCAGCCTTCAGCTCCAAGGGCGGTCAGAGACAGCCCAAAAGGGGCTCAGAGGCTCTGAACACTTAGACTAACACTTAATTTCCAGGAAGTTGTTCAGAACGCTCCACAGCTGAGAGCAAGGATCATTGGCCTTGCTTTGGTATTGGCAGTATCCCCCAACCGAGGCATCGTCGGTGCTGTGCAGCTGAAGAAGGGAAGGGGTGGAGCGGGACAGACATGCAGAGCTAACATCCATCTCTGCCTCCTGTCCCTAAGACCCCTCCAGCTCTGTCTCTGCTCACGGTTCCCTGTGTCCCCCTCCCTCCCGCCTGCCTTTGCGCAGCCGCATCGGCTCATTCCCTTCCCAGCCGCCCGTCCTGGCCCTGGCGAGCTGGCAGAGCTCAGTGCTGCGCTGGCAGCGATGCTCCTGCTGTTCAAAGCAGCAGCTGGAAGATGAAGAAACAGAACCTTTGGCCCCCGATGCTGACCAAATTAACTTCAATTAAATAGTCCCAGCAGTTCTCTGTTGCCCTGTGCATGAAGACATCACAGCCAGAGGCATTTGACCTCCTGCTTTGGTGCCGTTGTGCTGAGGCAGCCTCACCAGTCTGGCTTGAAAGTCAGCAGCAGCAGAGCTGGGCTGAGGAGGGGGCTCCCCTGTCTGCTCTGGTGCACCTGGGGCTCGCACAAGCACCAGTCTCACCATCTTTCCAGGGCTGATCATCCCCATCGGGGTGAAGGCCCCAGCTGTGCCCAGCGTTTTGCCCACTGTGGTAAGTGGCTCTGGTCCAAAGGTTGATTGTGGTTCCATCTTGCACCGACTCCTGCAGCCCCGCAGTGCTCGTGGTCTCTCCAGGAGCTCCGTATCCCTCAGGCTCGTGAAGAGCTCGACTTCCACACCAAAGCAAAACATTTCTATCTGCTCCCCTCTCGTGAGACCTCACCGGGCGTCCCTGACATAAGAGGGATTTGGAACTGTTGGAATGGTTCCAGAGGAGGCCATGAAGATGATCAGAGAGCTGGAGCACCTCTGCTATGAGGACAGGCTGAGAGAGTTGGGGCTGTTCAGCCTGGAGAAAAGAAGGCTGTGTGAAGACCTTAGAGCAGCTTCCAGTCCTGAAAGGGACTCCAGGAAAGCTGGGAGGGACTTTTTACAAGGGCACGGAGTGATAGGACAAGGGGGAATGGTTTTAAATTGGAACAGGGAAGATTTGGATTAGACATTAGGAAAAAATTCTTCATGATGAGAGTGGTGAGGCCCTGGCCCAGGTTGCCCAGAGCAGTGGTGGCTGCCCCATCCCTGGAGGTGTTCCAGGCCAGGTTGGATGGGGCTTGGAGCAGGGAGGGAGGTGTCCCTGCCCATAGCAGGGGGTGGAACTGGATGGACGTTGAAGTCCCTTCCAACCCGAACCATTCTGGGTTCCTATGATTTGCCCCGTTGTATGGCAGAGCCAGGCTAATGAGAGCCCGGAGATGCTGGGGTGGTATCTGTCAGAAAAGAGGCTTTCATTAGCTGAGAAGAAAATGTGCATATTCTGACAGCCCAAACGGCATCTTCTCAGCACTCGTGGTTGATTTTGCTCCATCTCCACTTCTGCACCTCCAGGAGAGGCACTGATGCCCTGAGCCATCCTGTCCTGCGGGTGTTCAGCCGCGGCACGTTGCAAACTGGGGTGCTGGGCTCTTCTCCATGCTTGTTGAAAGCCTGGCAGACTTTGAAGAGCTTTGTCTAGCTATCAGCCTGCTGGCAGCGCTCCCAGGTAAGATGGGGACACAGTTGCCAGGGCCTGGCAGTGCTGCTGATGGGAAGCCGTTCTTCATGCAAGAAAAGTTCCCAGAGCAGCTTCCTCTCTACCCCTCTTTTTGTTGGAGGGTGCTGCAGAGATGCCCGTGCTTGCAGAAATCGTCTTGGCTGGGAGTTAACTTGAGGCCACGCTGAGCAAAGCCGCTGACAGTGCCTTGGCAGCTCTGTAATCTGGCTGCTGCTAATTACTCCAGATTGGGAGGGGAGGAAGATCGAGCAAACCTCACAACTTCATAGAATCCTAGAATGCTTTGGCTTGGAAGGGACCCCGAAGCCCATCCAGTTCCGACCTCATGACTTGGGCAGGGACACCTCCCACTGGATCCAGTTGCTCCAAGCCCCATCCAACCTGGCCTGGAACCCCTCCAGGGATGGGGCAGCCACCACTGCTCTGGGCAACCTGGGCTAGAGACTCCCCACCCTCACAGCAAAATATTTCTTGCCAGGATCACATCTCTATCTCTTTCAGCTTAAAACCATTCTTAATGACCAGGATTTGCTTATTTTCTTCTTTCCAGGACTCCCACTGTTTTCTTTCCCCCTCACCTCTGAGCAAAGGGAGCTCTAAGGCGCTGGAGCGGGCAGCGCTGCACTTGCCTGGGCTGCCTGCTCTGCTGCAGCGTGAGGAGGGCTGATGCTTTGGCATCATGATTCAAGGGAACTGCACCAGAAAAGAGATAAGAAATTAAGTGGTCTCAGTGCCCATCGAGGTCCCTGGCGGTGGGCAGCGCCGTGGCTGCGGAGCTGTGCTGGGATAATGGGAGGTGAGACAGGAGCAGAGAGCAAACCCTGCACCTCGGGACTCCTCGCACCCCTCCTGGGCAGGAGACCAGGCTGGGGGATGCCCGTTGTTTTTCCCAAGGCAATTTTTCCTGAGTGGTGCCGGCGAGGCTGTGCGGTGCTAGCGGCTCTGTGCCTGTTAATGCATCTGTGGTGCAAATTGCCTGCCAGACGCCCAGGCGGGGGGTGCAGAAATGGACGGGAGAGCAGCCTGGGGACATGAAAATGGAACGCTGATTCAACCCTACTGCCTTTTGCAGACAACCCCTTTCAACTAAGAGTGCCAGCTTCTCTGTGCTGGAGCCCATCAATCGCAGCCCTCACCAGGGAGGTGAAGGGTGCTGGCACCAGTAACAGCCCAGAAACACAATACTGATACTGGCCATCATCGGGTGCTGCAGAGGATGCTGTGGGCACCTCAGATTAGCTGATGGGGAAAATCTGCAACCAGCCTTAGTTCTCCTCTTGATCTATGACCATCACAACAGTCGGTTCCTAGAGGACAAGCACGAACACAACTGCAAATGGCAACCCCGCCACCAGGGAAAGCAGAGAAAGCAAGAACAACACTCTGCTTTTAAGAGCAATTAATCATTGAGCCATAGAATAGAATCCTAGAAGGGTTTGGGCAGGAAGGGACCTTAAAGGTCATCCAGTTCCACCCCTGCCACGGGCAGGGACACCTCCCACTGCATCCAGTTGCTCCAAGCCCCATCCAACCTGGCCTGGAACCCCTCCAGAGATGGGGCAGCCACCACTGCTCTGGGCAACCTGGGCCAGGGCCTCCCCACCCTCACAGCAAAACATTTCTTGCTAAGATATCACTTAAATCTCCCCTTTTTCAACTGCAAACTGTTCCCCTAATCCTATCCCTCCACTCCCTAATCCAGAGCCTCTCCCCAGCTTTCCTGGAGCCCCTTTCGGTACTTGAAGGTGCTATAAGAGCCTTCTCTTCTCCAGGCTGAGCAACTCCAACTCTCTCAGCCTGTCCTTGGATGGAAGGTGCTCCAGTCTTGGAATCATCTCCATGGCCTCCTCTGGACTCGCTCCAACAGCTCCATGTCCTTTCTGTGCTCAGGACTCCAGAACTGGACTCAGGGCTCCGGGTGGGGTCTCACCAGAGCAGAGCAGAGGGGCAGAATCCCCTCCCTGGCCCTGCTGGTCCCACCGCTTCGGATGCAGCCCAGGACATGGTTGGTTTCTGGGCTGCGAGCACATGTTGCTAGATCACGTGGAGCTTCTTATCCCCCAGTACCCCAAGCCCTTCTCCACAGAGCTGCTCCCAATCCATTCTCCCCCCGGGCTGGGTTTGTGCTGGGATTGCCCTGACCCAGGCGCAGGACCTTGCCCTTGGCCTTGTTGAACCCCATGAAGTTGGCTCAGCCGCACTTCCCCACCCTGCCCAGGTCCCTCTGGATCCATCCTTTCTCTCCAGCATGTTAACTGCACCACACAGCTTGATGCCATCGGCAAATTTGCTGAGGGTACGCTCAGTTAATAATTTTCAAAGACTTCAATGAACCTCTCCTCATTAATCCAGCTCTTTCAATGAGCAGTTACATTCACTGTGATTTTGCACACAGCGTTCAAATGCCAAATTTACCCCATTTCACTGTAAAACGAACATCTCAATCTTCTAGTATTTTACTCCATCTCTGATTTAGGATAGAATTTAATCAAAAAACGGCAAACTGAATCTGATTCTTCCTTCCTCTTCAACATCCTCCTCAGGGCAGATGGTGTTGGCAGCACTCAACACTGAGCACATCTGTCAAAACAGAGCTGAAATGTCCCTTGGCTGAGCATCGCCACTCTGTGCCCACAGGGTCCCTGCCCTCTGTGTGGCACTGCCAGCCTCACCCTGCAGCAGGATAAAAGCATCCCTGCACATGGATTATCACTCTTAGCACACCTTGAATTGGCCAGCTCTTGGAGAGAGATGTGGAGGGAGATACCTGTATCCTCCTGAGCTTGAGAGCACCAAAGACGCAAAACCTTTCAATTCCAGACTATCAGTTGTCGACTTCGATATTGGAGCTGTTTCTGTGCACAACACACACTCCTCTTCCACATCAAAACCCACACTGGACTGGCTGAGTGATTCACAATGTTCCATAATGGAGGCAATTAGCAAGCAAACTGTGATCTGTTATTTAGATTGATAGGATACTGTCAAAAGGAGTTAGTCTTCCAACCTGACCTTCTTGACTGCTTTGAGGAGCTCTCCTCTCTCCATGCAGCTGTGCAGGGCTCTCAGTGGCACCAGCTCTGCTCCTGGTGGCCTTGCACAGGAGGAGTGGTTTATCACCACACCACCTCTCCGAAAAAATTCTTCACAGAAAGGGTCATTGGGCACTGGAACAGGCTGCTCAGGGAGGGGGTTAAGTCACCTTCCCTGGAGGTGTTTAAGGCACGGGTGGACGAGGTGCTAAGGGACATGGGTTAGTGTTTGATAGGAATGGTTGGACTCGATGATCCGGTGGGTCTCTTTCAACCTGGTGATTCTATGATTCTATGATTCAAACACCCAGACAAGCGAGAGGCAAGAGCCATGTTTCCAGCTGATGATGTTGGTTGTTTCTGGCCAGGACGGTGTTGCCGGAATGGAGAACTTCAACTTGGGGGCTTTTCCTTAGAAAAAGCTGCTCCGGTGCTTGTGGGCTTGAACTTTCAAGGCGATTGAAAATTGAAGGCTTGGAAATGAGAAGAGGAATGAAAAAGTTTCCCAACTTCTCAGTAAGTGATCTGCTTCTACTGAACCCCCGAGCACTACAACATCACAGGCAGGCGTGTTCACAGGAGATGGAGTGACCCATGTTTGTACCAGCTCCACTGCAAAGCGTGCACAACCTTCTGCTGTGCCTCAGTTTCCCCGTGTATAAAACAGGTTGCTGTGTCACTGCTCTGTTGTTCAAATGCGGGTAAACAGATCTCATTTACACGTAAGGATTAAAACTCCTGTATTAGCAGAAGGGAGGGCAAAACAGGCCAAAGTTCTGTGGTTTTCTCATCAGTATTCCCGTTAATGACTGCAGTTAACCCCCTTTGCCCTCACTTAAGAAGGATCTGGTTTTTTGGATGTTCTTTTATAGGCCTTAATTACCTATACATTTCCTCTTCTCCCAGCTGGGAGGTCTGGCACATCTGAGCAGGCTTGGCTCTCTTTTGTTTTCCTTCACTTTCATCCACGCTGCCTGTGCAGCATCAACCCAAACCCCAGAGCTGCTCTCTGAGCCTCTCCCTGTGGTGCAGAGCTGTTCCCTGGGGCTGAGCTCTGCTTTGGCCTGGCACTCATGGAACCACAGAATCATTACGCTTGGAAAAGACCTCTAAGCTCCTCCAGTCCAACCGTCAGTCCAACTCCACCGTGCCTGCTAAGCCCTGGCCCCAAGTACCACGGCCACAAGGTTTTTGAACTCTCTGAGGGACGGGGACTCCACCACCTCCCTGGGCAGTCGGTTCCAGTGCTTGGCAATCCTTTCCATGAAGAAATTATTCCCAATATCCAATCTAAACCTCCCCCAGCACAAATGGAGGCTATTTCTTTCCATCCTATCCCTTGTTCCTTGGGAGCAGAGCCCAGCACCCACCTCCCCACAACCTCCTTTCCAGGAGCTGCAGAGAGCGATGAGGTCTCCCCTCAGCCTCCTCTTCTCCAGGCTGAACAGCCCCAGGGCCCTCAGCCGCTCCCACAACCCCTGTTCTCCAGACCCTCCCCCAGCCCTGTTCCCCTTCTCTGGATGCTCTCTAGCCCCTCAAAGTCTTTCCTGAAGCAAAGGGGTCACAACTGACCCCATATAATTCCAACCAGCTCATTATCCATCACAGGGCAGCGCTCCATGTGTTCCTACTGCTCCCTCACCCAAAGGGCAACCCTCTCTCCTTGGTTTCTTCTAGGTGAGAAGACATCAGAGGAGTCTACCGCATCTGTGGAATGAGGCAGAGATTTATGGAAAAAGTTAACGAGTATCACTAAAAAACATGGCAAAGTGCCAAGGAACAAAAAGGCCAGAGCTAACCTTCAGCCTGGCATGTCCCATGTCCGGTGTCTCCATTTGGGTGTGAATTGTGTTTCACATTGCAAAGGAATCAACTCTGGCAGCTGACGTCTGCCTTTCAGTTTCTTTTGCATCTCCCTCTGTTTTCTTTCTTTCTCTGGACTCTCATTCATGGCTGATATTTGACTCTTCCCTTGTTTTCTGACAGTTTTGATAGCTGCTCAAACAGGGCCGGATTCCAAACGCCACGTCTGCTTGAGCAATGCCTGGATTCTCCTGCCAGATTTTGCCTTCTCCAAGTGGGATGCAGCTCCATGCAGAGGAGGCTTCCAGCACCACCGCTGGGGATGTGACACTGCCCAGGGTGGCCTCCCTGGGGCACACACACCTCCTGCTTTGGGTAATTGCCCCAGGAAGAGAAAGTTCCCCTATGTTTTCCCCCCTCAGGCTACAGCCTTTGAATGCGCAATGTTTACACAGCTCAGACAAAGTGTTTTCCATTGGTATTTTAAAAGGAAGGCAGAGTTCTATCTCCTGTTAAGTTTTAGTGGTGGAGAGATGAATGTATGGATTGGGGGAGCGAATTGGCCGAACCATCACCCCATCAGGGGCTTCCAGCCCCAAGCAGACCCAATTATAACCTCATGGCATCTTGGCTTGGATCAGAAACGGCATGGCCAGCAGGTCCAGGGAGGTTCTTCTCCCTCTGGACTCAGCACTGGTGAGACCGCTCCTCGAATCCTGTGTTCAGTTCTGGGCCCCTCACCACAAGAAGGATGTTGAGGCTCTGGAGTGAGTCCAGAGAAGAGCAACAAAGCTGGTGAAGGGGCTGGAGAACAGGCCTTATGAGGAACGGCTGAGAGAGCTGGGGGTGTTTAGCCTGGAGAAGAGGAGGCTGAGGGGAGACCTCATTGCTCTCTCCAACTACCTGAAAGGAGGTTGTGGAGAGGAGGGAGCTGGGTTCTTCTCCCAAGTGACAGGGGACAGGAGGAGAGGGAATGGCCTCAAGCTCCGCCAGGGGAGGTTCAGGCTGGACATCAGAAAAAATACTTCACGGAAAGGGTCATTGGTCCCTGGCAGAGGCTGCCCAGGGAGGGGTTGAGTCACCTTCCCTGGAGGGGTTTAAGGGACAGGTGGACGAGGTGTTGAGGGACATGGTTGATTGATGGGAATGGTTGGACTCAATGATCTGGTGGGTCTTTTCCAACCTGGTGATTCTATGATTCTATGATTTTTATGATCAGTAGATGCTACAGCATGAAGACTCTTGGTTGTAACACAAGATCTTTGATCTAAGAACAAATGTAATAAAGGTGATCTGGGGACACAGACCATTCTCCTCTTATCCACGCAGACACAACTGGTGGCAGGGACCTGCACCTCCCACTCCGCCCCACTCTCCCAAGGGTTCTGCTTCCTATCAGCCTTCCAGGGCCAGATTGTGTATTTTGCTGTTTTCCTCGTGCCATCTGCGCTGCTCTCGCTTCCCTCGCTCTGCTTGCGGCACATGCTGTGGGGAATGAGGGGTGGCTGAGCAGGCTCCAGGCAAGCTCCTGGATTTTCAAAACAGGAGGGAGAGACACGGGTCCCTGCTCTGTGGGCAGAAATCCAGTCATAGAATCATAGAATTGATAGGTTGGAAAAGACCTTTGAGATCATCAAGTCAAATCATACCTGTCCACTAATAAGCTAGATCCTTGAGCACCTCATCTACCTGTTTTTTAAATACCTCCAGGGATGGGGACTCCACCACCTCTCTGAGCAGCTGCTCCAGTGCCTGAGAACCCTCTCAGTGGATTTTTTTCCTGATGTCCAATCGGAACCTGCCTGGGTGCATCTTGAGGATGTTTCCTCTCGCACCTGTCACTTGGGAGAAGAGACCAACAACCCACCTCACCACAAACTCCTTTCCAGGGCTGCAGAGAGCGATGAGGTCTCCTCTCAGCCTCCTCTTCTCCAGGCTAAACAGCCCCAGGCCCCTCAGCCACTTCCACAGCCCCTGTTCTCCAGATCCTTCCCCAGCTCTGTTCCCTTCTCTGGACGTGCTCCAGCCCCTCAAGGTCTTTCCTGGAGTGAGGGGCCCAAAACCGAACTCAGGATTCAAGGTGTGGCTTCACCAGCACTGAGCTCAGGGGGTTGATCCCTTCCCTGCTCCTGCTGGCCACCCCATGGCTGATCCAAGCCAGGAAACCAGAAAGAATTTGAGATACCTCAGGCTGCATAGTGGAGTCTGGAAAGGAGCCCAGCAGGTACCCCATGGCATCTGGGGCCCAGGGGCTGCCAAACCCTGCTCACATGCTGTTAGGACGGGGGCTCTGGGGAATGCACATATATTTGCTTGCCAAGGACACTGGGCATTTATAAACTTACCAGCACCAGCAAGGCAGGGAGTAATGGCCACACCTGTTGCTCCAAGTGGCTGTATGAGCTGGAGCTCTCATCTGGGCTTTGGGAAGGGTTGGAAGGTAGCAACCAAGTCCCTACAATTTGGAATGTGATACAGCAGCTATTTAAAGGTCTACATCACACCCTTGAAATGCTCTGCAGGGCAGTAGGCATATGGAGGACATGAGGCACAGTCCACATCCTTAGTCTAGAGCTCAGGAGCCAGGATCTGTCCCTTCCTGTGTTGCTGATGTGTGGGGTGATCTTGGGTGATCCTGTTCAGGATCCTTCTGGCAGATCCCGGTTGTGATGTCCAGCTTGTGATGCCATGACCATGCGCTGCTCATACTTTAGGATCTGCTGAGCTACGTATAAGAAATAACAATTAGAGCTGTGAGTTATGCCAAGCTCTCATTCTGCTGCTGGCATGAGGGGCAGACGAAGAGAGCAGAGTGGTCGGTGGGCTGGTGGCTCCTCTCCAACCTTGCCAGGGGCGCCTACAGCTTCTTGCAGTCAACTGACCATGTAGGGTGAGAAATCAGCCCTGGAGATGTGACCAGAATCACCTTCTGCCAGGGGCTGTGAAGGCAAAAACTGTAACCAGACGCTGGGTTGGGAGAGGGTGAGCTGAGGCTCCTGGACTGCCAGGAGCTGTATGTTGGGGCTGTCCTTCATGGCAAAGGTCACCAGCTGACAAACTGAGGGACTATGGCCACCTTGTCCCTATAAACGAGCACCCTCCAGGGACAAGAACAGGTTCAAATGACTCCTCTCCCAGGGCTGGGCTGCTGCGCACGCCAGGGACCACAGAGCAGAGCCTTCCAGCAATGCCACCCACGCTGCAGGCTGGGCAGCCCGACAGCCTGTGTGCTGCTGGCTCTCCCCTGCCTCTCTCCCTGCCCACTGGGAATATTTCCCCAGCTCACAGGAGATGGACGCAGCTTAATGAGTGCTAATGAGGTGTTCGGAGTGCCTGGCTGGCACTGCTCTGCGTGTGAGGCTGGTGACGCAGCCTGGGCACCACGGAAGCACTGTTGGAATGGGGGGTGCCCACAGCCTGCAGCTCCCATCGTGAAGGGACCACTGGACACTGTTTGGGGCTTCAGATGGCCCTTTTCAGTCCTCCTTCCTAGTGAGATGCAATAGATCATTATGCTCTCTGGGGTTTCTGCTTGAGCTTTGGTTTTCCTTAGCCCCACAGAGTTGTTCCACAGCCTTAGTCAGTGTCTTTCTCCTATCTCAGCTGAGGTTGGAGGGTCCATCCAAGGCACAGCAGAGTGAGGTCCAACCCAAAAGGAGAAAGAACTGTATGTCCCATGAAATCCGTAGGGCGATGTCAAGATGAGCTGGTTTTGGGTGTTCCTCATCTGTTGCCATCCTGATACCTTTCTTGCTTTTTCTTACTGGTCAGGGTACCTCAAACAAGTCCTTGAGCGTGCCAGAGACTTGCAGAACCTCTGTGGCTCTGGTAGGTATTAACCCAGCTTTTGCTGGACTTCACAAATGGCTCCTGCACATTTCTACCCTCACATACCTTGACATGTGCGACTCGGGGAAGCTTTAATTTCCTAAAAGCAGGCCCCACCTGTGGCTGTAGGGACCAAGGCAAGAAGAGAAGGTACAAGTAAAAAGGAGAAGTTCCTCCTTCTACAGGAGGAACTGTGGAAAGCTCCTGCACCTGGGTCTGGAAAGGGACTTAGGGGAAGGAATGGGACATGGAGAGAGCGAGGCAGATGGCCTTCAGGATGCTGGTATTTCTGGATACCTGCAGTTCCCAGTTGCTGTGGTCCAGAAAGAGCTCCTGGCTGCAGGTCCTCAGTGTCACAGTGCCCATGGGTGCTTTGCCCCTGGAGCTGAATTCCCAGCGCTGGAGTGGGGCTGGTGTTTCTGGCTGCAGCGGTGGGAGTGGGGGGACCTCGATGGCTGTGGCTTTGGAAGGACACCAGGAACCAGCATTTCCAGGGGGCATTGTGTGAGGGGGAAGGAACCAGGTTTATAAGGAAATCGCCTTTGCTTGTTCCCAGAGTTTTAGAAACACGTTCTTGGATTCAAGAACAAGGCCAGTATTTGCCTTTTTTTCCTCTGCCCTCAGCTTTTGGATCAGACCAAAACTGGTGATAGGAAAACTGAGCAACCTGATCCAGTGGGAGGTGTCTCTGCCCATGGCAGGGGGGGTGGAACTGGATGGGCTTTGAGGTCTCTTCTAATCCAAACTATTCTGTGATTCTAAAACCAGGAAACCAAGGAGGAAAGGGATGAGCAGAGGCTTGAGGCAGGAACAAGTGAACAGGCAGTGAGGAGAGAGATGCTGAACATTAAGAGGAAATTTTTCACAGAAAGGGTCACTGGGCACTGGCAGAGGCTGCCCAGGGAGGGGGTTGAGTCCCCTTCCCTGGAGGGGTTTAAGGGACAAGTGGATGAGGTGCTGAGGGACATGGGTTAGTGATTGATGGGAATGGTTGGACTTGATGATCTAGTGGGTCTCTTCCAACCTGGTTATTCTATGATTCTGTGATTCTATGGAGGATGGGAAAGCAGGAAAGCAGAATAGGAACTGAGCATGGAGGCCTCTAGCCAAGACACCCAGCGCTCCTCTCAGCCTGTCTTTCACGTATCGTAGTGTTTGGGTTTCACTAAACCTAGGAAATTCCCACGTAAAGAATGTTTTATTTTATCACCAAGACTGTGAAGTGCAACCCAAATGAAGAGACACTACATAAGAACAAATGCTTCAACATTAAACCCACAGAAATCCCAAGCAAATGCTCCATTTGTTATTTCTATACCAACCCCAGGGACTCTAGTGATGACTGGAGGTAGCAGTGGGAGAGGAACCAGCAGAAATCAAGAAGAACCTGGTATACTTGGGAGGAAGCCAGGGAGGAGCACACTGTGTGGGTACAGGACTCAGGAGAAAAGCAGAGTCAGGTTCCCATGGGCAGCATCCTACACTGCCAGAGAAACATGGTCTTGCCAGCAGTCATATAACTTGAATTCTGATTCTGCATCCCATTTACAGATCCCATTTCTATCTCGGAACAGCTTTCTCTTTTTTTCTAGCCTTAAAAGTTCAGGGTTGTTTTATCACTCATTGAGTGCTAAGTGGAACCCGCAGTACTTACTGCTTTACTCCACCATGAGCCCTGCGTTTCCTCATGAACTGCATTTAGATACATGCAATGTTGAGTTTGTACCATGGATTTCTTTTGCCAAGTGGGGAAGCATTGCTATTTGAAAGATGTCTGGGCAACTCTCATCCTGAAGGTTGGAAACCAATCTGACAGGTGCAGGCAGCTCCTGGGCTGGGCTTTGCAGGAGCTGTAAAAGCTGCCTGCCCCTTTGCAGTGTCAGCCTGGTGGGAGCAATGCAGCCTGGAAAATCTGGTCTCTCCTACACCTTGGCCATGACCTTTAAAAAAGTTTGACTCAAGGTGTCTCACCCTGAGCATTTGAACTTTGCAGCAGATAACCTTTTGGCCAGAATCTGCTGTCTTTACTCATTTTCATAGAATCATAGAATCACCAGATTGGAAAAGACCTCTTGGATCATCCAGTCCAACCATTCCTATCTGCCAGTAAACCATATCCCTGAGCACCTAGTCTACCCATATTTTAAATACCTCCAGGGCAGGTGACTCAAACACCTCCCTGCGCAGCCTGTTCCAGTGCCCGATGACCCTTTCTGTGAAAAACAACTCTTCTCTGCCCAGCAGCTGGCACAGCTCCCTGGCAAGACTCTGCTGTGCAATATCTCCCATTCCAGAGCCTACTGAGCCAGATGCGATGTGCAGCAGATGATGGATCACCAGCCGAGCCAGGCAGTCACATCTACCCGTGGGAGGGGGCTGCAGCGTCAGGGTGGGGACATGGGAGCTGGCAGCAAAGTGGGGAGGTGAAGGATGAGGGGTGACAGCAAATGGGTGAGCTGGGGCAGACTGACTGTCTCCTAGTATTTGTCACCCTGGCCATACCTGCATTGCCACCTCCTTCTGAATGTCTCAGCTGCACCAATGCCTCTCCCTGCTCGCTGTGCCCTGGATGGCACAGCTGCCCGTGGTGGATCTGGAGGGGATCCTGCACAAGGAATGACTCATCAGCCAGCCAACCGCAGAGTTAATTGCTTCCTCTCCTGACTCACACGGTGGCCGGGAAGCAGGCTGGTGCTGCACAGCTCAGGTGCACACTCAGCCTCCAGCGTCCTAAAAACTCAAGAGTTTTTAGGGATGTGCAGCCCAGGCTGGACCAGTGAGCTCTTTCCTGGCATCACTAGCCTGGTGCAGCCTTCCCGAGCACCTGATGGGGTCAGTGCCCTTTCCTGCTTCCCAGGTGAGATCTTCCCTCTCCCCCTCTTTCAGCGGCTCCACAGCTATCAGCCATCCAGCATACATCGCCAAGCTCAGCCCTCCAGGGAGCAATGAGGGATGGAACCCGCATTTTGCAGCCTGCAGGAGCCCAGCCGATGAGTGGTTCACTGGGAATGGGTTTGCTACTGCCTCATATACCCCCATCCATTTATGGGGAGCAGAAATTACATCCCACAACATTTAGGCAGCATTCCCTGCTGTGCCCAGGTGCCAGAAGGTTTGGCCATGGGAGGTCAGTGCTCAGTGCTGCATTGTTGGGCTGGTGCCATGAGCAGAGCAGCCTTTGCTTGCCTGCCTTATGAACAGCAAAGCTGCCCTGGGGCCTCACAGCCGCCTTCTCCCCCAGTTGCTGGACATTATGTGCATCGTGGTGCATCATGGAATGGTTTAGGTTGGAAGGAACCTTAAAGCCCATCCAGTTCCACCCCTGCCATGGGCAGGGACACCTCCCACTGGATCCAGTTGCTCCAAGCCCCATCCAACCTGGCCTGGAACACCTCCAGGGATGGGGCAGCCACCACTGCTCTGGGCAACCTGGGCCAGGGCCTCCCTGCCCTCACAGGGAAACATTTCTTCCTGAGATCTCACCTCAATCTCCCCTCTCTCAGCTGAAAACTGTCTCCCTTTGTCCTGTCCCTGCTCTCCCTGATCCAGAGCCCCTCCCCAGCTTTCCTGGAGCCTCTTTCAGCACTGGAAGCTGCTCTAAGATCTCCCTGGAGCCTTCTTTTCTCCAGGCTGAACAACCCCAACCCTCAGCCTGTCCCTGTACAGGAGGTGCTCCGGCCCTTTACCATCTCCATGGCCTCCTCTGGACTCACTCCAACAGCTCCATGTCCTTCCTCCAGAACTGGATGCAGGGCTCCAGGTGACTGAGGTGTCTCAACAGAACGGGCAAGCTCTGGGTATCCTGAGGGCAAGTTTGGCACCACTGGGAAGCTCCTTTGTGCTGTGTTATTCCAGGCAGGCACATGGACCATGACCTGAAGATGTCTCAGCAGGCAGATGTGGCAGCACAGCACCAGGACCAGGGCTGGCCAAGACTGCCAGGGAGCAACAAGAGGAGGAGAGAAGGACCAGGAGCTGAAAGAGCTGGAGTAACAACATAGTTGTTCCTTTGGGTGTTGAGGACAAAAGGACCTATAGAAACCTCTGCTGTGCCCTTGTGCTGGGAGCACAGAGACCTCATAGCCCAGCACAGGCTGTCATTGCGGGGTTGGGGCTGGCAGGCAGAGCGCAGTGCTTCCAGGGATTCCTCCCTAGCATTCTGCTTATCTCTGCACAGCCTAAACCCATCTGTGGTGAGGGGGTGGAGAGCCTTAAGCACAAGCAGGAAGCACTGTCAAAAAAAAGGCCTCTTCAGTGTTGTTATGCCGGTGCAATCATGTCAAAAAAACCAAAAAGGCATCGCCACCTGCAAAAGAGCAGGCGCTAACTCTGACAGCCTTGGAAATCCCACCCACATCACCAGCCCTCTGAGAGACAAGCTTGTTCCTTGGGTCCCTGCTCTCTGTGTGATCCAGTCTCAAGCCCTGTGGCTGGGTGGACCCTCCTCAGCAGACAGAGCAGCTCAGGTTCTCCACTCACCTGCCCCACAGCACTGCACGAGCTCTCCAGGACCACCAGTAGCCCAGAGCCATCAATCCATGGCCCCAGCATGAACCCATTCCTTGCACTGCCAGAGACACAGCCAGGGAGAAGAGGTGCCTCCTGCTCCATTGGCTGAGCCATGATGGGACCAAGACTCAGGCTCCAGTCCTTTCCTGTGAGACCTCCTTATAACTTCAAACCAGGCAGAGATCTGTAGCCCACAAGCAGAGTTTCTGGATGTGCCAGCTGCATCTGAAGAACATCATCACTTGATGCCACCAGCTCTCTGCCTTCCCTCCCTGTTTATCTGTACGAGCGCCTGCTGGTGCCTTGGGGAACTGAAGGGTGGTCTGGAGGAACACAATCTTGCTCCCTAACATCAGCCTGGGGGTTCTGGGGCATCCAGGGAGTACAGCGGGATACGTCCCCTCCTCTCTGCCAGACAGGTTTCAAAGCTTGTGTACAACATCACTTTGAACCTGTCTGACAGCAGCAGGAGCGATATGTGCTCCATGCACAAATCCAAAGGGATAACATTCCCTGAGGGAGAGCAAAACCCTGATGACAGCTGGCGTGGCCTGCAGGAGTGATTCCTGCCAAGCTGCTCATGTCCCCGGAGAGGATTTTCACCAGTGTTTTCTGGCAGCCCTGGCCTCGGTGTTACCTACCACAAGCTGGTGAGCTGCCTACAGATCCTGTGCTCTCGTCATTCCACTCTCCCACAGGAGTCGCCACCACATTCCTGATGGTCACAGCTAAGCTCTCTGCCTGACATTCCTGTTATATGCCTTCTGTGTCACCCACTGGACCCAGGTGATGCGGTCCAGAAGATGACTTCAGGAGTGAGGTGAGCATCCCTGGCTTCTGAACCAGGGAGGCAGCGCAGTCCCAGAGAGAAACAGAAGTGTCCATTGAACTGACCCAGATTACCTGTTTTGGCTCTGCTTACCAAACTACAACAGTGCTTTCCATGCTGATAATACTTAGAATCACAGAATTGTTTAGGTGGGAAAAGACCTTTATGAACATGAAGTCCAGCCACTCAACACTGCCAACACCACCACTAAACCATCCTCTGAGGTCAAGGCACATCCCTGCTGGGGTAGAGCCATCACTTTGGGCAAGTGGTGCAGAAAGGAGGGCTTGGTTCCCTTCACAGCAGGGATGGCCAGAGGTGGACCCTGCTTGGTGAAGAACAACAGAGCATCCAAGAACCCTGATGGACCTGTACAGTGAAGAGAGATTTATTTTATGTTTGAAAGAACTAGTAAAAAAAACAAGGGGAAGAGACAAGGAAGCTGGAGGAAAGTCTGCAGGAAGATTGGGAAGGTGTGGTGGAGCCTGAGGAGGGCTGATGGAGGGGGCACAGAGCAGACTCCTGCGATCTGCACAGGGCAGACACAATCACCAGCAGAAGGGGGACAGAATGGAAAAACTGGGGACATTCCCTGGGATCTGAACATCACAGGGATTTGGTGGGACAACAGAGGCTGGGTGTGTCAGCAGAGAAGGCAGAACGTGGGCAAAGGGAGTAGCGCCACATTGCTGTACATCAGGGGTGTATAAAGGTGGATGTAGAGGAAAACACGAATATAGAGAGACAAAATCAAGCAGACAAAGGCAGAAAATGAGTTCTGCCAAGATGTATGAGCCTAGGAAAAAAACCTGTATGTCCAGAGATGTGGTGGCTGCCCCATCCCTGGAGGTGTTCCAGGCCAGGCTGGATGGGGCTTGGAGCAACCAGATCCAGTGGGAGGTGTCCATGCCCATGGCAGGGGATTGGAACTGGGTGGGCTTAAAGTCCCTTCTGACCCAAATCATTCTGTGATTCTATGACTCAATGTCTAGAAAAGTCTAGATTAACAAGACTGGGCAGATAAGGAAATACCAGATGATATGTGAGGTGGCTGAGCTGTTTGATATCTTTTATGCTTTAAATATTTACAGAAGGGTTAACTGTGACCAGATCACTACAAGCAACAAGAGGCTAGGAACAAGAACAGAATAAAAAGGTTAAAAAATATAGCATGGGAATATTCAAATAGTTATGGTCTGATAAAATTTTAATGGAGGACATAAGGAACGAGCCACAGTAATCTCTGACCCCATCAGCAATTATCTCAGAAACCATATGGAGCACGGGTGAGGTCCTTGTGGGCTGGAGCAGGACAAAACACAGTGCGTAGCATTAGAAAGGGAGGAAGGGAAATACACTCATCAGAGCAGCTTTGATGCCTGAAAAGATACAGAGCAAAATTATTACACAATTACACAGACACTGAGGGGCTGGAGCACGTCCGGAGAAGGGAACGGAGCTGGGAAGGAAGCAACTGGATCCAGTGGGAGGTGTCCCTGCCCATGGCAGCAGGGGTGAAAAATGATGGGTTTGAGGTCCCTTCCAACTCAAATCATTCTAGGATACTATGATCAGGATTTAAAATAAAACTCATTCACTTAGAAATTAATTGATACAATGCAGTTTAATAAAGACAAATGCAAAGCAGGCAACCTGCAGTGCACAAACCTCATGTGGAAACTCTTGGGCTGGTGAGCAGTACTGGATGCCTGCTGGTGAGGCTTGTCTGCTGCTGGGAGCAAGGGAAGCTCCTGCTGGGCATTGCCACCACCAGCCAGGTGGCCCTAGTCAGGCAGGGACAGTCACAAAGCTGCTCTTCTTGGACTGGGGGGAATTTCAGCTAGAGATTTGGGCTACTTATCATAAGGAGGAGGTAGCAAACAGGAGAAGGTCCGGAGGAGATGCTTACAGGTTTGGTTAGAAGATGGAAAAACATGAGCTGCTAGAAGAGGCAGAGCAAACCAAATCTGTCTAGGTCTGGCAGGGCAAAGCCTGCACGGGGATTTGCGAAAAGCCTTCTAAAACGCTAAAAATCACTAGAAAGAGATTAGTGATCATTTATTCTCAGGTCTACCATGGATATTTTGTGCAGTAATTGGCTTAATTTGTATCTGGAGAGATTTGGGGTAGCTATTAGGATTGCAAGGAGATTTTCCTTGGGCTGTATCATGATATAGCGAAGGTTGGCTGGCATCCAACTCCATCAAGAGAACATGCAGAAGAGCAGCTCCTCGCAGTCCTGCCTGCCTTTTGGGGCTGCAAGGCACCCTGGAGGCCCCCCCACCCCGTGCCAGGAAGCCTTCTCTGGTAAATCAGGGCTGGGCAGAGCCATCTTTGAGCACCCACCACTGAGGTGAGGATGCAGGGGAGAGGGGAGGCAGTGGGGGCTCAGGAAGCTGCCTTCCTCCTTGCCATGGGAGAAGGAGGTCTTTGCCTTCTTCCACCCTTTGCAGAGGGTGGAAACTGTTTTGGTGAGCTGTGCTACTGAACAGGCAAACCAGCTTCATAACGATATCTCCAGTTCTCCCCTTTTTGAGCTGTACTTTGCCATGCCATTCTTTCCTCTCCCATCTTTCTGTGCCTCTGGTTTGCATCCCCTCCATCTTCTATTCTGCTGTACCCCTCCTGCTCTCTGTCTTTCCTATCCCTCCAGCTGCGCTCCTCCTGCTTTCTACTCTCTCCCTCTTCATTCTCATTCCTTCTCACACCAGCATTTTTCATTCAGCAGCGCGACATTTCCATTTGAATTGCTTTCCTGACTCTGTCCAGGACAGGAGCCGAGCCAGGGTGCTGCATCCTGTCCTACCCCACATTCATCAGCTTCACGAGGACGGTGCTGGCTGTCCCCAGCAGAGCCACTCTGTATGCGTGGCAGCGTGCTCCCACGCCCTCCTCTCTGCCCGCGAGCTGAGCTAAGCCTGGTTCGTAGAATCATAGAATCAGTAGGTTGGAAAAGACCTTAGAGATCATCTAGTCCAACCGTACCTATCTACGATTAAATCATGTCCCCAAGCACCTCATCTACCTGCTTTTTAAACACCCCCAGGGATGGGGACTCAACCACTTCCCTGGGCAGCAGGATTACCCTGTTTGCTGGGCTCCAGTCTGTGTGCGGAGAGGGAGGGACAGAGAGGATCACCTGGAGACAGAGTGAGTGCTCCCCACCGGCATCCTCAGAGGAGGAACAGGGCATTCTGCAGCCACCCATTTCCAGGGGATCCACTGGGTCTGCAGGTTGCTTTGCTGAGAGGGCAAGGCACACAGGACTGTGCTGTCTCTGCCCTGCACTGCAAAATTCTCTCTGATGGGCTTTGCTGCTCCCCTTTTGGGCAGCGAACCAGATGTATTTACCCCATGGGTACCAATCTCTAGGGAGACTCTCACAGATGACCATATTCTGACTTGTGGCAAACCCTGTGTTTAAGCTTGTACACATAATCCTGTAGACAAAAACCCCTGAGCAACTCTGGGACTGGAGATTGATCCAGCCGCAACTAGATGTCCTCTCTGTGGGGCATTTAGAAAGCAAGAGAGGGGTCTTTCTTGAACTGTATGACTCAACAGGGGGGTTTCTTTAGCCAACTGTAAGGAGTCCTTGTGCCTGCCTCGCTGCCTCACTGTGCATGGACCAGGCATGGAGGCCTGTCAGTCTGACCTCAGTGCCAGGGAAAGTCATGGAGCAGGTGATCTTGAGTGCGATCATGAAGCACATGCAAGAGAACTGGGTGATCAGGCCCAGTCAACATGGGTCCACAAAAGGCAGGTCTTGCCAAGCTAACCTGATCGCCTTCTTTGACAAGGTGACCCTCTTACTAGATGAGGGAAAGGCTGTGGATGGATCTTCCTGGACTTCAGTAAAGCCTTTGACACAGTTTCTCCCAGCATTCTGCTTCGGAAACTGTCACCTCTGGCCTGGACAGGAGCACACTCTCCTGGGTGGAAAACTGGTTGGCTGGAGGGCCCAGAGAGTGGTGGGAAATGGAGTTAACTCCAGCTGGAGGCCAGTGACAAGTGGTGTCCCCAGGGCTGATTCTAGTCCTGTTCAATGTCTTTATCAATGACCTGGATGAAGGCATCGAGTGCACCCTTAGCAAGTTTGCGGACGACACTAAGCTGGGTGGAAGTGTGGATCTGCTGGAGGGCAGGGAGGCTCCAAAAGGATCTGAACAGGCTGGATCCATGGGCTGAGACCAATGGGATGAGTTTTAACAAGGCCAAGTGCCGGGTCCTGCGCTAGGGGCACAACAACCCTGAGCAGCTCCAGACTAGGAGAAGTCTGGCTGGAAAGTGCTGGAGGAGAGGGACCTGGGGGTGTTGGTTGACAGCGACTGAACATGAGCCAGCAGTGGCCCAGGTGGCCAAGAAGGCCAATGGCATCTTGGCTTGGATCAGAAACGGCGTGACCAGCAGGTCCAGGGAGGTTCTTCTCCCTCTGGACTCAGCACTGGGGAGACCGCTCCTCGAATCCTGTGTTCAGTTCTGGGCCCCTCACCACAAGAAGGATGTTGAGGCTCTGGAGCGAGTCCAGAGAAGAGCAACGAAGCTGGTGAAGGGGCTGGAGAACAGGCCTTATGAGGAACGGCTGAGAGAGCTGGGGGTGTTTAGCCTGGAGAAGAGGAGGCTGAGGGGAGACCTCATTGCTCTCTATAACTGCCTGAAAGGAGGTTGTGGAGAGCAGGGAGCTGGGCTCTTCTCCCAAGTGACAGGGGACAGGACAAGAGGGAATGGCCTCAAGCTCCACCAGGGGAGGTTCAGGCTGGACATTAGGAAAAAATTCTTCACAGAAAGGGTCATTGGGCACTGGCAGAGGCTGCCCAGGGAGGTGGTTGAATCCCTGGAGGTGTTCAAGGCACGGGTGGATGAGGTGCTGAGGGACATGGTTTAGTGTTTGATAGGGATGGTTGGACTCTATGATCCGGTGGGTCTTTTCCAACCTAGTGATTCTGTGATTCTGTGATTCAGGTGCTTGCTGTGGGGCTGGGTGTGGGTGCTGGGCTCAACCCAGCATCTCTGAAGCAACCTCAGTGCAGGGACCTCCCCAGCTCTACACAGACCCTCAGATTAGCCATGGGGTCTGGCAAAGTCCATTCCTTCCCAAGAACCATCTCCATGTGTTCCTGTTCATTAAGCTGAAAGTGGGGAAACTGAGATGAGACCTTAGGACGAAATGTTTTCCTGCTGGGTGGGAGGCCCTGGCCCAGGCTGCCCAGAGCAGTGGTGGCTGCCCCATCCCTGGAGGTGTTCCAGGCCAGGCTGGATGGGGCTTGGGGCAACCAGATCCAGTCGGAAGTGTCCCTGCCCGTGGCAGAGGGTTGGAACTTCATGGGTTTCCAACCCAAACCATGGTAGGATTCTAGGTTCCATCTGCATGCTGAGGACAGTGTTTTGGGGCAAAACGGCTTTTATTTCTGCATTTCTCAAGGCCCTGTGAGCACTGTGCTGTGGTCTGTGCAAAATGTCTAAACTCCTTGTGTTTTTTCACAGCCGTTGCCTTGTCCAGGCTGAAGCAGGTGTGTTTGTTCCCCAAGGAGCATGTCACTGAGCCCCATGCTCCCAGAGCCACCCGCTGCCCTTCAGTCACCCATCGCAGCAGCTCTTTCCCTACCAGAGGCAGCAGGACAGCACAAGGGCTTTGGTGGAGCCATCCCTGCTGAAACACCTGATTGACCCTCCAGCACGCACAGGATGTGAGAGCCGCACAGGCTGGGGTTGCTCTGCTTTGCTCAGCTGTGTGCTCAGCCTCACTGGGACCCTGCAGAAGCAGAGGCAAACTGTGCCTTGTCTCTCCCAGCCTTCCCAGATCCAGGCGCTTAGGCTGAGACGTGTCCTCCTGGTTCTCAGCTGGGTGTGTGCACGTACCCCCAAATCATAGAACCATAGAATCATTGAAGTTGGAAAAGACCTCTTAGCTCCTCCAGTCCAACTGTCAGCCCAACCGCACTGTGTCTGTTAAACCATGTCCCTAAGTGCCATGGCCACATGGTTTTTGAACCCTCCAGGGATGGAGACTCCACCTGGGCAGCCAGTTCCAGTGCTTCACCTCTTCGTCCATAAAGAAATGTTCCCTAATATCCAATCCAAACCTCCCCTGGCACAACTATCTCACACACACCTGTATTCACTTCTACAGTAACACACATGAACATCCATCAGGAACCAGCCCACATCGTGCAGGAGCCATTGAACTGGGCTTGGGACCCACTGTGGCAGCTCCTCAGCCTCCCCTGCCCTCCTGGAGCCGCTGACTGAGGTCCCCTGGCTCCTTCACCTGCTGGACAGAAAGCCAGAGAATCCCTTCCTGTGGGCCACCTCTCCATGGATGTGAAAGGCCCCAAGACACAATTCTCTCCCCAGGTGCCTGTCTCCTTAGGTCCCTTGGTCTGGAAGGCAGGGTTGGGTGGGGGTCTGCAGGCTGCCCACCTCCCCCCAACTTCTCTCTTCTCTTGAGGCTTATTCGGGTGCTCAGGCTTGCAGAGCTCTGCCTCTCTCCCTTGCAATCTTGCAGTCTGCCCAGGCTGAATAAGATTTATTATCTCCCCAGAACCAGGTGGACACACCAGCAAATAGCTTCCAGCCTCACAGGCTGTTTCTTTCCTTCTCTATCAGGTGCCGGTTAATGGTTAACTTCCAGGAGTTTTCCTCCTGGCAAACAGGGAGCCCTTCAACATTTTCTTTATCCTCTTGGTTAAAGAAAAACCAAGAGCCAGCTGGTATCTGGTGAACTTCTCTCCATGCCAGGTAGAACCGGTGCCCACTTTGGAGATGCCTCTGTGCAAGTGCAAGAGCAAAAAGGCAGGACAACGTTTCTTGGCCAACATGAGCTGCGGAGCCAGCGGCGCGATACGGGAGAGGGTCCAGGGAGGGCTCCATTTGACTCAGAAGTTGTAGAAGCTTGGGCTGATGGAGGGCTAGAGATACAGCTGAGGATGTGGTGGGCTTGCAGTGACCTGGCTATTTGCCATCAGGAAAAGGGCTATGGTCCCCATTGGGGTGTAAGTAAAAATTCCGCCTGTTCTTTCTCCACAGACAGAGCGGGTGGGAGCAGGGTTGGTGCTCTGATATCCTCATGGGAGCCTCAGGCCCTTCACCAGCCAAAGCACAAAGCGCCCTCGGCATGCGGGCAGGTGGTGCTAAGGCGTGAGGCACTGGGGACTTCTCATCATGGAAGAGAAACAGAATCATAGAATCATAGGTTGGAAAAGACCTTTGAGATCATCGAGCCCAACTGTACCTGTCCACTACTAAACCAGGTCTCTGAACACCTCATCTACCCGTCTTTTAAACCCCTCCAGGGACGGGGACTCCACTACCACCCTGCGCAGCCTGTGCCAGGGTCCAAGAATCCTTTCAGTGAAGAAACTTTTCCCGATGTCCAATCTGAACTTGCCCTGGGGCAACTTGAGGCCATTCCCCCTTGTCCTATCACCTCTCACCTGGGAGAAGAGACCAACACACCAAATAAGCGCTCAGGTTTCCTCTTGCTGTCTCTAAAAGCTGAGCTGTCACCCAGAAGTTTGTATGTTTGAAAGAGGGCCAGATGCTGCCAGTAACTGTGCGGAATCAAGTATTTTGCTGCTGTGCTTGCGTTCCCCTGATGGCCGTTCACCAGCCTCCGACACGGGGTGACCTTCGCACCATACGAGCAGAGCGGCTAGGGGGGCAGCGCGGCACAACCCCTCTGCCCTTCAGTTTTGGCCGCTGTGTTAAAACAGCACTTGATTTCTGTTCTCGCTGCCATGGTGGAGAAAAACAAAGAGGCAAAGAGGTTTTGCGCTTGGGTTGTTAAATGTTCATGGCAATTTAGCAGGGCTGGTTGAGAGTTATTTTCCAGTTAATTTCAGTTCCTTCGTGTCATTCCTGGGCTGCAGGGCCCGGGCTGCAAATGTGACAGCAGGGAGCTGCTTGCTTGCCGCTCAGAGTCTTGTCATGGAAAAAAGCTGACCTGGGAAACGTTATCAGCTTTTGATAAGAGATGATAATGTTAATTTTGGTCCTAAAATCTTTCCTTAAAGAAATGATCAGCTCATTTATCCCAGCAATTACAGCTGCAAAGAACTCACACAGTTAGAGGATTTGCACCTGCAGCTGGGGGAGAGGAGAGGTTTACATGGATCATGGGAGCTAAGGCTAATGTGGCTTTTTGAAGGAAATTCTCCCTTTGGAGGATAAATCAGCATCTGGCTGTTAGAAATCAGGTCCTGTTTTCATAGAATCACAGAATGGTTTGGGTAGGAAGGAATCTTAAAGCCCATCCAGCTCCAACTCCTGCCATGGGCAGGGAACCTCCCACTGGTGCTCCAAGCTCCATCCAACCTGGCCTGGAACATCTCTGGGGATGGAGCAGCCACCACGGCTCTGGGCAGCCTGGGCCAGGGCCCCTGCACGCAGGTGTCTCACCAGTCCTTTTTATGCATCTGGCTTTTGCAGGAACCTGGAAGCAGGACCTGGCTCTGCTCCAGTGCCCAGCGAGGGCTTGTGCTCGAGGTCTGGCAATCTGAGTGGTATTTTTGAGGATGCCTGCAAGATGCTTTGGCCAGGAAGCATCCCCAGGTCTAGGTGGGCACATGGATCTCAGCCTACGCTTGATCCTTGAATCCTTCTGAAGTGCAGCTATGTGCAGCGTGACCTGCTGAGGCGGCATCATCATCATCCATGTACCAGGTCGTGATTGTTGCTTACAGTTATTGGCTGCCCACATTTCACATCTCGCATGTGTGGCCTGGAGGCTCAGCAGGACGCGAGGCAGAGCACGTACGGCTCCACAGTGGGGATGCTGGAGCTGCTGCCAGGGAGCTTGTGTGTCAGGGGCACAGGCAGAGCTGCAGAGCCTTTCCAGGGCATATTCTTACATTTTGCAGCAACGCGGAGAGAGTTTTCCAGCCACCTCCAGCCCTTGCAGCACTGCAAAGCACAGTCCTTGACTCAACACAGATCATCGAGTGCTTTCCATAGCACCAGTCATTAACCTTGCTCCTCAGCCCAAATAAATCCATGTCTGCAGGGCCTTTGGAGCTGCTGAGTGATGCCAGTGCTGGTGTGTAGACTGGGAAAGCGAGAAGCCAGGTGATGCTGAGGAGGAGAGCGTCAGCCTGGTTCATCTGAGTCTCACCCAGTTGCTGGACAGTGGGACAGAGTGCACCTTCAGCAAGTCTGCTGATGACACCAAGCTGTGTGGTGTGGTCAACATGCCAAAGGGAAGGGTGATCCAGAGGAACCTGGGCAGGCTGGAGAGGTGCGGCTGTGCCAACCTCATGGAGTTCAACAAGGCCAAGGGCAAGGTCCTGCGACTGGGTCAGGGCAATCCCAGCACAAACCCAGCCCAGGCGGAGAATGGATTGGGAGCCACCCTGAGGAGAAGGGCTTGGGGAGCTGGGGGATGAGAAGCTCCACGTGAGCCGACAATGTGCGCTCACAGCCCAGAAACCAACTGTGTCCTGGGCTGCATCCACAGCAATGGGACCAGCAGGGAAGGAGGGGATTCTGCCCCTCTGCTAGGGGATAGATCACATAAGTCTGGACCCTGCTTGTCTGAGAGACTTGCAGGATATGTCCCAAAGGAGGAGGGGACCTGCTGTTTTCCTTATGTGGCTGACTCTCCTCGAATGCTGGCCTTGAAGAGGGGATGTGCAAGGGGTGGAGGAGGTGCCCCTAAACTCAGCTGAGTGCTGGCACTGGGGGTGGCAGCCCTTCTTGTTGGGAAAGACAAGAACGTGTCCCAAAAGCACTCAGGTGGCAGCATTGGCTGGTGGTTCCCGTGACACCTGGGTGCAGCAGGAACTCTGCCGCCCAGCTGGGCTCCTCATCAGGGTCCAGCATCTCAGACCAGCGATCAGTGAGGGCCTGATCCCAGTAAGTACCAAATACCCATGTCTGTCCCTCACACTCGCTCACTGGAGACTTGCCACTGAGCCCAGCGCCTCTGCAGCCACCGCCAGCCCCTCATCCAGAGCCTTTAGGGCAGGACCAGGGATCAGGAGAGGTTCCACCTGCGCTCCTCACCTTGCCCAGCATACTCTGCACCACGGCCACGTGGTCCCTTTGCTCCTGCCAGCAGGATGCTTTGGAGGGGGACCAGCTGGTGGTGTGAAGCCTCCATGCCTCTGATCCTTCCCTGACAGCCCCCCTGCTTTCCTCCCTGAGCCTGGGCTTGGCCTCCATCCCATGGGGCTGAGGGAGCCTCGGGCAAGTCCTGCTCCATCTGTGAAGGGTCAAACAGGTCCACAGCAGCCCCGGCCAGGGAATGGAGCTGGCAGTGGGGCAAGGTGACCCACAGGGCCCTTCCGTCCTCCTCAGCTCTGGTCCCATGAATCAGCATCAGCAGAAGCTGCCAGAGAGGTCTCAGCCACACAAATAAATAGCCTGGAAAGAGGACCCCACTTTGAGGCTGAGCCTGTGCTGCTGGGAGAGGCTCCAGCCAGGTGCTGGCCACCCCTGGCAGGGGCTGGCTGCGCACAGAGCTTAATTTTCCAAATATTATTTGTTAGCCTGTATGTGATGAGCAATAATAAGGCTGGGACCTCACTGTGTGCTGCTGCCAGGGTCCCTGGGACAGGGTAATCGGCTGTGGAAGGGTTTGAAGAGCTCTCGCAGCTCTCGTGGGGGGCTGAGGCCGCAGGGAGCCTGCTCGCTGTGCCCTTGGCCATGGGGTCGGGTGCAGCTCGTGCCAGAAGCTCAGTGGAGGTTGCTCAGAGTCCAGGGAGGCAGGAATCTGCGACAAAACAGAGTTTGTTTCCCCAGCCGTGACTTCTCGCATCAACTCAGCTGCAGGCTTGTGTTCCCATGTCTCAGTGGGGTGGTGTCCTAGGAGGATGCTCCTCTTCTCCCATGGCATGTATGGGATGGAAGCCAAAGGTCCTGTGTCCTCAGTGGACCCTCAGGGTTTTCTTATTAACCTCTCCCAGGCTGCCAGATGCTTCTGGCCAGCACATCCATTGGTGAGGGCTTGCCCTCTCCACACCTTCCTGGGCATTTGGAGTGGGGTTCAGTCACTGATAACCCTCTTCTTGTGCAGCTTGTGGGACTGGGCCCCATGGGGAGAGCTCCAGGGCTGCAAAGCAGGAGAGCTCAGCAAGACCCTGGAGCATTGATCACATCCTGCAAGGGGCTGGAGTGGACAGAAACAGGGAGATGGTGAGTCGGTGCCTTTCTGGGACCAACAGCCCTAGAGGACAGGCTCAGGGGTGCCCAGAGTGGGTACAGCAGTGGGGAGGTGGTAGTGCAGGCTGTACCTGCCCCACACGTTCGGGACCCCGTGGCTCAGGGGATGCAGGAGGGTGCAGAGCTCCCTGCATGATCCTGCCCCTGGGACATCTGCAGGCAATTCGATGGTCCTGGCTGGGGGCTGGTGGACTGAGAAGGGAGCACAGTGCAGTCTCACTTGGGAAGGAGACCAGAGGTGCTCCCCAGGTTTTGGAAGCGCTGGGGCCGGGCTTGCGCTGCCCTCCTGCCCATGGGCACAGGCAGCACTGGTGGCACAGCCACAAGCCTATCACTGGGGATTTGGTCACTAATCCTCTCTGGAAGAGATAGTTGTAATCTAGCAATATTGGCTCAAGCTTTTCTTATTAACTTCTCCCACGCTGCCAGATGCTTCTGGCCAGCATATCAGACAGTGAGGGCTTGCCCTCTCCACACCTTCATGGACATTTGGAGTGGGGAAGTGGGTGTGATTCAACGAACTGCACAGCCCAGAGTAGGTGTCAGGTCAGTGAGATGATGCTGGAGTTCAATTCGCAGAAGGCTGGGCTGTTTGGGAGCAAGCCTTGTGCTCCGGAGCAGGACAGGTGAGACAGAGCCACTTAGAGAGGGCAGCGAGGAGGCAAGTACTCCCCTGGTTTGGGCGGCTGGAGAAGGCCACGGCTTCTGACTTTAAAACAGCAACACCAACCCAGCTTTTGCCCTGAATCTCTGTGGAAATTTGCTGGTGGGAGTCCCTGATGCCTGGGCAGGACACTCGTCATGCTGCGATGGGCCAGGGCTGTCGGGCTGCCCACGGGCACCACAGCAGCAGGGACAGGCAGGAGGGCACGGGGAGTGCTGCCAGGGCCAGGTGGGGCTGTGAGAACAGGAGCCTGCCCTCAACTTTTGGAGAACCATCCATGTGGGTTGAGCCAGACATCAGCAGCCACTCTGCCCACTCCTGCGGGTGTGTGGGGATGGAGGGAACAGGCAGAGCTCCTGCTTCCAACACCAGCAATTTCCCACCTGACAGTGCCAGGAAAACCTGTGTTCCAACCAGGATTGCATCCGGCTGCTTGCAGGCTCCCTTGTGTCTCTGACTCTCCTGCTGGTTGGTTATCACAGAGATGTTCTTCAGCCCCAGAAGCTGCAGAGCCCCAGCTTCCATCAGATATGGACCAAAGGCTGATATTCCTTTGGGCTGGGACAAAGCAGTAGGAACTCAGCATCTCAGTGACTGCCTGGGATCCAGTGGGGATTGAGTTGGGTGCCTGTCAAGGAGAGGTGCCTGCCCTGCCTGCCACCACCCACCTGCCCCCATAAGCCCCGGCTCATATGCACAAGACTGGGCAAAGTCAGTCTCGATCCAAATTCTTGCCTGCAGAGCGAACTAAGCCCTTTTCGTGCCTTCAACAGACCCCCTGTCAGAACAGTAAATGGCACAGGCTGGGAGTCAACAAGTGAAGGTGGCTCCAGCTGCAGCAGCCACCATCCCTCCAGCCCAAGTGGATGAGAGAGTAGGGCTTACTGCTCATCAGAATCACCTCTCCTCTCTGGTGGCAACTGCCCCAGCCACTCATTTTGGAAACACCGCTGCCTAGGGCTAGGCAGTTGCTCCCTACCTGTGAGACAGGCTGTGGACCACTAGCCCTGCTCTCCTGGACTTGGTCCACAGGGGTGGTCACACAGGGTCTTTCCTCATGAAGACTGAGAGATGCTGACTCTTCCCTGTCCCCCTAGCACATCTGTTCCTGCCCAGCTTCCCTCTGGCTATGGCCAGGACCTGTCAGCACCACCCTGCCCACCCTGTAGAATCACAGAATAATTTAGATTGGAAAAGACCTTTAAGATCATTGAGACCAATTGTAAACCTAAGACTGCCTAGTCCACCACTAAACTGTGTCCCTAAGCAGTCCAGGTTCAGGACAAGAAATTTTGTAAGAGCTGTTGGAGTGGTTAAGATAGGGGTAGGTCTATTGGAAATAAATCCCCTCCTCTTCCAAAAGAAACTTGGGCTCTAGCTGACCTCATCCCACCTCAGTAATCTTGCCATGCTGTGCCAGCCTCTGCAGCACAGGGGCTGCAAGCAGTTCAGTGCCTCTCCTGGAAAAGAAGATGAGTCTCAGCACTTCTTCATAGGGGTCAAGCAAGGCGAAAGGCCAAGAGCCCCAGTAGAATGATTGCTGGTGAGGGGCATCCTGTGCCAACAGGCTTCTGGCTGCTTTCCTAGAGCTCCTTTCAGCACTGGAAGCTGCTCTAAGGTCTCCCTGCAGCCTTTTCTTCTCCAGGCTGAACAATCCCAACTCTCTCAGCCTGTCCTTGTATGAGAAGTGCTCCAGCCCTCAGATCATCTCCATGGCCTCCTCTGGACTCGCTCCAACAGCTCCATGGCCTTCCTGTGCTCAGGACTCCAGAACTGGATGCAGAGCTCCAGGTGGGTCTCACCAGAGCAGAGCAGAGGGGCAGAATCCCCTCCCTGGCCCTGGTGGTGCCACTGAGCTGGATGCAGCCCAGGATAAGGTTGTCTATCTGGGCATGTTGCCGGCTCATGTGGAGCTTCTCATCCCCCAGCACCCCAAGTCCTTCTCCTCAGGCCTGTTCTCAATTCATTCTCTGCCCAGCCTGATTTGTGCTGGGGTCGCCCTGACCCAGGTGCAGGACATCATTGCATTTGGCCTTGTGGAGCTTCATGAGGTTCATGAACTTCGTGCTCCTTGTGGCCCACTTCCCCACAACAACTTCCCCACCTCTCTGCATCAGCTGGGAAGGGGGTCGTGCTCACCTCCTCACTAACTTCAGCCCATGTATGGAGCTCAAACTCTTGGGGCCCCTTGGTAAACCAAGTGTCATTCTTCCATCACCCATCCCAAACCCTTTCTATGCAAAACTGGGTCTTAAATGTGTCTTAAACCCACAAATATTCACTGGCATCATGCATGAAGATGGAAGAGATCCAAAGAGGGCTGAAAACACAGCCAGGGTCAGAAGAGCCTACTGGCAGCAGTAGACCAAAAAACTTCAGCTCCTTGGGTTTCTCCAGGAGAACGCCCAGAGGTGTGCGTGAGCGTAGACATCACTTTGGGGTGAGGTTTGTGCATACCAGGACACTCTGTAAACAGATTTGTGCAACAGGACCTAGTGGCCAGTAATTGGACATAATTAAATCATGACTAAGATGCTGCTTGGACAGTGGGGGTCACTAACCTCCTGTTGTCCCTCCCATGGACATATGCCTGCTCAGCCACTGGTCCTGGGACTCGTGGGGGGCTGTGGGGTGAGTTCTCCAGGCTGGATGTTTGCAAGGCACCAAGTGAGATGACTGCGGTAGTCCCACGTGGCTTGGTGCCTTTTCCACCTAAACAGATCCTTAGATCATTCTTGACTCTCTCTTGATTTGTTTTCTGCCTTTAGGTTTCACATTTTCCTGTCTTTGCCGTTCCCAGAAGGGTTAGAAGCTGAGATTTTCACTTAGCCACCTGGCTTCCCAGGCTGGGACACTGGGGGTTGTAACTGGTGATCTGAAATCCAGAACAGATGGGATTTTTTTTTCAGTCATTCCTTGTGATTCTTAATGGAAAAATCCATACAGTTGTAGAATGTTTACACTGAGAAGTAATAGCTTGGGCAGCACGAGAGCTTCTGCAGCACAAATTCAGGCTCTTGGGCAGAAATACCATTTGCTGCTGGTGCCATCCCCCAGCTCATCACTCCTGCTGCAACCCTGTAATTAACACTGCACTCTCCCCGGTGGCTCCCCAAAGCAGAGCAATCCAGGACAGACAGTGTTAAGGTTCATCCTTCCAATAAGAGCAGCAGAAGTCATGGGAGAGGATGAGATGCTTCTTTGGGGGGATGCCGTGACATCAACCTGATCTTTCCTGCTGCAGAATGGTTAGCAGAATGGGTTAAAGGAGCAAAACATCGACTGCTCACTTTGCACCTTGTTCATCTTTCCCTGTTTTGGTGCCACGGGTTTTGCTGGGGGTCTCAGCTGTTCTCAGTGGGGCAGGCGGGTGTCAGACTCCTTCTTCAATCTCTGCCCTCTTCAAGCTGGCAGTTAATTAAGCTGTCAGAGCCTTCCCTTTAATCAGAGCGTGTCAGACCTGTGCCAGGGGCTCCCCTCAGGAGAACTGTACTTTCCTGGCAGCCTCAGGATGGAAAGACACAGGATATCCCATTGCTCTGCCGGCCGCACAGTCGGGGGCAGAGCCGCAGCCTTACTACATTCCTAGACAGGATGGGACAGATGCTTTCCAGGGACTCGCAGCCATGCAGAACACCCAGCTAAGGAAGAAGCGGCTCCCACAGGGCTCTCGCCTGTGTGGGGCAGGATGTGCAGGGAGGGCTGGAGCTGCAGCTGGGAGCAGGACCTGCCTGGCCCTTCCTCCTGCCCCTCACAGCTCCCAGGACAGCAGTAATCCATTGCCAATATTGTCACTTCTCTTGGATGGTGGCTCCTAGCCCCATCAATGGCTCACTGAGGACCACAGATGCTGTGGAGGCTGTAGTATAAGTGCTTTCTGTGGTTACCCTGCAGCTGCCTACAGCTCTGCCGGGTGGAATCAGGCAACCCGCATCCTGCCCTGGGTCTCAGGTTCCCTGCCTGTACAGTGGGCAAATATTCCAACCTCTGCGTCTCCAGGGGGTGCTGCAAGGCTTTCCACTGCTATCTTCCTCCTCCCCGGGGACAAGCTGTCAAGGTGGGAGGTGTCATAACTTAGACATGGGTCATTAATGTCTTTGAGTTAAATAAAAAAATGCATTTCCTGCCCCTTTTATTCCTAGTTCTCTCCCATGTGCATAACTGAAGGTCTGCCCAGCTGTCTGAAGGTCAACAGGTATGGACAACATTTGGGTACCGGGTGCTCTTCCTTGGGAAGCAGAGGATGTAGGCAGTGGGAAGCCTGCTCATCCCCCAGGACTTCAGGGCTCCAGACATGCAGGGATAACAAGGGCTTGCTCTAATGTCCCTGATGACATGCCAGTCCCAGGGACTTCTTTGAGCTGTAGATCCCGCTCAAACAGCCTGGAGGAAGATGGAACCCAGAGCTGGAAATGTTTTCTTTGGATGGAAACATTTGCCTGGAGCTCCTGGAGGTGAAGTAGTCCGAGCTCACCACTGTGTTCCCATCAACCAAAACGTGTGAAGGGCAGAAAGCAACCAGGAGCCCCATGTGAGGAGCTGTGCTCCCCCTCCTGTGGGCTGCCCACTTCTGCGAGCCCACGGGCACCCCTATGCCTCCCTGTGGGCACAGCTTTGCCAAGGGGGAAGGAGCTGAGGAGCACACAGGGAACGTCTCACTGATCCCAGCTGGCAGCCAGCTCCCCGAGCTGCACAAAGGGCCTTTTCATGCCCTGCATAAACAAGCAAGAGGCATGAAAGGTTGTTATCGCAGAGCATCAGCACTAGCAGCAGCTCAGGCAGGGATTCCCAAAACAGCCTCTTCCCAAAACCACAGAGACATGCATCCCCCTTTTTCCATGCTGCTGGGCTTTACGGAATAAAGGAGTTGGGGGTTGAACCCTGTAGCTGGAGAGCTGGCTCGCGGGCAGGGCTTGACCCCTGGGCCTGCCAGTGACTCCTGCCAGGAAGGGCAGAGCTGGCGATGCTCCAGGATGCACGGGTGTGTGCCTCTTCCCCTGGTGCTGGAAGGGAGGGAGAATACAACCGCACTTCAGCTTTTGCTGTATCTTTGTGTTTGTAAGTCTGAAGAAGAAGTACCTGCCCATGGCAGGATGGCAGGAAGCTTGGACCTGGATGGTTTTTGAGGTCCCTTCCAATGCAAACCATTCCATGATTCTGTGATTATCTATAACTGGCGATGTGCTTCCCTGACACCAGTACCTCAGGGGCTGATTACAGTTTGCTCTGTGCTTGAAAGGTGAAGATTCAGGAGCACCAAGTTGTTCCTCCTTGGAAGAGGCTTCCTCTTCATAGCTGTTCATGTGAAGATGAACCTCTACCTGCATCCCTGTCTCATCTGTCTTCTCAAAGGAAGAGCAGGTTGCCATGCAGAAATACACTCAATGGTCCCTACCAGAGGATGTGCTGATCCTCTGCTTTCTAAACCACAAAGTCAGGCTGGAGTTGCTGCAGTCAAATTGTAAGGGGAAAACTGGCTGGAATAAAAGGGTTTGGAAGCTCTTAAGGAGATATGGGAAAAGCCTGGTGACCAAACCTGTCCTAAGACTGAACCACGAAACATCTGCAAGCTCTGGCAATTTATAGATTCATAGAGTCATTGAGGTTGGAAAAGACCTCTAAGATCATCCAGTCCAACCATCAGCCCAACAGCACTATTCCAGTCCTTACTTATTTTTATGGACATCTGTTTTTTCTTAAGTTGTTAATTCAGTTTGACTCTGCTGGACAACGGGAATCTGGCCAGGAGATCCTCACTTAGGTTGCAAAGAAGTCTTGACTCCAACAAGAGTGTTTCCCAGAGAGCTGCTGGCCTCCATTCATATCACCATGGTGGGAGGTCCAAAGGTTTCATTATGTGAGTAACAAAGTTCTCCAGTACCCAAAGGGCCAGCAGAGGGTCAGTTCCACTCAACCGTGGGCTGACCAGCACCTCATAGGTGAATATTTTGCAGATTAAGATCTTTTCCTCATTTCAGAGGTCAGGTATGCACATACATAATTTTCTGTGTCTTCAAGGCTGTTGAAGAGGTTCAGGTTGTAGCTTGGAGGTAACTGGAAGACAGTTTGCACCAAGTGTGAGAAGGTCAGTGAAGGATTCACTGATGGAATATGTTCTACACATTCTTGTTCTGTATCCTTGCCTTTGCAAGGGGAATGCTCCCTGTGGTGGGTGCTGGAGGACTATATCAAGGATGTCTGCGCTCATCTGGCCTATGCAGTCACCCACTGACTTATTTGACTCAAATTACTTAGAAGTGAATTTAATATTTTGATTTCATAGATTTTCTTTTAGAGTATGACAGAACCCAACCCACTGAGCAGAAACTGCAACTTGCTGAACATTAGGAAAAAATTTTTCATAGAAAGGGTCATTGGGCACTGGCAGAGGCTGCCCAGGGAGGGGGTTGAGTCACCTTCCCTGGAGGGGTTTAAGGCACAGGTGGACAAGGTGCTGAGGGACATGGTTTAGTGGTTGATGGGAATGGTTGGACCTGATGATCCGGTGGGTCTCTTCCAACCTGGTGATTCTATGATTCTATGAATGAATTGAGAACAGGCCTGAGAAGAAGGACCTCAGGGTGCTGGTGGGTGAAAAGCTGGACATGATCTGGCAAAATGTGCTCACAGCCCAGAAAGCCAAAGCAGTGGGACCAGTAGGGCCAGGGAGGGGATTCTGCCCCTCTGCTCTGCTCTGGTGAGACCCTACTTGGAGCCCTGAGTCCAGTTTTGGAATCCTTGGAACAGGAAGTACATGGAGCTGTTGGAGCGAGTCCAGAGGAGGCCACAGAGATGATCTGAGGGCTGGAGAACCTCCCATCTGAAGACAGGCTGAGAGAGTTTGGGTTGGTCAGCCTGGAGAACAGAAAGCTTCAGGGAGACCTTAGAGCAGCTTCCAGTACTGAAAGGGGCTCCAGGAAAGCTGGGGGGGAGGAATGGAGGGGGGAGAGAAGGGGCTCTTGATCAGGGAGTGCAGGGATAAGATGAAGGGGAAGGGTTTTCAGCTGCAAGAGGGGAGATTGAGATGAGATCTTGTGAAGAAATGTTTCCCTGTGAGGGTGGGGAGTCCCTGGCCCAGGTTGCCCAGAGCAGTGGTGGCTGCCCCATCCCTGGAGGTGTTCCAGGCCAGGTTGGATGGGGCTTGGAGCAACTGGATCCAGTGGGAGGTGTCCCTGCCCATGGCGGGGCGGGGGAGGGTGTGGAATTGGGTAGGCTTTGAGGTCCCTTACAACCCAAACCATCACATGAATCTATGAATGACCTAAAAGATGAGAACTCCTGAAAATACTGCGCAGACCTACAACTGCAACTACTTATTGTGACAGCACCATGCAACTTTTCTCCTGTATGAGTTCCCTACACTTCCAGAGCAGCATGACCCCGAAAGATGCCACTTGCGGCACAGCCATCCCTGCAGCAAGGGAAAGCACCATCACCCCTTAAGGATGGAGGGCTGGGGTGAAAACCATGCCTTCAAGGGGAACCAGAGCAGCCAGTTCAAATGTCTTGTAGTTGTAAATGAATGCCCTCCCTCAAGCTTGGTTCCGATGCTGTGGGGTTTTTTTTCCAAGAGGTTCCTGCTATTTACCCAACTTTCCAGCTGGGCTTCTCCGAGGCATAAAGAGGCAGGACCTGCCTGAGTTTGTACAGTGAGTCAACAGCTCAGCAGGGGATTAGAGCCCACAATCCCGCTGGCATCGCTGCCTTGGCTCAAACCATTGGACCATGCAGCCTCATTTTGTTCCTGGTGCTCTCTGCTGGAATGTGGTTTGTCAGGAAAAAAGCCTCAGTGTGGCTAATAAAGGAGGTACTTTATAAAGCAGTACAAAAAAAAAAGCCTGCCTCATTCCAGTGCTTCATCCTGGTCATGGGGCTGTAGGGGTCAGGCTCCCTGTGTGAGTGGGAACAGCAGGTTTCCCGAAGGCTGGTGGGGAGAAAGCTGAGGAGCAGCACCCGGAGGCAGCCAGCACAGAGCCCTGGCACCCAGTGCTGCCAGGCAGGCAACCGTGCGCTGACACACCGTGACGAGGTGCCCCAGGCCAGCCCTGGCTTGCGGAGGACAAGCAGAGAGAGCCAGGTCAGAGCTTGCCCGATGTGAGACTCCCCAGGTCTTCCCCTTGCCACTGCAGACCTGGGGTCCCACACAGAGCTGCACCCTTCAAACTGCAGGGGACCAGCACAGTAACCTATGGCAGATGCAGAGCCAAGACCCCCCCAGGGATGTCCAGGGGCACAATCTGGTTCTTGGAGCCTCATGTGATGCCGCAAGTGCCAGTGGTGGTGGGCATCAGGACCAGCCATGGGCTCTGGGAATGAGGAAGAGCCTGCACTGACCTGTGCGTGACACATCCTCTCCGGCCTCTGCTGCTCAGCATCTGTGAGGTAAAGAGGGATGAGGGCATAGTGCATCTCTAGTCTCATTCTTCCTGTTTATGTGCACCAATGTAGCTTCCAAAAAGGTTTTGACTATCGGCCAGTGCACCCACACACCCAGGGCATCCGTGCTGTGAATCCAGTGCATCCATGCATCCATGTATCCATGCATCCGTGTATTCATGCATCCAGTTCATCCATGCATCCAGTGCACCCCTGCACTCAGGGCATCCCTGCTGTGGGCCCACACATGTATGGTGGAGCAACTGTTCCTTCTTATGACCTGCATCTGCTGGAGGGAGCTTCTTGCACAGACACATTCAAAACACGAAATCCAGTCCCTTGATGCTGTGGAGCTCTCCTGGGACTGGCTTACGGTGTCCGCACAAACACTACATGCAGGGCCTGGGGCTGTGGGCAGCGCTGGATATGGCAGGAAGGGTTAGAGTTGGCAGCGTGAGGTTTGTAGTTGGACTCAATGATCTTAAAGGTATTTTCATAGAATCATAGAAACATCCGGTGGGTCTCTTCCAACCTGGTTATTCTGTGATTCTGTGATTAAGGCTGGAAAAGACCTCTAAGCTCATTCAGGCCAACCATCACCCCAACACCACTGTGCTTGCTAAACCCTGTCCGCAGGTGCCACGGCCACGTGGTTTTTTGAACCCCTCTAGGTAAGGGGACTCCACCACTGCCCTGGGCAGCCAGTTCCAGGGCTTCACCACTCTGTCTGTAAAGGAATGTTTCATAATATCCAATCTAAACCTCCCCTGGTGCAACTTGAGGATGTTTCCTCTCATCCCATCCCTTGTTAATTGTGAGAAGACACCAGCACCCACCTCACTCCAGCCTCCTTTCAGGCTGAGAGTGATGAGGTCTCCCCTCAGCCTCCTCTTCTCCAATCTATACCATTCCATGATTTCACCCAATGTCCCAGTGGGTGAAGCTCCTTCCCTGATGAAGGAAACCTCCATCTGGAACTGTGGTTCTGGGTGAAAGGGGGCTTCGCAGGAATGGGAAGAAAGCTGGGATAGGATGAGGGGGAACACTGTGAAGCTGGAAGAGGGGAGATTGAGAGGAGGTCTTAGGGAGAAATATTTTGCTGTGAGGGTGGGGAGGCCCTCGCCCAGGTTGCCCAGAGCAGTGGTGGCTGCCCCATCCCTGGAGGTGTTCCAGGCCAGGTTGGATGGGGCTTAGAATCATAGAATCACCAAGTTGGAAGAGACCCACTGGATCATCGAGTCCAACCATTCCCATCAATCACTAAACCACGTCCCTCAGCACCTCATCCACCCATCTCTTAAACACCTCCAGGGAAGGTGCTTGGAGCAACTGGATCCAGTGAGAGGCTTCCCTGCCCATGGCAGGGGTGGAACTGGGTGGGCATTAAGGTCCCTTCCAACCCAATCTATTGTATGAGTCTATGATTCTATGAAAACAGCTACTTGGCAGCTGGGAAAGGAGGTTGTGGAGAGCAGGGAGCTGGCCTCTTCTCCCAAGGGACAGGGGACAGGACGAGAGGGAATGGCCTCCAGCTCTGCCAGGGGGGGTTCAGGCTGGACATTAGGAAAAAAAATTTCATGGAAAGGGTCATTGGGCACTGGCAGAGGCTGCCCAGGGAGGGGGTTGAGTCACCTTCCCTGGAGGGGTTTAAGGCACGGGTGGACGAGGCGCTGAGGGACATGGGTTAGTGTTTGATAGGAACGGTTGGACTCGATGATCCGGTGGGTCTCTTCCAACCTGGTGATTCTGTGATTCTATGATGTTTTCTCCACCGTCCCCAGCACAGCCCGGGCTCCCCGGGGCTGAGGAGGAGCGGCAGCCCCCCCCGCCCCCCTCACCCCTCAGCGCCGTGAGGCGGGCCCAGGCCGGGGCGGGGCCGCGGGCGGGCGGGGGGCGGGGCGGTTGGCGCTCGGGGCCGCCCCGGCAGAGCGGGAGCAGCGGCGGGGGCCGCGCCCGAGCGGCGGAGCCGGGGAGCCGAGCGGGCCGGGTGAGCGGAGCGGGGGCGCGGCCGGGGCCGGGGGGCGGCGGGCAGCGCCCAGACCCACTGACCAAGGCGGCGGCGGGGCGGACCGGGCCGGGGGGCGAGGCAGCGTATCCCACCCCATCGCATCCCACCCCATCCTACCCCATCGAATCCCGCCCCATCGCATCCCACCCCACCGCATCGCATCCCATCTCATCTCATCTCATCTCATCCCATCCCATCCCATCCCATCCCATCCCATCCCATCCCACCCCACCCCATCCCATCCCATCCCACCCCATCCCATCCCACTCCATATGCCCCCATCCCAACCCGTCCCACCCCATCTCATGCTGTCTCATTCCATTTCATCCCAATTCACCCCATTCCAACACATCCCAGTCCACCCCACTTCACCCCATCTCACTCTATTCCACCCTACCCCATCTCATCCTGCTTCACCCCGCCCCAATCCACCCCATTCCAACACATCCCAATCCACCCCACCTCACCTTGTCTCACTCTATTCTACTCTACCCCATCTCATCCTACCTCATCTCATCCCATACCGCTTCACTCCACCTCATCTCATCCCACTTCACCCCATCCCATCTCATCCCCCTTCCCCCGACACTAACCCATCCTAGTCCACCCCATTCCAACACATCCCAATCCACCCCACCTCACCCCATCCCACTCTATTCCACCCTACCCCATCCCATCCCATGTCATCTGGCTTCACCCCATCCCATCTCATCCCAATTCACCCCATCTCATCCCACCCCATCCCATCTCATGCCATCTCATCCCACCCCACTCCACCCCATCCCACCCTACTCCGCATCGCCTCCTACCTCCCCGTGGGATGCTGCGGTCAGGGTGCAGCTCCCCACAGGGGTCCAGCCTGGAGAATGGGGTGGGGACCACGCTTCCCACTCGTGAAGCGCAAGGAAGGAGCAGCTCGAGTTGGCTTCTGGCACCAGGCTGAGCCAAACCCCAGGGATCCGTAGCCCCGAGTTGCGGGTTGCTGTAATAGCGTTTAACTGCCGGGCTGTGATTTCAGGGAGACGATTTACATTAGAGGGAGAATGTGGAGAGAGCCAGAAACAACTTGGAATGGATCCGCGCATATTTCTGTGGTTATTTTTGGAGCATCGTCATATGGCAGGAGGTGGGCTCTGGAGGTATCCTTGAGCTCAGCGTTTTCTCCATAGGCTGGTTACCCGGGAGATCGTACGAGAGGACCTGCCTGGCCCTTTTCTCTCTCCATGGTTTCTCCTGCATTTTCTGCGGAGGTATTGTTTCCCTCCGGCATGCCCAGCCTTCAGCATGTTATGATGGGGACCTTTCTGTGGACAAACAATGGTCTGGGTATGCGCGGTTGAGAATTCACAATGTGTTGCAGGAGCAGGCAATGGAAAAACTGTGTTTCAGCTGTAGATGGTGTGAGGTGACTCCTGATCAGCCCCGTCTCCGCTGCCATGGATGAGGTGTGGCTTCTCCAGCATCCCTGGAGAGACCAGCCCATGCATCAGGCTCCTTCCTGCACTTAGCAGTCACTTTCCCTTCAGATTTCTCATGCTAGACTTGTCCAAAGGGATTTTTTACTTCCAAACCCCTTGAGATCAGGGAAGCGCATTGTTACCGAGATCTGCTCCGATCACAGTGTCCTTTGCTGGAGGACTCTGCATCCATCAGATCGCTTTGACCGTGGCTGCGCAGGCTGGAGAGCCTTTGGGGTGAGCATCAGTTGCGTGCCCATGTTGCCATCAAGCACATTTGGAGCTGAGGGGAGGCTGGGTTTGGGTGATGGTCCTTGCAAAAGGGAATTACTCTTTAATTCTGTTGTTTTCAGAGGCTGGTTTGGTAGGCATGGAGCCTGTCTGTGAGGGCCTCCCCAGGGTTCCTGGAGCCGTGCTCGCGATGAGGACCTCGCTTCTTGCTGTGTGCAGAGATGCAGGGCGTGTTCTGGGACCTGTGGCTGTTGTAGCGTATGGCACATCCACAACCACCCTCTTTCTCCCACCTTATGCAGGGTGTAACTCTGTGTTCAGTGTCAAAGGACCACGATGTACCCGATGTACCCATCCCTCGGGGGCTGTAAGCCACCTCCCAGCCTGCAGCAGAGAATTCCTCTCCTCTTTGTGCCATCCTTGTGCTGTGCCGATTGCTTAGCACCATCTTCAGATGGTAACGCAGGAATTAAACCACACATCCCCGTAAAGAACAGAGCCCCGGGTCGGGGTGCAGCATGTCTGGGAGGATGCGATGCAGCTCAGGGTTGGCTGCAGAGCCCGTGTTTGTGCTGGCAGCGGGCTGGCTTTGGCTGCAGGTGATGAATTCTTCCCCTGCTGTTTTGGTTGCTTGTCAATGTTGTAGCTAGAACTGTCCAGAATTTTTATTTTTACCAATAGTTGAGAAATCAGCATTTTCCAAAACTCTCTGGGGAAGCGTTTCATTTTGGTGAAAGCTTCTAAAAAGGGGTTTTGAAGTCCAGTGTAGTATTTCTGGTCAAAGAGCATGAGTGGAAGAGAGCCTGTGTTCGTGGTGGGTGAAGCTCTTGGGACCTTTCCTGTTTGGGGCAGGCATTGGAGCTTGCTAGACCTCCTTTCCTGGGCTGCTGCCATGGTTTCCACCACCACAACAACCTTCCAGGGTATCTTCTGGCATGTGTTTTATGCGCAGCCAGGAGGAGTGGCTGGGTCAGCTGGAGAAGTCACTGCAGTGTAGAATGGGGAAAAGCTTAAAAATCGATGTTCTCCCTGCAGGCAGTTGAGCTCTGCGCTAAGCTCTGGGTGATGACCTTGGTCCTGGTGAGGAGCTGGCTCTCTCATTGATTCACAGAATAACCTTCCACGCTTTGTGCTGGTGGTGCTGAGCCCTCATCCCATGCGTAACTCCAGCGTCACTCCGTGTTGCCTGTGTTCCTCTCACACTGCTGATGGCTTTGGCATTACTGTAGGAGCTTTTCAGAGACAGACAGACTGACCAGCCAGGTGCCTGATTAATTTTGTCCCTAAGAAAAGAAACCTTTCCTGAAGCTAACTAGGATGTCTAGATTAGGAAGTCACAGAGAGAACGACCTGTCGGTTAAAGGGCACGGGGTGGGCTTGGCTGTTCTTTGCTCTGAGTTTCCTGCCCTGTCTTGCAAACATCACTCAAGTGTCCTTTGCCTTAATTTTCCTTGGCTATGGACTGGGAATACTTCCATGCCGCCTTGGGGACAGTGCTCTGGCGCCCGAGTGACAGCTGGGATCCCGATGGGGAAGCGAGCGTGTGCAAGGAGATGGGCTGAGTACGGGCTCAGCGTTGGAGCAGATCAGCGTGGGTGTCTGTAAGGCCTGTGTTTAGCTGTATAGTAGACTTTCATGTGGTGCCTGTAACTTGGAGGTCTGAGCTGAGTCTGAAGCTCTGTTTTAAGCAAAGATGCCGAAGAAGAAACACAAAGTGGCAGAGGTTCCTGGGTCCCCGGTTTCTGGAAACTCCTGTGCAGAAAGACTTGTGCAGCTACAAATACGTGACTCTCATACGGCATCTAAAAATGTGCTTGTGCTGAGGCTGTGACAGTGATGGCTGCGTGGCTTATTGTTCTCATTAGAGCAGTCGGGTGGCTCTGAGTCAGCAGGTTTGGATTTGTCACAGCCGGGGCGATCGCGCCGGGGAGGCCTTTGAGGTTCTGTGGTGCCTGGGCTGGCCCAGGCTGTCCACTTCTGCCTGGGGACCTTGGGGTTTGAGCTGGACTCAGCATTCCCTGTTGGCTTGTTGCTGTCACTTGAGCCTGGAAGGAGGTGTGTGTAGCTGTGGGAGCTGGAGGACAGTCTCCTGTGGGAGCTCCTTTCCCTGTGCTGTTTGGGTCTCTACAGGTGAGCATCACTGCTGCCAGCGAGGCAGCTTGCTGAGTGGACCAGTCTTTCTCATACACGTCACCTTGTCTTGATTACAGGAGATGGGAAGCGTGGTGGGAGGAGACCGTCTTTGATGGGGACGTGTTGCAGTATTTCCATGTGGCTGCAGATCCAGCTTTTCCCTCCTCCCAGCCCTTGGGTGGAAGCCTGTGGCTTGTCCAGGACCTAATAGTGCCCTAAAGGGAAGAGGAGGAGAGCTGAGCAGCCACATCTTTCACCATGGAAGCAGGGGCTGCTTTCTGCAGCAGCTCTCCTGTGCACACGGCGTGCTCCTCGTACCGAGTGGGATGTTGGGTCCAAGTTGGTGTCCCTTGCCTCAGATAATAGTTGCTCCCTGTGCCCTGCCTTGTCCCAAGGAGGTGAACTGTTTGGGTGTGCATGGAGGCATCTGAACCAAGAGCTTTTTGGCTGGGCTTTTGTTTAACTGGGACAGGAGACAAGGTTTGCTCACTGTGTGCTAGGCAGGGAGCTGTGTGGAAAGGGACAGTCGTCTCAGAGCCCTAGGTGGGTGTTTTGGTACAGATACTTCATGTCTGCATGTCCCAGTCCACAGCAGAGTGTGCTCTGAATTGATGCCAAGGATTAGTCCTGCCCTCCCTGTAGTGTGTGCGTGCTGTGCGGGTTTGCTGTCTGGGAGGGTGGGAGTAGCAGACAGAGCCTTAAAATCTGGATGGCAGTGCTCTGGAAGAGGAATCTTTCCATCTTCTCCTGGTGGTCTGTATTTTGCCCTCTGGAGGGCAATACTGACTCTTCTGGAGTGCCCCGGGCAGGAGCTGCTGTGTCCAGGAGTAGCCCGGTCCAAGTAAGCAGCATCCCGGGTCCAGTGTGATCACAGCACAGCGGAGAGACTGGGCTGACCCTATTGTGCTCAAAACACACAACAAATGAGGCTGAAGCTGCAGATCTGCCATTGGCAACCCAGCAGGTCAGCGGTTTTGCTCGGGCACTTGGCCTCTTTGTGGAGATGAAGTGTTGGTAGCAGTTTAGTGTCTGCTCCGTCCCCCTTTCAGAAACCAGCCCTCTGCCCACTGGCAATACCTGCACCCCGTGGCCATCTCGCAGGGCTTTGCTGTCCCTGCCTCTTGCTCCATCCCAATGACTGATGCTCCTTTGCAAGGTACTGGCCATGAAGTGGAAGCCAGGACCAGGTGCTGCGCTGGTGTAAATCCCATCGTGCGTTCGAGGCGATGCTGAATGAGAATTCACAGCGCAGCCCTGCTGCCAGGTTCCACCCACCGTCTCCTTATTCCCTCTGCTCCTACTAACCCACTGCCGGGGCCCCGCGCGCTGCCTGGCAGCAAGTGGAGATGTGTGCTGGTATCCGTCCCTGAGTATCAGATGGAGAGGAAAACACAGGGTGGAGTCACCTCTCACACAAAGGAAATGTTGAGGTATCATTTCTGCCTTCGGTGGATTTTTTAGGTGGCTGGGGAGAGATTAAACAGGATCTTAACACATTCACAGCCCCCTTCCCACCTCATTTTCCTGTGAATCTGTTGCTGTCGTGGTATCTTTCAGAAGATATTTTTAGCTTTGCCTTTTCTGCTCCCCCCCCCCCCCCCCCATATCAGGCTGTTGAAGGGAACCACGTTTCTATGGCAGAGGAGAATGAACCATTTCATGAGACATTTTGTTATGGGCAGAAGGGCCGGGAAATATGATTGTGTGTTTGAAATTCCACGTTCCCCTTTGTAACCACCTAATTGTATTGGGGTGAGGGTGTATTGGGTGTGACCAGGCTGTGGGGTGAAAGGAGATGGACCAGCCCTCCTTATCCTCCTCCTGCCCATCCACACAGGAGCATCACCCACACGTGAAAGGCTGCAGTGCTGGGAGGGGTCCTGCAGGGTTTAGTCCTTAATGATTCTGTTGGGGAAGCGGTGCCCCTGTGAACAGGAGAAGCAATTAAATGTTGTAATTAGGTGTGCTATTGATCTAGTGGTTCTGCTGATAGGAGCTCCTGCTGAGCCTGAGGTGGCACCTGACAAAGCTTTGGGGCTCTGCTTTATCCGTGGGAAGAAGTACATGATGGTCTCAACATGGGAGAGTGGTGCTGTCTTAAGGCCTAAGGGGTGGTCATGAAGCTGCATCTCCTGCCTGCTATGGGAAGGTGCAATTTTTTACAAGGAGACCAACCCAATGCTAAGGATGAACTTTGGGGTGGAGAACTTCCAGCCTGAATTCTCAGCAGCGTTACCTTTTAGGAAACTTAACGCAAGTCTTGATGGATAAAAGTCCTGCAGAGTGAACTGGCCAGAGCAAAAGAAACCTCCTTTAAGGTCTGATATGGCTTTTGCATGACTATTTGAGGCAAGGGCCATTACCTCTGCGTTACCTGCAGTGGCCCAGGTGGCCAAGAAGGCCAACAGCCTCATGGTTTGGATCAGCCATGATGGGGCCAGAAGGAGCAGGGAAGGGATCGTGTCCCTACACTTAGTGCTGGTGAGGCCGCACCTCGAATCTTGGTGTCAGTTTTGGGCCCCTCACTCTAGGAAAGACCTTGAGGGGCTGGAGCGCGTCCAGAGAAGGGAATGGAGCTGGGGAAGGGTCTGGAGAACAGGGGTTGTGGGAGCAGCTGAGCACCCTGGGGCTGTTTAGCCTGGAGAAGAGGAGACTGAGGGGAGACCTCATCACTCTCTGCAGCTCCTGGAAGGAGGTTGTAGCAAGGTGGGTGCTCTGCTCCCACGTAACAAGGGGTAGGGTCAAATGCCTCAAGTTGTGCCAAGGGAGGCTTAGACTGGATAGCAGGAAAAATTTCTTCACTGGCAGAGTGGTGAAGCCCTGGCAGATGCTGCTCAGGGCAGTGGTGGGGTCTCCGTCCCTGGAGGGGTTCAAAAACCATGTGGCTGTGACACTTGGGAACGTGGTTTAGAAGGCACGGTGGGGTTGGGCTGATGGTTGGCCTGGATGAGCTGAGAGGTCTTTTTCCAACTTAATGAATCTATTCTATCATTCTGTAACTATTACAGGATGTAGAGAAAATGCAACTGGCCTTGCTGTCTTTTGGTGGCCACTTCCACTGCAAACCCACCTGGCCACTTCTGTGTTGCTGCAAGAGTTCTCAGGCTCCGTCCCGCCCCAGCGCGGTGCTGCCGGCTGCTGTGTGGGCAGCGGCTCATGGTGTTGTGGTCCATGTTCATCTCCTGCTGGGTGCAGGCTGGGCTCTTCCTTCTCGGCTCACCAGAGCTGATGTGATCCCAGTGCAGAGTGGAGCTGTGCACAGCCGGACCTCTCTTCAGTCGTGCTGCCCTGCCCTGTTTATGTTCCTGCTCTGGTGGGCATGGGAAGGGACGGGATGACTCCAGGCCTTATGAGGAGCGGCTGAGAGAGCTGGGGGTGTTTAGCCTGGAGAAGAGGAGGCTGAGGGGAGACCTCATTGCTCTCTACAACTACCTGAAAGGAGGTTGTGGAGAGGAGGGAGCTGGGCTCTTCTCCCAAGTGACAGGGGACAGGACGAGAGGGAATGGCCTCAAGCTCCGCCAGGGGAGGTTTAGGCTTGACATTAGGAAAAAAAAATTCACGGAAAAGGTCATTGGGCACTGGCAGAGGCTGCCCAGGGAGGTGGTTGATTCACCTTCCCTGGAGGGGTTTAAGGGATGGGTGGACGAGGCGCTGAGGGACATAGTTTAGTGATTAATGGGAATGGTTGGACTGGATGATCCGGTGGGTCTTTTCCAACCTGGTGATTCTATGATTCTATGATTCATGGCCACTTCCTTGCCCTTCGCTGGACCCATCAGCATTTTTGCAATGTGCTGGGTTAGATGTGAGTGAGCTGGCTGAGCATATGGCTCCCTCCGAGCGCAGTTGGCCAGCGGCACTGGCCGGGCTCTGCCCTTTGCGTGGCCCATAGCCTTCGTCTGGCTGCTGGTGGTGTCCCCGCGCCGGCTGCCACAGCCAGCACTCCCGCTCACCCCATCAGGGTCAGGCTGGATGATTGCGATGACGAGATTGTGACAATGTGGGTCACTGTGGGATGTTTTCCAGCCCGGGGCACTGTCTGTGGCTGAGATGGTATACGCACCAGCCCAGCGCCGGGGAGAGCTGCGTGGCAGGAGATCGTGATGCAGTCTAGCATGGATTTTTGCTAGCAGGAGCGTTGTGGGGAGCTGCTGGTTTGCAGGCAGAAGTGAGCAGGGTTGGGGGAGGGTCTCACTCCCGCTGCCTGTATTCTCAGAACACCTCGTTAATATGATACTAATTGATGCGGTAGCTCGGAGCCCAAAATGTCTGTATCTCTGAGCCTGCTGCGGTGCAGGTGGTGAATGCTGCTTCACGCTGCAGAATACGGGAAGAAGGGACAGTCGGTGTCTGATGGAGAGCGCAGGGGCTTTGTTTGGCAGTGTTAACACTGCCCTGCCTCTGGTGAGTGCATCCTCCATCCTCCCTCGCAGGAGGAACTCGGTGCAGCCCTGGTGAGTGCCAGGTGCTGGGGCTGCTGGCGCGATACCTGTTCTTCTGGGCCTTCCGAAGGCTGGTGGCTCTTGAACCTGGCTGTGTGTCTGCCTGCCCGTCTGCTGCAAATCTCTTGACTTGCCCTTGAGCTGGGGTGGAAGAAAGCTGAGCCTACAAACCTGGGAGCAGCGTGGGGCGCCTACAAAAATTACTGGGCTTGGCAGAATGGGAGGAGAGAGAGCCCTGCACATCCCCACGGCTTTGTGCAACCATCTGCAGGAGCTGCTAGTATTGGGGTCTATTCCCTGGATCGGCTTGGCCTGTTGGGACACCCATGTGTCCTGCCACTGGGGGAGGACAGAGCTCTTTTGGTGGGGCTCTTTCTCTCCTTCGACTCCTTATCCTTTGGGAAGTGGTGTCTGCACGTGAAGGGCAAGCAGTGAAGCAGAGAGGATTGTCATGGGCTCTGGGATCAAAGGATGTGAGCATGTAGGTGATGATGTGGGACAGTGGCCTCCACATGCCAGTGATGTCCCTTGGCCTGTGGGCAGTGCAGGCTCTGTGCGTCATGGCGAGCGGGTCTGGAAAATGCTGTTTCTAGGTCTGAAAGAAGAAGAAGGTGTGCATGGGGACATGCATTCAGCTCCTATGCTGGGCACTGGTATGACATCAGCCTCGCAGTGCGTGTGAGTGGGGGGGATCTGGGGCTGTGGGTGCAGCTGGCTGCGAGGGTGCCCTGCTCCCCATCTCAGCCCCGCTCCCCACACAGTGAGACAGCCGAGCGAGTAAAACCAGTCTGTGTGGTGGCTGCAGATGAGTCTGTCCTGGCTGGGCTGGCATGTACGAGACCATGCCCAGCACCAGCACATGGTGGCATCCTGCTTGTGTTTCCCTTCATGTGACAGCAGCAGAGGGCTGGGACAGGGCAAGGCACGCGGTGCTGGCTGCAGCTCCCTCCTTTTTCCCCTATCTCTCATGCAAATCATTTGGGGGTGCATTTTGTCCCTGCTTAAAGGTGATTTTGTTTCTTTGGAGGTGCCAAAGTTCCTGACCTTATTGCTTCGGGTTTGCTGCCCAGGGGGAGAGCAGTGAGTGCTGCCCTTGTCCCAGAGGGAATGGCCAGAGCCCCACACAGTGGCAACCCAGCCATGGATCAGTTGCTGTGTGTCACCTGCTTGGGGACTGTCCAAATGGAAAGTGGAGCAGCTTTTGTGCCCCAGGCGAGCTCTAGGGAAAGCTGCTGTGGATCCGTGTTGCTCAGGGCAGGCTGTGTTGGGCTCTGCAAGCTGATGCTGGCTTGCAGAGTGAAAGGGTTTTGCTGGTTGCATGGCAGCGGTGGGTGCTTTGCATAGGCAGGTCATCCTGCCTGCTTTGCTTCTGGTAGGATGGTTGGTCCTCCTTGCCTGTTGAAGGTATGTTTGAAAATTAACCCTCGGACAAGCAGAGGGTATCCTCGCTGTGCTGTGAGGCTGTGCTTCCTCCTTTTTGTCACTGTAATGCCTGCTGGGCAGTTTTCCCTCCCTTGTTAGACACCGTTGTCATCTAAAAAGTGGCACTGAAAATGCTGTTGCAGGTTTGGGCTGTTCCTGTTAGAACTGCTGACGTTACTTTTGGTGTGCTGGTCACTCCACGGATGTGTGAGCAGGGTTGGCTCCTGTGGGTCCTGCATCTCTGACCTGCATCCTAACCCAGGGTAAGTCTTGCCGACCAGATGTTGCCCTCGGTGTTGCCGCAGGGGCCGCACTGGTGACCTGGCAGGACGGGTGACAATGGGATGGCACAGATGGCCCTGAAAGGAGAACTTGGGTGGCGCCCAGCGGTGTGAGCCAGGAGGGTATCTGTTTCACCTCCCGGAGCTGGGTTGGTTCTGCAGCACTGCCTGTAAGAAATACTTGCTTTTATCACTCAAATGAGCAGAGCTGGCTGGCAGCGCAGCAGGCGGACTGGCTGTGGGAGAGGGGGCTGTTTGCACATCAGTCTTTTTGAGAGTAAAGCGGCATCTAACGTAATCTGGAGCTTGCATTCTCCAGCAAGGAGATTTGTGCGGAGTCTAAACACAGGGCTTGAGCCGTGCGGGCACCATCTTGTGCTGAAGTGCCTCGCTAACGTCTGTCCCTGTGCTCGCCATCATCTCTGCAAAGGGTTTGTTGCTTTTCTTTAACCAAATGTGATTTCCTCTTTGCAGGTTCTGAATTGTGCCCAAGCAGAGTGTGGTGAGCAGCCCCTGGAAGCAGCGTGAGTTGATCCTGAAAGCTTTTCTTCTCCTTTCTAGATCCCACATAATGCTGAGTGGGTTTTGTAGCGTAGAAGGGGTTGCTCAGTATGGAGCTGGTGTTGCAGGGAGATTCATCTGCCAGAAGCCCCAAGCAGGTCTGCAGATCTGGCCTGCTACCACCAAAGCACAAAACGGCCGGGCTTGGGCTTGTCCTGGCTTTCTTTATGTGTTGGGATTTTTCCTGGTTTAGTTAGGAGTTGGGCAACAGCTCCTTTGCCAACAGAAAGGCTCCACCAGAAAGGCTGCCGGAGTCTTTGCCTGCTGAGGGAGCGGCTGTGGGACGTCACGCTTAGTGCTGTTTCCCTGCTCTCTTTTGTGTGGTGGATTTGAGGAGGGCGGTGTGTTTGCAAACCAGCTATTCTGTTTTATTGGGTGAGGATCTGAGCCCGGGCGCAGGTCCCTGGACTTGTGGGGGCTGGGCATGGCTGGCCTGTGGTATGTCCCGGGGAGGCTGGCATTGCCTCAGAGCTTGGGAGAGGACGGTGATAGGTCTGAGCTGCAGAATTAAACTGCTGGGATGCCTGAAAGAGTTAAGGGGTTGTGGTCCAGGCCTTCCTGAAGACCCTCACTGTCCATCCAGCTGGGTGGGCTGCTCTGCTCTAGGGTCCTGGTGAATCTGCACAGTGCTGTCCCTGAGAAACAAGTTGTGAGCTGCTTCTATGTGTCCTGCAGATGGTGTGTGGCCAAGGGTAGCTATAAGGATGAGGTCTTGCTCTTGCTTTTGCTCCCTGACCAGCAAGGAAGCAACACAGCAATGCTCTTGCTCTGGGTTCAAGATGGGAGGAATGTGTCATGGTCTGAAAACTGGAGATGGGGAGCTCCAGGGCTGCACCCCGCCACCCTGGCTCTTTCCTGGGTGACAGTAGCGCGGAGCTTGCTGTATCCCTGGAATCCTGCTGCCCGCTGGGCTTGCTCCTGCCTGCACGAGTCAAAGGGTGCAGAAGCTGCACCTCCCTGTATGCAGGCAAGGTACACCACATCCTTGCTAAGGCCTGTGATGGGCTGCTCTGAAGTGCTCCTCAGGGCTAGAGGTGTCTCTGGCTCTGAACAGGGCAGCTTGTTGCTTTTTTATGAGTGGTGTCTCACCAGTGGTGCTACAGGATTAATGGATTGGGAGCAGCCCTGAGGAGAAGGACTTGGGGTGCTGGGGGCTGAGAAGCTCAATGTGAGCTGGCAATGTGTGCTCACAGCCTGGGGAGCACCTCTGATCCAAGGATAGGCTGAGAGAGTTGGGGTTGTTCAGTCTGGAGAGGAGAAGTCTGTGGGGAGACCTTAGAGCAGCTTCCAGTCCTGAAAGGAGCCCCAGGAAAGCTGGGGGAGGGGCTCTTGATCGAGGAGTGCAGGGATGGGATGAGAGGGAATGGTTTTCAGCTGAAAGAGTGGGGATGGAGATGAGATCTTAGGAGGAAATGTTTTGCCATGAGGGTGGGGAGGCCCTGGCCCAGGTTGCCCAGAGCAGTGGTGGCTGCCCCATCCCTGGAGGTGTTCCAGGCCAGGTTGGATGGGGCTTGGAGCAACCAGATCCAGTGGGAGGTGTCTCTGCCCATGGCAGGGGGTTGGAACTGGATGATCTTTAAGGTCCCTTCCAACCCAACCCAACACATTCTATGATTCTATGCTGATTCTATCAGATCATCCCTCCAGGAGGACTCTTTGCAGCTCTGGTGCGATACCAGTTCATCCTCTATCTGTAGGGAAAGCAAGGAGAATGACTGGGTTTCTCGTCTCATCTCTGCACACTAAAGAGTTAGAGTGCTGGAAAACCAATATTAGAATTGATGGGGGTAGAGATGCAGGCCCAGCTTCAGTATTGGATTGCATGGGACTGCATCGCGTATGCCTCAGTTTCTCACCAGCATGAGGTAGGGTGCCTGAGGGCTTTCACACTGGGTCTCGGCGTAGGGAAGGCTGCTTGTGAGGCTGGACACTGGCCTCCCCCAACGTAAGAACATTTGGCTCCTGGGTGATGCCCGATAAGAAGCTCTGCCACTCATGTGAGTCCCTGTTGGGGTTCCTGGCACTGAGGCAGCATGGGGAGCAGGACACAAACCACGTCCATGGTGACCCCTCATACCCAGCCAACCCCTTGCTTTTGCTGGTGGCCTTGGTGTCCTGAGTGTAGCTAGGGGTCAGTGGCCCAGATCTGGATGTCTTTGGTTTTGTGTTTCCCTCTTTTGGATTCATCTCCTGAGCAAACATTGAGGGTTTGGGGAACATGTCCCCAGCGGGGCTGTTTCGTGCACTCTGGGAGGTCTCACCGAGCCATGTGCTGGTCGCCTGCGGGTCCCAGCTCCCTGGCAAGTCCAGGCAAGCAAAGCCTTGCAGGCACAGCCCAGGCCAGGTGCTGCTTTGTGCTGAGGGAGGTGTCCTTCTGCTTCTGGAAGGACTGGCGATGGTCCCATCACAGCCGTGTGATCGTACTGGCGATGAGCTTCTCATTTCTTTGTATTTCTACAGCTCACTCACAGCTGATGTATCTAGAATAATGGAATGGTTTGAGTTGAATGAGACCTCAAAGCCCATGCAGTTCCACCCCCCTGCCATGGGGAACAGCATATGTGCTTGCAGCCTAGAAAGCTGAACTGTGTCCTGCATCTGGTTGGGCTGCATCTGAAGCAGTGGGACCAGGGAGGGGATTCTGCCCCTCTGCTCCACTCTGGTGAGACCCCACCTGGAGCTCTGTGTCCAGTTCTGGAGTCCTGAGCACAGGAAGGACATGGAGCTGTTGGAGCAAGTCCAGAGGAAGCGACGGAGATGATGTGAGGGCTGGAGAATCTCCCGTACCAGTACAGACTGAGGGAGTTGGGACTGTTCAGCCTGAAGAAGAGAAGGCTCTGGGGAGACCTTAAAGCAGCTTCCAGTCCTGAAAGGGGCTCCAGGAAAACTGAGGAGGGGCTCTTGATCAGGGAGTGTAGGGATAGGATGAGGGGAATGGTTTTCAGCGGAGAGAGGGGAGATTGAGATGAGATCTTAGGGAGAAATGTTTTGCTGTGAGGGTGGGGAGTCCCTGGCCCAGGTTGCCCAGAGCAGTGGTGGCTGCCCCATCCCTGGAGGTGTTGATTTTGCCTTAGAAATTATGTTGGTCTGGTTTATGGAGCAGTTTGGAATATAAGAGTGTTCTCTCCTCCCTGCCCTTCACCCCGTGCAGTGCTGAGACCCTGTCTGGGCAGGCAGTGCTGCCACCCCTGTACTTGCTCTCCCTACCACGGCTCGGTGCTGCTGCCGCACTTTCCTCTAGATTTGGGGCCTCTCGCTGGGAGATGTGCGTTGGTCAATGGAGCTTGCTCTGTGCCATCCCAGATGCGTTGGCCTTGGCTGAGCAAACAGGTTTGCGGTATGTGGCAATGCGTGCCCTGAAGGCTGGTGAGAGCTGCCAGCTCCCTCAAACTCAGCTTGGGGAAGGCTGGCTTCTGGCCAGACACTCTGCTTGCTTTGGCTGATGATTTTAACCTCTTCTGCATCACCTCCATTAGGAGCTGGACTTCCCCCATGCTGGGATGAACTGGGGTGCACACCCGTCTCTGACCCCTCTGCCTGGTTGGTGAGAGCTTCTCTGCCTGAGAGCTGTGACCTTGCCCCACTTTTGACCCGTGGCGATTGGGTGGCGTAAGATGGGCCTTTCCTTGGAAGATGCACCTTTGCTGCTCTACGGCCACGCACTCACCCAGGACCTTGGAAGGTCTCAGAATCACAGAATCCCCTGAGTTGGAAGGGACCTACAAGGATCATCGAGTCCAGCTCCTGTCCCTGCACAGGACAACCCCAACATTCACACCTTGGGTCTGAGGACGTTGGCCAAACGCTTCTGTAATGTTGTCAGCGTGGGGCTATGACTGCTTTCCTTCCAGTGCTCCACCAACCTCTGGGGGAAGAACCTTTTCCTAATGTCCAACATAACCCTCCCCTGGTGCATCTTCCTGCCACTCACTCTGGTCCTGTCCTTGGTCACCAGAGAGAAGAGATCAGCGCCTCCTCCTTCCCTTGTGAGGAAGCTGTAAATTGCTATGAGGTCTCCCCTCAGTCTCCTCTTCTCCAGGCTGAACAGACCAAGTGACTTCAGCTGCTCCTTGTACAACTTCTGTTCTAGACCCCTCACCAACTCCATGCCCTCCTCTGGACGGACACTCTCCAGTAGCTTGAGATCCTTTTTGCACGGTGGCTTCTCACTGTGGTGGAGAGCTCTGTTCCCATGGGATGTACCACCCTTACCACTGGTTTTGGACAAGGTTTGGGACAGGCTCTTGCCTTTCCATACTGGCGATCCTAGCGGGGCTGGGTGGATAGAGCGAGGTGTCCATTCTCAGGTCCCTGCGGAGAAGGACTTGCAGCCTGGGACTGGTGTTTCAGCAACGTTTTTGGCACAGCAGGACCCAAGGGATGTGAAGCTGAAGGCAGCACCTGAGCAGGTGCAGCATGGGGATCTCCAGGACTTGCTCTCTGTGGTGGGTGTGGAGGCTGGACCATGTGCAGCAGACACCTGGACCTGGTCTGGGCATGCTCTGGGGCATCCTCTACCAACAAACGAGTGCTGGTGGTGGCATCTCTCTGGGCTTTTTCCAGCCTCACTCTCTGCTGCCCTTTCTGCTCTCTCACTTATTCTAAGGCAGAGGCTTTTGATTTTCCTTTCTTGGCTTTCCTCCCTGCTGCTGAAGGGGTTAAACAGTGTTAGAGCCACTTCCCATCCTCAGCAACTACCAAGAGCAGGTGCTGAGAGCTGCTGGGTGGGAGCCCAGCAGGTTCTGTGGGGCATGATCTGCTCTCTTCATTGCAGCTTGCTGGGTTCGGCCGCATCCAGACTGCAGGTCTGGGGTGCTGGGGTTCCCCTGCCTCCCCAGGAGATGGTCCTTCACGGTGGCTGGGTAGTTGTCATGCCTCTGTGGACAGCATCCTGGCCTGCTGAGAAAGTCCTCAGCATAGCTGGTAGGTTCTCTACTGTGCATTGCTCAGGGACCTCTGGAAAGGGCCAGTTCTTCATGGAGCCGTGAGCTGACCTGGGAGTCAGGTCTAGGCTTGTGTCCTTCCCCACCTGCCAAGAGGGAAGTTGGTGGGGCACTGGAGGGAGCCTTTCCCTGCAGTGAGGAGCTTTCAGAGCCTCTGAAGCCACCAGGCATGCTGGATAGGGAGTGAGGTTGGGCCTCCTTGCCACTGGTGTCACCTGGAGGATGCTGGTCCGGCTCCCCTGTGCAGGCAGTGGCCCAGGCCGTTTGAGGTAGCTGGCACTGAGATGGTGTTTGTGGCTCCACAGGTGGCTGCTGCAGAGGTCCTGCTTCCCTCTAGCCCGAAGCCCAGCGCAGCCCAGTAATGGTTGTGGTGGTTGGAGGGGTGAGCAGAGCGCTGCCACTCCCATGGCTCTGGTGTGATTCTTCTTGTTCCTCACCACAAGGTTATGTTCTAATTATGAATTTTGGATGGAAAGAGCAGGAGGGTGAGGGAAGGAGAGGGCTGCTGTAATCCTGCTACTCGTTCAGTGTGGCTTTTGCTGCACAAGACCACTCAGCTGCAAGTGAGAAGGCGCTGGTACCCAGGTTGCCGGGGAGACGGAGACGTGCAGCCACTGGGGAGATGTGGCAGATGCTGCGGCCGTGCAGGGCGGATCGCTGTCCCACCCCTTCACTGCCGCCTCTGACAACCCCAGTGGTGTCCTGATGCTGTTGCGGGGGATGCAGCACATCCCAAGAGGCACTGGTGGTGGGGCCCCCACGCCAGTGGCTCCTGGTGGCTGTGGCCGCACCAGTGCCCTGGATGGATGACCTGAAGTCAGAGCAGGCTGGGGAGAGCTTCTGGCATGGATCAGGGACTTGTGTTCCAGAGCCATCTCCAAGCACCCTGATGGGGTGATACTGGTGGGGCTGAGAGGCTGTCTGGGGTGGGGGACAGGTGACCTTACCACTGTTCAGCTCATCCACCTGGTGGCCTACACTTCTCTCCTCTTCTAAAAGGCCACCTTCAGGTCCCTGATCAGGGACCGCGGTGTCAGCTGGGTGTGGGTGCAGTGTGTTTGTGCTCTACTACAGCTCTGCCTGCATCTCCACGTGGCCATCACGCATCCAACCCCTCTTCCAGGCCAGTTCATTGTGCCTTCTGCCTGCATGCCCAGCCCTGGGCAGCTTCATGCAGCTGCATGCGCTGTTCCCCCCACGTCCCCTCCTCCTGGCTGTGGGATGTGTGTCCTGGAGCGAAGCCATTGAGGATAAGAGATAGAAGAAGCTTCACTGTCCTGTTTCCCTCGTCCTGTAGTGAGAGCATGGGAAGCCCACACTCATGATAGCCGTGATGCATGGTAGTTCTGCTGCCAGGCTGAGCTGTGTGAGGCAGAGGAGTCAGGGGTCAGGAAAACATTTCTTCCTAAGATCTCATCCCAATCTCCCCTCTCTCGGCTGAAAACTATCCCCCCTCATCCTATCCCTGCACTCTCTGATCCAGAGCCCCTCCCCAGCATTCCTGGAGTCCCTTTCAGTACTGGAAGCTGCTCTAAGGACTCCCTGGAGCCTTCTCTTCTCCAAGCTGAACAACTCCCGACTCTCTCAGCCTGTCCTCATAGCAGAGGTGCTCTTGGTTTTGTGCCCAGGGTGCTGTGCTGTGGATTAGGACCTTCCTTTCTGAGCACGAGGCACTGGTGGTCTCCCCCTTGGGGCTCTGCCCTTGGGTGAGGTAGGAGGAGAAGCTCCCTTCAGGTTTGCCTCTTTTTTTTTTTTTTTTTTTTTTTACCATTTATTTAGTTGGTTTTAAACTTCTCTAGCCCTTCCTTCTGCTGTCATTTCATTGTCCAATTTCCCTGAACATCCGTCAGTCACCTGCCTGGGGGTAGAATTTGAGATACATCAAAGCTCAGTGAACTTCTGGAGGCGGTAAGCGTACATCCTCTGGGAGCTGGATAGAGATTAAGCAGCCGAGAAAAACAACTGCTCAGGATTGTCCGAGAGGTAAAATAGAAAGGTTGGGGGAGAGCGAGGGAAAACCAGCAAACTTGGTGTCATACCTGGACTGGATTCCTGCTGGGGGTGGTGGGGGCCGCGGGCAGAGGCGAGGCCAAGCAGTAGGAGCGGACCTGCATCCACCCAGCAGCTGAACGGTAAATCCGACTGCAACTTCCAGGGGAAAGGAGGGTGTGACAAAGGGATTTTAAGCTTTGTCATATTTGGAAATAATACCAAAAGTGTTGGATGGGGCTTGGAGCAACCAGATGCAGTGTGAGGTGTCCCTACCCATGCCTGGGGGGTGGAACTGGATTGGCTTTGTGGTTCTTTCCAACCTAAACCATAGGATCCTATGTGCTTGTGGTCACATTGATTTCTTGCAGCACTGATGATTAATCAGATTTTCAGGTGCTAAGTCGAGGGAAAAGCTTGATTTGCTCTCTAGCTCTGACCCATGAGGGGTCAGACCTCTGCTAGAGACACTGGTGATGGGGACAGTTTAAGGAAGCCCCAGAAGGTCTGTTTTCTAGTCTTGATTTTCCATGGTTAACACAGCAATTTCCTGCTCCTCTTCCCAGCCAGCTGATCTGTCTTCACTCATAAGTGAGATGAACAGCAGCATAAGCTGCAGGCAGTGTCCAAAAAGATGTTTGCAAGAACAATTCTCTTCCTTGAGCTCCAGCCTGGCTGTTCCACATGTTGGTCTGCCCTGAACTTGTAGCATTTTCTTGCCTGCAGAGGAATTTTGAGATGATTCTGTGTTTGGAGGGGTTTTCTGAAGTATGCTGGCCTCTATCAGTTGGGAAGCAACAGTGATGCTGAGGCTTGTGATGTGCCCTTTGCAGCCTGGGAACTTGCTTGAGGGATGATGCTGACCAGAGCATAAGGAGGGCTCAGGTGCATCGGTTTCATAGAATCATAGAAGCATAGAATGGTTTGGTTTGAAAGGAACCTCAAAGCCCATCCAGATGCAACCCCCTGCCATGAGCAGGGATGCCTTCCCTGGTGCTTGAAGCCCCATCCAGCCTGGCCTTGAACACCTTCAGGGATGGGGCATCTCCCCATCTCCCACTCTCTATTTCTCATCTCTCGGTTCTCCCTGCCAATGGCAGGGGGTTGGAACTGGGTAATCTTTATGGTCCCTTCCAACACAAACCATTCTAGGATCTATGACTTCTCCGGGTGTCCCTGGGAAAGCAGGTTGTGTGGTGCTGCGGGAGATGTTCATTCCCTGTCAGCCAGGCTGGCTGCTTGAGGCGAGATCAGACAGCGTGAAGTGGTTTCCATTTGTCCTTCTCCTCCCCCTATCTAGCATTTATCAGCTTCTGAAGGCAGCATCTGGATTTGGAATGCAAGGTCTGTCTCTACAAGCATTGCTCCCTTTCCTCTAGGCCTTGGGTCTGAGGCAAGGCTGAGGGATGGGGTGTGGGGGCTGATGGGGTGTGGGGGCTGATGGGGTGCAGGGAGAATTGGAACACATGTCTGGCACAGCCAGACCCTGGGATTCAGCGGTAAGAGGGAAGCTGATGGATACCAGGTGGAGGTTTCTGGTCTCACCTTTGCTGCCAGCGCCGTTGCGGCAGAGCTGGCGCTGCTGGCAGGGACCTGGGGGTGAGGTGGTTCCTGCTGGATGCTGGTCGCTAAGCAACTAGCAGAGGTGGAGCTTTCTGGGTACCATCCCCCCTGGTGCTGCTGCCTGTCTGCTCCAGCACTGACTGCATCCTTTCCAGGCAGCAAGACAGGAGGTCCTGCTGGCCACTCGCACTGTCCTGGGGCTGGAGGACACCCCAGGGCGTCTCCGGGTATCACTGAGCCCTGATGTGGAGCTCCTCTGCCCAAGATTGCTGACACCCTCACTTTGGGGAGGGAAGGTGTCTTGAAGCTCTGTTGACCATTTCGTTTGGGGCTTCTCCGTCAGTGCTGCTTCCCTGCCTGGTTCTACTGTTTTGCATGGAAACAGGGCAACAGGTGGGAAGCCCCAAGGCTCCTGCAGCCTGTGCAGCCCCTTGGCTGGGGGGGGGGGCTGTGTGTGCAGGGTGGGCTGGCTGTGAAAAGCGGAGGGAACGTTTTTCCCCTGGGAGAGTTGAGCTAGGGGAGTCTGGATACGTTCAGTCTCTTAGATGGTGGGTGTGTCAAGATCATAGAATCATCACTGAGTTGGAAAAGACCTTTGAGATCATCAACTCCAACTGTACCTGTCCACTACTAAGTCATATTCCTTAGCACTCCATCTACTCATCTTTTAAACATCTCCAGAGACAGGGGCTCAACCACCTCCCTGGGCAGCTGTTTCAGTGCTTGAGAACCCTTTCAGTGAAGTTTTTCCTTACGTCCAATCTAAACTTCCCCTGATACAGCTTGAGGCCATTTCCTCTCACCTGTCACTTGGGTGAAGAGATGAACGCTCACTTCTCCACAACCTCCTTTCAGGCAGCTGTAGACAGTGATAAGGTCTCCCCTTAGCCTCCTCTTCTCCAGACTAAACAACCCCAGTTCCTTCAGCCACTCCTTGTTCTCCAGCCCCTTCACCAGCTTCATTGCTCTTCTCTTTGCATGCTCCAGGACCTAACTGTCTTCCTTGTAGTGAGGGACCCAAAACTGAAGGCAGGATTTGATGTACGGCCTCACCAGTGCTGAGATGGGGTGGTCTGGATGCTACGGGAAGGCTGGGTGGTGCTGCAGGGGTTGGGGAGGTGTTGGTGGCTCCATTGCTCCAGTGTCCCTCCTCTGGGCTGTCCCTCAAGGTGACTGCAGCCCTGCCCGGCTAAGCTGTGGCCTTGGGTCCTTCTTCTTTATGACCTTCCCAAGGCTGGGTGTTTGTACGGCACTTGGAAGATCTGTGGATCAAATGACATACTGCAGCACGGGAAGGAGTCGTGTCGATGACTACTTGGGGCTGGAGGATGGAAGGTAGCTCTGGGTGGTGCCTGAAACTCTCCAGTGTGTCTGCAGGGCTGGTTGCTGTGTGCCATCACGTTGGACAATGTTGTGTTAAGCAACCTGCTTTCTCCCCTGCTGTCTCCCATAATATTCCTGCCCACCGCCAGTGCTTCTTGCTGGACCTTAGCTGAAAGAGCTGAATGCCCTGGGTGCACCATCCTATCATAAATCTCCTGTCTCCCTGCTCCTAGTGTGCTCTGAACTCTGCTGACAGTGCAAGTGAGCCTTCTAAAAGGTATGCGTTTGCCTGGAAGAGGCACATTCCTGGCTTGACAGGGGCAAGCCAGGCAGCCTTCGGTTTTGCAAGAAGCCTTAATGAACTTTCACACTGCCCCAGGCGCTCCTGGAGCAGCAGGCAGGGGGGCCAGGGGAAGGGGTGGGTTCTACCGGTCCCCATGTGGTTTCTGGCACAGGGGCTGCCCGGTTTGCCACTGGATTCTGGTGCAAGGATCTGTCCTTGCTGCACCCTTTGCTCCTGAGTGGACAAGCTGCCAGACTGCAGGTCATGGAGTAGAATTGTGGAGTCATTAAGGTTGAAAAAGATGCCTAAGCTCATCCAGGCCAACTGTCAGCCCAGCCCCACCGTGCCTGCTAAACCCTGTCCCCAAGTGCCACAGCCATACGATGTTTGAACCCCTCCAGGGATGGGGACTCCAATGCTGCCCTGGGCAACCAGTTCCAGGACTTCACCATTCTGTCAGTAAAGACACTTTTCCTAATATCCAATCTAAACCTCCCCTGGTACAACTTGAGGTCATTCCCTCTCATCCCATCCCTTGTTCCTTGGGAGCAGAGCCCAGCACCTGCATCCCCACAACCTCCTTCCAGGAGCTGCAGAGAGCGATGAGGTCTCCCCTCAGCCTCCTCTTCTCCAGGCTAAACAGCCCCAGGGTGCTCAGCTGCTCCCACAACCCCTGCTCTCCAGACCCTTCCCCAGCTCCGTTCCCTTCTCTGGATGTGCTCCAGCTCCTCAAGGTCTTTCCTAGAGTGAGGGGCCCAAAACTGAACTCAGGATTTGAGACCAAGCCAAGGGGGACAATTGCTTCTCTGCTCCTGCTGGCCACCCCATGGCTGATCCAATCCATGAGGCTGGTGGCTCACAGGTGGGAGCCTGTGCTCTGTGCTGGCTCAGCTTTGGGGTCCCTGCAAGCCTGCAGGCTGGTGTGGCTGCACTGGCTCAAGGTGCTGGGTGGCAGTGGGGCTCTTCCTTGGTCAAGAAGGGGACCAGTGAGCCATTCCCCGTAGAGCCATGCCCTGACAGCCTGTGAAGGGGCTGGTTCTATGCAGCCTTGCCACCAGGCTCTCTTCCAGAGGAGGCAACGAGGTGGCCATCACCGCCTGCCTGCATCTACCTGCTGAGAGGGTGGGTGGCTGGCAGCAAGGATGGCTCATGAGGAGCAGCAGCAGTGTCTGCCTGGGAGCAGGGGATGGATTTTAGCCATCTGGTGACAGGCATTTCTGCTTGTGTTCCCAAGTGGGTCTGATCAGAGGGAGGGAGTTGAAGTGTGAGGGAATTGAGCTGAAACCAGAGAGCTCTGGAATAGCATTGGCCCTTTGGCATCTCCAAAGCCTATGGCACTGCGGAGATGCTGCCCTGCTGGGGCTGGACAGGGACGTGGCATAGCTGAGGGCATCAGTTGACCTCGGATTTTGGAAGGGAAAATGGGTGCAGGAGACTGGAGGGATCAGCCCTCTGTGGAGGGGTCCCATGGAGGGGTGACAGTGGCCTGGGAGTGACTGGAGCGATCTGTGAGGGCCAAGGAAAGCAGAGAGAAACCTGAGAGCAGGTCACGATCTGCTGAAATGATGATGCTGTGATGTCCGGGCTCAGTGCTGTCATGCAGCGTCCCATGGCTGGTGCTGCTGGTCCCTTCCCACGAGCTCCCTGTGGCCTCTGGGAGCAGGGAAAGCAAACCAGGAGATGATGGGTGGCTGCTGGTCCCTTCCCACGAGCTCCCTGTGGCCTCTGGGAGCAGGGAAAGCAAACCAGGAGATGATGGGTGGCTGCTGGTCCCTTCCCACGAGCTCACTGTGGCCTCTAGGAGCATGGAGAGCAAACCAGGAGATGATGGGTGGCTGCTGGTCCCTTCCCACGAGCTCACTGTGGCCTCTAGGAGCATGGAGAGCAAACCAGGAGATGATGGGTGGCTCGGGGTTGCAGTCTGCACCGGCTCTTTCATCTTGCTGATGGGTGGCGTCTGAGCTGCACTTTCATCTGAAATCTGGGGTGTTTATGCAAGGGCTGAATCACCACTCTCCTGACCCATGGTTTGAGAGATCTTTGTTTTCATGTTAATGAAGATGTGTGGAAGGTGTTTCCTGGCTTCCCAAGCTGTCTGGTGCCTGGTCACAACAACTTATGCCTGACCTTATTTATTCAGCTGGGAGATGTCACTAGAAAGGAGTGAAACCCTGTTTAAAATGGCCCCAGAATTTCCCAGGTCTTGCAAAACGACCGTGTGTCGTGGTGGGAACAGCAGGGAGGATGTGCTGCTTTTGTAGCCTGGCAGGCTTGGAGGAGGAGGCGCCTCATTCCCGTTCCCCTGTGCTGGGGTGCAGCAAGGGTCACGATCCTCTTCCCTGGATTTTGCTGGTGCCAAAAGGGCTGGAGCAACACATGGAGAGAGCAATCTGGCAGGAGGGTTGAGTCTCTCAGGACGGAGTCTGCCCCTACTACTCTGGCCGCTGGCAGCTGAGCCAGGGAGGTGCTGAGTTGCCATTGCTGCTTGACTCAAGGCTGACTTGGGGGACAGCCCTGCCCTCTTCCTCTGAACTCCGTGGCTTCTTAACTTTGCTTGCTTCTTTTCCCCCCCTGTAACTTTCTTATGATTTATTTCTGACCCATGGCATGATGCCTTTGGAGCCGTGGGGGAGCTGAGCCTGGCTTCGGAAATGTAGTTTGATGAAACAAGCTCAGGCTGCTCTATTAACCCGAGCGCAGGGGGATGCCACCGTGGGCAGCAGGTCACTGCCCAGCTCCCAACTGCGATGCCAGGGGAGATTTGTCATGGGGGAGGCACTTCTCTGGCTGTCAGCTGTGTTTGCTAAAGCCCAGCATCCTGCTCTGGGGTCAAATGTCTCCGTGCTGCCTGGCTCACGCATGATGAGCGAGCAGATGTCCGGGCTCTTGGCAACTACTGACATAATATAAATACATAATTGCCTAAACACAGATTTCAACATGTGTAAATTAAGTCTGAGCTTGCTGCAGGAGAGCGGCATTGCGAGCCATGTTCAGAGAGGTGGGAGAGCCCCACGCCCTGGGCTCCTTCCATGTGGTGGATCCCAAAGCTTGTGGAGCTGTTACATGGATCACTGCTCTCACAGAAGGGTGTTGCTGCAGAAGCATCTCATCCTTGCAGCCATTACTGTCATATTTTCCCCCACTTAGAATCACAGAATCCTAGAATGGTTTGGGTTGGAAGGGACCTCAAAGCCTATCCAGTTCCATCCCCTGCCATGGACAGGGACAACTCCCTCTGGATCCAGTTGCTCCAAGCCCCGTCCAATCTGACCTGGAACACCTCCAGGGATGGGGCAGCTCTGGGAAACGTGGGTCTCCCCACCCTCACAGCAAAACATTTCTCCCTGAGATCTCATCTCCATCTCCCCTCTCTCAGCTGAAAACTGTTCCCCTCGCCCTATCCCTGCACTCCCTGATCGTGAGCCCCTCCACAGCTTTCCTGTAGGCAATTCCTGACCCAATTCATCACTTGGCATCTCCAGCCTGACCAGTGTGCACCCTGTTGGTGAAGAGCCACCATCTACTTCTCATAGTGGTGCTCAGCAGCTGCTTCAACTCTGGGTTTGGCTCATTTTCCCCAGCTCAGTATCCCTCAGGAACTCCAGGTCAGGTCCGTGGTTGCAGAGCATGCCAACTCAACAGCCCAAGGTCACCAGGCTTGCTTGGGGCAGGAAAGCAACCACCTCTCCTGAAAAAGGTGTCTGAAGTAGCCATCAAAGCCTTATGCTGATTTAAGGCACCCTTGTAGGGCAGGCTTGGGCCTGTCTTCAGGAAGGGGCTGGTCCAGACAGCCTTGATGAGACCTTCCTGCCCTCCATTGCCAGCCGGGCTCTGGGCTAGACCTGTCATCTCTGCTGGAGGGACAGGAGCTGACGTGTCCCTGCAGTTCCACTGGTAGCAGCCTCCTGAGGTTAGTTGGTGGTGATCTCTTCCACCAGCAGCAGCCTCCTGAGGTTAGTTGGTGGTGATCTCTTCCACCAGCAGCTTCAAATCTCATTGCTCTTCCCTACCTAAAGGCAGGAGCTGTGGCAGGTCTGGGTCCTCCTGATGCTGTGCTGTTGTGTGGTGGGTCTGGTTAGCAGGACAAGGGAGCAGGGCTCGGTCGGGACAGTGCGAGGTCTGCTCAAAGGCTGGTGAGAAAGGCGACTGAGGTGAAGAGGGAATGCTCGTGCTATTCTTTGTGTTCCTAGCGTGACCTACTTGAGCTCACCCCATCCTGCTGGGCAGGAGAACATCATGCTGTGTCGGTCTGACGTCTTTCCAAATGCTCTTGGCACAGTGAGTGGGAGGGAGAAAGCTTGGAGGTGATGGGAGAGGGGTGAGTGCTGGGCAACGCGGCTGTGAGACTACATGTGTATGTGGTGACGCAGATGGATGTGTGGAGCTAAGCTCATGGGTGGATAGAGGAATGATGCCTGCATACACCTCGTGGTTGCAGGGGGGACTGGATGAGGTAGACAGTAGTGGCAGGGGTGAACAGAAAAGCTTCTCCAAGCACCCTGATGCCCTGCTGGCTTCTGCAGTACTTGAGTCCTGTTGCCCAGGTGCCGGGGGCTGCAGGGCCTGGGATCTTGGGCTTTAGTCCTGCTTGTTGTGTACACATTTCATAGAATCCTAGACTCACAGGGCAGTTTGGGTTGGAACGGACCTCAAAGCCCATCCAGTTCCACCCCTGCCGTGAGCAGGGACACCTCCCACTGGATCCGGTTGCTCCAAGCCCCATCCAGCCTGGCCTGGAACCCCTCCAGGGATGGGGCAGCCACCACTGCTCTGGGCAACCAGGGCTAGAGACTCGTCACCCTTACAGGAAAACATTTCTTTGTAAGATCTCATCTCACTCTCCCCTGTTTCCGCTTAACATTTTAATTTCTTCCTGGGCAGAGGAGGCAGATCCCCGGGAACAGGAGGATGCCTTTGGTGTGAGGCGAAGGGGGAACTGCTTTATAGTAAACAGAGAACATCAGAACGGGTTGTGATTGTCTGGAAAAAAGACTTGGATGCTAAAGCACCCATCTGTGTGACTGATCTAAGGAACAGAGAGAAAATAGCAGGACAGGAGGAGTGAACGTGGAGAGGGGGCTTGAAACAGGTGTGTGGGCATGAGGGGTCTTAGAAAGCTGTGGTTACGCGCCAGACGGCGAATCTCAGTGCTGTGATTGCAGAGTATTGCTGCCCTGGCTAGCGGGGATCTGCATGAGGCTGGCAGAGACTGGTGAACCTGGTGGTCCCTCTGGCTACAGGCAGCGGGGGTGCGTGAACTAGACCCTCATGGCACAACCGAGGTCCTGATGGCAGGAGGAGGAATGGAATGCGCTCAGTTTGGAGCCAGCAGAGCTGTGTGCCCAGCTACCCATGGCTCTGCTGACTGCTTTCTGCTCTGTAAGAGTGGAGTGGAGAGAAGCTGCTGGGGCTGGTCCCGCCGGGACCTCCCTAGGCAGCCGTGTTTGCCTTAGTTCAGTGGATTTGTAGACCTGCTGCTCTCTGAGGGCCTCTGCGTCGCCTCTGGGAAGGACCGAGGGAAGGGGAGGGACCTGAGAAGGCACTTTCCCATCAGGGTGGTGCAGTTGCCACACCAGAAGGATGGGATGTCATCCAGAGGGACCTGGTCAGGCTGGAGAAGTGGGGATGTGCAAGCCTCATGAGGTTCAACAAGGCCAAGGGCAAGGTCCTACACCTGGCTTGGGGCAGTCCCTAATTTCAATACAGGATGGGGGATGATGTGACTGAGAGCAGCCCTGCTCTCAGCCCCAAGTCCAAGAAAGACTTGGGGTGCTGGTTGATGAGAAGCTCAACATGAGCCAGCAATGTGCGCCCACAGCCCAGAAGGCCAAGCATGTCCTGGGCTGCATCAAAATCAGCGTGGCCAGCAGGGTGAGGGAGGTGATTCTGCCCCTCTATTCCTCTCTTGTAAGACCTCACCTGGAGTCCTGTGTCCAGTTCTGGGATCCTCAGCATAAGAAGGATATGGAGCTGTTGGAACGGGTCCAGAGGAGGCTACAAAGATGATCAGAGGCCTGGAGCACCTCCCGTATGAGGACAGGCTGAGAGAGTTGGGGCTGTTCTGCCTGGAGAAGAGAAGGCTCTGAGGAGATCTTATAGCGACCTTCCAGCACCTGAAAGGGCTCCAGGAAAGCTGGGGAGGGACTGTTCACAAAGGCTTGTGATGACAGGACAAGGGGTAATGGTTATAACCTGGAGAGGGGCAGATTTAGACTAGACATAAGGAAGAATTTCTTCACCATGAGGGTGGTGAGGCCCTGGCACAGGTTGCCCAGGGAAATTGTGGTTGTCCCAGCCCTGGAGGTGTTCAAAGCCAGGTTGGATGGGCCTTGGGCAGCCTGATCTAGTGGGATGTCCCTGATGTCCCTGCCCATGGCAGGGGGGTTGGAACTGGATGATCTTTAAGGTTCCTTCCAACCCAGAATACTGTGATTCTATGATACAGTTCTTGCTGGTTGAATGGTGGCCACAGGTTTTCTGCCCTGGGTCGAGGGAGCTGCCATGGTTGTTGCTCCCTCCTCTATGCAGGGCTGAGTGGACACCAGCACCAGCTCCCTGTGGAAGAATCCCCTGGAGGGGTCACAGTGGCCTGGGGATGGTGGGGAGCTGCAGAGCTTGAAAGAGTGGAAAGGCAGAAGGAGCTGTGCCCTGGCTCCTCGGGACAGGGACAACCACAGCCCACAACTACAGGGAAGGAGGTTTGCTGAGATGCCAGAGAATCCCTCTCTGATGTGATGAGGATAAAGCCATAAAGCACTGGTGTAGGCGGCGGTGCAGGGAGAGGTTTCCACCACAGCAGGCTATTAGCAGTGTGTCAGGCTGGTATGGATGGAGCTGCTCCCTGTGTTGAGCTGAGGAGGATTAAAAGCTCTCTTGAAGCACCGTCTTCAAGAGGAACCACTGCTGCAGCCTCCCTGGGGCTGGCAGAGGTGGGATGGGAACCTGGAGGAGGATTATTGAGGGCAAGCGCACAAGAGGCAGTGGGGACCAGGGCTCCCACGTCAGCTGCATCCGGAGCCTCACCTCTGTGAGTCAGCATTTTGCTGCCGATGATTCACAGCGGCGCTGCAAGACAGCCACGGGCTGGCGCAGGGCTGAAATTAATTGTCTGGAAGGAGAGCGGCGCAAGAGGAGGGAAGAGAAGATGTTTTCCCTCATCTTATCAGCATTTCCCAAGCCTGGCTGTGAGCTATGCCAGCACTGAGCGGGAGAGGGATATGCTTTGCCTGCAAAGGGAGCTCCACCTTTCGGTCCTTTCTCTGGCAGTGGCTGGGGTGCAGGAGTTGGTGCCGTGGCACCTTGGTGACCTGGTGGCTGCATCCAGCCATCATTGTCTTAAGTTGAGAGTACAGTCTCCTGCTTGGCCGGACCTCCTGGTGCACTGTTTCGGTCACAGACAGCTCCGTTCCTGCTGTGATCTGATGGGGAGGGTGAAACAACCTCCCTCCACCCTGTGTGCACATGGGGAGACAGCTGTGGTCCCTGCAAACCACACTGCAGGGCTCTGTGCTGAGCACGTGTTTCTGGAATTCAGATTAAAAGTGGGGATCACCCACCACCCACCAGAAAAAGGGAGGTGGGTGACCCCCCAGCACATCTGGCACAGCTGTAAATCCATTGAGCAGTCCTGAACCAGCTTGAGCATGAATCATAGAATCATAGAATCACAGAATCACTAGGTTGGAAAAGACCCACCAGATCATTGAGTCCAACCATTCCCATCAATCACTAAACTATGTCCCTCAGCACCTCATCCACCCAACTTTTAAACCCCTCCAGGGAAGGGGACTCAACCCCCTCCCTGGGCAGCCTCTGCCAGTGCCCAATGACACTTACCGTGAAAATTTTTTTCCTGATGTCCAGCCTGAACCTCACCTGGCAGAACTCAAGGCCATTCCCTCTCATCCTGTCCCCGTCACTTGGGAGAAGAGCCCAGATCCCTGCTCTCCACAACCTCCTTTCAGGCAGTTATAGAGAGCAATGAGGTCTCCCCTCAGCCTCCTCTTCTCCAGGCTAAACACTCCCAGCTCTCTCAGCCGTTCCTCATAAGGCCTGTTCTCCAGCCCCTTCACCAGCTTCGTTGCTCTTCTCTGGACTCGCTCCAGAGCCTCAACATGCTTCTTGTGGGGAGGGGCCCAGAACTGAACACAGGATTCGAGGAGCGGTCTCCCCAGTGCCGAGTCCAGAGGGAGAAGAACCTCCCTGGCCCTGCTGGTCACGCCGTTTCTGATCCAAGCCAAGATGCCATTGGCCTTCTTGGCCACCTGGGCCACTGCTGGCTCATGTTCAGTCGCTGTCAACCAACACCCCCAGGTCCCTCTCCTCCAGGCAGCTTTCCATCCAGACTTCTCCTAGTCTGTAGCTGCTCAGGGTTGTTGTGCCCCAAGTGCAGGACCCGGCATTTGGCCTTGTTAAACCTCATCCCATTGGTCTCAGCCCAGTGGTCCAGCCTGTTCAGATCCCTTTGGAGCCTCCCTGCCCTCCAACAGATCTTAGTGTCATCTGCAAACTTGCTAAGGGTGCACTCAATGCTTTCATCCAGGTCATTGATAAAGACATTGAACAGGGCTTGAAGTTGAGGGTCAAGTACTATCGTTATGCTTCAAGAGTATTATTTGGGCTCAGATGCCCTCAACCAGAGATGTAAACAGTCAGAACTGCCCAAAGGTTTAAGCTTGTTGGGGACTGGGTCCCATCCTTGATGCTGTAGCTCAGGTCAGAGGCTGAAGTCATGCACTGGAACCGGCTGCCCAGGGCAGTGATGGAGTCTCCATCCCTGGAGGGGTTCAGAAGCCATGTGGCCGTGGCACTTTGGATTTAGCAGGCACGGTGGGGTTGGGTTGATTGTTGCACTGGATGATCTTGGAGGTCCTTTCCAGCCTTAATGATTCTGTAATTCTAAGTGTTGTGTCCTCAGTGCACAAGTTGGTGCTTTCCAGCCTCTGATTTCCTTCTCCTGCAGTACTTTTGCAGAACAGGTGCCCTGCGGTGGGTTTCTTTGGTTACATTTTGCAAGTCATTGAGGCGTTCTCCGTCTGTCCTTAGTTTATACATCCATCATGTCCGGGCACTCGGATGTCAAAGGGGAGCTTCTCCCCAGCTCTGCGAGGAGACAAATAATGTTGCTTGCAAATATGTATTGAAATGAGGCTGGTGAAGTATTTTCTTTGCAAAGCAGAGTCAGAGCCAGGTAGGAAAGGTTATTCAAGGCCATCATCCTCTTGCCATCCATCTCCGCCGAGGCAATCGTTCGAAGGTTGGTCTCTGCTGCGGGGCAGCCTGATGGGGAGGTGTCCGGCCGTAGCCCGGGCTCCTGGTTGCTATTTCTGGCTCCTGCTCAGCCCTGTGACTTTTTCAAGCTCCTTTGACACCTTCTTGGTCCTTTTGTGTATCTGTGAAATGCTTCAGAGCATGGAAATTTCCAAGTTACAGTTTTTCCCGCAGCAGCTGGAATTTAGCTATGCCGCACATATATTTTAGAACTTGGGCGTAGGAGCGGGCACTGCAGTGCCGGTCGCTGCAGGCGCGGCTGGGGACGGGCGTCACGGTGCCTTTAGGACTCGGACCTTCTGAAGTGATGGTGCACAGTGTGTTTGCCTGTGCGGTGATGATGCTGCATTAATGTATATAATATATACATTATAGATACATCCAGAATATAAAACAGGCAGGGAAAGCAGCCCGGGCAGAGCTAATTGCTGCTGAAAGACAAACAGGGGACACATGAATAGAAAGCAGAAGGGAACTGAAGGAAATCCGTTCCCAAGTACTGGCTGTGTGTGGGAACCCCTGTGCCGCAGCAAAGTCAGGACAGAGCTGGGGGGAGATGGCATCTCAGCATCTTGGGGCTGTGACCTGGTGGGGAGCTGATGAGAGGGGAGCCGGGAGCATGTGGGGCTCTTGAAGAAGGGTGTGGGGCAGCACAGGGGCTGGGGCAGCTCCACTCCTGCTCCTCCAGGCTTGGTGGCACGGCCTGTCCTCTCCCTGTCTCTACCCAGGGAGGTGGTTGAGTCCCAATCCCTGAAGGTAAAAGACAGGTGGATGAGGTGCGCAGGAATATGATTTAGTAGTGGACAGGTACGGTTGGACTCAATGATCTCAAAGGTCTTTTCCAACCAAGTGATTGTTTGATTCTGTGATTCTGTGGTGTGTGGGAAGGGCTGGGGGCCCCTTTCCTCCTTGCCCTTTAGGCTTGCCCTGTGCATCCAGTCCAGTGAAGGCGTGTGCTCCCCGCAGTGGGTGCCGGCCAGAGCCCTGGATCCAGCCAACACATCTCCTGGTGACCTTTGCATGGGGTCTGGGGGTAACCAGAGGGGTCTTTGGGGTCCCCAGCCACTGGGGCACTGTCCCAGACAAACTGGAAGACATGAGGCTAGGCAGGGGCTTCCCCAACAAGTAGGGCACCACATGGTTATCCCTCTTCCATCCCTCTGGCTTTTAAAAGATTTGTCTCTTATCATGGCGCAGCATGGACCCGCTGGCCGCACAAGGGGATCCAGGCTGGGTTGGAGAGCGCCCTGCAGTGCGGTTGCAGCTTTGGGGCAGGACGGAGGTACCCGCCCCTTGGCACCATTTGTTTTTCTCTGCATTTGTTTTTCTCTGTTTTTCTCCACGTGGTCCCCATCCCCACAGTGGCCCGTGGTGTCCTCTGTGCAAGGTCATAGCCTGTGGAGGAAGCCCATGGGCTGCTCTCCCCCTTCATGGCAGCTCTGAGCTGACTTGCTTTTTCTTCTCCCCACCCTCTGTTATCCCTCTTCCATCCCTTCTAGGCTTTTAAAAGATTTGTCTCTTATCTTTGATAATTGTCTGCAAGCCTGGAACATCTCTGAGGGTTCAGAGCTGTCCTTGACTTGGAAAAAAACTTAAAAGCTCTTTTCTCCTCTGCCTGGGTGCATGCAGAGGGTACGTGTCCTCCTCTGTGTCAGTCTGGGAAGCTGCTGCACCATGGGGACGAGGGATGGGATATTTCAGTGCGTAGGACAAGGTTCTTCCTCCTCTGCCTGCCCTCTCCTCATTGGAGCTCTTCACCAGCAGATGGGCTGCTCCTTGGTTTGCTCCTGGCCTCATCCGGTGGGTCGGTGTCCCCGAACCAGCTTGTTAGTGGGATGTTGAACCCTGAGATGAGCAGGGGGAACCGTGCTGAGTGTGCTGTTGTTATTAATCATAGAATCACAGAATGCCAGGTTGGAAGGGACCTCAAGGATCATCTGGTCCAACCTTCTTAGGCGATATGTAGTTTAAATGAGATGGCGCAGCACCTCCCTGTCCAGCTGAGCCTTCTCAGTGTCCAGTGTAGATGTTCAGTGACTTTTCAGGGTCCTGATCCTGCTTCAGTCTGTTGTCGCTGGTGGAGATGTGGTCCATGGCTGCACAGCCACAGTGGGGCCACTGCTCTTCTCTCCCAGATGAATGTTCCTCGTGGTTGGCAGAGGGTCAGATGGGAAGGAACCAGAGCGAAGCCTGTGCTGGTGTCTTTAGGCATTCAGGAACTATGAGCCAGGCATCCTGAAAGCAGGGCAATGGAGTTAAAACCCACAAATATTCTAGTAACAGCCCCTCCAGTGCTTGTTTCTCCCTGTGTGGACCTCAAGGTGGGTACTGAGCTCTTTTTTGCTAATGTGAGGACAGAGCTGACCAGATGGTGACAGGGATAAGCAGTTCAAGTGTGGTATTTTGGGAAAAGACTGTTTCAGCATGGAACAGGAATGCCGTGCTGCAGCCCCTGGCTCCCCTAGATCCTCACTCCTGTACCTAGGTGCCAGCAGGACTCCACGTGAAACCTATTGTGGTTCAGGTCTCTCCAATGCCTTGTGCACCCTGTGGGTGTCACCAGTGGCAGATTGCAGAGCTGGGGAGAAGAGCTTTTCCACAGGCAGCTCCATCCCTGTTAGTGGACAGTGGGGACAATCACAGAATCCTTAGGTTGGAAAAGACCTTTGAGATCATCAAGCCCAACTGTACCTGTCCACTAGTAAACCAGATCCCTAGCACCTTGTCTACCCGTCTTTTCAACCTCTCCAGGGATGGGGACTCCACCACCTCCCTGGGCAGCCTCTGCCAGTGCCTGAGAACCCTTTTGAGGAAGAAATTTTTCCTGATGTCCAATCTGAACCTGCCCTGGCACAGTTTGAGGCCATTCCGATGGGTCCCTTTCAGCCTGTCACCCTGGTGCCTGAACACCTCAGGCTGGGTGAATTGTTGCTTCTTGCCTGGGATGGAGGGAAGGTCCTTTCTGCCCTTGTTTTCCCTAGTCTACCTTGTGGAGCCAGCATAGGGGTGTTTCATGGAGTTGAGTGCTCATCAGAGAGGGAGGATGACCAAGGCCATCACCAGCCTCTCCAGGCTGGTTTGCTGGCTCCTGCTGCCTCCTTCCTGCTTTGGGCAGCTCCTCAGGGCCGGGGCATTTGGCTGAGCCGGGGGATTGTGCATGACATGAAAAATCACGTCTTTCCCATCACGCGTCAGGTCCAATCTGAGGCCTGGCTTGGGTCTCAGGGTCTTTGTCTGCCACCGTATTCCCCTCCCTCTCCTGCCTGTGCTTCATCTCCTCTTTTGGCTCTGGGCTGTCTCTTCCCTCCACTTTCTTCATCTCCTCTTCCTTGTTCCCACAGCAGCTCCAAACAAGGAGGTTTTACAGTCGTGGGTGCTCAGAAATGGGTGACGCCAGCCTTGACCAGAGCAGCAGGGGTGCAGGGCAGCCAGGAACTTGCGGCCCCTGACCCCAAATCCCTGCAACTGCAGCCCACAGGGGTGAGGTGAGGTTCAAGGCTGGAGATGCCACTGAGGATGCTGGATGCCCAGGCTGCGGTCCCACTTGCATGTGGGGTGCTGGAATGCTGCTCCGGTGGGAGCTGCTTCCCTGCCAGGAGCCAGGGAAGCTGGAAGCCTGACGGGTCCCTGACCTGGCTACACTTGTGGGGATTGTGGTGCCGAGGTTGAGGTGCCCTGCTATGAGGACAGGCTGAGAGAGTTTGGGTTGTTCAGCCTGGAGAAGAGAGGGCTCCAGGGAGACCTTAGGGCAGTTTCCAATCCTGAAAGGGGCTCCAGGAAAGCTGGGGAGGGGCTCTGGATCAGGGAGTGCAGGGATGGGATGAGGGGCAACGGTTTTTCAGCTACAGGAGGGGAGATTGAGATGAGATCTTGGGAAGAAATGTTTCCCTGTGAGGGTGGGGAGGCCCTGGCCCAGGTTGCCCAGAGCAGTGGTGGCTGCCCCATCCCTGGAGGTGTTCCAGGCCAGGTTGGATGGGGCTTGGAGCAACTGGATCCAGTGGGAGGTGACCCTGCCCATGGCAGGGGATTGGAACTGGATGGGCTTTGAGGTCCTTTCCAATCCAAGCCATTCTAGGATTCTGGCTGTTTGGAAGAGGGAAGGCTTGCTGGGAGGTGTAGGAAGACAGGTGCTTGAGCACCCCCCAGGCTGTCCACTCCAGCATTTTGAGTGCCCGTGCGAGGCTAAGCTTGCCACCTACCAGCACAGCACACACCAGCCTGGCTGAGCGGTGCCTGGCTGCGCAGGGGGCTCATCGGCTGGAACCCGGTTCCTGCGCTGTCTCCTCCAGTGCAGATGCTCTGTGAACATCCCTGCCCATGGCACCACTTAAAGAACTCGTACTGATGAGCAACTGGGCAGCTGGAGCTTAGCAGGGTTTCCTCCCTCTGCGCCCAGCACTGTCAGGCTCCGTGTGGCTGGACCACGTGTGTGGTGCCAGCACCCTGATAGCAGCAGGGATAGGAGCCTGCCAGCCAGCTGCTGGGCTGCCGGCTAGTGCTTCTTTTTTTGGGGCTGCTGATGGCTCGGCGTGCTCTGGAGTTGCCATCAGCATGTGTCCAAACTGGTGGGTGCTGCTTAAGTGCTGCCAGACTTGGGTCTTGGGCACTGATGAGCACCTACTGCCACCCTGCAGCTCTGCCTCTGCTCCAGGGATTCCCCATCGCTCACTGAAGGTAGAATCTGTCCCTCTGCTGCGTTGGTGTCAGCACTGTGCTTTACAGGCCCTTCGTGCTGCTGTGTTACAGGGGTACGAGACACCCCTGCGGTGCGGCACCCAGCCCCGGTGTTTGCTCTGTGGTGGTGTCCCTCGCAGGGGACAAGGAGGGGACAAGGAGCCACGTGTGGACAGGGATGTGCTGGGTGTCACGCTCTGCACTTTGCTGTGGACAGGGGTGATGAAAGAGCTTCTGTTCAGCTATGGCTGCTGGCACATCTCCAAGCTGACTCGTGCAAGTGGGGTGCTTGGGTACGTGTTTTGGCAGCGGCGCAGAGATTGCTGCCCTAGGACCCTCTACGAGATGGGAGGGGGTGATGGAGGGAAGTACCAGATTAACTCGGGATGGAGATGTAGTGGGTCTGAGCAGCCAGTGCAGGAGCTGAGTTCTCCCTGCCGGTGCACACACTGGGAAGGATGCTGGCAGGATCGCAGCCTGTGGGCTCTCCAGTGCTGGCTCAGGATTAGTCAGGTCTTTGCAGGCAAGGGAGTGGACAGGGCTAAGCGGCAGCATCCAGGCGGGATCCTCCAGCCACAGCAAGGGGCTCCGGTGTGGGCACAGAGTCATGGAGGAGCCCGGCACTGGGATGGGAAGGCAGCCCAGTTCCCAGCTGGGCTGCGGCTGCGGTACACATCAATCACTGTGCGGGGGTGTTGGGGTTGGGGAAGAGGCGGCTCTGCAGAAAGCGCTGCCTCGGACGCGGTGGCAGCCTGGCAGTGATGAGCTGTGCTGGAGACATGGGGAGCTGGCACCAAGGTAGGGCTGACCCCGCTGTGGAGAAGGCAACTAGATGGGATGCTCTGCAGTGCTGCTGGCTGCCCACAGGATGCTCAGGGCTTTAGCTGCCAGCAAGTGGAGCACCAGCCTGGGTGGGATGTGGGTCCTGGAGCCTGGCTCAGGGGGATGGGGTACTTTTCCAGCTGGGAAAACATTCGGAGCCATGCAGATCTCTGACTTGGCAGCCCTGCACAAGGAGCGGTGATTAGTCTCCAGAAGCTGGGGACACCCCACGTGTCTGATCCCCCCCCTTCATAAACAGGGCAGTTCTTAGGATTTTTTGGCCTCCGGGCTGGCTCTGGGCTGTGTGGGGTTTGCATGTCCCCCAGTGCCAGGGTGTGGGCGAGGGCTGGGTGACAGCGGGTCTCGGGGGTGCCGCATGCTGCTGGGGCTTTGGGAACTGCTTTCCTTGATCACTTTTATGTGTCTGTGGAGGATCCCCAGGACTCCCCGGTGTCCTCTCGTGTTTCCAAGGTGTCTGCAAGGCTCTGCCTGTGCTCCCACCCTGCCTGTTCCCTGTGGCAGAGGCGCTGGGCGCTGCAGCCCTGGTGAGCTTCTCCGTTGTTCTTGGGGGCTGACAAGTACCTGGACCCCCTGCCTGGTGTTGTGCCCCATCTGGGGCACTCTCCATGCCCAGCTTGCTCCCCGTCTCTGCCTGTCCCACAGCAGCTGGGTGTCCCCATGGCTTTGGGCTTTGCCACCAGGATCTGCCCCACAGGACCCTTGGCAGCTGCTGAATGCAGGGGTGAGGGAGAAGAGCACTTGGTTGTTATCCAGCCCTGTGCACCCCAGCAGCGCTGGAGCCTGCAGAGATGCATTTGGGTGCTCATCTTGGGGCTTTGCAGAGCGACTTGTGCCTGTCTGGTCTGTGATGCTTCAAGAATGAAGCAGCATGGATGGGCAGGGTCCTCAGCAGGGAGCGAGGCAGGGAATGCAGAGCTCAGGAGCAGAGGATTCTCAGCCTTGAAACCCAGCCCAGCAGCAGGGGGTGAATGGGAAAGTGGGCTTGGGAGAACCCCCGCTGGGATGCGGAGGCTGGAGCCAGGATGTGCCGGGGAAGTGTGGGGGCAGAGCGTCTGGGAAAGCCGTGAATCCACACTTCAGCTTGAAGAGGAGGAAGAGGAAAACACCATGGGAAGGAGGAGCAGGCAGGGAGATGATGGGAGGAGATTATAGGCATGACAAGCAGGTTCACCTCTGATCCTGCCAGGGCTTTCTTTGCAGTCCCCATTCCCACATGCCTGGCTTGGTAGCCTGGAGCGTGGTTCTGGCCATTTCACCCTTTGTTTGCCCTGAGGAGAATATCCCACAGCCTGTTTTGGGTCCAGCTGCAGCACAAGTGAGCCAGCCCTGAAAACCGGGGGTGTGCTTGGCAGGAGGAGTCCTTCAGCCAGCGCCCTGCACGGAGGACGGGTCTGAGGAGATGGTACCCGCTGTCTCCTTTCTCTGCCAGCTGCTGCTGGGACAGCTGCCAGCCTCAGCGCTGGAGCTGCTCCGACCCTGGCTTCGCTCCCAAGGGAACGTGCATGAGCTGGGCTGAGTGCTGGGAAGGGCTGGGGCAGCCTGGGTGGGACGGGGTCCTGCTCCTCCTGCGGATAAAAAAGGCTCTGCTGCTGTGATGCGCCTGTCTCCTGCTCTCACCTGCTTGCTTTGGAAGTTAGGATCCGTGGATCATTCATGCCTATTAATGATTTGAACTGGAGCTTCATATGCAAAGTAGGGCTGGCTGGGAGTAATGGGATGGATTCCCAGCCTGCCACCCTTGAACAACTCCCTTAATTTCCTCAGGGATGAGTGCAGGGAAAAAAACAGTTTGGGGGAAAGTTTAGAAACCTCAAGTGCAAAACTCAGTGTTTTTGGCCCAGGGCACTGGTTGTCATTGTAGAGATTTCACATGGATTAGAGAATTCACACACTGAGGACCAGACAGAAGCGGTCGGGAATGATCCATAGAGGGACTGGAGCTGAGAACATGCAACTACTTGAATCTACAGTGGGAAAAAAAAAAACATCTCTGCTTCCTCTGCAGAAAAAATAAACCAGTGGTGACCTTTGAAATCTTCCCGTGCCCTCGGCAGAGCACTGGGGTCTGTTAGAAGCCGAGCTGATGTTTCTCAGGGCTTGTCTGCCTGTTCTGACTAGGAGGGTGTAGCCCTGGGGCAGTGGGATGAAATCCTGGCTCTTTTGGTGTGAAGCAAGTCCCTTCTTTTGCCTTCTCTCTGTCCCCTGCTCCACCCTGCAACCAGTTTTAGCAGTTTTTCTGGGTAAGATTTCACATCTCTCCATTGTGCTGAGGACACACGAAGGTGGGACATGAGCGGTGGTGTGAGTTGTGTTTACTTTGTAAAAGAAAAAAAGTCAGCAAGTTTGTGAAGGCCACCAAGTGCTGCAGCTGATGGAGAGAGGGAAGGGGCAGCATCCAGAGGGACTGGGGCAGGCTGGAGGGGTGGCCCTGGGGGAACCTCGTGAGGTTCAAGCAGGGCAAGTGCAAAGCCCTGCACCTGGGTTGAAGCAACCTCCAGTACCAGCTCAGGCTGGGTGATGGATGGGCTGGGAGCAGCCCTGCAGGGGACCCGGGGACACCGGTGGGTGGCAAATTGGATGTGAGCCTGCATTGCGCACTTGCAGCCCAGAAAGCCAAGAGAATCCTGGGTGGCATCCAAAGCAGTGGGGTCAGCAGGGTGAGGAAGGGGATTCTGCACCTCTGCTCTGTAGTGGTGAAACCCGAGCTGGAATCCTGCACCCAGCTGTGGAGTGCTTAGTGCGGGATGGACATGGACTTGTTGGAGCGAGACCAGAGGAGGCTATGGAAACACACAGAGGGCTGGAGCACTTTTGTCCAAGGACAGGCTGAGAGGGTTGGGGTTGTTCAGCTTGGAGAAAAGATGGCTTCAGGGAGACCTTAGAGCAGTTTCCAATACGTAAAGGGGCCAGCGGAAAGCTGGGGAGGGGCTCTTGATCAGGGAGAACAGGGACAGAACAAGGGGGGAATGGTTTTTAGCTGCAAGAGGGGAGATTGAGATGAGATCTTAGGGTGAAATGTTTTGCTGTGAGGGTGGGGAGGCCCTGGCCCAGGTTGCCCAGAGCAGGGGTGGCTGCCCCATCCCTGGAGGGGTTCCAGGCCAGGCTGGATGGGGCTTGGAGCAACCGGATCCAGTGGGAGGTGTCCCTGCCCATGGCAAGGAAGATGGAACTGGATGGGCTTTGAGGTCCCTTCCTACCCAAAGCATTCTAGGATTCTACAGTGCTTGGTGACCTGTGTGTGTGTAGACTGTCCCAGGAACCCACCAGCCCTGTGCTGCATTTACTTAAAGGTTTTAAATACATAAAGGTTTAAAAACCATAAAGTTTGCAAAAAAAACATGTTGCTGAGCACCCCAGCATGGAAAATGCCTCCCTCTGCCCTTTTTCTCGTCCCGAGTTTGTTTTGCCATCATCTTGTGGGGCTGGAGGCAGTATTGCCCTGCTGCCACCCTGGGTCCAGTTGCGCCTGCCATGGGAACCCAGCGCGCTGCTGCTGCTGGGAAAGTCCAGTGGGGAAAAATCTAGCCACGCCGGATGCAATATTTGGAGTTGTCCATGTCTGTAATTTCCTGTGTCAGTGCCGCCTTTAACTTGACTCACTGCCTGGTTTTTCCTCCTCAAATAAACCCTTCCACCCCTAAAAAATAATAGTGAAGGTACTGAAGGCCCCAGGACTGGGGAGAGCAGGGGGTTGTGGCCAGTCCTGCTCCCTGCTGTGTGTGCAGGGATGGGGTGGGAGCCCTGTGCTCTGCTCGCCATGGGTTCCTGCCGCCTGCGTCCTTTCCGTGCTGCTGGCTCTTCTCTGACTCAATCCTGATGTCTTGTGCTGGTGCCACCGGCCCTTTTCGAAGTCCCCCTGGCACGGTCAGCAGATCTGTGAGTGCGGGCAGCAGGGCAGAGATGGGCAACTCTGGAGCATGCCCAGAGCAGGGGTGGCTGCCCCATCCCTGGAGGTGTTCCAAGCCAGGTTGGATGGGGCTTGGAGCAACTGGATCCAGTGGGAGGTGTCCCTGCCCATGGCAGGGGGTTTGGAATTAGGTGATCTTTAAAGTCACTTCTAGCTCAAACCACTCTATGCTTCTATGATCTGGCTGCCCAGCCAGCATCCTTCAGCCCTGGTGACACCTCCTGTCTCTCCTCGGGCAGTGGTGGCAGGGCAGGCTGACCAGCGGTCATGACGACAGAGACAGAGCCTGGTTCAGAGGTAAAGAACACGCAGGAGGAAGCTCCACAGCAGCAGCAAGAGGCAGCCGCGCACGGCCCCGCAGCCGCCAACCCCACCGGCCGGGACACTGAGGCCAATGAGAAGCCCGGGGCCCAGTCTGAAGCCCGAAATATGGACCCGGTGAGTGGGGGACGCACGGCCGAGTGCCATGAGATGCAGGAGAGAGGAGGGCGCAGCGGAGGGAGGGGATGCTGCCCATCGCCGTGTCCTTGCTGCCAGGAGCCTGGTGGGCACCTCTGTGTGCTGTTAGACCCTTGTGCTGGTGGGTTGGGGGAACTAGGCTTGGCTGTGGACCTCCCAGAGGTCATCTGCTCTTGGAGGGCTTTCCCTGTCTGCCTGTCATCCTGGCAGTGGTGCTGGGTAACCTTGTACATCTCCCTGCTCCAGGGCACAGAGATGGAGGAGAAGGACTACAGCGAGACCGACGGGCTCTCTGACAAAACCACCCCCAGCAAGACCCAGAAGTCACCCCAGAAAACCACCAAGAAAGTTAAGAGTGCCCTCTGCAGAGTGACCCTGCTCGACGCCTCTGAGTACGAATGCGAGGTGGAGGTGAGTCCCAGCTTGCACCAAGGGGGGGACTCATCTCAGGCTGGGGACCCTGCCCAGCACAGCGAGTCCCCAGTGTGGAGGGATTACGGGTGGATGAGGTGCTGAGGGACATGGTTTAATGACTGATAGGAATGGTTGGACTTGACAATCCAATGGGTCCTTTCCAACCTAGTGATTCTGGGTTTCTATGATTCTAATGTCAGGGCGGTTCCCATGTCAGTTTTATAGTGCAAAGCTCCTAGTGAAAAGCATCCACAGAAATAGCCGTTTGAGTTAAAGTTTCAAAATAAGGAAAAAATCTGGAAAGACAGAGCCTAGCAGGGAATTTCATACAAATTTGGCAGCTACTCATGATAGAAAACAGTGCTGAAAAAGCAGAAGCTTCTTAGATGGGGGATTGAGCTCTGCCTGGCAATATGTGCATGACACAGCCATGTGCCAGCCTGTCTGCCAACACCTCAAGAGCACAGCGTGTTGGCCACCCCGTGAAGGTGAAGGATGTGTGTGCAGGCTTTGGTATGAAGGGCCTGACACCCGGGAACCCTCAGACGGGTTTGCATTCATCCTTTCTGTGTTCATCTTCTCATCCCTTGCTGTCCCTCCCCATAAAGCTCCACAAGGCTGAGGGCAAGGTCCTGCACCTGGCTCAGGGCAATCCCAGCATGAACTCAGGCTGGGCTGAGAATGGGTTGGGAGCTGCCCTGAGAAGGGTTTGGGGAGCTGGGGGATGAAAAGCTCCATGTGAGCCGGCAACTTGCACTCGCAGCCCAGAGACCAACCATGTCCTGGGCTGCATCCGCAGCTGTGGGACCAGCGGGGACGGAGAGGACTCTGCCCCTCTGCTCTGCTCTGGTGAGACCCACCTGGAGCCCTGAGTCCAGTTCTGGAGCCCTCAGCACGGGAAGGTCAAGGAGCTGTTGGAGCAAGCAGGTCACCACTGCCACCCCTGCCACAGGGAAGGAGCTTGTCCCACAGGCAGCAACAGCCACCCGGAGCTGTGGGATGCCTTTGTCCCAGCTTGCTGATCTGGAGTGGAGGTGCCTGGGCTGGCTGGAGCCCACTCTGGTTTGGCATCTCTCCTGGTGGCATGAACTGATGGGCACCAGGTTCCCCTGGCCCATGGGACCTGCTGCCTGCACCATGCTGGCTGGGCTCAACCCTGCCCTGTCCCTGTGGCCCCAGGACCTCCTGGGTGGCCCCAGAGCAGGGCTGCTGGGTGAAAGAGCTGCTCTCAAAGGCAGCATAGCACCTTCTTCTGGTCAACTTGATGGCCATGGCTACCCTGACCCTTCCCAGTGCTGCCCGTACCTGCTGGGTCTCCAGGAGCACAAGGTAGCTGGTTCACCATCGGCCTCTCCATGTCTCCAACAGAAACATGCCCGAGGCCAGGTCCTCTTCGACATGGTGTGTGAGCACCTCAATCTCTTGGAGAAGGACTACTTCGGCCTCACCTTCTGCGACTCAGACAGCCAGAAGGTGAGCACAGCGCGTCCCTCTGCGGCCGTCCCCTCTGTGATGCAGGGCCCCTCTGACCTGCTGTCTCCTTGTTGCAGAACTGGTTGGACCCCTCCAAGGAGATCAAGAAGCAGATCCGCAGTAAGTGCCCCAGGAGGGTCCATCCTCCCCAGTCCTGGGGTGTCCTGTAGGGCTCCCAAATTGCTCGGCGGTGGCTGACCTCCAGCAGGTCCCCTCAGATGCCTTGGCCGTGTCTGTCCTCCAGGGTCCCCTTGGATGGCTTGGCCATGGCTGTCCTCCAGGGTCCCCTCAGACAGCTTGGCCATGGCTGTCTTGCAGCAGGCCCCCTTGGATGGCTTGGCCATGGCTGTCCTCCAGTAGGTGCCCTCAGATGGCTCGGCCATGCCCGTCCTCCAGCAGGTTCCCTCCCCGTCCATCCTGGAGAGGGCCTTTGGCAGGGATGCTGTTGCTCATTGGGCTGCCTGTTACCCATCTCTCCTCTTACTCGTGACAGGGTTGGGGATAAAAGACCCCATCAATGCCACCAGAGAGTTGACTGAGACCTTGTCCCTCTCTGGGCACCATCCCTGCCTACCCCAAGCAGGGAGAACAGGGGTGAGCAGAGGAGTGGGGGGCTTGCTGGGCCAGGTCCTGGGGTGCCTTTGCCCTTGACATTGCCTTGCTGGGGCAGCAGGAAGGCTGTTGCTGAAGGTGTTACCTCCTGGGACATGTGAGGCTTTAGCTGTGGTGTCAGTAGTCATGCTGAGCTGATGGCTCCTGAAGCTGTGATGCTTTTCTCTCCCCAGCCTTTTGGGGAGGGTGAACCAACTCGTGCTGGTGTCCTGATGGCCACTTTCCTGACAGCTTCTGGAGCTCCCTTATCCCAGCCTGTTCCAGGCCTGGGGGAAGTGGTGGGACCCTTAATGGGTGGGTGTTTGGATGCTCCTGCACACAGGCAGCGTGTGTGCTGCACTTACTGCTCTCTCCCCTCCCTAGACGGGCCCTGGAATTTTGCCTTCACTGTGAAGTTTTACCCTCCAGACCCTGCCCAGCTCACGGAGGACATCACAAGGTGAGGAACACCCCTCCATGGGCACGGGTGCTGGGGAGGTTCCCATGGGACCAGCTGGGAGTGTGGGGAAGGGCTCAGCGAGGATGTGGGCAGCCCAGGGATGTCTTGGGGCTTGCTGCCCCCTCCCCTGCGTGTGGTATGTCTGAAGGACGCCTTCCAGGGCCAGGAAGGTGGCCGTGGGAGGTGGCAGTCCCCATGGAGAGCAGTGCAAGGTGAGGTGTCCAGGAAGCCCCAACCTTCTCTCACCCTCTGTCCCCTCCTGCAGATACTACCTGTGCCTGCAGCTCCGGGCAGACATCATCACAGGGCGCCTGCCCTGCTCCTTCGTCACCCACGCCCTGCTGGGCTCCTATGCCGTGCAGGCTGAGCTTGGTGACTACGATGCTGAGGAGCATGTGGGCAACTACGTCAACGAGCTCCGCTTCGCCCCCAACCAGACACGGGAGCTGGAGGAGCGCATCATGGAGCTGCACAAGACCTACCGGTGAGAACCAGGAGAGGATGGGCTGGTGGTGAGGGAGGCACCAGGCAGCTGGCCCACAGCTGGTGGGGCACCTGGCCACGTGTCCTCCTCTCTGTCTCCCTGCAGGGGAATGACTCCTGGGGAAGCGGAGATCCATTTCCTGGAGAACGCCAAGAAGCTCTCCATGTATGGGGTGGATCTGCACCACGCCAAGGTACGGGGCCCTGGGGCTGCCAGGGCGATGGCCACAGCCATCCCATCCTGTCCTCCTGCCTGCCCGTCCCCTTCGTCCCACGACAAAGGTTCAACAAGTTCGTGGGCAGCCAGCTCTGCGTAGCTCCGGAGATCCAACCTCAACCAGTCTGTGATGCAGTAAACCACCCTGTCAGCTGGTCCCCCAGCAGGAGGGAGCATGGCGCTGCTGGCTGGACTCGTTCTTACTGGGCAGCTTAGCGGTCCTCTCCTGTCCCTCTTGCCTCCTCCAGGACTCAGAGGGCATCGACATCATGCTGGGCGTCTGCGCCAACGGCCTCCTCATCTACAGGGATCGCCTGAGGATCAACCGCTTTGCCTGGCCCAAGATCCTCAAGATTTCCTACAAGAGAAGCAACTTCTACATCAAGATCCGCCCGGGTGAGGTGGGTGCCGTGTGCCAGTGCGGCCCCGGGGCACAGCACGGTGCCTGCTCGGCTGGACTGGGAGGTCCATGCCTGGCTCCAGCTTCTGCCCCGAGGATCCTGGGTTATTGACCACACAGGCCAAGGTGGCACAAGATCTGTGGCCTTAGGAGGCTTCCAGCGAGTGCTTTCTTGTCCATGTACTTGTTTCTTCACTGGCAACAGTGAAGAACAGAAAGTGAAGAGTTGGGCACTGGCAGAGGCTGCCCAGGGAGGGGGTTCAGTCCCCATCCCTGGAGGTGTTTAAAAGACAGGTGGATGGGGTGCTGAGGGACATGGTTTAGTGGTTGATAGGAATGGTTGGACTCCATGAACCTGGAGGTCTTTTCCAACCTGGTGATTCTGTGATTCTGTAAAGTGTTGTCAGCAGGCTGGGGGCACCCCAGGCTCCCTTCCCCACCCCCCATACGCTGGGACCCCCCAGGCGTAGGGAGGTCACCCAAGAAGAGGGGTTGAGGGCCGTTTTTGAGGTGTCTTCCATGCTTCACAAAAAACATCAGGAGGTCTTTTCTTGTTCCTTTTCCGACTCTATTTTGACTCTTTTCACTTCTCCATGCACTGAATGAGAGAATGTGTTTCCACGTCTGTTTTCCAGCAGGCAGGAGGTCAGGGGCAGTGCATCTAAAAAGGGGGGGGATGTCCTCTCACCAAAACAAGCTGTAAAAGGGTTTTGTTTCTTGAGGGATTTTATCTTACACTGAAAAGCCGTTTGCAGTTGGGGAAAGTGTTTAGGCCAAAAGCATCAAGGGTGTGATCCCACCACCCCATGGGGCTGGGCATGGACCTTCCAGCACTGCTTTGGAGATTTCTTTTAGCAGGGTCATGGCTCCTGTCAGGGGAACCTGAGGGCCTTGGCAAGGCAGGGCCTGGCCCACCATGTCTTCTAGGGCAGGATCTGCCTGTAACGGCAGATCTCTCTGTCTGTCTCCCCCAAGTATGAGCAGTTTGAGAGCACCATTGGCTTCAAGCTGCCCAACCATCGCTCTGCCAAGCGTCTCTGGAAGGTCTGCATAGAGCATCATACCTTCTTCAGGTGAGGTGACCTTCTCCAGACCTTCTCCAGGCCTCCCTTCTTGGAGGCAGGCATGCTCCTGCCTCTGCCGCAGTGGGTACACGTTGTGGGCAGCACCGGGGGTCACAGCTGGGGCTTGCTGACGCCACTCCACCTCTGTCACTCCTAGACTGGTGTCCCCAGAGCCACCTCCCAAGGGCTTCCTGGTGATGGGCTCCAAGTTTCGCTACAGCGGGCGGACGCAGGCGCAGACACGACAGGCCAGCGCCCTCATCGACCGCCCAGCTCCCTTTTTTGAGCGCTCCTCCAGCAAACGGTACACCATGTCTCGCAGCCTTGACGGAGGTATGCCCCAAACTGGGGAGGGGGAGGGAGATTTTTCAGCTGGTGGGAGAAAGGGGATGCTCTTTGGGTCGTCTCTGCCAGCCACTCAGCTCATTTGGCCATTGGGCTTCCTTCTGGAGGACATCCCCCACCCGCACCCCCATGGCAGAGGGTCTGTCCCCATCCTAAGTGACACCATGGGCTGTGAGCAGGGGGACGTGGCAGGGCAGGGGTGGGACAGGTTGGGGTCCCCAGGTCTGAGCTGTCAGGGAGAGGGGCAGGGGCTGGGGGATGCGGGGAGGGGCTGGGGGTGGCAGGTTGGGGGTGACCTGAGCTCTCCCTCACGGGCAGAGTTCTCGCGCCCAGCCTCTGTCAGTGAGAACCACGACGCCGGGGCAGAGGGCGAGAAGCGGGCCGAGGACGGTGAGTTTGGAAGCAGGAGACGGTCCGAGGCAGAAGATGAGGAGGTGACCACCCCAACGAAAATCAAGGAGCTGAAGGTACAGATGAGGCAGAGGAGGGTGGAGGTGGATACTGGTTCACACCGGGAAGGGGCCCCAGGGCACAGGCAGCAGGGTCACCTTGGCACACGGTCCCCTGCAGCCCTTCCTCTGCCAGCTCTGCCCCAAGCTGGTGGGACCCTTGGGACGTGGCTCTCGGCCTCACTGGTGGAAATGGGGCTGTCACAGGGCCATGGCTCAACTCCCCATCGCACTCTGGGCTGCCTCACACCTCATCTCCAGGTGTGGCTGGACCTGGGAGCAGCCCAGGACAGGGATGGGGACAGGCCAGGCACACCGGTGCCCACGTGTGCTGCTTCCTGGGCCCAGCCCACCCGCTCCCTGCCCCGGGGACACCCCAGCCCATTCCAGCCCCACGCTGCAAGGGGAGGGGGGTCTGGTTCTTCTGCGCCCTACCAGCCCATCAACTTAACTATGGTATTTGTGACAAATTCCCTCGACTTACCCTGCTGGTTACTTTTAACCCTCTCTTTGCTGCCAGCCGGAGCACGAAACAACCCCCAGGCACAAGCAGGAGGTATTCTGTCTCTGGAGTATCTTAGTCGTCATCGGTGCATCATATTGTCCATCCTTTCCAAAGCAACACTGTGTGTCACCCTATTTACTGGAATACAAGATGCACCAGGGCAGGGGGTTGGATGCTAGAGAATCCCGATGAGCAGAGAGCTGGGGATCTGCCCCAGCACACACACGGCATCTTCTATCCCACTAAGTAAGGTGGTCCTAATTGTACATGTGAGCAAGAGCCCTCCCAAGGCACAACGGCCGAGTCCTTGGCCCGTTGGGAAGACCTGGCTTCTGCTCGTGTTACTGACTCCTCCATGTCCTCGCCTTGTGTCTCCTCTCCGCCCGGCACCGCGGCCCCTGCTCTCCCGTGGAGGCTGGTCCCATCGCTCCCACTGGTACCCCGACCCGCGCTCCGCTTTTGCTTGACTTGAGCTGCCTCTGTCATCTTGCCCTGCCTGGTGGCTCTGCTCTCCCGCAGCCCCCCAACTTCCACCATGTGGCTCCCCTCCACGGAGAGCTGGGCTGGAGCTCCTTGCGGTGCTGCGGCTGACGTCCCACCCTGCTGGGGAGCAAATGGGTCTCTGAGCTGCATTCGGTGCCCATCAGGCACCGGCACCCACCCCTGTGCCCAGCCTGAGGGTGGGCTGTCATGGAATCATAGAATCATGGAACCACTAAGGTTGGAAAGGACCTCAAAGATCATCCAGCCCAACTATCCCCAACAGCTCTGTGGCAGAGAAGATGGAACTCTGCCCTCCTCTGCACCAACTCCTGTGTCCGTGGTGGCCCCATATCAGGAATGATTCATCCCAGCCTAAAATCCGTGGCTGCTCCACAGATTCTCCCCTCGGCTCGCAGTGGGATGTAGATCCTTGCTGGAGCTGTTGCTGAGGCCATTCGCAGCCAGGCGATGGGGTTTGCCGTGCTGGCACCGCTCAGCCCAAGCCGTCCTGCTCAGCACCGCAGGGCAGAGCCCGCCAGGGCGGTGGGCACCGGTCCCTCCCCTGCCCGCCTCATTGCTTCCCCCGCTGCATGTGCATGTGCTGCTCCCTGGCACACCCCGAGCCCAGAGGTGGGCAAACCGTGAAGCGCTTTTCCTCGGCTCAGACACACGGGTCCACAGGAGAGTTTCTTCACGCTGAGCCTTCAGGATCTGGAAAGTTTGGTAGGGTTTTTTATGGGACTCTTGGGTCTCTGGGCTGTTGCCAAGGAGAAATTCCAGGGAGGTATTTTAGGTGACTCCTTTCGAACCTCAAAAGAGGTTTGATTTTGAAGCAGAAGCCAGGGTTCTTGCTCTTGCTGGTCCTTGCTCTGAGCCAGTTTGCCCACCTCTGCGGCAGGACGAGGGGAGCCACCCTGGTGCCTGTAACCGTCACAAAATGATGCTCTAACACCTAAACCCCCCTTTGCACCTGAGCGCTCTGAGCTGTCCTCTCTCCGCAGCAGGCCAGTCTCCACCCCAGGCTGCCGTTGGGGCCAGGCTGGTCCATGGTGATCCAGGCTTGGATCCACACTGGACATCTCTGACCAGCCCTTGACCTCCTGCCCTTTGGCAGAAGCCCACGTCTAAGGAGCTCAGTTGGAAATGCCAGTTCCCTGCCCTCCTACAACAGATGCTCGGGTTCCTGTTGTGCCTGGCACGAGAGGGCAGTACAGGATGGGGCTGGTATATCCAGTAGCACCTCCTCCATTGCTGATTCTAAGGGCGAGCCCACTCTTCCTCCGGGTGGCTTAACTTGTCCTTGCCAGCCATGCTGGAGATGCCAAAGGGGCATGCTGTGCCCTTCATGGAGGGCAGCCCACCACATACGTTCAGCCTCCTGTTGCCTTTTTGCCTCTCCCTGCAGTGGTCTCAGTGAGAACTGCAGACCAGGATGCTCTGACGCGCTCTTCATTTGGCTCTTGAGACCCTAAATTCAAGCCCAGTGTGAAGCAAACCCTCCCAGTGCCCCTGCTCATCTCTTTTGCTTTGGATGGTGCCTTAATCATAGTTATCTTCCTCTCTCCTTCCCCAAGTTTTTAGACAAGCCAGAAGATGTTTTGCTGAAGCATCAGGCCAGCATCAACGAGCTGAAACGAACCCTGAAGGAGCCCAACAGCAAGCTGGTTCACAGGGACCGGGACAGGAGGCTGCCTTCCTCACCAGCTTCTTCCTCACCCAAGCATGAAGATGAAACACCAAAGGGAACCCCAGAAAAGGCCAGCGAGGTTTGTTCTGCTTGTCTTACAGGGGGATCAGGTTGTTTGCGAGGAGGTGTTCCCAAGCTGTTGGGCTCCGGTTTTCTGCCTCCTGTGTTGCCTTGAGATGTGTGGTGGAAGTTACGTGGTGGGGACACAAGGTGGACAGAGGGGACCTTGTCTCTACATTTTGTAACCATTTCACACCGCTGACAGAGATCTCCCCTTGAGCCCATGCGCTGCATGAGGTGGAACTTCTCAGCATTCTCTGCAGGGCTGTGTTTTGGGGTCACCTGAAAGTTGGGTTGTGGCTTTGTTAGCCCATGAGATGGGGCTTTCCTGAGCCCTCATATCATCCGGGCTGCCGCGTTGCAGTGCCTGGTGGAGCTCATGCCCGAGGGGTGTCCTCAGCTGAGCAGCACCAGATGCCTGCGCAGAGGTGCCGTTCCACATGCGTGTCCTCCTCTCCTGGCATTTTGCCCCCTGGTTTTGCAGTGAGACCGCGAGTGTGAATGAAAGGCACCCGGGGAGCTGGAACTGGGGGTGCCAGGACAGGCAGAGCCCCTGGTGGAGCGGGAGGGGCATGGATGTGGTGCAGCCGGATGCTCTGTGGCGTTGGGTCCCTGCTTGGCTCAGTACAGGCAGTGTGTGGTGAGGGCACCCCGCTGCCAGCCTGGATGCCCTCCCCCTGCCAGGGACCCCCTTTGTTTGCTCCCCCCACTATGGTTCTGGAACCAGTCTTGCACCTGCATGGGTGGGCAGGGGTCCAGGCAGGGGCAGTCCCAGCTGTGGGACCCGCTTTGCCCTCTCTCTCTCTCGGGACAGTCTTGGGGTGGCTGGGCTGGGGCATTCGTGAGCTGTACGTGTGCCTGCTGGTCTCCAGCACCAAGTGGAGAGCTGGGGCTCCAGGGTGACCTGGGCAGAGGTGAGCTCACGGCCCCTCGTCGAACCGGGGAGAGGAAGAGGGGGTTCAGCCCGCATCTTTTTTATATACGAATATGTTGTGCTGAGATGGAGCATCTAGAGCTGGCACAGCTGTGACCTCTGTTCATCCATCTATTTATCCATTCATCACCCACCCACCCACCTACCCACCGTTTGTTCCTTCATTCCTGCTCATGTGCGCTCTTCTCTCTCTTTCTCTGTCTCTGTCTCTCTCTTTCTGTCTGTCTGTCTCTCTCTCTCTTTCCCCGTGGGTGCTGGGGTTTCCGTGCTGGCACAGACGATGGAAGAGGACACCCTAGACGATTTTGCATCTGAGCACGGAGCTTCTCTAAGCATGGAGTCTTTCACGCAGAAAAGCCTTGTCTCCTCTCCTGAGGTTGTCACCATCCTCCTCCCCTCCTTACCCCTTGCTATCACAGTTTGCCCACACTGGGTCCCTGCCGAGGTGACTCCTGCCCTCAGAGCAGACCTTGAGCCGTTTGCTGGCCCCTCTGGCTGGGTCCCCTCTCCCGTGACGGGCAGAATTCCTCACCTCGTGGTGAAATCTGCTCCCTGACTGGTTTTTTTTCTGAGCTGTGGGGCAGGGTTTGGGGAGAGACCTTCCAGTGCAGTGCACGCCCCATGCTGGCCGTGCTCTGGGTGCTGGTGGCCAGTGCTGGGGTCCCGAGGCTGCACTGGCCCTTTGGCTCTGGCACTGTGTGGGTGTCTGCTCCAGGTCTTCAGCAATCCCTTGTGCCTCCCTTTTGCTTTGGCTGCAGTTACAGCTCCCCAGACACCCTGGAACAGGGCATTTCTGGAGGCACCAGGAGTGTTGGAAGCCTGTGCAGAGCAGGGTCATGCTGCCTTTGATGTCCTCACATGGTGCCTGTGGGCTCACACGGTGAATGTGAGCTCAGCACTGCTTGCCTGCAGGGTTTATCTCACATGATGGTGGTTGGTGCCAAAAACAGCCAAGAAAGCCCTCCCAGAGCAGAGGAAAACTGCTCTTCTCGACTTGGTTCTGGCACAGTTGGACCCCAGCAGTGCTGGGGTGGACATCCTGCCTGAGTGCTCCCAGGGAAGGCAGCGGAGCAAGAGCAGCCTCAGGCAGGGGTGCAGACAAGGCAGGGGCAAGGCTGGTCCCACGCTTACTCCTTGTCATCTCTCTCAGTCTGTGCAGAAGTTGACAGTGATGGCAGGCTGTGCCCTGCCAGCAGAGCTGGAGCCTAGGCTGGCTGGAGGAGGTGAGGCTGTATGGGTGGGAGCGAGGGCTGGGGCAGTGTTGGGCTTCACCAAGGATACAGGCACTTTTGGGGAAGCTTAGGCTCACAACAGCATCTCCTAGTCCATGGTGGTAACCTCTACGTGCTGGTATTCAGGAGCTGGTGGACGGAAAAAGCAGAAATGAAGTGTGCACACATCTCTTGTGTTAGTGAGTCTGCCCCTCTGGAGGCTCTCAGGGTGCCAGGGCTGCGCTGGGGTGCACATGCCGAGGTGGCCTCACCAGTGGTTTCTCTCCAAGCTTTAGTGGCTGAGACTCAGCAGTTCATATGTGAGAACTTGTCCTCTCCTGGCCTGCGGTCACCGTGAGGGATTCGTGGCCCTGAGAGGGTGATGACTTGAGGATTGCTTGGAGCTCTCATCATGCTCAACCAGAAAGTCCCTTGGTGCCTGTGGGCTTCAGACCTGCTGAGGTTGGGTTATCCATCATCTCCACCCTCCCCTCCTTTTCTCAGTCCTCGCTCCTGCTGGAGGACCAGACTGCTGGGCTGGGAGGTGCCAGAAGCCTCCTCATCCTTAGGTGACAAAGTAGCCCAAGGTCTCAGATTCCTTCATTGTCCTCTCTTTGTCATGAGGCTTGTGCTGTGCACTCAGGCGAACTGAGTCTCACTGAGAGGCATAGAAAGATGGCAGGGACATTGAAGGATGTCAAAGAGAGAAGCCTCCTGCCTGACCTGGGCTCTGCTGAGGTTATGGACCTTGTTGACAGGGGCAGGGGGCTCTCTCTGCTCCGTGCTGCCATTGTTTTCCTTTCTACCAGCTTGTTCTGTTGTGATGTGCAGATCACAGTGAGAATGGTCTTCACAAATGCTCCTGTTCCTAGAGCAGACATGCTGGGGGAGGAGGGAGAAGTGTGAGAGTAAATTATCCCTTGGGAAGTCAGGGTTGCTCTAGGGACAGACGCTTCCCAGAATCATCACTTCATAGACTAGCTCTTGCCTTGGCTCATGCTCTGTCCTGCCAGTCTACGGATCGCCAAAGCTCCAGAAGTTCTCTTCTTTCCTGGAGGATGTACCTAAGTATCGAGATATTTGTTCCAAACATCCCCAAGAGTTCTCAAGCTCTGGAGACACAAGGGCTGCCATGAGCTGTGGAACCAGAGCTGTGGCCAGAGCTGGCGTTGTGCCTTCCAGAGCAGAGTTCAGATCACACCATGGAGGGGTTGGCCATTCCTTTGGGGAGGGCTGTGCTCTTCCCAACAAAGTTTGAGGAGAAGGAAGCTACTTTGGAGCTTTTGAGTTTTCCTTACTGGTTAAGAGGTCCTGCCATGGACGAACACGTTATTCTAGGCTTCAGAAGACTTGTCTTAAGGCTTCTTGTATCTCAAGCTTTAATTCAGAGAAGAAGCCTGAAGAAACTCATCATCTTTGTCCAGGAAAGGTCTCCTCCAAAGGACTGTGGTTTGCAGCCAGAGAAGAGCGGCAAGAGGGCTTCACTGAAGAGGTTTGTACATGTGGTCACAACCTGTCCATCCTTGCCTTGGCTGCAGAAAGGGTTCAGCAATGAGACCATGGTGCTGGAGCTCAGAAAAGCTGCTGTACCCTCAGGGAAGTAAGCAGTCTTCTAGGTGAATCACCCATGAACATCGCTCCTGAGCAGGGACACTGGTATTGAGGGAAAGCTGGAGACCAGCCAGGGCTTCCCTCAGCGCAGTCGCTGAGTTAGTGGTAATGTTACTTGGATGTGTCAAACCCAACTGTGAAAGACCTAGATGCTACCTATTGCTCCTGGCAGTCACCGACTGCCTCTGTTGCCAGATCCGTGGACTAGGAAAAAATAAAACCTGCACTGGAGGAATGGGCTTGGAGAGCAGGCAGTGCTTGAGAATGCAGGGTAAAGAGGTATCAGAAGGGCTCGTGTGAGCGATGCTGTAGGGAGCTGGCGTGGGACAGGTCTCCTGAGGACCTTGCTCCTCCAGCACGGGTATGCAGGGCTGTGGCAGGGCACGGGTGTCCCTGGCAAGGATCTTCCATCCGTGGAGGAGAAGCGCCCTTACTGCCACATGTGTGGCATGGCTTGGGATGCACGTTTGTCATCGCAGTGGGTGTCTCAGCAGTGGGAAGAGCCTGCACCCACCTCTGCCCTCGGGAGGCTCTGCGTCCTCACAGGGATCCAGTGGCTGGCAGTGTCCACGCTCAGTCCCATGGTGCCTCCCACGCAGGGACAGCCCTGCCACTTGCCAGGGTTGTGGGGGAGCAGGCGGGAGGGCTGCTGCTTGTCCGGCTGCTGCTGGACCTTAGCTCAGCTGGTAAAGAAGGCAGGAGGTGACATTTTTCTCCCTGGGGCTTTCACCAATTTCCAGTTCCCCGCCTTGTGGAAGCTCTTCTGCTGTAATGTTTTTTTCTCCTTTCTCTCTCTGATTTCATCTTCTTTTCCCTTCCCTCTTGCTTTGCTTCCTCCCTGCCTCCCTGTTTCCCCTTATTCAATACCAGTTGTTAGGTTTCCAGTTGGGTTGCAACTGCTCCAAACATTCACCCAACTCCCCTGCGTGGGGTGTGGCTCAAGTCTTCATGGATTTTTTTTTCCTACTTTGAGTGGGGAGTGGGCATCAAACCCCCTTCTCACTGGGGCCAGAGAGTGTCCTGGTCCTGCAGCGGGTCAGGCGGTCCCAGCCCGCAGAAGTGACACTGGCTGGTGCCCCGGCAGCCTGTATCATGGGCAGATTCAAGCCCTGGGGGGGACAGTGCAGGATCGTGCCTGCAGCATCACCTTTCACACTCGTGCTGCACATTAGGGTGGCTGGGGAGGCTGCTGGGCTTCCTCATCCATGCAAATGTTCTTCTGCTGCTGTCTTCTTGTGGGTTATTTTCTCCCTTCTGTTCCAGAAGAGGTTGAATTTTAGCAGTGCTTTGTTCTTGGCACTTGTGAAGGCTTCATCTGTCTTGTGTGACACACATGTGAGTGTACAAAGAGTAGGTAGTAACAAGGACTCAGCCTCCTCCCAGGTGAACTGGGTGGTGGATCAACTGGGTGGTTGATCCACAACCTTTCCTTGGTCCTTGCTGCAGTACCCATAGGTGTTTCAGCTGCCAAGGGGTCTTCGGCTGCCTGGGGTCTTCTACGTTTCACAGGTAACCTGTTACAGGTTACATTTTCTGAGCCACTTTTTGCTAGAAACCTCTGCTAAGTAATTGCTTCTGACGAGATTTCCCTGGAGAGCTTGATAGGAAGGAGGGACTTCAGAGTGAATTTGAGCTGCAGTGTCTGGTATGAAAGAGAAAGGTCCTTTATGGTGCCTAAAGATGTTGTCTCTTCTTGCTTATGCTCCTGGCAATCTGACATAGTCTTAGGGCACATGGATGAAGCTGAGAGTGAAGATACTCAAAATGCAGACCGTTGCCTACAATGGAGTCCCACCCTTTGCTCATGGAGATTGCTTGAGCCGGCTGGAAACAGGAGTCAGATAGGGAGTCCCAGTTGAGTTTAACCAGCTGGATTCCCCGAGAGATGCCATGACAGCTGTTCATGTGTTTGCTGGGAGCATTGCTCCCACTTCTGTACTTCCAGCAAAGCTGCTGATATTGCAGGTATGTCAGCAAGCCACCACCCAGAGCCGAACACGGTCCTTGGAGAGGGCAGAGGGGCTCAGGCCCTGTCACAGCATCAGCCCCCTTATTTTCAGTCCCTCTTTTCCATCAGTGAGTTGCCAGGCTCTGTAGAGACCCTGCCTCAACTCTTGCATGAATGACAATAGTGATGTAGGCAGCGCTGTTGGAGGCTGCTCCGCTCTCCATTCCTCGGGACAGTTGGGTAAAGTATGTTTGATGCTAACTCTTCTTGCTCCAATTGCAATGCAGGGCTCGGAGCACTGGGTATTTATAGAGAGAGAAACTCCTAGGCTGGAAACAGTAGCTCTAAAGAAAACTCTGGCAGTCAAGAAGGAAGATGCAGGGACCTCAGAGGTGAAAATGACTGCGAGTGTATCGAAAGTGGAGATGGCAATAGGGAAAGCCAAGGAAGTGGCAGGCCAGGAAGAGCCCGCCGACACAGCCCTGGATACCCGGACGAGAGCAAAAATGATCGCTAGTCCAGAGGATTTTGAGTCTGTCTGGGAGGATGAGATCTATGAGAAGGACATCAAAGGGGAGCCCAGCCAGCAGGCAGAGCACCTGCCAGCAGAGAGCACAGAGAAGGAGCCCCAGGAGCAGGGTGAGGAAGCAACCACCAGCCAACCAGGTCTGCCTAAGCCATGTCAGCAGCCTGGAGAGAGGCAAAGGGCCAAGATTTTGGGGGCAGAGTCTTCTGAAGGAGAAAGCGAAGCAGTCTCCAAGGAGCGTGCTTCTGCAGCCTCCAGGAAGCAGGAGGCCAGAGTGCCAGTCACAGCCACAGAACTCCTTAAAATTAAAGTGAAGGCTAGTGATGACACCTCGGAGCCTTCTGCGACACAGAGGATCATCTACTTAGGAGATCCAGAGGGAGAGGAGAAGGAGAGTAAACCACACCTGCTCTTGGAGACTGGCAGGTGGCTTGGCTTGGAGGAGAGACCAGAAGCCACTGTGAACACATCCGAGGAGGGATCTGGGCATGTGGCACCTGCAGCAGAAGGGTTTGAACCACCTTCCTCAGCAAGTTGGCAACACACAGCCATATCTGGGAAACCTGCTGAAGCACCAGAGCAGCCCAGGACGGGCTATGATGGGACCACCTTGGAGCAGAAGGACGGGCTGCCCCTACTGCAAGAGAAAGCATCTGCTAGGCTGACTGGCTGTGAAGCACCCGAGAGAGGTGAAGTCCTACCATGTTCCCGAGAGGTGGGACAAGAACAGGTGGATCTGGGAGGGGTGAAGCCATGTGGCCTGGCAGCAAATGGCACTGAGGAGCACAGAGGGAGCCCAGGACAGACCCCAGACATCTCCACAGCAGCAGACGAGCTCTCAGGAAGGATTGAAGCAGACGATGACAAGGAAGAAGGTGCCAGAGTGGTTCTTCAGATGGAAGAGATAGAGACCAAGTCACCTCTGTCAGCTGTGCCTCGGCAGGACCACCCTCACTTCACCACGGGGTTGAAGGGGGATGAACCCAGCACTCCTGCCCCTACGCCCTTTCCCCAGCAATCCAGCCCTGACTCTGCGGCACCAGCTCCAGGTGCTGGGCCTGAGGGCAGAGACCTGTGCCAGGCCAGCAGCCCAGTCGGAGGTGTGGGCACCCCCAGCGGTGTGGACTCCTCATCAGAGGTGACACACAAGGAGGTGAGCACTGTAGCAGGCAAAGGAGCTCCCAGGAAAGAGAGCCCTGTGGCAGAGGTGGCCATTGACAGGGGTGCCCATCCTGAATCTGAGGAACGACCCCGAGACATGGACGTTGCTACACGGGAATCACACCGAAGCGTGAGTCCTGTTGCAGGAGGATCCCCTCAAAGCACAGATGCTGCAGCAGAGCCAATCCAGGTCAGAGACCCAGCCACAGGGGAGGTCACGTGGGACGTGGAACCCATCACAGTGAGGGCAGCCCAGGGCAATGTCCCCACCACAGAAGAGCAACTGGAGGAGAAGCCCATGATTAAAGAGCTCTCCCAAGGCACAGGGCTCACATCAGGGAAGCTGGCCAGAGATGAAGGCTGTGGGATGGAACAGTTGTCCCATGACAAAAGCCCTTGTGTAGAAGAGCTGCCTCCCACGGCAGAAGAACCAAAACGACAGAATGAGGCCATAGTAAGAGACTTGCCCCAAGAAGCTCCTGTGGCTGGAGAGCTGCTCCACACTGCAGAGCCCAAAGCACAAGAGCCACTCTGGGACTTGGAGTTTAATGTGGGGCAAGATCTGCAGGGCAGGAGCCCTGTGGTCAGAGAAACTGCTAGGGACAGTGACCTTGCTCTGGAGCAGCAATCTCAGGCTAAGTCTCCTCCCAAAGAAGCTGTTGATGTTCCACAATCCCCTGTAGCAGGATTGTGTCAAGGAAGCAAGACATACCATCTCTCTACCTTGACTTATGGAGGTGGGGGAGAGCTGCCAGCAAGCAGTAGGACACATCAAACAGAGTCTGGGTCGGTGGTGTGTGTGACTGGGAGGACAGGAGCTGTGTCCCTGGAGCATGGAGATGACACCGTGGCCCTAGGCAGCTTGCAGGACAGTGATTGCTACAGGAAAACCTCAGTGGCCTCTAAGATAAAGATGTTTGAGCAAAGCGGAGCGGAGCAAAGAGCAGCCCAGGAGGTCCAGGAGTACGTGCCTGAAGCGGAGACATCAGCAAAAGCCAAGGGGAAGACGGGCCTGGCGCAGGACATGCCGTTGAACACAGGCCTCACCTCACCACCAGCAGGACCTCTGAGGGGCTCCTTGGCCCTTGGGCAAGGGACTGGTTCAGGAGATGCCTCCCAGCCTCTCTCTCTGAAAGAAGATGTTTCTGTTGACCTGGAACACGAAGGAGAAGACAGTGCTGAGCTGGCCTCCCCCGACTCTGGCTGCGAACTCACACTGGCAGAAGCCGTGGTAACTCTTCAATGAACTGTCCGGACGGAAAGTTCATGCGCATGTTGTGTGGCTCTTTATTATCATGTCCAGTGGCTCCTCACACATCCATTGACTGACGGCAGTCGCTTTGCATCCCTTGTCCTTTTATGTATGTGTGTGTGGTCAGGCTTCTTTGCTGAATGCAGACCCGCTGGCCGGTCAGTTCATCAGCTTTTGTTTTGTGACCTCCCCCGACATTTTGGCTCCCTGGAGAATGCCGCTCGCTAAAGCCAAGAGCGGGCAGCCAAGCTTCATATCAAGGAGCAAGAAAGGGAGACGGGGGGTGGCTGAAGGAGCTGCGACTGTCACGGACGCGCACACACACCTAGCAGCACCGTGCCCACGCTTCCAGCTTCACCCTTGCATTTCTTACGTTGGTTATCCCTTCTTGCTTAGCTCGCCGGCCTCACCCACCCTCCTCTGTATTCGGCAAGCTGGTGGCTGGGTGATGAAACAGCTTTCTTCGCTCTCGTAAGCGCTAGATCAGTTCCTTTCGAGTTCATTGCCTTACAACTAACCGTTTTCTCTAATCCAGAGCAAATCTCAGGAACCAAGTGGGGAAGAAAAGGATTTATCTGACCCGTCAGTAAAATCCAGCCTGAAAGAAGAGAATTTAAAGACTGCTGTGCCAGTGGTCTTCCAGGTCTCAGTGCTGTTTTACTAACTGCTTCTTATCGTAGTATGAAAGCTCAGCGTAACCACCTGAGGGCTGTGTGCTTCCAGCTCCTTTCCCCATTGCAGAGCTGTTATGTATATATTTATACATACATACACACATGAAAACATGTATGCAGGCGTGTTCCTCTTGGGTTTGTTGGACACCCTGTTTCTCATACCTCTCAACCTCCCAGCAGCACCAAGGGAAGGTTGTGCCCGTTGAGGGGATGGCTCTGACTGCAAACGCTTGGACCAGAGTCCAGGAGTCGGGCTTCCTCTGGCATCAATGGGCTTAGAGCTGTTCTGGAGGGAGGACTGCCTGAAGTGAGAAGCAAAGTCCAGTATGGGTCTAGATTTCTAAGTTCAGTATGGGTCTAGAATTCCCATGGTTCCATGACAAAACGTGGTGAGGGGAACTGTACCCTCTGATGGTGGAGTTGAGAGGTATGTCCATGTCTGGAGAAGGGCTAACGGAGGGAGGTCACCCCTTGGCTCTGACCATGCTGTCAATTACACTGACCAAACACTCAAGCAGGTCGTCCCTACAACTCGCCCCCGGCTGGGTGAGACCCCTGGGTGGGGAGTGTTGTGCTGCTGGGGCACATTCACCCCCGGCAGGGTTGGTCTTCCTCCTGCTGGGGTGATGCTCCACAGGGTCCACGCTGCTGCTCAGTGGAATTGGCACACTCCTTCGCTTCTCCTTCCCCATGTCTGGCTGATGGGGCCCTTTTCTTTCCAACTCTTTTCTCTCCTTCCTTTCATTTGTTTTCCTTTGAGTGCCCAGCCTTACTGACATACTATAGTGCTGGTGTCTGAGCTGTTTCCTAATGTCTCTTACCAGACCTGTTGTTTTGCATACATCTGCTTCCACTGGGTGCCTCCAAGCTGGCCAAGCTTTTCTGTGTGACTGACCCTTTTTTGAGGTGATTCATCACCAACAGACTTTTGGCAAAATCAGATTGAAATAACCCTTCTTCCCTCCCCCAACCCCTGCAAAGTCGCTGCTGTCAGAAAGGTTTCAGTCTCCATGCTTGAGTTCTGTTTGACTCTACTCTGTGATGTTTGCTGCAGCCTTCTTCCTCCTCCTCCTCCTCCCCTCTCTGCCGTTGGCACTGGCAGTGCTGCCCCGCCACGCGGTGCTCACTGTCTCCGTCTCTTTCCGCAATTGTGTCTCATTCAGAGAGCGGGCTTGAGGGAGGGCACCGAGGAGAGAGCTAAGCCGCCTCGGCACAGGGCTCCCGAGAGTGACACCGGCGATGAGGAGCAAGACCAGGAGAAGGACTCGGTCTTTCTGAAGGACAACCACCTGGCCATCGAGCGCAAGTGCTCCAGCATCACGGTCAGTTCAACCTCCAGCCTGGAAGCAGAGGTGGACTTCACAGTGATTGGTGACTTCCACGGCACAGCCTTTGAGGACATCTCCCGGAGCCTGCCTGAGCTGGACAAGGACAAGAGTGAAACGGAAGATGAAGGCTTCGTTTCCTTCCAGCACACTGACAAAGTAGTTCCCGGACTGGAAGAGGATGGCAAAGTAGGGGAGAAGGTCTCCCAACCCAGCTCAGATGTTTCCCAGCTAGAGGTATACAGGGACACCATTCCACCAAGACTGTCTCAGTGCCATCACGCCTCCGTGTTCCTTGTCTTGGTGCCCAATATTGCCTGGCTCGTGTGCATTCCCACGTTGGTTTGGAAGAGCATGCTAGCGTTCAAACCCCTCCAGGCTCCTGCCCGGTGTAGCTGTTTTCCCCTGTCTGTGTCGCATGGCTCTGTCATTGTGTTTTGTGCATCTGCTAACCAGGAAAAGTCATCGTCGTGTCTTAATCCCCGACCCCGTCCCTCGCATGGCGGCAGCCGGGAAGGGCTCGTGTCGCTAACCACGGTTCTGTCCTCGTGTTTTGCATGGAGTCAGTGACCACTTTGTGTAGTGAAGAACGTCTTACCAACTAACCTCTCTGGTCGTGCTGGGGCCGGGAGGGTTCCCAAAGCGGCTCCAAAGCTTGTGGAGGGTCAGTCCCATGGCAGGAGTGATTATAAGGGGCTAAGAAAAATGCATGCGGCATGTGTGTGGAAATTGAGTGTACGGCACAGGGAGAGGACGGTAGAGCCAGCCCCAGCTCGGACAAAACTTGCTCTGTGCCGGACAGGGCCATCTCCTGCCCGGTCAGCACCAGGGCAGCCCTCCAGCCCTGGCAGGTAAGTCCCAGTGCTGCCTGGTGCTGCCAGGGTGAATCCAGACCTGGAGCCAAAAAGGTGCAGAATTGCAAGGTCTTCAGGGGGACCTTAGAGCAGCTTCCAGGACAGAAAGGGGCGCCAGGAAAGCTGGGAAAGGGCTGTTTACAAAAGGCACGGAGTGGTAGGACGAGGAGGGATGGCTTTACATTGGAAGGGGGAAGATTTAGATTAGCCATTAGGAAGAAATTCTTCACGATGAGGGTGGGGAGGCCCTGGCCCAGGTTGCCCAGAGCAGTGGTGGCTGCCCCATCCCTGGAGGGGTTCCAGGCCAGGCTGGATGGTGCTTGGAGCAACTGATCCAGTGGGAGGTGTCCCTGCCCATGGCAAGGGTGGGACTGGATGGGCTTTGAGGTCCTTTCCAATCCAAACCATTCTAGAATTCTATGATGCTATGAACTGGAGGGAGCTTTTTCTGAGCTAGCCTGGAAACCCACATCGCCATGGTCTCCAGGGTCACAGAGGGGCTGTGGGCATGGGTGATCAGCTCCGTGGTGCCCCATGCCCAGCGCTGGGGAGGCTGTTGGCTCAGGAATGCTGAGTGCTGTGCAGGAACCCTTGGCAGCTCCAGTTCCCCGTAGCGGGGAAGTGCTGGAAACCAGTTTCCATTCCCGTGGTGTTCTGGAGGCCTCAGCACAACCACAGCTGCTGGGAGCTGGTGCAGATCATAAACGTGCTGCGGCACCTGAGGATAATACATTTGGTGGGTCTCATCCACTTTTGGAAGGTCAGTTTGCCCTGATATATATCCAAAAAAATGCCAGAAAACCCCAAATGTGGAGCATCAGGTCTGCTTTGGGGCATGCTGGTCGCACAGGGCACTGTGCACGGTGACGTCTGCCCAGGGCAGCAGCCCAGACTCTGCTCTTTGCCGATGCAGGGCTCGGCGTGACACTCGCAGGACATCATATGTGTGTGACATGCAGCTCTGCTCATGGGGGCTGGTGTCCAAGGAGCACTCAGGGCATCGTGTCCCAGTGCCTGACTTGCTTGTTGTTTCTTCTGCAGTCATCGGTCCCAAAAACGGATGCTGTGACAGTCGCTCCGGGGCCAGGTGTAAAGAAGCCTGAAGCAGATGGCTCTGCTCCCCAGCGGGTTGGCACCACAGACATGGCCCAGGTGACGTGGTGGTTCCATCCTCCTCTGGTCCTGTTCCCCGATGGCTCTGCCAACCTCAGTCCCACCAAACCTGTTCCCAGGCAGGAGTGCTGGGAGGGCAGGTGGCTGAGCGGGGCAGTTGGGGGCCTCTGCTCCCCCTTACCTTGCTGGAGTCCCCAGAACGTCAACCCAAAGCCCACCCAGATGTGTTCTGTGTGTGTCCCTGGCCCCATCGGCCACGCCATTGGGCAGTGCTGGTGCATGGTGACATCTCCAGAGGGTGACGGCCACCATGTGTGTTGCACTACACGCGTCTGTGCCCTCGTGGCCCTTCCTGGCTTCCTCTAGCAGCAAGGACAGCCACACCATCCCAGCGAGTGTCACCCCCTCCCTGGCGCCTTGAGGCTCACCAGCTTTCCTTTGCCCCGGCAGGTGGAAGGAGGCAGCAGGGACGCCGCAGCCGCTGCTCACGCTGGCACCGCGGAGACAGCACCGGCGACCTCAGTAAGCAGGGCTGGTCCCTTGAGAGGTGGAGCAGCCGCTCTCCCCTACGGTCCCTCTGCTCTGGCAGGGGTGGGAGGGGACCCTGCCCCACCAGGGGCAGAGGGAGACCTACTGTGTTTGCCCCCACGTTGGGTCCAAGCCAACACGTCTGTCTGCTCTTCTTTCAGGATCACAGCACCAAGGCCGGGAAAGGGGTCATTCCCACGACAGACCTTCGCTCCCTCTCACCGGTGAGGGATGGATCGGGTGCCACCAGCCAGGACACGGGGTCAGGGGGAGGAAGAAGGAGAGAGGGTGACCCCCAGGGCTGGGGTTGCCCACAGGGCCTCCTACTCTCTTCCCAGCACTGGCCCCCTTGGCTGGTGTGACAGTACTGGGAAGAGCAGAAGGACGTTCAGAAGGTTGGGGAGTGAGATGGCAGGGGACTCCTCTTTCCTCTGTGCCAGATGCACCTTCAGTGTTCCTGAAAAACAGCCCAGTCCTTGGTGAAGTCTCCTAGCAGGCTGAGGTACCTTGAGTGTTCTGCCTGGCCACCCAAGACCGCGCGCAGTCCCCTGACTTCCAGTGGGGGTGAAGGCTACCCACAGTCCTGCCCAGCAGCTTTCCTGGGTGGAGTCCTACTCAATTGCCCCATTTTGATGGAGTTAAGACTGACCAAAGGCCGTGTGCTTCCCGAGGCTCCTCGCTTTGTGCAGCAGGGTGGGCGTCCACAGCTCTGTGTGGCTGGGGCACCAGCGCAACCTTCCAGCCAGCCCCATGCAGAGCGTCGTAGGTAGCCTGAGCGCTCTGCACTTAGGGTGGCCCTGAGGATGGATGAGGAAGAGTGAAACACAGCCCTGAAATCATCTCCCTGCTGCAGAGACCCTTCCCTGCAGCTCTGTGCTTTAGAGCTGGAAACCTCTCCCTGCGCCCCCAAAGCCCTGGATCCAGCTTGAAGACCACACAGTGTCTTTTTTCCCCTTGTTGCTCTTTCCCGTCCCGTGCTTGGCTGAGTAGGTGCATCCCAGGGGAATGTCCAAGCTCCTGGGGAACCTGCACTGGGGGATCCCTGCTGATTCCACCGCTCTCTGTCCTGCAGATCACCAGCGGCTCCGCTGGGAAGGAAATGCTCACCAGCATATTCAGTGCCACTGCAGAAACCCTCTCCACTTCCACCACTACCCATGTTACCAAGGTAAGAGAAGCTCCAGAGGGGGCAGCTGGGGGGTTCCTGTTGCAAACCACTGGAACTGGAGGATGGGGAGATTTACATTGTGGTTGATACAGCAGAAACTGCCCCTTTCCTCTCCCTCCAAGCCGAAGAAGTGCGCACTGTCCCATGGGGGATGGTGTTTTGTGCATGTGCCAGCCCAGCACCCACCCAGCTCACCCTGCGGTGCTATCTGTCCCAGGACAGCCCGGCGCTGGGGACTCTGAGCCACCCTCGGGGACTGCAAACATGTCCTGTGCCCACCTCAAGAGTGGGAGGGCTGGGAGCTTTTGGGGTGAGAAGGGAGGGCAGCACACAGTGTCGCTGGCTTCCTGAAGGCAACTGTAGGGATGGAAGGGGCTCTGAATTTGGCTGCCAGCAGCATGTCTGCGAGTCCTTGCCTGTGCGGCTGGGTTGAGTGCTCCCAGATGTACCTACAGCCACAACCCAGGTCCTCCTGGCCCCAGAAGCCCACAGCACCAGTGCTGGAGCATCCCACCCTGTGTCAGCTGTGGGAGCTGTGTTAACGTGGGGTGTGTTGGGTTTATTAGAGCTGGAGTGGTGCTGGCAAGGAGGGACAATGGTAAGGAACGAAGAGATGAGGCTGCATCAGAAAAACTCACCCATGGCTATTTTGTTCCCAAATTAAGAGCACAAATGAAAGCAGAAGCTTGGTGAGAGACCTAAGCAGGACAGAGGGGTGCTCGGTACCTGCCACGCATCCATTTCCCCTTCCTCCTTCCTCTGGCCAGCTGTGTCTTGCCAGTTCTTACCATGCACCAAGTCAAGGTGGTGGGAGATATGCTAAATTATGGGGAAACCTCCTAAGGTGGTGCTGGTGCTGTCCCTCCTCCTGTGGGCAGAGCTACATCTGCCAGGAGCTGGTGGTCAGGCAGCTGGCGGTGAGTGCTTTCCTTCTCATTGGCAGACTGTGAAAGGAGGGTTTTCTGAAACCCGAATAGAGAAGCGCATCATCATCACAGGAGATGAAGACGTGGACCAGGACCAGGTAAGAGCAGGACGCCCTGGCTTTGCCCTCTCTGGCTGCAGCACCGCATGCTTTTGGTTCTGGCTTGTACCTGTTGACTCTTTCTCTCTACAACAAATCCCTGAGTCCAATAACTTAGCAGCTCTGTTTGGCCATCCCAAAGGTGAGATCACCTTTGTATTTTCTTAAAGCATATTTCCAGTTGCCCTTTCTCTGTTAAATACTCCAAAGCAACCCAGGTTCTTCCTCTCTTTTCAGTACAGTCTCACTACAGCTTGTCTTAATCCAAGTGATGATGTTTTGCATCTGCCTCCACAATAAAAGAACAAGAATTGACAAGCTCGTATGATGAAATAACAGAGATTGTCACAACTCCCTAAGGCCTCGGGGTCATTTTCCTGTGGCCTAATGCTTTGGGATTTGCTGCTTAAGAAGAAAAACTAAAGAGCTTAAGTATTGCTGCCTGGAGGAGAAAAACACTGGGGTGTCGATTGATAGTAGGCTGAACATGAGCCAGCAGTGGCCAATAAGGCCACCAGCCTCCTGGCTTGGATCAGCCATGGGGTGGCCAGCAGGAGCAGGGAAGGTGCTAGTGAGGCCACACCTCGAATGTTGAGTTCAGGTTTGAGCCCCTTACTCCAGGAAAGACCTTGAGGGGGTGGAACGCATCTGGAGAAGGGAATGGAGCTGGGAAGGGTCTGGAGAACAGGGGTTATGGGAGCGGCTGAGGGCCCTGGGGCTGTTTAGCCTGGAGAAGAGGTGGCTGAGGGGAGACCTTTTCGCTCTCTGCAGCTCCTGGAAGGAGGTTACAGCAAGGTGAGAATTGGTCTCTTTTCTGCAGTAGTGAGTGACAGGACATGGGGAAATGGCCAAATGATACTCGGGGGGAGGTTTGGGTTGGATATTGGGAGCAATTTCTTTACTGAAAGGGTTGTCAAGCACAGGCAAGGGCTGCCCAGGGAGGTGGTGGAGTCCCCATCCCTGGAGGGGTTTGAAAGATGAGTAGATGTCGTATTTGGGGTCTTGGTCTGGTGGCAGACTTAGCAGGGCTGCATCAGTGGTTGGACTTGATGATCTTAAAGGTCTTTTCCAACTGAAAACATTCTGTGTGGTTCTGTGACTGAAAGGCTCTAAAATAATTTCAGTAGGAAGCCTGGGTTGCAGCACATCTCTGCAGATAAAAACAGCAAGAGAAATGTAATGCAGGAGGCATCCCAGTGGTGTAGGGATCCCAGTGTGGCCAGCAGGAGCAGGGAAGTGATTGTGGCCCTACACTCAATGCTTGTGATGCCACAGCTCGAATCCTGGGGTCAGTTTTGGGCCTCTCACTACAAGAAAGACATTGAGGAGCTGGAGCACGTTCAGAGAAGAGAACAGAGCTGGGGAAGGGTCTCGAGATAGAATCTTATGAGAGGTGGCTGTGGGACCTGAGGCTGTTTAGCCTGGAGAAGAGAAGGCTGAGGAGAGACCTCATCACTTGTGTACAACTGCCTGAAAGGAGGTTGGAGTGAGGTGGGTGCTGGTCTCTGCTTCCAAGTGACAGGATGAGAGGAAATAGCCTCAAGTTGCACCAGGGCAGGTTCAGGTTGGCCATAAGGAAAGATTTCTTCACCAAAAGGGTTCTTAGGCCCTGGCAGAGGCTGCCCAGAGAGGTGGGGGAGTCCCCATCCCTGTAGGGGTTTAAAAGATGGGTAGATGAGATGCCCGGGGTCTGGTTTAGTAGTGGACTGGTACGGTTGTACTCAATGATCTCAAAGATCTTTTCCAACCAAGTGATTCTATGATTCTGTGATCAGTGGTGGGCTCCAGCCTCTTCTGCCCGGGTCCTGTGGGTCGGCTTTGAACATCTGCATCCATGTCCCCCTGGAATCCCACTCAGCTGCAGCCTCACGCTGTCTGCTGATTTTGCCTGGTACTAGATTCCAGGGAAGGAACAATAAATGCTTTCATCCTTCTGGTTTCTAGGCATTGGCTTTAGCAATCAAAGAGGCAAAACTACAGCATCCCGACATGCTGGTAACCAAAGCTGTGGTGTACAGAGAAACAGAACCTTCTCCAGAGGAAAGGGACAAGAAACCTCAGGTGAGTGCAGAAGTCAGAGGGTTTGCTTTGTGCCTTCTGGGTAAAGGGTGGATGGAACCGGGCCGGTGTCTTTGATCCCCGTCAGCTGCTGGTGCTGGCAGGTGTTGCTGCTCCTCGGCACTGAGCCTGGCAGCTCTTGGCCAGTCATTCCAGGGAGATGGTGGCTCTGGGCACAGGCAACTGGCTGTGATTAGAAAGCTGATGTCACCAAATGCAGTTCTGCAGATGTTACCTTGCTGTCCTGCTCAGCAGAGGGGGCAGAGTCATTTCTATGTTAAGAAGAAGGGATCTGCTTGACTCCAGAGGCAGGGAGGTAATGAGGTGATACCAGTTTTGTGAATGGGCTGAGCAACTTGGCTACAGGTTCTGCAAAAACAGACCAAAGTATCAGACCAGTGTTTGAAAAAAATCCCCTATGATGACAGACTGAGAGAGTTGAGGTTGTTCAACCTGGAGAAGAGAAGGGTGTGGAGAGACCTTAGAGCAGCTTCCAGTCCTGAAAGGGGCTCCAGGAAGGTTGGGAACAGACTTTGATCCAGGAGTGCAGCGATAGGGCAAGGGGGAATGGTTTTCAGCTGAAAGAGGGAAGATTGAGATCAGATCTTAGGGAGAAATGTTTCCCTGTGAGGGTGGGGAGGCCCTGGCCCAGGTTGCCAAGGGAAGTTGTGGCTGCCCCATCCCTGGAGGTGTTCCAGGCCAGGCTGGATGGGGCTTGGAGCAACTGGATCCAGTGGGAGGTGTCCCTGCCCAGGGCAGGGGGTGGTACTGGAGATGCTTTGAGGTCCCCTCCAACCCAAACCATTCTGTGATTCTATGACTCTTAATCCCATTCGGATCCCCAGGTTGTCTTTTTATGCACACAGAGGTGCAGGCAGCAGCACGCAAGGTTTGCAACTTCCCATACTGCCTCAGACATTTTTCTTCAGGGCAGAGCTGGCCTGAGTTGTCCTGCCCAGCTCCAGACCCTCGCTCTGACCCAGCTCTCCAGCAGCTGGGTTGCTGCTCTTCAGCACTGACTCAGCCCAGCACAGCTCTGTGTCACGGCGGCTGAGGGGCAGCACGGTGGAAAGGAGAGGGGGAGCTTCAGAGGGCAGCTCTACTGCTGAAAGATGCATCAAGAGCTCGGTCAGCAGCCAGGCTGTGGGTGCATTTTGAGAGGAAATGGGAGTTTGTATTCTTTATCATATGAAGATTTTGACAGGGGGCTTTTAAGCCTGGAAAAGTGACCAACTCTGCTGCAGCTTGGAAGGGCAGAAGAGGTTCTTGCATCTGCCTCATCCTACCTCCTATTGCACAGTACAAACAAGCAAGCCCAGACACTTCTGCATCAAATAGGGAGCTCCCAGTTTTAATCAAAGGGCAGAAAGGGCCCTGGGGGTTGCTGGGAGACAGTGGCTGGACATGCGCCAGCAGTGGCCCAGGTGGGCAAGGAGGCTACCAGCCTCCTGGCTTGGATCAGCCATGGGGTGGCCAGCAGGAGCAGGGAAGGTATCCTCCCCCTGGGCTCAGTGCTGGTGAGGCTGCACCTTGAATTCTGGGTTCAGTTTTGGGCTTCTCACTCCGAGAAAGACCTTGAGGGGCTGGAGCTTGTCCAGAGAAGGGAACGGAGCTGGAGAAGGGTCTGGAGAACAGGGGTTGTGGGAGCAGCTGAGGGCCCTGGGGCTGTTTAGCCTGGAGAAGAGGAGGCTGAGGGGAGACCTCATCGCTCTCTGCAGCTCCCAGAAAGGTGGTTGTGGGGAGGTGGGTGCTGGGCTCTGCTCCCAGGAACAAGGGATGGGATGAGAGGAAATGGCCTCAAGTTGTGCCCAGGGAGATTTGGACTGGATATCAGGAAAAATTTCTCCTTGTGAGTGAGCGGCGAAGCACTGGAACTGGCTGCCCAGGGCAGAGGTGGAGTCCTCACCCCTGGAGGGGTTCAAAAACATTGTGGCCGTGGCACCTGGGAACAGGGTTTAGCAGGCATGGTGGGGTTGGGCTGAGGGTTGGACTGGAGGAGCTCAAAAGTCTTTTCCAACATCAGTGATTTTGTGACAGCAAGGGAGAAATGACTCACCATTCCCTCTCTATACACCAATGCCAGCCCAGTCAATTAAGAGTTCCTGGTAATTAAGTACAAACTGTGGCCCCAGGTTTTTGCAATTTTACTGTTCCATATCCTCATACGAAGAGGAGCCCTTCTGCAGCAGAAAGAATTTGCACCCCATGACTGCTCATTTCCCTCTACCTCGTACAGGAATCTTGACCATCATGTTCATGGAAGTCGGCATCTATATTCAAACCTGGAGAACAGCGGAGAAGGAGCCTTCATGCTGGATTTGTCAGCAAGACATAGACATCCTGGGTGCAATGTTCATGGCGAGAGACATTTTTGCAAGAGGAAGAGCAAATATATTATATATATATATACATACATACATATATATATATATATAAACAGGAAACAAAACGCATCCTTGCACTGCTGCTAATATGCTGGAAATGAATAGCAAACACCACCAACAACAAACAAAGCCAACCTTCTGCAGACAAATTGAAGAATTTACGGGATTGGTGATGAAATGAAATTTTAAAAGTCCTCATGATAACAATAATCTTGTTAACAATATGATAAGCCACCATCCTGCATGTTACATTCAAGGAAACACAATCATGCATTCATTTGTTGCACACTGAATGGAAAGGAAAACTGCTTTGCAACAAAGCAAGAAATAAGCAAACTGAAATAAAAACAAACCCACAAGCAGAAGCAAAAGCATTCCCCACCTCTGGAAAGAAAAGAGAAAACCATTGAATTGATCACCTTAGACTTCTTTTCTGATTCGCAAGTGTCATTTTGCCCTTCTCCTCATCCCATGCTGGTTCTGTTGCATCTTTTGGGGTTCTGTTCACTCTTCCCCTTCCGTTCCTTTATCTTCTTCTCTGTGCATTTGTCCAACCTCTTGTTCTCTGAAGGTATTTAAGAATGGATTCCATTTCAAACAAGACAAATGCTATGTATATGGGTTTTCACTGATAACAAAGCAGCCTGTAGGGATTTCATATGGATGTGCATTTCAGTTCTGTATATTATTATATATAACGAGGGGGGAGGGAGGGAACGATGCTGAGATAATTCACAGTTCTGGTAAATACGATGACGGCATTTTTAAATTATTAACTCTTTGATTGGCCGTGGTTGGTGTATTTTGAGACTCTTGGCTCTCACGTGGGACTCTCAGTCCTGCAAGAAGAGAACGGGGAAGGTTTTAGCCATTGCTGGTTTTGAGGGGAAAAGAAAAGGACAAGAGACAGGCAATGTCCCATTGGCTGGTCCGCAGCTTGTGGTGATTGGGTTTGGAGCATCAGTGGTGGTTTGGAGGGGCAGGGAAAGAGGCTGAGGCTGTGGCTTGCGCAGGTGTAGGCAGGATCATCTCCCTGGCCCCCACCCAGCGCCACAGAAGTCAGCCAGGAGCAAGGTGGCAGCGACAGGACTGTGTCCATCACTCCTCTCCAGACTGTGGAGCCGTGCTGGTGGTTGAGGTGGTTTTGCTTTGTTTCTGGATCCCAGTAATGAAGTTACTTGAGCTTTGCGGTAGGGTCAAAGACAGAGGTGGTGCCCGGGTGTGATGGCCAGGGCTGGTGGCAATGGCAGCAGGGCGATGGCAGTAGGGCGATGGCAGTCCTTCCTCACCCTGCCCAGGGATGAGCAGTGTGTCTCTATCGCTGCGGAGCATCCCCAGCACCCCAGGCTGGACAAGAAGGCCCCAGCTCTCTGCGCAAGAGGACTGTGGAGGAGATATCGGTGGCACTGTCTTCCCCCAAAACATCCCAGCTCAGCCTTCTGCCACAGGCTTCCTCTACGGCTGCCTTTGGAAGGGGATCATGGGCCAAGCCTGTGCCTCATACACTGTGAACCAGGCAGTTAGGGTAGACTTGGAACCAAAATCAGAAAGGAAAGGAAATAAACAGGTTTCCTTCTTGGAATCGTCTCTAGCTCCTGTGGAAACAGAAGGGCCCACGATTCTGCACCATTTTGCCTTTAGTCTCCTACCCGTCACGCAGACTGTGCCCAGAAATAGGTGTGTTTGGCCAGGTCCTTCAGTGGCTCGGAGGGTAACAGTGAGCAGGAAAGTCTGCGCTCTGAGGATAACCGAGGCCAGGTTGGATGGGGCTTTGAGCACCCTGATCCAGTGGGAGTTGTCCCTGCCCACGGCAGAGAGGTGGAACTGGATGGGTTTTAAGGTCCCTTCCAACCCAAACCATTCCATGATCCTTTGATGTGGACAGACCCCGCTCACTGCCTTTGCTCTCTGAGGAGAGAGCCTGCTCTCTGGCAGCCACAGTTGGACAGTTGCTTGCTAGTGTGTCCTGGTGAAGTCTGTTCTTCTGGGCAGAGAGGTTTCTCTGCAAGCATGAAAGGCCTGAGCACAGGCTGCTTGGGAAGTGAGCAGAGCTGCCGGCTGCCGCCAGTGCTGCTAGGTTATGAGGGTCTCTCCAGCTTCTATCCGAACGCCTTCAGAGACCACACCCCGCCCCCCCCCCAAAAAAAAGAGTTAAGGCAGTTGCTAAGAGGCTGCTTTTCTCTCTTTTCCTTTTTCAATCCACCCAAACCAGCTGTAATCAGCACTTTCAGAGAGAGGCGGGGTGGCGGAGGACCTGCACTCCACACACTGTGTGGTTCATGCTCAGAGGAGCCCACCTGGCTTTGACACCTTTACAACCCACTAGAGCCTACTGTGAAACTAGAGACTTGCTTTTGATGTTGTGTACAGTTATAAAATTGAAGGTTACTGCTAAAATTAGTGGCCTTGCAGTTAGACATGATGTGCGCTTGGACTGAAATGAGTTAGGTTTGGAGTGAGCAGACCCAGTCCCTGGTTTCCGCAGCGTGTTTAATGGGTGGCAGTGTTTAAAGAGTTCTTAAAAATAAAGAAAAAAAATAGAAGGAAAGAAATCAGCTGACCGCTTGTTTGCCTGGCGAAGGGTGGGTTTCTGCTGCTCAGCAACAACTGCACCCGCAGGCTCAGCTCCCCCAGCCTGCCCATCGCCAATCACTGCTTGGTTTCTTCCAGGGACCTTTCTGTCGAAAGGGGTGGGAGACACGAGTGCCTGTTTTTACCTGATCCCACAAATTCATTCCGAACCTGGCCTGCGATTGCATGAGTAATAACAACAGTAACAATAACACTACTATTTATTTTTATTTGAGAAGCACCTTACCAACCAACTGCAACGCTCTTGTTCCTTCACTAACTCTCCTTCGCTCTTCCCTTGTTCTCCCTCTCCCCCTTCAGTCGGACTCCTTTTCAGTGCTCGGTGGTGTATGCGTGTGTGCTCACTGTTCTTGTACTCAATAAAAGTGAAATAAATGTGTTTGATGCTAAATCAGCCTGAAGCCTCAGTGGACTCTTTCCTACCAAGAGGACAGAGAATTGAAGGCGGGACCTCCCAGCCAAGGTCTCGGTACATGGAGATACTGGGCTCTGCTCTGTCGAAAGAGAAGATGTCGCCAAGTTGGGCATCGTGGGTGGTGGAGCTGGGGTGGCTTCATGCAATGAAGGGGCACATGGGTGGGGTGGAGGCCACGGAGATGATCGGAGGGCTGGAGCGAGGACAGGCTGAGAGAGTTGGGGTTCACAGAATCATAGAATCATAGAATAACCAGGTTGGAAGAGACCCACCGGATCATCGAGTCCAACCATTCCTATCGAACACTAAACCATGCCCCTTAGCACCTCGTCAACCCATGCCTTAAACACCTCCAGGGAAGGTGACTCAACCCCCTCCCTGGGCAGCCTGTTCCAGTGCCCAATGACCCTTTCTGTGAAGAATTTTTTCCTAATGTCCAGGTTGTTCAGTGATTCAAACGATGGAGTTTCCAAACCCCCTTGCTTTCTAGCAATCTTCACCGAAGTGGGAGGTGAGGTGCAGCTGGGCCAGAATTCCGATATAATAACTCAATAACAACTAGATAGTTGTTATTAAGCAGCTATTCTTTATTAGCAGCACTGGATGCGTGGGGGAATCAATCCTCCAAAAACACGCATACCAAGCAAGAAACTGTGCGTCTTTTATAGCACAGATCTATGCATTTTTCATCACCCCACCTCCAAAAACGGTATTTGGAAGAGTCATTAACATATCTCCACACCGTGTTTATATGCGCAGAGTCCGTTGGGCGGTCTGAGGACCCCCTCTTGAGGCCCAAAGATGAAGACTAGAAGTAAGGGGGGTGCGCTGCTGTGGTAGTGTGGATTTCAGGCTTCCTTATCTTGCAGGATGCCTGGGATGCCTGTTCCTTTCACAGCTGGCCCACCTTTAGATAAACCTCCCTCCAGACACATATCGCTATGGGATATACAAGCTTAGGCAATTGTTATAGATCAAGACACAAATTCAAACATTTGCTATTCATCATTTGCCAGTCTACATGGGCTCACAACAGGCAGGTCTTGCCAAACTAACCTGATCGCCTCCTATGACAAAGTGACTCGGCTGCTAGATGAGGGAAAGGCTGTGGATGGATCTTCCTGGACTTCATTAAAGCCTTTGACACAGTTTCTCCCAGCATTCTGCTTGAGAAACTGTCACCTCTGGGCTGGACAGGCGCACACTCTCCTGGGTGGAAAACTGGTTGGATGGCCGGGCCCAGAGAGTGGTGGGAAATGGTGTGAAATCCAGCTGGAGGCCAGTGACAAGTGGGGTTCCCCAGGGCTCAGTGCTGGGTCCAGCCCTGTTCAATGTCTTTATCAATGACCTGGATGAAGGCATCGAGTGCACCCTTAGCAAGTTTGCAGATGACACTAAGCTGGGTGGGAGTGTGGATCTGCTGGAGGGTCAGGAGGCTCCAAAGGGATCTGAACAGGCTGGATCCATAGGCTGAGACCAACGGCATGAGGTTTAACAAGGCCAAATGCCGGGTCCTGCACTTGGGGCACAACAACCCTGAGCAGCTACAGACTAGGAGAAGTCTGGCTGGAAACTGCCTGGAGGAGAGGGACCTGGGGGTGTTGGTTGACAGCGACTGAACATGAGCCAGCAGTGGCCCAGGTGGCCCAGAAGGCCAATGGCATCTTGGCTTGTATCAGAAACGGCGTGGCCAGCAGGGCCAGGGAGGTTCTTCTCCCTCTGGACTCGGCACTGGTGAGACCGCTCCTCGAATCCTGTGTTCAGGTCTGGGCCCCTCACCACAAGAAGGATGTTGAGGCTCTGGAGCAAGTCCGGAGAAGAGCAACGATGGAGATGAGATCTTAGGGAGAAATGTTTTGCTGTGAGGGTGGGGAGGCCCTGGCCCAGGTTGCCCAGAGCAGTGGTGGCTGCCCCATCCCTGGAGGGGTTCCAGGCCAGGCTGGATGGGGCTTGGAGCAACTGGATCCAGTGGGAGGGGTTGAAACTGGAGGGGCTTTGAGGTCCCCTCCAACCCAACCCAGTCTGTGATTCCATGATGAGGGCTCAGAGCGGCTGCTAGCCCTGGGGAGCTGGGAGCCGGGCTGGAGGAGCAGCGAGCGGCGGGGAACACGGGGAGCCCGGAACGCTTGTGCCCGGAACGCTTGTGCCCGGAACGCTTTTGTGGCCGTCGCGCGGCGCCGCCGTGGCGCTTCCGGCGGGCGCGGGGTGGTTTCCGGTGGCGGCGATGGCGGCGGGGCTGGAGCCGGAGCTGGCGCGGCAGCTGTTCGAGGAGGGCGCCGCCGTGGTGGCGCTGGGCGTCCCCGAGGGCACCGAGTTCGGCATCGACTGCGGCGCGTGGCGCGTGGGGCCGCGGTTCCGCGGGCTGAAGATGGTGCCGCCGGGGCTGCACTTCGTGCACTGCAGCGCGGGCGGCGGGGCCGGGCCCCGCTCCGGGCTCTTCCTCAGCCTGCGGCGCCGCGAGGTGCGGCCGCTGCGCTGGGACGCGGCCCTCGAGGCCCTGCGGCCGCTGCCGGAGGGGGACGGCGAGGCGCTGCGGGAGAATCTGCGGGAGCTCGACCCGTTCCTGGGGCCGTACCCGTACGAGAGCCTGAAGAGGTGGGTGTCCCTCAGCGGGTGCCTCAGCCAGGCGGCGGTGGAGAGGCTGCAGCCCGAGAGCGGGCTCGTCTGCGCCTTCTCGGAGGTGCTGCCGGTGGCGGCGGGGAGGCACAGCAGGGACCGGGCCGAGCAGCGCCTGCCCCGCTTCGATAGCGAGTGCCGGAGCTACGCCGAGGGGCTGGCGAGGCTGCCCCGCATGGAGCCCCGGGCCGGCACCCGCATCAGGTTCACGGAGCTGCCCGAGCAGACGTACCCCGAGGGCGCCACGCCGCAGGAGATAACCCGGCACAGCATGGACCTCAGCTATGCTCTGGAGAAGGTGATCGAGCAGCGCTACGCCAGCCAGCCCCAGGAGCTGCTTGGTGAGTCCCATCTGCCCTGGGGAGCTTTGGGGGAATAAAGCTATAGAGTCATAGAATTGCTAGGTTGGAAAAGACCTTCGATATTTTCAAGTCCAGCCGTACCTGAAACTCAACCACCTCCCTGGGCATCCTCTGTCTGTGCCTGAGAACCCTTTCAGTAAAGAAATTTTTCCTGCTGTACAGTCAGAACCTCCCCTGGCACAGCTTCAGGCCATTTGAGGTGCTGAGGGGCACGGTTTAGTGATTGATAGGAATGGTTGGACTCGATGATCCAGTGGGTCTTTTCCAAGCTAGTGATTCTGTGATTCCTCTCGTCCTGTCACTTTGGAGAAGAGACCAACACCCACCTCTGCACAGCCTCTTTTCAGGCAATCGTAGACACTGATAAGGTCTCCCCTCAGCATCCTTTTCTCCAGGCTAAAGGATTTCATAGAATCGCAGAATGTCCTGAGTGGGAAGAGACCCACAGGGATCATTGACTCCAACTCCTGTCCCTGCACAGGATAACTCCAACATTTACACTGTGGCTCTGAGGGCTTTGGCCAAATGCCTCTGGAATATTGTCATACTCAGCACCGTGACTGCTTCCCTGGCAACTGTTCCAAGGCTCCACCACGCCTTAGGGAAAGAACCTTTTCCTGATGTCGAGCCTAACCCTGCCCTGTGCCTTGAGGCATCACTGTCTACAGTTACCTGGAAAGAAGGTTGTAGCAAGGTGGGTGCTGGTGTCTTCTCCCGAGTAACAAGTAAGAGGATGAGAGGGGATGGCCTTGAGTCACTCCAGGGCGGGTTCAGATTAGACATTAGGAAAAACATCTTCACTGAAAGAGTTCTCAGGCACTGGCAGAGGTTGCCTAGGGAGGTGGTTGAGTCCCCATCCCTGGAGGGGTTTAAAAGATGGGCAGATGAGGTGCTTGGGGATCTAGTTTAGTAGTGGACAGGTATGGTTGAACTCAATGATCTCAAAGGTCTTTTCCAACCCAGTGATTCTGTGGTTCAAATCTGTGAAGGTCCCAAAGTGTGGGTTTGCTTCATGGCAGGATGGAGGGAGGGCTTGGGAACCCAGCCGAGCTGGAGCCTGGAGGCTACTGAGGTTTGGAATAAGCCTTTGGTTCTCCCTTCTTCTATTTTTTTCTGTATTAACATTACACAATTTATTCTTTATGAAAATTGTTAAAGACAGCTTTAGGATGCACAAGGGATGAATTATCTTAGGAAATGGCGACGCCCTCATCCTGGCAGAACAGCCGATGCCAAGCAACCAGTGCAAGGAACCCTAACTCTTCATTTAGTGAGGAAAAATCTGTTAATGTACCACTCACCTCTGTTTCCCCACAGCCCCTGTGTTCCAGGACAGCAGCGTTTGCACTCCCGTGTAGCTCTGGAAACACAGGCACCTGGTGGGTGAATGCTTGCAGGATAACAGCAGTGTCTGATTTCTCATGTGAGCATCAGTTTGAGAGCATAGATGACACGAGAAGCCCTTAGGGGGCTGATTGCCAGTACAGTCGCTCTCCAAGGGCGATAATTACACTGAGAGGTAGACCTGCCCCATTAGGCTTTGCTTTTTTCCACTTGAAGAGCAGAACATTAGGAAATAGTCAGAGTTGGGAGTAATGACTGCTGTTAGCAGAATTACTGGACAGGCAGAATGCTTCTGCAAAAGGCAAATGCAGAGTTTGATGCAGTCATTTACTGGGTTTTTGAGAGGACATGTACCGTGGGTATGATTTTGCTCTTACATGTGTTCTGTTTTGTTTTCCTTCATTGAATATCCGCAGCCGAGTTGCAGTTTGCCTTCATCTGCTTCCTGATCGGGAATGTGTATGATGCGTTTGAACACTGGAAAAGACTCTTGAACATCCTGTGCCGATCTGAAGATGCCATAGGGAAGTACCAAGACCTTTACATCAATCTCATTTCGGTGCTGTATCACCAGCTCAATGAAATTCCAGCTGATTTTTTTGTGGACATTGTCTCCCAGGACAACTTTTTAACCAGCACTTTACAGGTACATTTGCAGCTCTCCTGAAAAGTGGGAGTGGGAAGAGAGGGCAAACAGGAGGTCAGAGCAAAGTTGGGGAGCAAATGCAGATGGAATTAAGCTACAGGAGATAGTGAGCCGGTCTAAGCACATGTGTTTTCTTTTGCTTTTTCCCTGTGTTATTTGCAAAGAAATGCCCTTTGCATCTCAGAGTTGGATCTGCCCCAAAGAGTCTAATGCAGTGTGAGACTGAGTTAGTCTGCATGCAGAGAGGCCAGCGAAGTGAGGCAGTGTGAGGAGATGGGAGAGGCAATGAGAGAGTTGGGCTTGTTCAGCCTGGAGAAGAGAAGGTGAGAGACCTTAGAGCAGCTTCCAGGACTGAAAGGGGCTCCAGGAAAGCTGGGGAGGGGCTCTAGATCATGGAGTGCAGAGACAGGGCAAGGGGGAATGGTTTTCATTTGCAAGAGGGGAGACTGAGAGGAAGAAATGTTTTGCTGTGAGGGTGGGGAGGCCCTGGCCCAGGTTGCCCAGAGCAGTGGTGGCTGCCCCATCCCTGGAGGTGTTCCAGGTGTTGGATGGGGCTTGGAGCAACTGGATCCAGTGGGAGGTGTCCCTGCCCATGGCAGGGGTGAGACTGGATGGGCTTTGAGGTCCCTTCTGGCCCAATCCATTCTGTGATTCTGTGATATGTGGTCAGCTTGAGTGATATGTTTAGTATTCAGAGAAGCTGCAGTGAAACCTTACTGAGCTTAGGGCATTGACAGTATTTAAGAAGCTTTTCCGTTCCTGTTAGCCCTAAGCAAAGCTGAGGATTTCCTCTAATCAGATTCTTATCCAGAGGTACTTCATGGTTAGTGCAAAATGCAGAAGACGCTGCTACTATGGAGACACAGGCAAATCTGTAATTCAGCACAGTTAAAACTAGTTACCCCCACTGATGGTGACCACGTGAACAGCTCAACAAACAGATTGAGCAAAACTTGGTCAAAACAGAAAAAGAAAAAAGGCAAAACTAGATCCTGGTGAAGCTCAGCAGTGGAGATGTGAACTCAGCAGAAACCATAGTTAAATTATGTTGCATGTGCTTGATGCACGTTGGTGCTGCCTTCCCCTCTCTCTGGGAGCGATCGCGTTCCTCTGTGCTTAACTCCAAATTCTTGCTGTAGATTTCGGGAGTAGGGAGCTATTTGTTTTTAATTTGCTGGGTGAAACATTATGGAATGGATCTGGAGTGCAGGGGTTGTGGGAGCAGCTGAGGGCCCTGGGGCTATTTAGCCTGGAGAAGAGGAGACCTCATTGCTCTCTGCAGCTCCTGGAGAGAGATTGTGGGGAGGTGGGTGCTGGGCTCTGCTCCTAAGTAAGAAGGGATGGGACAAGAGAAAAGGGCCTCAAGTTGTGCCAGAGGAGGTTTAGATTGGATATTGGGGAAAATTTCTTTACTAACAGAGTGGTGAAGCACTGGCAGAGGCTGCCCAGGTGGAGTCTCCATCCCTGGAGGTGTTCAAAAAACATGTGGCCGTGGCACTTGGGGACAGGGTTGAGCAGTCACAGTGGGATTGAGCTGACAGTTGAACTAGATGAGCTGACAGGTCTTTTCCAACCTCAATGATTCTGTGATTCCATGTTAATCAATTTACTTTCTTCACTTTTTTTTAAATTTTGGATTCATAAGAATCTCTTATTTTTATTGAATTTTTGTTGGTAGTTTCTTTCCTTCCCTTTACAGGATTGGCAAATCTGGCTCTGATTGCAGCACACTCACACAGTAGCCTTTTGCACTGTCAGTTTACAGCAGTACAAAGAATGTGTGAACCAGCCATTCTTCCCATCTGAAGGGGATTTTGGAAGCAACCTTTCTTGCTGATTGTCTTTCCTTTTTGGTTACCCGAGTCATATGCGCCCTTGGGTTAATAGTATCACAGATTGGTTTCAGTTGGAAAAGACCTTTAAGATCATCGAGTCCAACCATTGTTCCTTGCTAAGTCTGCCACGAGATCAGGTCCCCAAGTACGACATCTACTCATCTTTTACACCCTTCCAGGGATAGGGACTCGACCACCTCCCTGGGCAGCCTCTGCCTTTGTTTGACAGCCCTTTCAGTAAAGAAATTCCTCCTAATGTACAAACTAAATCTCCCCTGGCACGACTTGAGGCCATTTCCCCTTGTCCTGTCACTGGCTACTATGGAGAAGAGACCAACCCTCACCTCCCCACAACCTCGTTTTAGGTAGTTACAAAGAGCGATGAGGTCTCCCCTCAGCCTCCTCTTCTCCAGACTAAACAGCCCCAGGGCCCTCAGCCACTCCCACAACCCCTGTTCTCCAGACCCTTCCCCAGATCCATTCCCTTCTCCAGATGCACTCCAGCTCCTTAGCGTCTTTCCCAGAGTGAGGGGCCCAAAACTGACCCCAGGATTCGAGGTGCAGCCTCATCAGCACAAAGTGCAGGGGGACGATCCCTTCCCTGCTCCTTCTGGCCACCCCATGGCTGATCCAAGCCTGGAGGCTGTTGGCCTTCTTGGCCATCTTGGCTCGTTTTCGGCTGACTGTCAGTCAGCACCCTGGGTCCTTCTCTGCCAGGCAGCTTTCCAGCCACTCTTCAAGCCTGGAGCGTTGCGTGGGGCTGTTGTGACTCAAGTGCAGGATCTGGCACTTGGCCTTGTTGAACTTCTTGCAATTGGCTTCAGCCCCTGGATCCAGCTTGCCCAGACCCCTCTGCGGACCCTGCCCACCCTCAGGCAGATCAATGCTCCCACCCAACTTAGTATTTATCTGCAAATTGACTGAAGGAGCGTTTGATCCCCTCGTCCACGTTGTTGGTGAAGATATTGAACAGAACTGGTGCTAGTATTGAGCCCTGGGGGCATGGCTTGTGACCAGCCCCCAGCTGCCTGCTTTATAGGTGGTAGAATCTGATGCCTCTGGGTGGCTGCGCTGGCTTCAGCGACCACTGCAAAGCCCTTACAGGAGTCCCCAGGCTCCTGGTAACAATGAGGAAATTAGCCTTATTGTTGAACTGAGCTGCTCCGTGCTAGAAGTTCTCTGTTGCTCTGCTCCTGTGATTCCCCTGGTGCCAGGGGACCTCTGGGCCTTACCCAGTGACTTTACACACCCAGCTGTCAGAGTCAACAGTCAGAGGGGGACGTAAGCAGGTGGATCACGGCAAGTGCAGAGCGATTTCTGTGGTGGGAGCAGATTATCTGTGTTAGCTTTCAATACAACAGCTTTGTTTTTTGGAGCTTGATTGAAGGCAACGCGAGTACAGCGTAACCTCCACTGAATGTGCTGCCCTAACGTTGTTGGAAGAAAGAAAAATACTGGTGAAATAACTAACTTAATGTGCAGTTCATTGAGGAGAAGTGGGAAGTATCATCTTTCCATTCTTCTTTAATAGCAGCCTTGCTGAGTACAAGAGTTCTGCTCCAAAGAGGCAGTTTCATGGTAGAATAAGCAAGGAAAAGGCAAATGATCATAAACAAAGCAATGAGTCTTGCTGCTCCTCGTCAATGTTTTATCCAGCTGTCAGAAGGTCTCTGCCAAATAAGAGCCTGCTTATTCCCCACAGGGCTTTCCTTCACCTCCAATGTGCAATGATTTTTTTTCTCTGGCTTTGAAATATAAGTTTCTTCCTCTGGAAATGAATTTGGGATGATAAGAAGATAAGATGATGCAGAAGCAGGCTGGTGAGGGATGGGCTCTGAGGCCAAATGCCCTCTTTGATCACACACAGACACTTTAACTCTCAATATTGTGAATGTGTGAAAACAGGTTTGTGGGGGTTTAGATGACAGAGGGGAGCCACCTGCAGAGGTCAGTCTGGATGGCAGTGCCCTGTGCTCCAGGGAATGGCTGTGCTGGGAAAAACTGGACTCTATCCAGAGAGCCCTCAGTCCTCTCTTACCTTCAAGATCATTTTATTGAGTTTCCTCAGCATCCTAAGGTGCTGGTGATACCATTTAACAATACTTTGGCGTGTAATTACCTGTTGGCCTCTTTGACGCCTGCTGTAAAACCAGTTACGTGGCAAATGAAAACTGAGTCTTTTTCAGTTTTTATCTTTCTGCTCAGACATTTTTATTTTGCACCCACTTAGGAGCATTTCAGAATTCCACGGTACGTATTAAATTCCATGTGCACTTCTGCTTCAAACGAAGTTGTTATCTTAGTGCAAATATTTCTAGCGCGGACCCAGTGGAATGAAGGTGACTCCTTTGGTCGGGGCGATGTTCATCCTAGAGAAGAGAAGGCTCTGGGGAGACCTTAGAGCAGCTTCCAGGACTGAAAGGGCCTCCAGGAAGGCTGGGGAGGGGCTCGCGATCATGGAGTGCCGGGATGGGACAAGGAGGAATGGTTTTCAACTGAAAGAGGAGAGATTGGGATGAGATCTTAGGCAGAAATGTTTTGCTGTGAGGGTGGGGAGCCCCTGGCCCAGGTTACCCAGAGCAGTGGTGGCTGCCCCATCCCTGACAGTGTTGAAGGCCAAGCTGGATGGGGCTTGGAGCAACTGGATCTGGTGGGAGGTGTCCCTGCCCATGGCAGGGGACATTGAAACTGGGTGAGCTTTGAGGTCCCTTCCACCCTAAACCACTCCAGGATTTTGTGATTCTCTGTCTGTCTCCATGGTGGGATAGGAGGAGAAGTGCAGGCAGTTTTCAGAGTGGTTGATCCCTTAACTGTGGCCTATCCTGAAACTTTCCCTGGTGCACCCTGCTGATGACATTGTTGTAGGAAAGAGATGCACATCTTGTGCCGTGGCTAAGTTCTCACTGACCTCTGCTCTCTTCTTTTAGGTGTTTTTTTCCTGCACATGCAGCCCTGCTGTTGATGGGACCCTAAGGAAGAAGGCTGAAAAATTCAAGGCTCACCTGACAAAGAAGTTTAAATGGGACTTTGATGCAGAGCCTGACGACTGTGCTCCTATAGTGGTAGAACTTCCTGAGGGCGTGCAGGTGGACTAAGCAAAATGCTTGCTTAGAAACAGCTTTTTACAATAACTCGTTCTCCAACCTTGTGAGTTTCCTAAGGTGTGTTTGTGAGGCTGACTCCTCTTTCTGCTATGGAGGCAGATGTGGAAAACCTAGGAGAATTCCTGACTTTGTAAGGAGACCAGGATTATTGAAGGTGTTTGAGTATTGTCATACAGTTACTTTGGGCACCTTGTTTTCTCCCCCAGCTCTCCTGCAGCATCTCCTCCTGGACACAGGTGAGCCCTAGATCCCTGCTCCGTTACCTCCTTCTGGGCTGGAGGGGTCACCCTGTTTGGAGGCCAGCTGTGGTTCACACTTGAAGCCTCTGCTGCTCCTATTTGGTGCCTCCTGAATGAGCAGTTTTAAGCCCATGGGACTGGTTATTGCAGCTTTTGACAGGCTGGACCCAGGCTGTGAACTGAGCAGCTCTGCTCTTCCTAGGCTTCTGTTGCAGGGAGGTAACCCCAACTGTTTCAAAACTGTGTGGGGTGCTTATGCTGCTCACTGTGATTTATTGCAGTGACCTGTTGTGGAGGAGGACTCAAAGCCACAGCAGAATTCCTCCCATTTCATACCCCTGGTACCTACTGTTCTGTAAAAACTTCCTGTATTTACTGCTGACTCTCTGTTTAAGCCTGATGTAAAGTGAAGTTATTGGTTTGGTAACAAGAAATAGAGTTATTGAACACCCGAGTCTTGAAGAAGAGAACCAGCATGAGAAAGAAGTTGGACTTCCACATGAACTGAATTCCCTGGTTTGTAACAGTTGGAAATCTTTTGTATTTTCACTGGTGCCAGTCCCTTCTTTCTCCTCATTTCGCACAGGCAGGTTCTAAGAAAATGTGAGATGCTTGTTCAGAGCTGTGCAGGGACTTGGTCCTGCCACTCGCTTGGTACATCCTCGGCTCTTGCACTCCTTGTCTGTGTGCGTGTCTAACAAGCTAACACTGTTTGTTAGTCTTTTCTAGCACAAAATAAATCTCAAGAGACCCTTGCCTACAGAAAACATGGTTGTTTAGTTATTTAGCTAAAGCTTGTGGTGCAGTGACGCTGCCCTCTCTCTTACTGGGATTTCCATTGTCCCCAGAAGGGACATCACAGTGGTACTGGGGACATCCAAGGACAACTCACAGTACAATGGTACACAGCATGGCACAAAGGGCAGCATGTTCTGGGAAGCAGGTATGTGGTGAGGTCGTTGCAGATAATCAGGAATCAGCTGTCAGAAGCCCTCCTCTCCCCCTCAGTGCTGTCCCTCCCTGCCCTCCAGGGCTCTGCACTCCATGACTCCGGTGTCCCGATGTGTCCGTTCTGAATGCACTTCATATTAACTGCAAGCCCAGAGGGGAGGGTACTCCCATTTGGCATGTGCTTAGTTCTTAAGTCTTGCTTTCTATGCTTTCTTGTCCTTTACACCCGTGAGATCTTTGGTACAGAGCTTTGCCTGTCCTCGTGTCTTGCTCTTTGTGTCACAGGCAGCATTAGCACCATCTTTGCAGTTGCCAGTTGGGCAGATAATTTGTAAGGCATGGTCCTAGCTTTGACCAAAGATGCCTTTTCAGTCAGCTGGCTCTTTGCACTGACCTGATGGTTGGTTCTGTTCCTTCGGAGCAGAACACCAGTCACTGCTGAGTAGGAAGTAGTGAAGTCAGTGTGGAGCCTGGGGCCCTGCCGGTGTGGAAGGCAGAGGGGCACAGTGCTCGGCAGCTGCAAACCGATCTGGCCAGGCACCGCTGGGGCTTTGCAGGCTGTCCTGGTGCCACCCTTGTTTGATGAGCATGATAATTTGGGTGTGTCTTCACCATCCAGAGGGACCCGGACAGGCTGGAGAGGTGAGACTGTGAGAACCTTGTGGAGTTCCACAAGGCCAAGGGCAAGGTCCTGCGCCTGGGTCAGGGCAATCCCAGCACAAACCCAGGCTGGGCAGAGAATGGATTGGGAGCCTCCCTGAGAAGGACTTGGGGTGCTGGGGGAGGAGAAGTTCAACATGAGCCGGCAACATGTGCTCACAGCGCACAAAGCCAAACTGTGTCCTGGGCTGCATCCACAGCTGAGGGACCAGCAGGGCGAGGGAGGGGGATTCTGCCCCTCTGCTCTGCTCTGGTGAGACCCAACCTGGAGTCCTGAGTCCAGTTCTGGAGTCCTGAGCACAGGGAGGACATGGAGCTGTTGGAGTGAGTCCGGAGGAGGCCACGGGGATGATCCGAGGGCTGGAGTATCTCCTGTATGAGGACAGGCTGAGAGAATTGGGGTGGTTCAGCCTGGAGAAGAGAAGGCTCTGGGGAGAACTTAGAGCAGCTTCCAGGACTGAAAGGGGCTCCAGGAAAGCTGAGGATGGGCTCTGGATAAGGGAGAGCAGGGAGAGTATGAGGGGGAACAGTTTTGAACTGCAAGAGGGGAGATGGAGATGAGATTTCAGGGAGAAATGTTTTGCTGTGAGGGTGGGGAGGCCCTGGCCCAGGTTGCCCAGAGCAGTGGGGGCTGCCCCATCCCTGGAGGTGTTCCAGGCCAGGCTGGATGGGGCTTGGAGCAACTGGATCCAGTGGGAGGTATCCCTGCCCATGGCAGGGGTGGAACTGGATGGGCTTTGAGGACCCTTCCAACCCAAACCATTCTAGGATTCTATGAGGAAAGAGAATATAATTGTTCTTCCATTGTGCTTTCTTCCTATTTGCCAGGTTGCTGTAGGGAGAGGTAATACTTTTTATACGAGCCACAAAGTAGGTGTGGGGAAACTCGCCTCTGGGGCCTGTTTTACATCCATTCCCTTTGGATGTGAAACAGAAACTGTGAACTTTCAGTTAAATAAAAGTTGAGGTGTTCAGAATTCAGCTGTGTTCTGTGAATCAGGTGCACACCAAGGGGAAAGGGAAGCCGGAGCATGTGAAGCGACATATGTTGGATGTTTGCAAGGTGGGGGTTATAACTCTGGGAGAGAAAAGAGTGCTGCTATTCCCATTTTAGTCAGCAGGAGGGAGGGTGTAAAAGGGAAGTGGTAAGATGTAGTAGAATATTTTCTTACATAGCATTGGGCGAGCGATGGCTGTGATTGCTCTGCCCCTTCTTCCAACTGAGATGAACGTAATGATCTGAGAGCAGAAGAGCGATTGTGTGTGTATGTAAACAAGCTTCGCTGCGAGCTAATGAAGGGTAATATGTGATGTGTTTGCAACACGGATCCAGCCATGAATTAGGGTCAGGACAAGCAGCTTTTAGTGCGTTGTGAAGCAGCACTGAAGCATGAGGTACATTGGCCTCCTGCTTACGCGGAGAGTTGTCCAGCTGCCAGAGTCATGCCGGTGGGGCAGCCTGGCATCATTCCCACCCCGTGACGCACTGTCCCTGCCGGCTCTGCTGGAGCGGGGGCCCTGCCGTGTCCTGGGTGAGCGTAATCCTTGGGGATCAGCAGTGGCTCCAGCTGATCACTGGGTACCCTCAAAGATGCGCTGCACACTGCATTGACAACTCAAAGCCCAGCGTGAGCGATTCCAGCCCCGAGAGCTGCTCTTCCTTTTTTTTTTTTTTTTCACACTTTCTCACCACCTCAATACTGATCGCCAAACCAGCGTTTGTGGAGACGTTTCTCCTGTATGCAGGCTCTGCATTGTTCTGCACCACTGCAAAGAGAGCTGCTTCTTATTCCAGCAACTTTGCAAATTCAGGGATGTGGAATGTGCCACCTCAGGCGTGGAACGCTGCCTCCCTGTTCCAGTGGTGTAGTTCACCCTTTATTCATTGGGAAGAGAAATGGTGCCTCTTGCTTTCCTAGTTCATGCGGCTTCCTTGGGGATTTCCACCACCTCCTCCCCAGCTGCCAGAAAAGCAACCAGACCGCTTCTGTTTTCTTCAGGTGGATTCCTGCTAATGGATGTTTTTGTATCACTGAAAACAGCTGGGTGGAAAAAGCCCTGGGAGTGCAGGTTGACAGCGGCTGAACATGATCCAGCAGTGGCCCGGGGGGGGGAGCAAGGAGGCCACCAGCCTCCTGGCTTGGATCAGCCATGGGGTGGCCAGCAGGAGCAGGGAAGGGATCATCCACCTGGGCTCAGTGCTGGTGAGGCTGCACCTCGAATCCTGGGGTCAGTTTTGGGCCCCCCACTCCAAGAAGGACATTGAGGGGCTGGAGCGTGTCTGGAGAAGGGAACGGAGCTGGAGAAGGGTCTGGAGAACAGGGGTTGTGGGAGCGGCTGAGGGCCCTGGGGCTGTTTAGTCTGGAGAAGAGGAGGCTGAGGGGAGACCTCATTGCTCTCTGCAGCTCCTGGAAAGGAGTTGAGGTGAGTGCTGGTCTCTTCTCCCAAGTAACAAGGGATGGGATGAGAGGAAATAGCTTCAAGTTGCACCAGGGGAGGTTTAGATTGGGTATTAGTTAAAAATGTCTTTACTGAGACAGTGGTGAAGCCCTGGAACTGGCTGCCCAGGGCAGCACTGAAGTCCCCATCCCTTAGGGGGTTCAAAAACCATATGGCCGTGGCACTTGGGGACATGGATTACAGGCACGGTGGGGTTGGGCTGGATGCACTGAAAGGTCTTTTCCAGCCTCAATGATTCTGTGACTCTACGACGAACGTACACAGTGTTGTTTTGTAACCCAGACTGGGTTTGTGTGGCAGCTCTTGCTCCCGTGACAGCAGCGCTTCCAGACCTTGAGCAGCACCAGGTCTGTACGGTGTTAGACGTTCCCCCTACACATGGAGGCTGAGCTCTTGTCCCGCAGCTTTCACCATCTAGATGCAAACTGAACGTGAAAGGGAGCAGGTGAGGAAGCTGCACAAAGCGATCAGTGACTGCAGCTTCTTAGTGCTGTGGTTTTACATTGGAAGGGAGCTCAGGGTTAATCGTTATATGAACCAGCAACTCTTTCCTGACGCTTTCACCTTTAGTGCTTAATGGTGAGTTGGATTTGTGGCTGTTTGCTGAATATTTTCTTCTGCTAACCTCAGCCTTTCTGTTTCGGTTCCAGTCTGTTTCTATTTTTATTAGCCTTTTCTAGTGTTTGTTACTACTGTACCCTTATTTTTCTAATCCAGAAGTAACAAATGATTGATGTCCATTTGCCATTTGTACCTCTGACAAATACCAGGAGCGAGAGACATTTCAGGGTCTCTTAGACCTACACCCCCTCTGGCTCAGTGTTTATTCCTGCTCCTGCTTTCACAGCTGGACACGGGCTGTGCTGCTGCTGCAGATGGAGCAGCTGCCACTGAGCTCCTGGAGTGTGGAAAAAGATGAAATGGAACATCTTGATCCCTACCACTGTAAAAGGAAATTGGCTTCCCCAGATATTGCTGTTCATTGTCTAACGAAGCTGCGACAGTGGGTGATTCTGCAGCCCCGTTACTATAAAAGGGATGTGCTGGGCATGGTCATTCCTTCCCAGTGCGGCGGTCATTCTTTCCTGGTGTGGTCAGCGATTTCATAGCTATTTCTGCTCCCTCCCTGAGAATCTCCACCTCCTGGAGCTGCCGTGTGCCCGGCAGAGCAGGGCTGGGATATGGCAGTGCAGGAGCCTGTCCCACGGAGGCAAGTGGCGTGTGACCCACGGAGCGGAGCTGGAGCACGAGTGGGAGGATGCTCTGGAAAGTGTGGGCTCTGCTGGAGCCTGTAATTAACGCACAGGAGCCAACAACTCTGCAGGGGCCTCATTAAGAGAGCGTAAATGAGCTGTAAGGCAACCTTATTACAAATAAACTCCAAATAAGTCAATCAATAGAAGGAAAAATCCATATATACAGAACTGTTGGAACCAATGCTTTCTGTGTGTAGGTCCAAAGCCTGTCTCAGTGGGACTGACCTGGCTGGATCCAGGGTCTGAGGGTCTTCGTAAGGAAGAAGCTGCCATCAAGACACAGCAGAACTGGGTGTTGAAGCTGCAGGCACCACAGGTTTGAAAGATAAAGGTTGTGTTTGTGCTGGTCATGGCGTGGCCCCAAGCCAAGGTGGCTCCTGCCAGGTCTCAGCTTTGGACAAGCGAGAAGTATGAGGGAGAAGGAAATGGGAGGATCAACTTCTCATCTCACGCAGCCCTCGAGAGCTGTGTCAGATCAGGTGCAACGCTGAGCTGAAGTGAGTCCCTGTGCTGGGTGGGATCCCATGGGATGCTGAGCTGGAGTGCGGATGCTTCTCCCACTTCAGAACCCTGAAGCTATAACACTTGAATCTTTCCCCCTCTGCAAGGGAGCTTGCACTGCAGACACAGCCGCCATGCAAGACCAGTAAGAGAAAGGCCAGCACCCAGGACCACTCCTGCGGGACCCTTTTTATTTCACTTGTCTCCTTGCCTGTAAAAATTGCATCTCTTCCTCCTGTAACCATTCAATATTGCAGGAAATCAACTGGAATTTGTAACTGGAATTTGTAAAGAAAGAGCAGTGAAATGCGCAGATGGTGAGCACGGAGCGGGTGGTGGTGAGCAAGGAGCAAACAGCTGCTCTGGCTGCTGGAGCTGCTGCAAGCCCACGGCCTGGGCTGGGGGCCAGGGGCCAGCACTGGCCCAGGGCACGTGCAGGACTCTCAGAAGATAAGGTAGCTTTACTCTGAGCTGCAGGCTCCAGACCTTTGTTTTCCCCTACAGGCAGGTTTAACCATATTTGATTTATTTAAGAAGTTGATTTTTAAAAGAAAAAAATTGCTTCTCCTGCCCAGCTCTGATCACTGTGCCTGAATTTATTAGGATGAGGGCAGAGTAAAGGTGATTCTGATGATTTTATACGTCACAGTAGATGTAAACCTTAATACAGGCAAGTTTCAAGTTTAAAGACATTTCTAAAAAATACTAATAACAATTAAAGGAAATGGATATTGTTTTACATTTTATATTCAAAAGTCCTTCAGCTGGAGAGCAGAAGGAAGAGCAGGTGGCATCCAGACAGGCTGTGGTGTCCCTGGAGGCTGCCGAGATTTGGAGATGGGGGATATCAAGGATGTTACTATGGAAAAGCTGGGTTTGGAAGAGAGCCCCCTCCCAGCGCTGAAGAAGGCTCGGGTTTGTCCTTGCTTTGGAGATATTGGATGTTGCACAAAACAAGAGCCATTTCTCTTGTCTGGACAGAAGTTGGAGTTCTCCTTCCTCTTGAGCAAGCCAAGAGGTGGCCACATCCATTGGGAAGGGATCTCCAAGGCATACTAATTTCCTTAAGAATCTGATCTCTTCTGTTCTGTGGGGTTGGTTCTTTTAACGAAGCTCTATTTGTTTAAACACTGCAAGCTGCTGTTAATTGTGTCTTAGGAGCCAGTGTTGGATACCCCAAGCTCATTCCACAGCTGGAAGTTAGCAGTGGCACAAGTTGCCTGTGAGTCTCTTCTCTTACTGGTGAAGTTGCTCATAACTTTACCGAACTGGCAGGAAACCTGGGAGTTAACATTCCACGAGCAGCCCTGTTCATGATGGGGGTTCTTACAGCTTCCCCCCTAAAATATCTTTCCTTGTGTTCACAGAGAGAGAAGCCGCTTGCTCTGCCATCGCTGTGGAGACTCCCGTGAGGAGAGCATCACTGGGAGGAGGAGAGTCTTCATCTAGTTTGGGTAAAACAAGCTTTGCTGTTAAAAATAGCACAGGAAGGACCTGGATCTGTTGGAGCAAGTCCAGAAGAGGCCTTGGAGATGATCTGAGGGCTGGAGCACCTCCTGTGCGAAAACAGGCTGAGAGGGTTGGGGTTGTTCAGCCTGGAGAAAAGAAGGCTACGGGGAGAACTTGGAACAGCTTCCAGTGCTGAAAGGGGCTCCAGGAAAGCTGGGGAGGGGCTCTGGGTCAGGGAGGGCAGGGACAGGAAGAGGGGGAACGTTTTTCAGCTGAAAAGAGGGGAGATTGAGATGAGATCTTAGGGAGAAATGTTTTGCTGTGAGGATGAGGAGGCCCTGGCCCAGGCTGCCCAGAGCGGTGGTGGCTGCCCCATCCCTGGAGGGGTTCCAGGCCAGGTTGGATGGGGCTTGGAGCAACTGGATCCAGTGGGAGGTGTCCCTGCCCATTGCAGGGGTGGAACTGGATGGGCTTTGAGGTCCCTTCTGGCCCAATCCATTCTGTGATTCTGTTTCTATAAAATTAGATTGGATCAAGAAAGCTGCTTCTTTGCAGAGAGGGAGTTTTCAGTGAAGGAGAAGGACCTCTGGGTGGCTCTGTCTTCACAGGTTTGGCATTGGATATTGTATTTCTGCATGCACGCTGCATGAGCAACTTTATTTTCCGGATCCATTCTTAGGTTTTAAGTACTCGGCAGCAGTGGGTACTCCTGCCTGGGGAATGCAGCCAGCTGGAGACAGTCTTACTCTGGTCAGTCCAAGGAATTACTGTTAGCAGGCAGTTATCCCAGGGAGTGCTGCTTCATTGAACAGAACCAGCGCCAGCACTGAGCCCTAGGGATACCCCTTGCAACTGGCCACCAGCTGGATTTAGCTCCGTTCACCACAATTCTCTGGGCTTGGCCATCCAGCAAGATTTTCACCCAGTGAAGAGCACACCTTTCCAAGCCATAAGTTGTGAGCTTCTCCAGCAGGATTCTGGGGTAAATGATGTCAAAGGCTTTACTGAAGTCCAGGTAGACAACATCCACAGCCTCCCCTTCGCCCACTAAGTGGGTCACCTTGTCATAGAGGGAGATCAGGTTGGTTCAAGCAGGACTTGCCCTTCATGAACGTAAGCTGGGCCTGATCCCCAGTTGACCTGCACATGCTTGGTGAGTGCATGTAGGTCTGCAATAACCTGCTTTTCAGGGACAGTTTTTCCCTCCGGGCAGGGGTCGGCTGTTCACAGTAACAGGAAGGCATTTTTTTTTTCTTTAATAAGGTTTGCTAGAGGTTTTTATGTAGATGCATTAACAGGTGTTCACTCAATGCTGCTTGTTCCTCCCCTGTGTAAGTTCTTGTGCTCTTCAGGTTACTGTGAGCTGCTGAAACAGGTAAAATGCAGGGTACTTGAACCCCTGTGTGCACCGAGGGGACCCCGAGCCTGGCCACAGTTGATCACACTGCTGATGGGGATGGCTCGCTCCTGGGAGATGTGTGGGTAGCGGGTCCGGAGCAGGCTGGTGACACGGGGTGCAGCCCAGCTCCTGCCACAGGACCCCCTGCTCACACCTAACCCCATCTGTGAGACTCACACATCTTGCTGCCTTGGATTCCTGGCATCTGGACGGGAGGTGATGGAGCAGGGATGAGCTGGCAGACCTCACAGCAAGCGGGGAGAGGAGGCGATTCAGGCAGGAGAAGCGCTGGGTGGCCCACAGGCTCAATTCTTCCATCGGTGCCAGGCACGGCCTCTTGTCTGCAGGTATCCTTGTTTTGTTTTTCAAACAGCCACTTCAGGATCTGAAAAGCATCACTCGAGAATGTGCTGATCGTTGCTGTGAGATTTACAGACTTCTGAGAGACCTTCCATGTGCAATCCAGCAGGGACCTGTTAAACACAGCCCCCCGCTGCGGTGCAAGGTCTCTTGGTGCCTCTAATGGCTTTATTTCATTAGCAGGAGTTCACCAGGGAGGGCCGGGCATGTTCATCCATGCTGGAAGTTCATGCTGCCTAAGTGTGTTCATTTAATGGACTTATTTTCTTAACAAGACCAATAACTAGTGTGATCTAATGTTCCTTCTGGGGCTCTAACTCACTTTATCCCTCAGCAGAAGCAGGCAGGTCAAGAGCTCTCCTGCATTAGCAAGAAGATGTTCCACCTTCCTTATTATCCACCGCTCCCTGCCAGGATTCTTTTAAACTCCCAAAGAAAACGTTACCTTTGATTTACATTTTTTCCTCCCTCTTCCTTCGCTTCTTCAATGACAAAACATTTATCGCTGCTTCAAAAGACCAGACAACTCCTCTTGTCATGTCATGGGTCCTAGTCCAATTCTAATATGACTTAACTCCATCAGCCTTTCCATGCTTCAGTACTGAAAAAAACAGCAGGTTTTGTCTTGTGTCAGCAGTAAACCAAGTTTTTTTTTTTCCCATGCTCCTCTCCAGTGATACTCAGTAAAAACATCTTTTGGCTGGATTTAGCAGTACCACCAGCTAGGGTCCCTCAGAGCTGGCTGGCAAGCTTGTGCCATGAACTCTTTGGTGAGTAGATGTACACGGAGCTGAGCTACCAACATGCACATCACACAGCTGATATCACCGAGCAGCTGGGTGGGTTTGAGTCATAGAATCCTAGAATGGTTTGAATGGAAGGGACCTCAAAGCCCATCCAGTTCCACCCCCTGCCACGGGCAGGGACACCTCCCACTGGATCCGGTTGCCCCAAGCCCCATCCAACCTGGCCTTGTCCCCACAGAGAACTGACCATGTGGAGGTGTCCCATGGAGAGCTGGCTAGAGAGACTTGTCCCTTTCTGGTCTCTGCAGCTCATAGCAGGGACGGAGATACGTGTGTGCCCATTGGAGATGTCAGTTCTCCAGCGAGTGACCTGACCAGCATCTGGCAGTCGCTTCTTGATACGGGTTGGAAATGTGCTGGTAGGAAGATGACTTTGAGTAGCAGGATTTCCCCCTGAAGGATGGCAGGGAGAGGGATGGTGGGTGACCTGCACTGCTGTGCATACAGCCCTGCCCAGAGCTGGGGAAGAGCTCCAGGTTTAGCCATTTTCCAGCCCCTGTAGCCTGACGTGCTCCTGAGCTGCCTGGCTGGGGAGGAACCCATGTGCGAGGAGCGACTGGCCCAAGGGGCAGCACCAGGCACCTTGGCATTGTCTTGAACTCCACTATATTTTGCAGAGGAGATGGATGCAAAAGCAAGAACACTCCATCTGTCCTGCAGGCTGATGGCTGTGCTGGGTCTGCAGCGTGCAGTCTTCCATGGGGTGAGCGACTGCTGTTAGTGCATGGGAGGCATCGATGCTTCCCTGTGCCCTTCTGCAGGTGGAATCCCCCTTTTCTGGGTAGCAAATTCCACCAGGCAGCACTCTGTGGCCAAATTCCCTCTTTAATCACACAGAGACACTTTAACTCTCAATGTTGTGAATGTGTGAAAACAGATTTGTGGGGGTTTAGATGACATCTGCCCCTCGGTTCCCCCTGCAGAAGATGTGCTTGAAGACTTCTGAAATAACCCCTCTCCGTGGGTCCTTGCAAGCAAAGAGGGCCAGTGTAGAGGACAACAGGAGGAGCTTTTCCTTGAGGTCACCTTTCCTAGAATGGTTCTACTTTACTTCTGATCCTGCTTGGGCAACATCTGTCAGATTTTCTGCTCTCTCACAGCAGAGACGGGGCCTGAAAATGCTCACTGGAGGGGAGCTGCTCTCCCTCATTGTGATGCTGATCGAAGACTGATCGAATGCTTCAGTGTGGTGCAGGACACAGTGTAAGTTGGACACTGTCCTCAGCCTGCTCCCCTTCCCAAAGGACAGCACAGCTTGGGAACAGCGCTGCTTCTGACAGCTCGTCCAACAGGTGCCTTCACAACACGTTTAGTTCTCTCCATGAACCGAGCCAGGCAGTGTCCGGCATGCTGAGACCTGGCAGAGATGGAAGGAGATGGTGGCCACCTCTGCATGGCTGGGACTGAGATCCTGCAGAGCCTGGTGAGGCTGCTCTCAGTGAGCTGGCCCAGCGGTGGTGGGCTCAGGAACGTGGATGGAGTTCACAGGTGTCCCTGGAAGGTGTTTTGAAGTGCTACACACACTGAAAGTACTATTTGTCTGTAGGTGGCAAAGAGTTACCTCGCTCAGGGAAATTGCTCTTATTTTCCACAGTGAGGGTGCAGTAGAGCCAGGAGGAGACCCAAGGCTTCTCCAAATATCACCTCTTGGAAAAGACTGGGGGGTGTTGGCCGACAACAGCTGAGCATTAGCCAACAGTGGCCCAGGTGGGCAAGGAGGCCACCAGCCTCCTGGCTTGGATCAGCCACGGGGTGGCCAGCAGAAGCAGGGAAGGGACCTTCCCACTGTGCTCAGTGCTGGTGAGGCCACACCTCAAATCCTGGGTTCAGTTTTGGGCCTCTCACTCCAAGAAGATCATTGAGGGGCTGGAGCGTGTCTGGAGAAGGGAACGGAGGTGGGAAGGGTCTGGAGAACAGGGGTTGTGGGAGCGGCTGAGGGCCCTGGGGCTGTTTAGCCTGGAGAAGAGGAGGCTGAGGGGAGACCTCATCGCTCCCTGCAGCTCCTGGAAAGGAGGTTGTGGGGAGGTGGGTGCTGGCCTCTGCTCCCAAGTGACAAGGGTCTGGATGAGAGAGGAAATGGCCTCAGGTTGTGCCAGAGGAGATTTAGGTTGTGCCAGGGGAGATTTAGGTTGAATATTGGGAAAAATTTCTCTGCTAAGAATGTGGAGAAGCATAGGAACCAGCTGCCCAGGGTAGTGGTTGAGTCTCCATCCCAGAAGGGGTTTAAAAACCATATGGCCATGGCACCTGGGGACGTGTTTGGAATGGATGAGCTTAGAGGTCTTTCCAGCCTTAATGATTCTGTGATTCCACGATCTTCTTGGCTTCTCCTGCTTCTCCACCACCACACACCCCAGCCAAGGCTGCATCTGACCCTTCGAGCTACACTGGCACCCGGTTATCTGCCACAGCTGGTGTGGTGGTTGATGGCGACAAGATGTGCAGCAGCCGATGTGCATCCAGGGCTGTGGGGCCATTGCAGGTGCAGATGGGAGCCACCTGTGGCCTGGGTGAGGCTGGGTGATGGAGCTCTGACCCCTCGGTGTCACATCGGTGCCAGAGGAGCTCCCAGCCCTGGCTGTGTGTCGTGCTGCCATCCGTGCCTGCCTGCCTGGCACAAGAGGAGGAACGGCGAGTGTCCCCTTCCCACGTGCAGCAGCTAATTGAGGAGCAGCTAATTGCTGTGCTCCATAAGAAGAAATAAATAAAAAGGACTTTTGCGAAGAATGTAATTTCCTGGTGAAGAAATTGCTGCTCTGCTCCACCCACACCGTGCATGAGTGGCCTTCATGCACTGACTCATCCCTTCCTTTCCAGTGCCGGTGGGCAGGGCTGTGGGAGCCTGCTGCTCCTCGGGGGGCTCTGCTGGCCTTTCCACTGTGGGGCAGGGCCAAGGCTCCCTGCCCCTCTTATCCCTGTGCTGAGCTGCCACACTAGGCTGCTGGGATGGGTGTCATCCACAGGGACCTCAATACTTGAAGGATTCCAACTCGACGTGACTATGGGCCTCCAGGAGCTCTTGTGACCACACCTGGCCATGCAGCCCACACCCTACCAAAGCTTTTCCTCAACCTGTGTGTCCGTCTATGTCTCCTGCTCAGCCAGCATGTGCTTGTGAGCCCAGGGGAGCCAATGGGTGTCAGTGTCCATGCACCCACTCTGCTGTGACCAGGCTGTGTGGGGCTGTAGGTGGTGATGGGATGATGTTTGGGGATGGTAGCAGTGTGCCTGTGTCTCAGGCTGAACACCTTTGAGGAACCAGAGAGGTGTGGGGGAGAGTTGCGACCTGGGGCAGCTTCCATTGAGCTGCTGGGAAGTTCCTGGTGACCTTGAAGACATCCTTCCACCCAGCACCTGATTTACTTGTGAAGTGGTTTCCCACAGGGTGTTGTAAAGACCAGAATGATTAGAAGGTGTTCAAGAATTGGGCAATTATCTGCAGGCTCTGGTGGAGGAAGCACCCTGAACGTGGCTGGACAGGGAGAGTGGGACATCTGCCTCACCCCCACGCTGTCAGCCCTGGTGGAGAGGAGTCTGTGGGGTCTGCAGGTGACAGCAAGAGTACTCGTCCCTCCCTACTAGGTGTGCTGGTGGGAGCTGGCAGAGTGGGAGGGCTGTTTCTCAAAGGTTCTTGTCCACTGTAGACTAAGCAGATTCTTCTAGATGCCTCAGTCCCACACAAGTGTCTTCTCTTTCCTCTTTGCATTTTCAGCTTCTTAATGATCTCTCGGTATCCTTCACCACAGACACTCATGGGGAGCATCTGGAAACGTGGTGCTGAGGCTGGAGACTGACTCTCGGCTGAAGGGCTTGTGCTCCAAGTGTGGCACTTGGTGCTTACTCAGGGATTTGGGGTGAGTGGCAGAGGACAAGCCGTGGCTCTCAGCCCAGGAGAGGCTTCTTCACCTCTCTCTATAACTTCATCCTTGTTGCAGGTCAAGCAAGGAGCTCCAGGGCCCTGATGATGCCTCCATGGGGCAAGATGACCCCATGCGGTCAGAAGGCCAATCACAGAAACACAGAATGTCTTGGGTTGGAAAAGACCTTAAAGATCACCCCATTCCAACCCTCCTGATATGGGCAGGGACACCTCCCACTGGATCCAGTTGCTCCAAGCCCCATCCAGCCTGGCCTGGAACCCCTCCAGGGATGGGGCAGCCACCACTGCTCTGGGCAGCCTGGGCCAGGGCCTCCCCACCCTCACACCAAAAAATTTCTCCCCGAGATCTCATCTCAATCTCCCCTCTTGCAGCTCAAAACTGTTCCCCTCATCCTATCCCTGCACTCCCTGATCCAGAGCCCCTCCCCAGCTCTCCTGGAGCCCCTTTCAGTCCTGGAAGCTGCTCTAAGGTCTCCTCGCAGCCTTCTCTTCTCCAGGCTGAACAGCCCCAACTCTCTCAGCCTGTCCTCATACAGGAGGTGCTCCAGCCCTCGGATCATCTCCGTGGCCTCCTCTGGACTTGCTCCAGCAGATCTGTGTCCTTCCCTCCACACCCCATGGAGCGCCTCTGTGATGTTTTGCTCTCCATATGGCATGTCCCAGTTCTGGTCCTTTGCAGGTGCTTCTCAGGGTTGCAGTCACAGCGATAATGTGATAATGGGCAGGGGAAGGACTGGAGTTCCCTCCGCTGCTCCCAGTTGCTCGACAAGCTCAGCAGCCCAGCCCTGGTAGCTTGAGCTGAGGCTCTGTTGTGGTCCGTAGGACACACAGTGAAGAAACAGCACCTAGCATCTCCCCCAGGTCTTCTGACCACAATAAATCTGTGTTTGTGGCTGGAGAGCAGGGGCTCCAAGGGGCCAGGCCAGTCACCTTTCTGCACACGTGCGTGGTGCTGTGCAGGGCGCTGGAAAGCCCTGGCAGATGACAGATGAGAGTTCGCGTTGCTTTGCTCATCGCAACACAATTTGCCTGAGTTGTACGGAATGAAGCACTGAGCTGCACGAAGCTGCTTCCTGATGAGGACACAGTGTACTGGAAAATCAGGTGCATGCCTTGATAATGATCCAATGATACAACTTGGGCTCATACAAGCAGTAACAAAAGACAGGAGCAAAATTCAACGAGTCAAGCACGATGTGAGAAAAGAACTTGATAGAGAGATGTGGGAAGGAGGTAGGGAAGGCTGGATCTGGGCTGCAGTGGAACTGGTGCCTCTAGCTTAGCCCTAGAGGCCTCTTCTCCCAAGTGACAGGGGACAGGATGAGAGGGAATGGCCTCAAGCTCCGCCAGGGGAGGTTTAGGCTGGACATTAGGAAAAAATTTTTCACAGAAAGGGTCATTGGGCACTGGCAGAGGCTGCCCAGGGAGGGGGTTGAGTCACCTTCCCTGGAGGGGTTTAAGGCGCGGGTGGATGAGGTGCTGAGGGACATGGTTTAGTGATTGATGGGAATGGTTGGACTCGATGATCTGGTGGGTCTCTTCCAGCCTGGTTATTCTATGATTCTATGATTCTATTGCTCTATCCATCCCAGGGAGAGGATGGGTAGGCAGAGGATGGCCCTTTCCTTTACCTGGTAGATGGATCTACATTCAGCTACAGTGATGGTGCTGTTTTGCCCCTCTCTTCTGAAGCCAGTAGGCAGAAAGGGGTTGGCTCCCCAGGCCAAGCTGCTTTCATTTTTGCTTTGAGATTTGTTTTCTTATTAGAATAAACCATAGGATGAGAGAGTTGAGTTGTTCAGCCTGGAGAAGAGAAGGCTGTGGGGAGAACTTAGAGCAGCTTCCAGTCCTGAAAGAGGCTCCAGGAAAGTTGGGGAGGGACATCTTACAAGAACATGGAGTGATAGGATGAGGATGAATGGCTTTAAATTAGAAAGGAGAAGATTTAGTTTACACATTGGGAAGAAATTCTTCATGATGGGGGTTGGGAGACCCTGCCTCAGGCTGCCCCACCCCTGGAGGTGTTCCAGGTCAGGTTGGATGGGGCTTGGAGCAACCAAATCCAATGGGAGGAGTCCCTTTCCATGGCAGGGGGTTGGAACTGGGTGATCTTCAATGTCCCTTCCAACCCAACCCATTCTGTGATTCAGAGATTCAACGGTTCTTCCATGCGGGGAGCCAGCTGCTGCTGCTCAGGGGGAGGCTGCCTAACAACGCAGGCAGCGTCACTAACGATTGCCTCATGCAAATTCATCATATGCATAATTTACCGAGACATTAATATATATTATAATATTATAATATATTATATATCCTATAGACCAACCTAGCGTAACCTCTTGGAAAAACAATCAGCAACAAAACTGCTCCCGCAGCTGCGTGGTGGTCTCAGTTTTCCACCACGAGCAGCCAGGCTTTCCTCCTGCTTCCATCTCGTGCTCGCTTGGGTTCCCAGCTCCTCCCTCAGCACCACATAAGTTGAGGAAAGGCAGTTTTAACAGCTCCTGGCTGCTCTCCCAGGCCATACAGGAGCTTGTCCTGTACCTCAGCAGCTCAGTGCAGCCTCAGGACTCCTTGTCCTACCTTTCCTTCCAGGCACGGGGTTGATTTTCACAGAAGTGACTTTGTGTCTAAGTTGAGGGGTTTTCCTCCCCATCTTGGGCCCAGCTCATCCTGATGCCTCTTCCTCACGTGGCTGCTGGGTGGCAGCTGTATGTGACTTTACTGGCACTGTTCAAATTGTTTCAGCTGGCACAACAGGCGTACGAGTCACTACTCACTAAGAATATCGGTGTCTCCAGTAATGAATCTCCATTCCCATGTTCAGCTCCGTTCACACTCCCATGAGCTCACACTCACACGTTCACACTCACACTCACACTCCCCGTTCACATTCCAACCTGAGGGAGCTGGTTCCAAGGAAGTGGAACCCAGGTCTGACCCCAGAGCCTGTGCCTGTGCCACCAAAGGAACAATATCTTTTTGGAAATTGCTTCAAATCATGGCCAGGTCTGGAGGCTAAAGCTTCTGAAAACTTCTCTGAGAGAATCTCCAGGGAGCCTGGTCCACTCAATACGCAGACTTTGTGAGCCAACATGGTCATATGTGCCTGCTGAGCAGCACCTTAGTGTTTTGGAAACATTCCCCCAGGTCTGGCTCCCTCATCCCCAGGGACGGGGGCAGAAGACGTCTCAAGTTGTGACACAAAGTTTAGAAGAGGTTGACAGCGTGGAAAGAAATGGATGGAGCGAGGGAGTGAGTGAAGGATAATGCACCAGCTAATTTCCAGCCTGCTCCCGCACCAAGAAGGCAGGAGGCCAGACCAGACTGGTGCTTGGATGCCTCTTCCAATGTATTTACTTATGTGCCTATGAGCAGGTAGGGAGGGCTTTGAGTCCATGAGGTTGGGCATTAGCAGGTCCCTGTGTGCAGTGCAACATTTTGCCTCTCAGAGGGATTAAAGATGAAGCAGTCGTGTCCCCTCAGCGCTCCTGCTCTGACCTTCCCTGTCCTTCCCCCTCTGCAGGCATCTCAACCTTTTGTTCTAGAAACTCCTGAATTGCTTAAACCTAAGCACGCCTTCCAGTCTGGGGGTTGCAATGCAGGAACTGGCACCTTCATTAATGGTTGCGCTCGAGCAATTTTTCCTTCCAGAAAATGGGAGACTGAATGGAGAGCATCAACCCATAACGCAGCCTTCCTTTCTTCTGCTAATGCTCGGTTGCTAGTGAGGAGGGAAGCTCTCAGCTCCTGCCAACCAAGTGATGCACTATCATTAAAGCTCTGAAGCAGCAAAAACACTTAAGAATATCTTTAAGTGTTTTCCTGAGCCTGGAGCGAAATCTCACAGCTGCAGTGAGGCTGAGCCCCACCAGATGCTTGGTGGAGCTCTCCTACCCCAGCTCTGCACCAGCAGATGGGACAGCGGGGACCTGTCCTCTCCAGGCCCTGGACAGCCAAGGCCAAGGTCCAACTTCTGCCCCAGGGCTGGAGGAGATGTCCCTAGAGAACCCTCGGGAAGTGAGTGGGGAGGTTTCCCTGGCAAAAATGACCATGCGAATGGGTTTCTCCGTTTATCTCCTGGTGTTTTGAACCAAACTGGGGGGCATATTTGCACTCTGATGGTCCAGCTTGGTGATCTGGCAGAGAATTCTTCCTTTTCATTAAGAAAATAAAGCCTGCAATGTGCAGGGCATGTATGGGGTGTGCTGGGGTCCCATTTCACCCTTCTGGTGGTGTTGGAAACTCCCTGGGTGCCTGTGACACGGCACAGAGTGCCAGACTGGCACAGGACCTGGAGGTCAGGATGAGCTGGGCTGCTGGGGAGGTGAGGGGGCTGCACCGATCCCTGTCTGCAGCATCTTGGAGCCCCTGTCTCAGAGCTGTGGGTTTATGCCCAAATACCCATCTCTGCCCCTTTGGGCACAGCCTTCTCCCTGCACCCCATGTCTCCTATTCCCGACACTTGCTTTTGCGGTCACAGAGCAGGGTGCGGCAGGAGGGGGAGCAGAGATGGAGTCAGCCAGGCACCCCCTTTCCAGCCACCCGCTGCGCCAGGGAGGAGGGAGGGCATGGCTGAGCACAGAGGCATCGCCTCTGCCTCACGGCCGCATTGCATTGCTCATCTCTCGTCCTCCCTGCTGCTGCCCTCATTTGGCTGCTTTTCGTAGATGAAAAGTGGCCTTTAAAATATAGGACAAGGTCACCCTTCCCTCCCCACGCAGCAATCGCAGCCCCGTGCAGCTGAGCCGTGGTGCTTGGTGACAGCAGCTCTGCGGAGCCAGTGCCTGCAGGTGCCGAGGGCCTCCCCGAGCGCCCAGCGATGGGACGAGAGCCCCTCGGGTGGGTTGGCCAGTGGCGAGGGGGCATGTTGGTGTCCTGCTCTAGAGCTACCCGAGTGCCCAGGCAGGGCAGCACTGGGCTGGTGACCAGAGGGCTGGAGCTGATATCCCGCTGTGCCACTGCTGACCTGCCTCAGTTGCTTCTCCTCCTTGTGTCTCACATGTCCTACACCATCTCCTTCAGCCACGCTGCCTGCTGCCCCTTCCTGCCCTGCCCAAGTCCTGCTGCTCACCTTGCAGGAGTTCTCTGGTCCTGACAGGGAATCTCAAGAGCAGTGGGACTCAGGTGGTTGGGTTTGTGGTCACTCCTGACTCAACGTGAGCTACTGCAGGTGCCAGTTTGTTTCCCCATGAGCATGAGATGTTCTTCTTGCTCATCGCCAAGCTCCTCCTGGTACTGCCAGTGCTTCTGACAGCTTTATCCCTCAGTGGCGGGAGGTGGTGGGGCATCCCAGCAGCCCAGTGAGCGTTTGGAGCATTGATGCTTTGAAGAACAGCATTGGATGGGCTTGCTCGAGTGTTCTTGCAGGGTGCCAGGGTGGGACCCAAGGGTGCTGTCTGGAAGGGGTCACCCACAGTCCATTTTATTATACCTTTCTGCTCCTTTCATTGCTGCTGCTCATGGGCCTGGGAGTGCCTGAGCCCACTGCGGTCCAGGTTGTCACCACTCCAGCCCAGCCGAGCCAAGGTGAAGGGTGCAAATGAACTTCCTTGGAAGCAGTCCAAGACTGACAGTCCTCTGCCCTCCTTCCAAGCATAAAGATATTGAATATAAACAGGCTTGTTATCTCAAGGGGAAATAGGGGTCTAAGGCAAAGCTTTCCAGAAGGAAATGCTGAGCAGCAGCAGCCCTTCTTGATGAGAAGTTTCCCCGTGTCTGTCCCTGATGGCTTTCCAGGTGGATGCCAGCACCCCCATGGTGCTTTTAGTTAATGGAGAAAGATATTCTGGATGTCCTGGCCAGCACCCTGTGTGTGCAGTGCCCAGGGCTGTCCAAGCTGCTGATGGCTGTTCTGTTTCTTTGTGCTGCTGTGTGCTGCCAGGATCTAGCGCTCTGGCTGGAGTTCCTGGTGCCTCTAGGAGAGGACAAGCTGCTGCCCCAGGCCTGGGTACCATCCTCTTCTCAGGGGTGCCACAGCGTGCAGGTGGGGCTGAGCCAGAGGTGGAGGGACAGGAGGCCAAAGGCAGCAGTGGACTGGGCACCAAGCACTTCTCCACCAAGGGGCTGGCCGTGTGCCTCCTACTTGCAGCCCTCCCGTTGCGATCTGTTGGCAAAGAGATGCTGCTGCTGACAAGAGGAGGCAGGTGGTCAACCCAAAATAACCAGATGGTGCTGTGCCTCTGAATGTAGGACAGGGAGGACCTGTAGCTTCCAGTGGTCTTGAATAGTGTCTGAGCGCTTGGATCGATGCTGCCAGCTCCTCCCCCAGGAGAGGATCCAAAGGACCATGTGGGTCCATGGTCACACTGGTGGGTGCTGTGCTGGATCATGGTGGTGCTGCCGCGGGGGTGACCTTGGTCCCCTGGAGTTGAGGAGCTGTTCCCATCACAGCAGCACAGCAGAAAATGTTTTTTCTGTCTGGGCCGAGATTATTTCCCACCTGAGAGACAGAGCTGCCCATGCAGCAGACCCTGGTGCAGTGCCTGCACGTGCCAGCACTCGGGAAGAAGGGCAAGGTGGGTTCCAGGCCTGTTGCTGCTGGAGGAACAGCCGGTGGTGATGGCAGTGCCGAGCTTGGGCAGCATCCTTCCTGCACAGGCAAGTCAGATCTGCTGGAACTAAAGCACCAGCTCCACACATGCAGTGTTGATGTCCCTATGATGGACCTGGGCCTCTCCAAATGAAGCAGCTGAAAGGTTGCTCGTTCTTCAGCAGGGACCTCCTGTGTCTGTCTCTGGCTGAAACTGGAAGACAGGCTCTTTGGAAAGAGTCTAACTGGGAGAGAATGGAAAAGTCCTCAGGGTGACTGTCCTTGAAAAACCAGCGTCTGTCTGGGCCTTTGCCTTCTGTATTTCTCCAGGCAGCCTTTTGGTCCCATGGCCCAGAGCCGTACTCTTCAAAACATACAAGTGCAAGGTCACCCTGAGGCTGTGTCCTGTCCAGTTTCATTGGCTTTGCTCACACCCGCTTGGACCAGCCGAAATGTCTCCAGACATCTTCTCTGAGGGACAGTAAGAGCATTTTTCTGGCTGAACTCTCCTACTCAGACTATCTTCATTCAGTATAAAACCCAATGAAATTTAATTTTAATACCTAGAAAGTGCGTTTTGACCATGCTGACTCATTTACACAAAATACCCACAACTGCGTGATGTTTTCTCTGTGTTTCGGAAGCACAAATGCCACGTGGCTCACAGCAGCTTGTTCTCTGTGCCGACAAGTCGAGTGAAGAAGACGCAGTAGGGACAAGCTCTTCCACACTCCCACCACCAGGGAGTCTGCGAAAGGGCTCTGCTGTGAAGTTCAGGCACCGTTAGCCTTTATTAAACATCGTTAAATGCGTCCCAGCAGCCTGACCACATGACAATTTCATGTGACTTTTAGGAAAGCTGGGTGAAGCTTTCTAAACATCTACATCTTGAGAGAGATGCAGGAAGAGATCTGAGCCAGGCTGGGCATCAGGGAAGAAGCACATTGAAACTGCAACGGTGTGACTTCAGGATGGGAGGTGACCTGTAGTGAACCTCCCATGACTCTCGAACCAAGATGATTTTTTTTTAAGCATCTACCTGTTTGGGGGCAGGAGGACAGGCTGAGAGAGTTGGGGCTGTTCAGCCTGGAGAAGAGAAGTCTGCAAGGAGACCTTAGAGCAGCTTCCAGGACTGAAAGGGGCTCCAGGAGAGCTGGGAAGGGGCTCTGGGTCGGGGAGTGCAGGGATAGGATGAGGGGAACAGTTTTGAGCTGCAAGAGGGGAGATTGAGATGAGATCTCGGGGAGAAATTTTTTGGTGTGAGGGTGGGGAGGCCCTGGCCCAGGTCACCCAAAGCAGAGGTGGCTGCCCCATCCCTGGAGGTGTTCCAGACCAGGCTGGATGGGGCTTGGAGCAACTGGACTCAGTGGGAGGTGTCCCTGCCTATGGCAGGAGGGTGGAACTAGATACTCGCATCGAAGGTTCTGCAGCCCTTGGATCATCTCCATGGTCTCCTCTGGACTTGCTCTAACATCTCCATGTCCTTCCTTTGCCACGGACTCCAGAACTGAACTCAGGACTTCAAGTGAGGTCTCACTGGAGTGGAGTAAAGGGCGACAATCTCCTCCCTCACCCTGTCCCTCACAGTTCTTTGGATGCAGCCCGTCAGAAGAAAGCACGGATGCTCCAAGTAAGGCAAGGAGGGGGTGAGGCCGTGTTCCCCCCCTCTCTGCAGTAGCACCTCTAGCTGTGCGGTCATGCTGACAAGAGAGGCTGCTCATTCCTTCCTGCCTGTGTTGGCACCTACCTGTGTGCCTGCCTCTCTGAAGGCTGCACACCACAGCCCTTGCTCCAGTTGGTATGCAAGTGGCCATCTCCTTTTCTGTGTCCCTTTCTCCAGATCCTGGTTTGACTGCACAAGCTGTTGCCTGCACCGACTGCTCCTGCTTCCAGCACCAGTGGCTTTTTCATGTCATAGGGCAGAGACATTGCAGTAAACACCCTTGTTGGTGAATGCAGAAAGAGGACAGAGGAGTTGTGTTGCTTCTAGTCATCAGGCTCCTCAGCCCAGGACAGAAAAGGTGGGAGAGGGAAGGCATTGCCCAAGTCTTTCTGCTTTGGTCCCAGTCTGAGCCTTTATAGAATCATAGAATCAGTAGGTTGGAAAGGACCCACTGGATCATCAATCCAACCATTCCTAGCAATCACTAAACCATGTCCCTCAGCACCTTGTCCACACATCTCCAGGGAAGGTGACTCAACCCCCTCCCTGGGCAGCCTCTGCCAGTGCCCAGTGACCCTTTCCATGAAATTTTTTTTCCTGAACCTCCCCGGGCGCAGCTTGAGGCCCTCTTGTCCTGTCCCCTGTCACCTGGGAGAAGAAGCCAGCTCCCTCCTCTCCGCAACCTCCTTCCAGGTAGCTGTAGAGAGCAATGAGGTCTCCCCTCAGCCTCCTCTTCTCCAGGCTGAACACCCCCAGCTCTCACAGCCGTTCCTCATAAGGCCTGTTCTCCAGCCCCTTCACCAGCTTCGTTGCTCTTCTCTGGACTCGCTCCAGAGCCTCAACATCCTTCTTGTGGTGAGGGGCCACAAGATGCCATGGATGGGGTTCCTTCTCCTCTCCGCAGTTGGGGGCTCCTGCTCCTCTCCCTCTGGTGCAGGTTGCTCCTCAGCGAGCACACGTTACAACACATTGCACTCTTTCCACCTCATGTGGGATCCTACTATCCTCTCCAGCCCCAGGGATGAGCACAGGGTTTCTGAGCCCATGAGAGAATTTGCAGAAGCATGGCTGGGGGTGTGTGCAGGGGATTTATTTATAACCTCCCCAGTTTCACCTGTCTGCTCAGTCATAACAGTCCCAGACACGCCGCCTTTCCTCCCCCGTTTTCCATATGCTAATGCTTTCCTCTCACCTGCCAGGGGCTGCTAATAGACTTGTTCCTGGCAGCCTGATAGACAGCTCTTTCATTTTCTCCACCTGCAAAGTGTGTGGCTGCAGGAGACGTGGTGGTCTGGTGGGTTTCCAACCTGCTGGAGTCTCTGGGATGGGGTGTCTGTATCCAAGCACTAGGTGGTTTGGGACAAGTGTCCTCTGCCTGACACTGCTGTGCCCAGTCTGGCCCTAGGAAGAGGTTGGGAGGCCAGGTAAAGACCACAGCCTTCCTCCTTCACCTCCCCAGCATGCTGCTCCCTGCAGGACCTTTTCCCCTCCTGCTCCCAGGCTGGCAGAGGGGCTGAGCCCAGCCCCAAGGACACTGCTCACCCAGGAGCAGAGCTGCCTGCCTGGTTGGCAGCTGCATGGCAAGATGTGGGGACAGAGGGAGCAGGTCCCTCAGGGCAGGGATGCTGCAGGGACCCTTGAAGGCGGCAGGGATGCTGCAGGGACCCTTGGAGGAGGCAGCAGTGCCTGACTTACCACCAGAGAAAGGGGCTGCAATCCCTGCCCGTGCGCTGGGTGCCCAGCCGGGTGCCAGTGTCTGCTCTCGGGCAGCCTTTGGGCTCTGCCAGCTCCCTCCCTCGGTTTCCCCAGGGCAGAGCCACAGCCCTGTTTTGTCTCCGTGCCTGTGTTCCACTTACCTCTAAGCCAAGGCAGATGGGCTGTTCTTGGTTTTACTTTAGGGGCCCACAATGATCTGGATCTTTCCAAAATCAGGAGCAGATGTGACACGAGCCTCCAGTCCCCACCTCAGCTTCCTGCAGCTCTCCAGTTCTGTGCTCTCGTGGCAAACCCAAATCTTTCCAACTCCTCACACTTCTCCCAGCAGCCAGAAGAGCTCAGTGCCCAGAGCGAGCTGGAGAGATGCTGGGCACCAGCACCCCTCGGCGCTGGGGCCAATGCTGAGAGCTTGGCAGCCTCCCCTGCCCTCCCTGGGCCTCCCCTGATGAGAGGTTCTTTTTCTTACTAGATATTACTCTTGTTGAGCACCTCCCTCTATTCTTGGACCTTTTGAGCATCGTTCGTTTCCCTGGCATTCCCTCCCCCCACCTTTTATTTTTAAATTAAAAAGAAAAAGAGATGTTTCCATAGGAACTTAGTGAGAGGCTGATCCCAACCTCATTATTTGCTCAGTGAAAGGAACTTTATTTTCGTCTGTTTGTGTACGTTGTCAGATTTTGGCTAAACCTACTTTCCTGACTTTGTACAGTGTGTTCTTTTAATCTTCGTTTCAAATACATTCATCCCATGGCTTAATTTATCCCGTATTGTGATCAAATTTAGCTGAAAGCGATCTGCTTTGCCAATTCTGAATATTCATCAGCAGCCTCATTCATTCACTGAAGCCAACCCTGCTCCGAGCGGGCAAGTGGCTGCAGTAATCTCCTCCAGGTGCTGCCTTACCTGCTGCAGGGATGCTGCCCAGATCCTGCGCCCACTGCCCGGATCCTGCGCCCACCACCTGTGCCTCCTGTGAGGGAGCTCTGGGGCTGGCACTGCCAGCAGCCTCGCACTGTGCCGGCTGGCTCAGCAGCAGCAGCCAGACCCAGCACCAGTAGTTACGGGATCCCCGGCATCAGTGGTTACGAGCTCCCCAACACTGGTGGGTACGGGCTCCCAGGCAACCAGTGGGAATTGGGTCCCTGGCATCAGTAGGTAGAGGATCCCCATCACCGGTGGGTATGGCTCCCCCTGGCACCGGTGGGTGCAGGCTCCCCAGAAGCTGGTGGGTACAGGCTTCTCAGCGGCTGATGGGTATTCACTCCCTGGCACCAGTGTCTTTGGACCTGTATCCACAGGGAATCACAAGGGATGGATGTGTTAGCCCAGTTCTCCTTGCGGGGGTCTGGAGGTGGTTGAGGACATCTGCACCTCCCTGCCTTCCTTAACTGTTTGAGACTTTTGCACAGCCAGGACACATCTCCCCTTGTGTCTCATTCTTTATCCAGAACTGGCTCATTTCAGATCCATCCTCCTGGGAGTGGTGGAACGCAATGAGGGGAACAGGGGGAGAAAGAGCTACAACTCAGAGCCCTAAGGAAGATCAACAAGACCCTTGGGGAAACACAGTCAGCGCAGCGTCTGCTTTTCCCAATAGTCTCTAGCTGGCACTGGAGCAAAAGCTGGAAAGACACTGTCAGCACAGCCCTATGAGGAAGCAGCATTGGATTGAAGGGCTGCTGACTGTTACACGATGCTGTTCCACCAGACCGTAGCATGTCCTGTGTGAAATACACCTTCAGCCTCCGGTTCTTCATCCATAAGAGGCAAAGTCTAGCAAGATTTGGATAATAGATCGAACTGGTCCACTCAGTATATTCAGCTGGAAAATTGGGGTTCCTGAGATGCCCATGAGGTCTTCAGAGGTAAGGGACCAGCCTGGGAGCTGGGTGCAGTGCTCAGCGCTTCCAGTCAGACAGTGCAATGCTTGCTGTGTCCTCTTCACCTTCTGGGAGAAATTAAATTAGTTGATTCATAGATAAATGAGGCTTGAGAAGAGCTTCATGTGACAGATCGGAAGCTGTGGGAGTCCTGAGGCTGAAGAGCCAGCTGAGCGAGGGATATAGCGGTTGTGCTTGCTTCCCAGCATCACAGCGAATGTGGGCTGAGTTTGCTCCAGAGGCTTGGGAGGGGGCGGAGAGGATATAGTAGAATCATAGAACAGTTTGGGCTGGAAGGGTCCTCAAAGCCTACCCAGTTCCACACAATGCCATGGGCAGGGACACCCCTGCAGGATCCAGTTGCTCCAAGACCCATCCAGCCTGGCCTGGAACACCTCCAGGGATGGGGCAGCCACCACTGCTCTGGGCAACCTGGGCCAGGGCCTCCCTAAACTCATCGTGAAGTATTTCTTCCTCATGTCTAATCCAAATCTTCCTCTTTCCAATTTTAAGCCATTTCTCCTCATTCTGTCACTCCACACCTTTTTACAAAGTCCCTCCCCAGCTTTCCTGGAGCCCCTTTCAGGACTGGAAGCTGCTCTAAGTTCTCCCTGCAGCTTTCTCTTCTCCAGGCTGAACAACCCCAGCTGTCTCATCCTGTCCTCACATGGGAGATTCTTCAGCCCTCAGATCATCTTTGTGGCCTCCTCTGGACCTGTTCCAACAGTTCCATTTCCTTATTATTTTGCAGATTCCAGAACTGGACACAAGACTCTAGGTGGGATCTCACAAGAGTGAAGTAGGGGGACACGAATGATTTGGGTTAGAAGAGACTTTAAAACCCATCCTGTTCCAACCCCCATGTCGTGGGCAGGGTCACCTCCCACTGGATCAGGCTGCTCAATATATTTGCAAGGTCTCAGGAACCTACCTCCAGGCTCTCTCTCACTTCTTGTATCCCCTTGATGTGGGACCAAGAACCCCTCAGCTGCAGATCTGCATCCGAGTGTGGGCACTGGGGATGTGAACAGCCCCGAGCAAACGTGGCCAAAGGGACACAGCGAAGTCAGAGGCAGCGTCTGTGAGAGGGACCGAGCACTTTGTGCATCACCTTTCTCTGCAGAGAGGCCAATGTGAGATAACCCTGAGTGCGACGGAGCAGAAATTCATGCATAATGCTACCTCCAAATCTCCCGTTTAATCCATCCCTCTGTATTAATGTCACTTTGTGGCTCTTGCACTAGCGTTGTGCTCTCCCTGGAGACTGGAGAGATTACTGGGAAGGAAGCGCGCCGGCGCTTTGCCATGGGCTCCCACAGCCCTGTGCCACCTTACACCGGCTGAGCATCTGCCCCTAATCTGGTTTAGCCGCACACAGCTCAACAAACCCGCTAAGTGGATTGTCTTATCTCTCCTCCACTAACCCAATCTGCGAATTAGATCTGGCTGCTTTTCGCATGGTGTACAAGTCTGTTCCTGAATCATTCAGGAAATCGGTACAGACGGCTGCCTCGCAGGCTCAGCGCCGTCCCCGAGCTGCTTGGCCCCAGCCACCTGATGCCACCCGCTGCCAAGCTGTTGGGAGCACAAACACCTCGCCCTGCCTGCCGGGCACAGCAAAACCCTCCACACCCCATCACCTCTGTGCCCTTCACAGACCCACATCACCACCCTCTCCCTTTGGCTGTCGCGGCGAGGATGTGTCCCTGGACTGAGCCATTCCCTGCCCTGCAGCCTCAGCCAGGCTGACAGGATTTTGAGTTGAGGTTGGACTGGAGAACAGAAGGCTCTGAGGACATCTTAGAGCAGCTCTCAGTGCCTGAAGGGTTCTACAAGAAAGCTGGGGAGGGATTTTTTATAAAGACGGGGAGAGATTTTTTATAAAGGCATGGAGTGATAGGACGAGGGGGAATGGCTGTACATTGGAGAGGGGCAGATTTAGACTAGACATAAGGAGGAATTTCTTCACAATGAGGGTGGGGAGGCCCTGGCCCAGGTTGCCAAGGGAAGTTGTGGCTGCCCCATCCCTGGAGGTGTTCCTGGCCAGGCTGGATGGGGCTTGGAGCAACCGGATCCAGCGGGAGGTGTCCCTGCTCATGGCAGGGGGGTGGAAAAGGGTGAACTTTAAGGTCTCTTCCAGCTCAAACCATTCTATGAAAGCAGGAGCTGGGAGTGCTGCAGTGGTGACGATTGCTGCTCTCCAGCACACTTGGTGGGGCAGGGGAAGAGGAAGGTTATCGTGGCTGTTGGAAGGTGGCTGGAGACACTGGTATGTGTTCCACATCACTCATATCTGTCTTTCTTTTGACTACAGGGGGACTGCTCAGGCTCTCAAGCCCTTCAGACCCCTGGGCTGGCAGTGGAGCACAACCACTGATGCTCTCAGCCCGTGCACAATGCTCTGCCTGCTCCCCCAGAGACAGCAGCTCCCAGCCCTGGAGCACAAACACCCAGCCCTGCCAGGACGTCACACTGCGTGCCTGCTTCTCCTGAGTCAATAATGCTGGGATGAAAGGGCTCAGTTTGGGCTGGAGATCTCAGGCAGAACCCCCACCAGAAGCATCAGCTGAGCAGAACACGGTGCGGTGTCCCCACAGCCGCCACCTCACGTCTACGGTGCCCTGGAGAAGAGTGGCAGTGTGACCATAGAGCATCCCAGCTCCAGGGACAGGGTAGGGGCATCACAGTTCCCAAGCCAAGACTGAGAGAAAAGATCCTGGACAGAAACCTCTTAATTATGTAAAAAAGTAAGTGCAAGCCAAAGCCTCTCCTTCCCAAGAAATATGAGGATGGAGGGCAGTCTGGTCCCCGAAGTCCCCAGCCATTCTGATCACCAGGCTTGTTCCTATCAATTCCGGTCTGTGCTTTTTGATTTCCCAAGCTGCTCGCTAGGTAAGAGCAAATTGCCTGCTGAAATCAAGTACAATCAGATATGTGTTCATAGAATCATGGAATCATTAAGGTTGGAAAAGAGCTCTAAACTCATCCAGTCCAACTGTCAGCCCAGCCCCACCGTGCCTGCTAAACCCTGTCCCCAAGTGCCATGGCCACATGATTTTTGAAACCCTCTGGGGATGGAGACTCCACCACTGCCCTGGGCAGCCAGTTCCAGTGCTTCACTACTCTTTCAGTAAGGGTATTTTTTCCTAATATCCAATCTAAACTGGGACTACTGGGACAGCCACTTTCCTGGGTGTTTTTAAAGCAACCCCCAAAGCTTTCGCAGAAAGTGTAAAGGTTTTCAACTTCTGAAAGCTCCTATTTAGATCAAGATCAACTTTTTCTTACTGTGAAGGTAAAGGACAGAACAGGAATAATTTCTGGCTGTGTCCTGAGAGCTCTTCTCCTCCCAGATGTTCTTCTGACAGCTCCCATCCAGGCTCAGCTGCAAGGGTAGCTCCTCATGCTCAGCTGCTCCTCAGCACCGGTTGCCAAAAAGGTGCAGCAGAGGTAAGTGTGAGACGTGCTTTTATTTCCAGGCTTTGTGACACTTGGAGAGAGTGGCTGCTCCGAGGATTTATGCTTTGAGCTGGGCATTCAAGTTGCTTCCGCTCTGGAGACCACCACTCCCCTCTACTCCACCTGGGAAACACTGATGATCCTTCTGCCAGTGGTGCTCAGGTCCCTCTCCAGCGAAGCCTGAAAATGGGACTGACAGAACTGGGACCTACGACTCTTTTCTTTAGCAAACAAGGTATGGAAAGGCAGCCGAGCTCCAAAACCTCAGGCCACCTGGGCACTGTGCTTTCTCTTATCTCTTGCTTCCTTTGTGTGGACGCACATGCAGGGCCCTGTGCAGTGAGCTCCGTCACCATCCCCGCATGCCAGGGTTCAGCTCTACTAACAGCTCATCACTGGGCTCACTTGATTTTTGATGGCAGAATGAGGCAAGTGCTGTGCCTTGGCAGGACCTCACCTTCCTTCCTCAGCAGTGCTGAGAAGAGGAGGAGGAGAAGGAAGTGGAGGAGAAGGAAGTGGAGGAGAAGTCCTATGGTCCAGGCTGGGTGTCATCCGTTGCTCTTCTGAGGGCAGGGATGAGGGGAAGGGAGCTGGTGGCATGCTGGGGGTAACACCTGGATGAGTCATCTGGACTTACTTTAATAGATCCATGTCCTTCCCATGCTGAGGACTCCACAACTGGACTCAGGGCTCCAGGTGGGGTCTCACCAGAGCAGAGGGGCAGAATCCGCCCCCTGGCCCTGTTACTCTCACTGCTGTGGATGCAGCCCAGGACATGGTTGGTTTCTGGGCTGCGAGTGCACATTGCCAGCTCATGATGACCTTCTCATCCCCCAGCACCCCAAATCTTTCTCCTCAGGGTGACTCCACATCCATTCTTTGCCCAGCCTTTAACTGTGCCTGAGATTATCTTCATCCAGGAGCAGGACTGTGCCTTTGACCTTGTTGAACCTCATGAGGTTCTCGCAGCCCCACTTCTCCGGCTTGTCCAGGTCCATCTGAATGACATCTCAGCCTTCTGGTGTGACAACTGCACCACTCAGCTTGGTGTCATCTGCAAACTTGCTGAGGGTGCCCTTGATTTCACTGTCTTTATCATCAATAAAGATATTAAACAGCACCAGTCCCAGTACGGACCCCTGAGGGACCTCTCACTGATCTCCATTTGGACATCGAGCCGTTGGCTGTTACCCTCTGGATGTGACCATCCAACCAGTTTCTTATCCACTGAACCACCCACCATATCAATATCTCTCCAATTTAGAGAGAAGGATATTGTGGGGGACGATGTCAAAGGCTTTACAGAAGTGCAGATAGATGACACTCATTGTTTTTCCTGTGTCCACTGATGTGGTCACTCCATCATAGAAAGCCACTAGGCTTGTCAGGCAGGACTTGACCCTGGTGAAGCCACACTGCTTGTCTCAAATTACCTCCCTGTCCTCTGTGTGCTTTAGCACAGCTTCTGGGAGGAATTCTCTTTTCAGGTAGTGGATGAACTGGAAAGGGAAGGCTGTGAAGGGCAGCTTCATTTCTTACAACAGCCTGTTCTGAAGCACACAATGATTTTCATATTTTAAATTATGACAGGCAGAATAAGGTGAGTTTTACAGGGTATTATGGGAAATTGAGGAGTTCTGCACTGTGCACAAAACCCAAGCAGCTGAGCGGTGCAGGTGTATGAAGTGCAGAAATCAGTGGTGAGCACGGAAGAGTCTGTGGCCCTTGTAAATCTAAAGAGGGCTAATGGATGCGAGATGAGATCTTTCAGCAATACAGAGATGGGGAGAAATGCTCACAAAGCCACCAGAAGGACACAGAATTAACCCCAAACTAATTAGGATTCAGTCACCAAGGGAGGACAGGCAAGCTGGCTCGTGGACTGACAAGTTGCCCTGACACTCTTGACCTGATAGAGAATCTGGCTGTCCAGGAGAATCATAGAATCATAGAATCACCAGGTTGGAAAAGACCCATCGGATCATCGAGTCCAACCATTCCTATCAAATACTCAACCATGACCCTCAGCACCTCGTCCATCTGTTCCAGGCAGCAACACGCAGTTCTTCAGGCACTTGAGTCAAAGTGATGGATAGAAAAGGGTGGTGAAGGGTACAAGGTGACTTCCCTCTGCAAGGAGTTCCCGGCATAGGGAGGAAGGAGCTGGTTCAGCCCTGACTCGCAAAAGGAGAACTCTGCTGAGGTCAAAGAGAGCTGAAGGAATGCCATAACTTTGCAAGAAAATTTCACTGTTTCCTCTTCTCACCCCCTGAGTCCTGTGTCCACTTCTGGAGTTCTCAGCACGGGAAGGAGGATTGAGTTCAGAGGAGGCCACAGAGATGATGTGAGGACTGGAGCACCTCTCGGCTGAGAGAGTTGGGCTGTTCAGCCTAGTTCTGGGGACACCTTAGGGCAGCTTGCAGTACTGAAAGGGGCTCCAGGAAAACTGGGGAGGGGCTCTGGATCAGGGAATGCAGGGACAGGATGAGGGGGAACAGTTTCCAGCTGCAAGAGGGGAGATTGAGATGAGATCTCAGGGAGAAATGGTTTTCTGTGAGGGTGGGGAGGCCCTGGCCCAGGTTGCCCAGAGCAGTGGTGGCTGCCCCATCCCTGGAGATGTTCCAGGCAAGGTTGGATGGGGCTTGGAGCAACTGGATCCAGTGGGAGGTGTCCCTGCCCATGGCAGTGGGTGGAACAGGTTTGTCTTTGAGGTCCCTTCCAACCCAAACCATATTGATTCTATGAAGAAAACATGTTCTGCTGTCTCTGACAGATCCCCCCACCCCAGCAAGTTAATTCCTGTCTTAGTTGTATCTATAGCATCTGAGAGATGTCCTTAGGGAAAGCAAGCATGTGAGCTTGAGGATTCAGAACCTCCAACACAAGGTATCTGTTGACGTTGTCTTCAGCACTTCACAAACAATTCAGGAGAGTGTGACAGGGTCCAGGTTCTCCATTGATGACCTTTTGATCTACAAGAAACCATCAAAGACCACAACCAGCCTATAAGAGGTTTTGGAAAGGGTCAGGCCTGATGAGGTGAAATAATGAGAAGGATGTCCTCAGTAAATAACATGTCTGAGGCAGTGAGGGACGCAGTGAGGCGCCAGACTTGGCTCTGAGCAAGCGCTGGAAAACATCAGTTTTACCAACAGGAGGAAGATCTGGCCCTGTTAGCAGCTGTGGGAAGTCACCTGTTGTCACCAGGAACCCCAAATCAGGCTGAGCAGTGGGGGCTGTGCCCTCTTCTGTGGCTGCTGAAGGATTTTCTGTGGCTCTGGTGCCACCAGAGAAGCAGGACAGGCTCACCCCAGGGCTATGAGGCAGGGGAACCTGGCAGCTGTGTTTTCTGGACCTCTCCTGGCTGGTACTTGACTGAAATAAGCGCCAGGAAAGGAGTCAGAGAGGTCAGGATGGAGCTGGAGCTAACAATCTAGGGCTCTGCACGCTGCCAGCACGTCACACTGCTGCCTGAGGTGCAGGTCTACACCACGAGGCACCTTTACAAACAGTATTTTGGGGTACCAGAGCTGAGATCCATCCCTGCGGTCATCAAGAGCTGTCAGTTTGCTGAGGCAGTTTGAGATGATGGATCTGTCAGCTTCCAAGGCCGCCTGGCAGCAGGGTGGCCATGTGCTCTGCCAGAAGCTGCTGCCATCAGAAAGGGGACAACGGAAAACGTGACTGCGAGAGAGGGGGAATCACGGCTCGGGGGTGCGTGGGCAGTGCACATGTCTGCAGTTCAATGCCCATCTGTCCCATCTGCATGGCTGCTGCTGGGGGTCAGCCCTCAAGGAGCCCCCTTCTTCCCTCCCAGACTGGGCAGGGTTCCTGCTCGGCCCCTCCAGCTCATCTTCCTCTGCCTGGCGCAGGCTTGGATGCAGCCCTGCTCCTGATGCCTTCATACAGGGTCCTGCCACCCCGTAATGTGCCTGCTCCACCACGTCAGTGTTGGCATTGCCAGGTGCCTCAGACCAGGTTTGGCGTCTCCAGTTCATTTCATTCAGATCTTTCTGTCCTCTATATCCAAACTTGGGTCTCCCAGGGGCAAAAATGCTCTGGGGAGATGTCATAACAGCCTTCCAGTACTGAAATGGGGCTCCAGGAAAGCTGGGGAGGGACTTCCTACAAGGGCATGTGGTGATGAGACGAGGGGGGAATGGGTTTCAGCTGAAAGGATATCGAGATGAGATTTTAGGGAGAAATGTTTTGCTGTGAGGGTGGGGAGGCCCTGGCCCAGGTTGCCCAGAGCAGTGGTGGCTGCCCCATCCCTGGAGGTGTTCCAGGCCAGGCTGGATGGGGCTTGGAGCAACCGGATCCAGTGGGAGGTGTCCCTGCCCATGGCAGGGGGTGGGATGGGGTGCTCTTTGAGGTCCCTTCCAACCCAAACCATTCCATGATTCTATGACTCTGTGTAACACAACCAGCACAGCTTGGCATTAAGGGTCTCAAAAGCTCCAAAGGAAGACAAATCCACCGATTAAGCTTCTTTTCATGCCCTGAGGAAGACGAGGGTCCCACCCTGGAATAGCCAGAGTCCTCAGACGAGTGCATCTTGTAACAGAGATGTGAGAACCTGTCCATGAGGAAGGTGGGAGAAGAAGGACACTCTACCCCAAGGGACGGCATCAGATGGACTTTGAAGATTCTGGTTCCTACCCCAGGCTCAACCCAGTTTTGGCATTTGGGAGATGAGCTGCAACTTGCACTGCAGCCAACCTGGCCCAGCTGCCTCCTACTCTGCTGTGAGTTCTCCTTCCACACATGTTCCTTCGGTATTGCTTTTATCACCACACGCTTCCTGGGAAACAGTTATTTGGAAGCAAAATGACTATTAGCTAACAAACATTGGGGCAATATTTGTCTTTCATAGGAGGTAAACAAACCCATGCACCTCGTCCTTAGGTTGCCTCTGGCTGCTAAGCCCGGGTGGGTGGCAGAGTCCCATCCCTGTCTGGTAACAGTCCTGAAGAGTCTTAAACTGGCAGGTTGGGGGTGGGAAGGGGGATGTCTACCCTGCTGCTAGCAGTTCCCTGATTCCCCTGATGGATCTGGGCCCCTCACCACAAGAAGGATGTTGATGCTCTGGAGCGAGTCCAGAGAAGAGCAACAAAGCTGGTGAAGGGGCTGGAGAACAGGCCTTATGAGGAACGGCTGAGAGAGCTGGGGTTGTTTAGCCTGGAGAAGAGGAGGCTGAGGGGAGACCTCATTGCTCTCTACAACTACCTGAAAGGAGGTTGTGGAGAGGAGGGAGCTGGGCTCTTCTCCCAAGTGACAGGGGCCAAGATGAGAGGGAATGGCCTCAAGCTCCACCAGGAGAGGTTTAGGCTGGACATTAGGAAAAAATTTTTCATGGAAAGGGTCATTGGGCACTGGCAGAGGCTGCCCAGGGAGGTGGTTGAGTCACCTTCCCTGGAGGGGTTTAAGGAACGGGTGGATGAGATGCTGAGGGACATGGGTTAGTGATTGATGGGAATGGTTGGACTTGATAATCCTGTGGGTCTCTTCTAACCTGGTGATTCTATGATTTTATGATTTTATGATCCTTTATGATTTTATGATTCTATGATTTTATGATTCTATGATCCTTGTTACATGGCAGCCACTGGAGGTTACCTGTGTGAAGCTAACTTCACACAAGGTCAACCAGGCTCTTTGGAGGCATATTCTTTGATTTGTGTACCTGTGTTGACACATAGACATGGGCAGCTCCATTCTATCAAACCAAGGCTGTCAAAAGCATTTGTCTGACCCTTAAGCAGAGGGACATTACTTTCTGGATTCTTGTCACGCACGACCTTCTAGCAGCCTTCTAGTTCTGAAAGGACTGGAAGGAAAGCTGGGAGAGACTTTTTTACAAGGGTCTGTACTAACAGGGCAAGGGGGAATAGTTTTAAGCTGAAAGAGGGGAAACTGAGATGAGATCTTAGGAAGAAATGTTCTCCTGTGCAGGTGGGGAGGCCCTGGCTCAGGTCGCCCAGAGCAGTGGTGGCTGCCCCATCCCTGGAGGTGTTCAAGGCCACGTTGGAGCCCCTGATCCAGTGGGAGATGTCCCTGCCCATGGCAGGGTGGGTGGAACCGGCTGGGCTTTGAGGTTTCATCCAACCCAGTATATTCTAGGCTTCGTGCATCTTGCAAGGAATTCCTGTCTACTTCAGGCTGGTTTTTACAGCCAGCGGGACGTGTGCCTGGGCAAGCATGACTTTCCCTTGCAGCTTGCTCTCAAAGATCAAGGATAGGGATTCACAGAGTGACCTCTTGTGTGCACTGCACAGTGCCCTGTACCTTCCTAGGCTGTAGGCTGGGCACTGGGAACTGTACATTTGCTATGAAAAGAGCAGGCACCACTCCAGAGTGGAAGTAGGAACAGCTCTGCTGGAGATACTGAGGAAAGGAACTCGAAGCTCAAGGCTTTGCTGTCAGAAGAGTCTGTGAGCAGATGGGGATGCTCGGGGAGAAGCTTAAAAAATACGACAGCCCCAAATGCCTTCTCTACCTGCCTCACTGAGGCAGGTTACTGCTCATTCAGAGTCTTCTGAGATTGCGTGCAGACCATCTCCTCAGGTGCTGTACTTATCCCATCTTTAATCCCTTTATTCTCTTTGTCAACATGATGCCTTGTGGCAAGGGGGTTCACAGTTCCCTCCACATTTTTATGGGCAGACCTGCATGTTTTAAACCTCCCGTGGGACAGCTTCTTTGGTGGCTTAGCTCCTGCATTGTGAGACAGGGCAAATAACTGTGTCTGCCTTGTGCTTCTGTCCTCCTCATTTCCCCAACTGTGCCACAAGGACCCTTCAGGAGCAGGTCCCGGGCAGCAGACAGCATTTGACTTTTCTCATGGAGCAGTTTCCTTCCATTATGGGTTTTTTTGGTTTTTTTTCCCCCCAGAACAAAGCCTTTTGTATTGCTGAATCTGTGAAGGTAAAGAGCACAGGACAGCCTGTGGTCTGGTTAATGCTCTCACCAGGCAAGCGGCATGAGGAGATTCCACAGAACGTGCCAGGAGGAGCCCTGCCCATCCCTGCCCACCCCTTTTCCCCTGGTCTGCTCCTGCTTTGGCTCCAGGAATTCCAGCCTGGATTGTACAGCAGCTGGCCAGACAAAGCCCTTCTGAACTGGCTGAAATTAAGCAAGATGTATGTGAGACAGGAGCCTGGACAGGGTGTGAAATAGCTCTGCCCCTTCCCAGCAGCTCATTTCCAGATTGTCAGAGCCATTTACAGATGCCTTCCTGCTGCAGCCTCCCTGTCCTGCAATCCGATAGCAGCCAAAAAAATGATGAATAATAGAATTGGGTTTCTCCATTAACTCCGTCTCTCAGCCCATGCTCGTTTACGGAGCACAACGTTCTCAGGGTAGTGGGTAGAGGCTGCAGCGCTAGCAAATCTCCGGCGTGTTGACAATAAAGTGAATCACTAGCTAGACGGACTCGGGCAGACAACTGCCAGGCACACACATGGCTGGATAAACAGAGGTGCAGGAGCTGAGCAGGGGGTGGAAAAGCATTAAAGATCCTTTCATGGTTCATCTGTAGTGCAATAAATAAAACTCTTACCCAGAGCAGCGAGCCCGTCTCTCCACGGTCTGCAGGAGTGCGGGTGATGTACCTTTGGCATGAGCTGTGTGGAGGGACGAGACAGTCCCTGATTAATGAAGCTGAAGACTTCAGTCTCCCGTGCTTCCAAAGCAGGTCAGGCTGCACCACGAGCTGAGATGTGCAGAAAAAGAGAGGCTCTCAGCTCTGCCAGGCCAGAAGCTCTGGTACTGGTACATCGTTCCACCACTTCTGAGACTTTTTTTGTTCTTAAAATTGAGCCTTTTTGCTGAGATTCTGTCACAGTTTAGCCCTGGCCAGGCCAATTTTGAGAGCTAAAACCAAGCAGTTGGACTCCCAATTCCCTTCCCCTGCAACCTCCAGGGAAAGGGGAACGAGAGGAAAAAGATTTGTGTGTTGGAAATGAAAACTACAGTGTTAATAAAATAATAATAATAATAAGAAAAATAATAAGAAAATAATAAAATATATACAAAGGTATGAGATCGTGCCTGCAGCCCACCCCTCGATGACTCTGTCACCACAAATGTTGCAGAGCAGACAGGAGACAAAGCGTCCCAGCCTAGAACAGAGCCAGGCTCAGGAACTGGATTCAGGAACACATGGATTGGGGATTGGTGGCAAACAGAATCATCGTATCACCGGGTTGGAAAAGACCAGTGCCCTGTGTGACCCCGCTGGAGACAAACCCTGCCTGAAAACCTGCAGTGAACTTTCAGAAAATGAAATTGCTCAGACAAGGAGGCTGAGCTGAAATCAGAAAACGGATTCCACTTTATCTCCAACCAGGACAGATTCACAACATGGATATTTCCATGGGAAGAACAATCCAAATCACACTCAAAATTTTAATTGTTATTAATACTTTCCCCAGTGATTCTCTATGCATGCCATGGTAAATGGAAATATTTGCAACTCTGTTGTGAAAATAGGAGGATCCTTGCATTCATAATGAAGAAAGAGGAGACCAGCAGAGAGCATTTCCCAGTTTCACCACACGTATTGTCACTCCTTGAGCAGAAAAAAAAAGAGACATCTATAGATGTAAGGGAAGCAGAGAAATCTATGGGAAAAGAGCACCTTGTGATGGGCAGAAATAAGGTGGAATTTGAGCAAAGTATATGTTCTGAGGGTGAACCGGGACAGGAAAATACATAGAGGGGAGACCTCATTGCTCTCTACAACTACCTGAAAGGAGGTTGTAGAGGGGAGGGTGCTGGGCTCTTCTCCCAAGTGACAGGGGACAGGACGAGAGGGAATGGCCTCAAGCTCCGCCAGGGGAGGTTTAGGCTGAACATTAGGAAAAAATTTTTCACAGAAAGGGTCATTGGGCACTGGCAGAGGCTGCCCAGGGAGGGGGTTGAGTCACCTTCTCTGGAGGGGTTTAAGGGACGGGTGGATGAGGTGCTGAGGGACATGGTTTAGTGTTTGATGGGAATGGTTGGACTCGATGATCCAATGGGTGTCTTCCAACCTGGTGAGTCTATGATTCTATGATAGAGGGGTGGCAAACTGAGCACAGGAGGAGTTCCGATTGGTTGAATTCATTGCACCTGGTGGCTTCTTCTTGCCCTTTCCCCAGCAGATCATGGTCTGCTGGCAGTGCCCGACTGCCCCAGCCTCCAGCAGCTTGCAGGGAACAGGAGCTGGTAGAGGGCAGGATTTACAGCAAAGAGAATGCAGAGCACATGAGGGGCACCAGAGCTGGATAAGCTATAGGGGCACCAGAGCTGGATGAGCCACAGACGACAGCAGCCGCTGAGCTGGAACCAATGCAATTCCCTTGGAAGGACCTGCGGGCCACCACATCCTTCATCTGAAGGGTCTTGCAGAGCACAGGGAGCGCTCAGCCGCTTGTCCCTGCACGCTGGGGCCGTGTGCTTTACTTAAAACACTCTTAATCTGTGTTCACAGGTGGACAAACAGCACTCAAACCCACCCAACTCTAGCCCTGCTAAGCCTGGACATTTTTCCACATTTTCACTGTTAGTCTCCAAATTCTTTCTACTTTCAAGGCTAATTTTCTGGTTTGCATCGCTGTGATTGTTATTTGGATGCAGCGGTGCGGTGTACACCTCATATCAAAAGACACATCACGGTGCACACCACCACCACTGATGTATCCTAATAGAATTGTTTCGTGGTGAAATGTTTTGACACTTTGAACAAGACAGGAAGGAAAGCATGATGCATACTAATTAGAGGACCAGCGGTTTTCAATATATTAAATAATGAGTTTAAAGTAACACAAAGCTATTGTGTCAAAGTATTTCATTAAAATACAAAGAAACACTTTGATCTAGAGAAGAAGATGTTTCAATCAGTGCTGAGTAAAAGCTGTTCTGACTGGTGTAAAACAAATACAGTAATGTGAAATGATCCGAGAGCTGGAGCAACTCCCGTATGAAGACAGGCTGAGTGAGTTGTGGTTGTTCAGCCTGGAGAAGAGAAATCTCTGGGGAGACCTTAAAGCAGCTTCCAGTACTGAAAGGGGCTCCAGAAAAGCTGAGGATGGACTGTTTACAAAGGCTTGGAGTGATAGGATGAGGGGCAATGGCTTATAAATTGGAGAGGAGAAAATTTAGACTAGATGAGGAGGAAATTCTTCACGATGAGGGTAGGGAGGCCCTGGCCCAGGTTGCCCAGAGCAGTGGTGGCTGCCCCATCCCTGGAGAGGTTCCAGGCCAGGTTGGATGGAGCTTGGAGCAACCAGATCCCGTGGGGGGTGTCTGGGTGTCCAGGGGGGTGGAACTGGATGGACTTTGAGGACCCTTCCGACCTAAACCATCCTATGATTCCCTGAATAAAAGAACGACAGACCTGTGATTGCCCACCCCAGTGTGTGCCTGGTGCGTGTTACACAGTGCTGCCGTTTCTACCTCTTGAGTGACAGAGATGTAAAGGAAAGCAATTTGTATCCCTGGGAAAATGATGGAATGAATATTTTATTTCAAACTTTATTTGTGTATTTTATTTTAAAACATAAGTTGCACTTTTATTTCCAAAACTATATTTGTTCAGGACTTGCTCATTTTATAGGACAGTTCTATCTCTGAGCTGGAATTCATGTGGGTTTCAAGATGTGACTCTTTCTTATTAGATGCAGTTTCCAGGTGTCAGCCACTGGTCAGTATGTCTCGTTGCTGCCTGGCTTGCTCTCCCTTGCCTGCCCATGGCTGGATGCAGCTGGGAGAGACCTTCCCAACCCCACATTCCAGGCGCCTGGTGCAGTTTTTCCCTTCACACTCATGAAGCCCAGCAGCTGTGCTTGGGCTGCCCTCACCTCACCCTCAGCTCTTGCAGAAGGGCTCAGAGTTGGTGCTCCCTCCTCTTCCCTGGGACTGATGCTCTTTGCAAGGGCAGCAGGCACATTGAGCTGGAGCAGCTGATGCTGGCGTCCCTCCCCAGGCTCCTTTCCCAGTATGCGACCAGGTTCCTGCAGCCAGAGTCTGTTGGGAGCAATGGAATTCTCCACAGACCAATGGCATCATTAGAGAAAACAGCATCAAAGGGAGTTGCAATTGTCTCTGACTTTCCCTTAGGACTCTAATTCTCTTCCTCATTCCCAAGTGCCAAGTCCAGCTCCACCAGGAGGCTGGCTGTTATCCTGAGTGCACCCTGAGGTCCTCAGGATCTGAACTGAGCCGTACAGTCTATTACTCTCCCACCGCCGGGTTGAGGACTCGTTTCCTACCCCTGGCACTGCAGAGGAGCAGAACTGAGCCATGCAGTCCATCACTCTCCTGCTATTGGTTAAAGGACTCATTTCCCACCCCTTGCACTGCGGAGGAGCAGCACTGAGCTGTGTGGTCCATCATTCTCACACTGATGGGTTGAAGATCCATTTCCCACCCCACGTGCTATGGAGGAGCAACACTGAGCCTTGCAGTCAGTCATTCTCACAGGGTTGGTAAGAGGACCCCTTTCCCACCCCAAGCACTGCAGAAGAGGGAGCCTGCAGGGAGTGCGGCAGTAATTCAGTCCTGGCTACTCTGGTGACTCCTGAAGATCTAGAGGTTTAACAAGGCCAAATGCCAGGTCCTGAGAAGAACCAGGGGATGTTGGTTGACAGCGACTGAACATGAGCCAGCAGTGGCCCAGGTGGCCAAGAAGGCCAATGGCATCTTGGCTTGGATCAGAAACGGCGTGGCCAGCAGGTCCAGGGAGGTTATTCTCCCTCTGGACTCAGCACTGGTGAGACCGCTCCTCGAATCCTGTGTTCAGGTCTGGGCCCCTCACCACAAGAAGGATGTTGAGGCTCTGGAGCGAGTCCAGAGAAGAGCAACGAAGCTGGTGAGGGGGCTGGAGAACAGGCCTTATGAGGAACGGCTGAGAGAGCTGGGGGTGTTTAGCCTGGAGAAGAGGAGGCTGAGGGGAGACCTCATTGCTCTCTGCAACTACCTGAAAGGAGGTTGTGGAGAGGAGGGAGCTGGGCTCTTCTCCCAAGTGACAGGGGACAGAATGAGAGGGAATGGCCTCAAGCTCCGCCAGGGGAGGTTCAGGCTGGACATTAGGAAAAAATTTTTCCCAGAAAGGGTGATTGGTCCCTGGCAGAGGCTGCCCAGGGAGGGTGTTGATTAACCTTCCCTGGAGGGGTTTGATTCACCTTCCCTGGAGGGGTTTAAGGGACGGGTGGACGAGGTGCTGAGGGACATGGTTTAGAGATTGATGGGAATGGTTGGACTTGATGATCTGGTGGGTCTTTTCCAACCTGGTGATTCTATGATTCTTCCCGGGCTGCAACACCACAACATCACTGTGCCCTCATTTTCCCCCAACCCCAAGCAGCAGCTCCGTTGCTCTTCCTTCCCCAAGCCGTGCTGCAGCCACTGGCTCCCATCTGAACATCTGCAGCATCATTGAGTCAGAAGTCTTGCTGGTGGGCTTTGCTCCAAGCTGTCCCAAGTGAGCTTCTGGTGGCAGCCGAGGCATCCTGCTGCCCAGCCTCCCTGGCCAGGAGGCAAGCCTTGCATTTTCTGTTCCACTGGGTTTTTCATATATATGCTAAGTAGGTAATCCTGGCTGGTAGACATAACCCATTCATCTTAACGTGGCTGGGGATCCATTCATTTATTTCTCCTGTTTCGCAGGGTTGTGCCAGAACTTGCTGGCAGTACCTGAGGTTGGGAAAGTGCCGAGGTGCTACAAATCTGACAGGGACACAGCACCAATGTCCCGATTATGCAGACAGGTAGGCAGCACTGCGTTTCCTGGACACCTGCCCAGCCAGCGCCTTTTACATCTCGGGCTCTCAGCAGGGCAGGCGGATGGGCTGCTAGCACTGCTTCTGCCCTCTCCACTCTCCCACAGACCCAGCCGGGCAGACAGAGCCCGGAGAGATGTCAGACTGGAGCATCCAGCCTCCGTATCCCACCTCCTCCTGGCACGAGACAGGGCGCTCCCGAGGAGGCAGGTGAATGCAGCGATGAGAAGCCTCAGCAGGGCTCCCAGGGCTGCTGGGCAGCAGGGATGTTTTGCACGGACTCTTCTAATCAGAGCATTTGAAACGGTGCTAAAAGAACAAAGGGACTGCTTCCCATCCTGGTGAGAGTTCCTGTAGGATCCGCTGTCACGGTGCACAGATGGTTGCCCCGTGAACAGCACGAACAATTTCTGTGCCCATGAAAAAATGCCTGCAGGATCCTTCCTGACTCCAGCTGCAGCAGGCAAGCTCCAGCAACAGTGACTGCATCCCGTCTCAGCTCCAGGGAAGTCCCGTAGTCACCTTAGCGCTCTTGGAAGACCAAGAAGGTTGTGGACTGTGCCTGAAGCACCAAGGATGGTGCCTACTCTGTTGCCTCAGTGAGAGACCTCATTGCTCTCTGCAGCTCCCAGGAAGGAGGTTGTGGGGAGGTGGATGCTGGGCTCTGCTCTCAAGGAACACGGGGTAGGAAGAGAGGAAACGTCCTCAAGCTGTGCCTGAGAGATTTATATTGGAATTTGGGAAAATCTTCTTGACCAGAAGAGTGGTGAAGCTCTGGAACTGGCAGCCCAGGGCAGTGGTGGAGTCCCCATACCTGGAGGTTTCAAGACATATGTGGCCATGGCACTTGGGGTCATGGTTTAGCACTCATGGTGGGGTTGGGATGACAACTGGACTGGATGAGCTTAGAGGTCTTTCCCAACCTTAATGACTCCACAATTCTATGACTTATCCTCAAGCTGCTCCAGGGACTCAGTTGTCAGACTCATGGGTTGCGGTTCAGTGTTCTCAGCTCAGGGTCTTCTCAAGCCAGATTTGGTTTCTGGATCATTAACAACCTGCCTGCAGATTTCATTTATTTCCATTTATTTATTTTTCACACTTGTTATTGTTGAACCCTCACAATTTTCTCTTTTGAGCAGTTTTCTGCTGTCTGTCTATTCCTGTGCACTCTTGTCCCCCACAGTATCCCGTGGCAATGAGCACCACAGCTCTACCTCTGCTTCATCACAGCACCTGGGCTTGATTCGAACCTCGTTGCTGTCAGCTTCATTTGGTGTAAGAGGCTGTGAGCTCTTCCCAGGTCTTATTCCTGCATGTGCTGCAAGGAACATGACTGCAGTCAGTGTTCAGGAGGTGGTTTTCAACGTGCACGGTGGCCCTGTCTTCTCCTTTCTTCTGCTTGCGTTGCTGGGTCCCAGCTGCACTGCTGGAAATGGGAACAGCTTCCCCAGGTGCACGGCCACCTCAGGCTTTGCTCTGCACCGGGGCTGAGACTGCATCGCGACTATCAGGAGCAGTTCCAGCTAATGCCAGCTCCAGACCCTTCAACTGCAGGAGCTCTAGGGCACAACCCCTCAAAACTCCTTTGCTGCTCAGGATACTGAGGTCAGAAAGGCAGCAGTGAGCTGCCACGTGTCATCTGAAGGAGCCAGGACCTTCAGCTCTTGAGACATAGAATCACAGAGTCCTAAACTATAAAATCGCTGGGTTGGAAAAGACCCATGGGATCATCAAATCCAACCATACCTGCCCACTACTAGAACAGATCCCCGAGAATTTCATCTGCCCATCTTTTAAACACTTCCAGGGATGGGGACTCCACCACCTGGGCAGCCTCTGCCGGTGCCTGAGAACCCTTTTGGTGAAGAAATTTTTCCTGATGTCCAATCTGAACCTGCCCTGGTGCAATTTGAGGCCGATTCCTCTTGTCCTATCACCGGTCACTTGGGAGAAGAGCCCAGCACCCACGTCTCTACAACCTCCTTTCAAGAAACTGCAGAGAGTGATGAGGTCTCCCCTCCGCGTCCTTTTCTCCAGGCTAAACAACTCCAGGTCCCTCAGCCTCTTCTCCAAACCCTTCCCCAGCTCCGTTCCCTCCTCTGGACATGCTCCAGCCCCTCATTGTCTTTCTTGTAGTGAGAAGCCCAAAACTGAACTCAGGTTTCGAGGTGCAGCCTCACAGCCTGCCCTGCCTTTTACAATGCCCTTCCAGTCCATCTCTAAATGTGCCTTGTGTGCTTTCTGTGTCTGGAAAATAAAACAAAACCCAAACGTGGTATCTCTACGCTGCAGGGAGATAATTAAGACTAATAATGATCCGTGCCCTACGTGATTTTAAAAACAAAGCACAGCTATTTCTATTTCTATTAGGCTTTTATAAAGCTTTTATAGGCTTTTATGAAGCTTCGAGTTGGCTTTTTTAGATAATTAACTGCAAGCCTCAGGCGACTGGATGCTGATGTTGCACCTTCCAACCAGCCCTACTCTTCCAGCCTGCACAGAGCTCCTCTGGCCAGGGTCACCTCTCCCAACAGTTAACAAAGCACCTCATATGGCCTCTAGGTTTTCCCCACACTTGTGTGAAGCTAATTGCTCTGTGATAACTCAGTGTTCCCATACGGTGTGTCTGCTACTTCTCAGTCCCTGGCAATCCTACTTTTCTGGAGGGAACTCAAGCCTGGTGCTTACCTGGAAGCTGCATTTCTCTTGGCTCCAGCTAAAAGCTTGTTCTTTCCTCAGCTGCATTCGCCCAAAGAATTACATGCAAAAAGGGAAGTAAAACGTGATTGACCTTTGCTTTGGCCAGGAAAAGTGTCATCTGATGTGGAAATTTTAGATAGGCCAAAAGATTCTGCCCCTCTGCTCTGCTCTGCTGAGACCCAACCTGGAGCCCTGCATCCAGTTCTGGAGTCCTCAGCACAGGAAGGACATGGAGCTCTTGGAGCAAGTCCAGAGGAGATGATCTGAGGGCTGGAGCACCTCCCGTACGAGGACAGGCTGAGAGAGTTGGGGCTGTTCAGCCTGGAGAAGAGAAGGCTGCGGGGAGACCCTAAAGAAGCTTCAGTACTGAAAGGGGCTCCAGGAAAGCTGGGAAGGGGCTCTGGATCAGGGAATGCAGGGATAGGACGAGGGGAACAGTTTGAAGCAAAAGAGGGGAGATTGAGATGAGATCATAGGAAGAAATGTTTTGCTGCGAGGGTGGGGAGGTCTCCTGGTCTCCACCACTCACCATACCCTCAGCTCTTGGGCTACCACTTGCTGGCGAGACTGGGACAGGGAAGGAGATTTTTGCTGATACGCACCTGACACATTATTTATAAAGCACTTGTGTATTTGAATGAGGAAAAAGGTTTTTAATTATTCTGCAGTAACTAATTAGGTTTGACCAGTCTGCACATGAGAGTAAGAAGGGCATCACTGTTATAACCATTGGACATTCTGCTTCACCGTTGAGAGGATGATTCTACAGCACCTGTGAAGTAAGACCTTTCATCCCACCAGGAAAATAAAAGAAGAGTTATTCTCTGTGTAGCTATGAGAAGAAACATCTCACATTTGCTGCTGTCATAGGGTTGTATTCTCCATCTGAGGAAAATAAGGTATCAAAGTCCTTTCTGTAAGAATGCCTCTTATAAGGGAACTGGAGAAGTTAAAAGAATAACTGTTAGCTATGACCCACCAATCAAATGTCTTCTGAGATCAGCTAAACCATGCAGGAAGGGAGGCAGGCGACGTGATGGGAAGGTTAGTCTAGCACTGCAGCCTATTTCCCATGGGAAAACATCCCCAAAGCACAAAAGCTTCTGCCTTGGAGGGGATTGGGGTGGGGTGGGATGGGATGGGATGGGATGGGCATGGGCATGGGCATGGGACTGGGACTGGGATGGGATGGGATGGGACTGGGAATGGGGCTGAGCATGGGCATGGGCTGGGGATGGGCTGGGACTGGGGATGGGCTGGGATGGGATGGATGGAACTGGAACTAGGACAGAGAAGGGCTGGGCTGGGACTGGGTATGGATTGGGGATGGGTATGGATTGGGGATGGGGATGGGGATGGGGATGGGGTTGGGGATGGGGATGGGGATGGGGATGGGGATGGGGATGGGGAGGGGGAGGGGGATGGGAATGAGGATGGGGATGGGGATGGGGATGGGAGTGGGTCTGGGATGGGACTGGGTCTGTGACGAGACTGGATCTGGGCTTCACTGGACAGGGACTGGGCTTGGAATGGGAGTGGGAGTGGGAGTGGGAGTGGGAGTGGAGCTGGCATTGGGATTGGGATTGGGATTGGGATCGGGATTGGGATTGGAATTGGGCTGGGGCTGGGGCTGGGCCTGGGCCTGGAGCTGGAACTGGAACTGGGGCTGGGGCTGGGATTGGGGTTGGGATTGGGATTGGGCTGGGACTAGGACTGAGCCTGGGGGCTGGACTGGATTGGGCTGGGCTTCCCAGTGGCCGAAACAGTAGAGGCTTCTGCAGCCTGACCCGGATAATTCAGCTCCACAGCCACAAACACCTCTGTTGATGCCTGCCCATCTCTGCTTTGCTCTGTGGATGGCAATTTCATAGTTTCTAAGCATTTTGGTTTGAATTCAGTCAGGTTGTAAAAATATTCATGTTATCCCTAGCTCAGATGTTGAAACCGAATGTCAGTTTGAAGCCGAAACCCAGAATTATTCTGTGAGAAAATGCTAAAAAGAGGTTCTTCAAACTTTTTGTCCAAAAATAAAATAAACATTACAGGGAGGCAGTTTGCTCCTGCAAGCGCCTGCGCTCTCGGCAGCCCGGCTGGCTGTGCCCACGGCCGGGTCCAGTGTCGCTGCCCACCTGGCAGCTCAGGGCTTCACCAGGAGTTGAGAATATTTGTAACCTCACGCATGCTGACTGCCAGGGGACCCTCAGCTCCCTTCCCCTCCCTTCCTCCCTCCGTGCCCTAGGTGATATTCTCACACAGCAAGAGCTTAGATATGCAGACTCCGGAGGTTTATAGACCAGAAAGCAAATACAAATGCCAACAATTATTATTTGAACCTCTCCAAATCTGTAATCCAATAACATGGATTTAAGAAATAGTAATTTATTTTATCAGGCTTCACAGTGAGGCTGATTTTTTCCCTCTTTAGACTCACTGTGGAGTTACCTCCTGCTTCTGCCAGGGTCTGGTGCCACAGGCGTCTGGGTTTGCTGTGTCTCCTGCCCACACAGAACTGGGCTGGGTGTGAGCCCCGCTACCTTGGACATGTCCACTTGCCCTTAGACCCAGCTTTCTGACGTTGCAAACCCCAGTTCCTATAAGGCAATCCCATTTTCAGCAAGCACTGACCAGTCACCAGCACAGGATCCTGTCCCCGGGAGAAGACCCAGGCGAGAGGGATGCTGCCTGCCTGGCTCTGGGTGCAGCCTCTGCCTTGAAAAGGTGAGGCCAGCAGCTCCTCCGTGCAGCCCGTGCCCATGTCCAGGCACCAGCATTTCCATCTCGCATGGGAAGCTGCAATTATGCTGCCATCACTTTTGTAGTTAGTGCTGGCTTCGCTGCGCCTGCGGTGTGCTCCAGTGAAGCCTTCCTTGCTTCTGTTTCTGGGTCACATCCTTAATCTCCCTTATCAGGTTGCATCTATGTTTTTAATTGAATGCCCTTTGCTTAGCTGGTGCATTTCTCTCACCTGCATCCTCCCTGGCAGAAACGTGGCTTCTTCCTGCACGTTTGCATGCTGAGAGCTATTACCGTGCCCACTACAGCTGAGAGCAGTGTATAAAAATACTGGGGTTTGGAGAGGATGTGTAGATTTTGGGTGCATGGTTTTAATTAGAAAATGACATTTCTAAGCCTTTGGCTGCCAAGCAACAAGCATCTCAAAAATGATCTCAGTTGTGCTACGTAGGTACCCAGTGTCCATCCTCGCTGCTGTATTTAAAGCCTCAGAAAGGGCCACCTCACCATTCATGGCATAGGCACTCATTGGTGGTTAAGTTAGCAATTAAGCTAGATGGAAACCAAGGCAGAGCAGCTGAGCCAGGACCTTGTCATCCCCAGCACTGCTGGAGTAGCAGAGCTTTGAATGTAAAATGATGTGGGAATTAAATTTGGTATTAGAGCCAGTAGGAATCTCTGGAACTACAGGCTGAACCCTGGCTGAGTGGACCCTGGTTGCTCTGTGGGTCAAGCCCAGGACTTCCACAGCCTGAGGACCTGACTCCTTGTTCAGTGGGCAAACAGGAGGACGCAGCCAGATCCCGGACCAACAAGATGTAGCAGGAGGCAGGAGCACAGAGATGCTTGCGCAGCTCTGGAGGTTCAGCCATGCAGCCTCCCTGGACTCCTGCTTACAGAACAAGCAGTTTCCTCCTTATCATTCCTTTCTGGAAGAGATACTTGCCTCGAATTAGCTGACTGACTCACTGCACTCTTCGCAAAACAGTGATTTGTCCTTTCTTGCTTGCAGCACCTCCTCAAGAGCTCTTCAGACAAGCAGGCTCCAGAGGAGAGCAGCAGAGACTGTCTCTGGGAGCAAAGCCCTACAAGCTCTGGGCCATCCTGCAGGATGGAGGTCCTGATGGACACAGCTCCCCTGCACAGCCCCTGGACCTCTGCCCTGCTCTGGCAGGAGAAGGGCCGTAGCTTTGGCTGCTGGGTGAAGCTGCTCCCTGCTCAGCAGATACAGCGCTGCCGGCTGTGATGGGAGCGTGGCAGCAGGATGAGCTCCTGAGCACTGGAAGGACGGCTGAAGCTGTCTCATTCATTTCCCTCTTCCTTTCCTGGCACAGATTCATTTTCCATATAACATTGCTCAGACCTTTGCAGGTACTAACTATGCTGGTATCTCTTGAGGAACAGCTGGAAGCTATCATAAACTCTTTCCTCATGCTCAGGCTTTGGTTCCTGCAGTAAAAACATGCAGTCACACTGGGACAGACTGACAGCCCGGCTGGTCCAACACTCTCTGTCCAGGTCATGCCAAACACTCCCAAGGAAGGCATTATACGCTTTTAATGTGCTTAACTGTGAGTCCTGGATCCCAGCTGGCCAGCAGCTCTTGGTCAGCAGCAGGACATCTGCTGTCCCTTGTTTGCTTCCCTCTCTGGCCTCTTCTCCATAAGGACCTAAGCTCCTTTCTGAATCTTACTAAGCTCTTTCCTTCAGTTTTATCTCATTACTGCTCAGCCCTGGCATCTCTTCAGATAACTAGATAGGTCCTTAGACTCTCAGCCCTACTCTGCTCATTGCTTGGTTCATCTTGCATTGAGTTGAAATGAGTGCATCGCAAACGTGAGAAAAAGAGTCTGACTTTTAGTCCATTTATTTAACTTTTCAGCATATTCAGTTCTTGATGTGCCCTCTTTCACCTGCTCTCTCAGGTAGGGCAGAGGATAACTTTTATTTCAAGATACCATAAACTATAGATGATGCATCTTGTCTATGGGGAACGTGTCTCTCCTCAGGTGTGCTGATGGTCTCCAGCTCGTTCAGGCAGAGTAAGACACCATCTGCCTGCGGGTGCCCGTGAAATAACCATCCCATCCACCCTCAGAGAGAACGTGGACTTCAAGCCTCCAGTGAAGCCACATTGCCTGGAATGAACCGTTACCTGATTAGGAGGAATTTTGTGACAATGGGCAGCAGAAGCTGGTCTGACAGACCATTCCTCCTTGGTGAAACAGCCTTCATAAGCACTGCCACTCAAGACCAGGGCAGGGACAGTGGGAGATACAGAAAGCACAGGAAGACTCAGGCTAAGGTTTTAAGTGTGAGGTGGAGACAACAGGCTGTTACTCACCAGCATGTGTTTTCAGAGAGGAGAAGAGCTAACAGATGATCAAAGCAAACCAGGCCTGCCCTCTGCCCAGCTGGGAGGTGCAGGAGGTCTGCACCCCTGACCTTTTAGAGCCCACTGAAGATTTTCAGGCCTTTCACCCCTCAGTGATCTCCAGAAGATCTGTGGCACCCTCAACATGCAGTGGGGTCATAGCATCTTGTTGGCAGAGCCACATCAACTCAGAGCTTTGGGATCTTGGGGGATGCCAATCCATCCTGTGCCCAATGCATTTTCCCTTTTATGTATCTCCAAGTGTCTGAGAGCACTGAGTTCTGGACTCCACATGCCAAAGGCTGCTTCCCTGCAATGTCCTCCTCTAGAATCCTAGAACAGTTTGGGCTGGAAGGGACCTCAAAGTTCATCCAGTTCCAACCCCCCGTGGGCAGGGACACCTTCCACTGGATCTGGTGGCTCAAAACCCCATCTAACCTAGCCTGGAACACCTCCAGGGATGGGGCAACTACAACTTCTCTGGGCAACCTGTTCCTGTGTCTCTTCTTACTCCCCATGCTCTAAGTCAGTTATGTTGTTTTGGTTTTTTTCAGGATCCTACAGACTCAACAGCCCTGATATTGCTTTGTGTGTGCTCAGCACTGCATCCACCACTCTACACCACTACCTTACTTACTCCTTCTCCTCTGGCCTCCCTCTCCATATATTGTCCTCTGGTCCCTCCCCAGCTTGGCTTGCTTCCCGTGTATCTCTTCTATTGACAGTGAATGTTTGGTCCAGCATGACTGAAACGTTCAGTGGCATCTTTGACAAATTCTGTCAACCTTGGAGACTGAAGCAATCCAGTGCCTGAGGACTTGCTTCTGCTTAACAGCAGAGAGTTACAAGGTACGTTCAAAGGCTGTCCTGTGGACTGCAAAGCCATCCACCAGCTAAACTTCCAGGAGGATAAAACATGAAATAGAGGGTATGACCAGGGTGGCTTTTGTTCTCAGACACTCCATGTGTCCATTGCTCATACAGTGTCACAGTGCACAACCCAAAGTCAAGCCAGCTCCTTGACTCAAAACTGTTCCCTTTGGATTTGGCTCTTCTTTCTCCTCCCTTAATGACTCTGTTCCCCTCAGCAAATTGACCTCCCACACAGCATCCTGCCGCTATCTTCATAAAGGATGATAGAGATCCTGTTTTGTCAACCCTGCTCCTCTTCTGTTCTGTAGAGATAAATCTCTGCCATTCTGGTGGGACCCTCCTGGATCCCTTTGCCTTGTCCCCTCCCTCCCATGGGGACAGCCTCCCTACACCCTCCCTCTGCTCTGCTCTCTCCCCAGCCTGTTCCAGGGCCCCTCAGGCTTATGGCACAAGCATCTCTAAGCCTGGAGAAACCCCCTCAGATTGCTGCCCCATCTCCCCCAGGCCTTCTCTTCCTCCACCTCCATATTCACACTGTCTCTGCCTTCTGTCCCATTTGCTCTGCACAGAGTCCTGTGTCCAGGTTTCCCATGATGGTTTCAAAGCTGTGTTCAATCTTCATCTTTGATCTTTCTCCTGGCCTCCACATATTCAGCCACACTGGCTTAGAAAGCTGGTCCTTCTGAGCTTCTCTGATGTCCTCCCCTGGTTTTCTGCCTGCCTTCCTCATCACTGCTTCTCTGCCTCTTTCTTACACTCGCCTCCCCTCTCCTCCTGGTGCCCACAGCATCCTGTCCTTCAGCCCTTTCTCTCCTTTCACACATGGTCTCTGGGTAATCTCCACCACCCACTGATTTCAACCACTATCTCTCTAGTGACTCTCAGATCTACCCCTCTGCACCAGACGTCTTCCCAAAAGCATCAGCCAGCTTGGATGACGTTTCCTGGTGGAGATCTAAGCCCATCAGCCCAATTTCAGCACAGTGAGAGAAGAGTTTGTCACCTCTCACCAGCCTTCCCTGAGCAGACCAGACCTCCGTGCTGCATTGCTTTCCACCACTTTGAGCTTGGCTCCCTCATCCCAGCTATGCCTGAGTCCCACATATTCTCTCCACACACAGCTTCCAGATAAAGACTTTCATAAGCCAAGCAAGTTGAGGGAGGGGATTCTGCCCCTCTACTCCACCTGGAGTCCTGTGTCCATTTCTGGAATCCCCAACATAAGAAGGATACGGAGCTGTTGGAACGACCCCAGAGGAGGGCTACAAAGATGATCCAAGGGCTGTAGCACCTTCCATATGACGACAGGCTGAGAGAGCTGGGGGTGTTCAGCCTGGAAAAGAGGGAGACCTTATAGCGACCTTCAAGTACCTGAACGAGGTTCCTGGAAAGCAGGGGAGGGACTTTTTAACAGGGGCATGGAGTGACAGGACAAGGGGGAATGGCTTTAAATTGAGAGGGGGAAGATTTAGACTAGACGTTAGGAAGAAATTCTTGATTATAACTATGGTTCTTCCAGCAGTCCTGGCTGACTGGGAAAGCTCCACTGGACTGGAGGCTGGGTGACGTTGTGCCCATCTACAAGAAGGGTCGCAGGGAGGATCCAGGGAACTCCAGGCCTGTCAGTCTGACCTCAGTGCTGGGGAAAGTCATGGAGCAGGTGATCTTGGGTGCTATCATGAAGCACATGCAAGAGAACCAGGTGATCAGGCCCAGTCAACACAGGTTCACAACAAGCAGGTCTTGCCAAACTAACCTGATCGCCTTCTATGACAAAGTGACTTGGCTGCTGGATGAGGGAAAGGCTGTGGATGGATCTTCCTGGACTTCAGTAAAGTATTTTTCATTTATCATGAGGTTTAACAAGGCCAAATGCCGGGTCCTGCACTTGGGGCACAACAACCCTATGCAGTGCTACAGACTGGGAGAAGTCTGTCTAGAAAGCTGCCTGGAGGAGAGGGACCTGGGTGTGTTGGTTGACAGCCGACTGAATATGAGCCAGCAGTGTGCCCAGGTGGCCAAGAAGGCCAATGGCATCTTGGCTTGTATCAGAAACGGCGTGACCAGCAGGGCCAGGGAGGTTATTCTCCCTCTGTACTCGGCACTGGTGAGACCGCTCCTCGAATACTGTGTTCAGTTCTGGGCCCCTCACCACAAGAAGGATGTTGAGGCTCTGGAGAGAGTCCAGAGAAGAGCAACAAAGCTGGTGAAAGGGCTGGAGAACAGGCCTTATGAGGAGCGGCTGAGAGAGCTGGGGTTGTTTAGCCTGGAGAAGAGGAGGCTGAGGGGTGACCTCATTGCTCTCTACAACTACTTGAAAGGACGTTGTAGAGAGGAGGGTGCTGGCCTCTTCTCCCAAGTGACAGGGGACAGGACAAGAGGGAATGGCTTCAAGCTCCGCCAGGGGAGGTTTAGGCTAGACGTTAGGAAAAAATTCTTTACAGAAAGGGTCATTGGGCACTGGAACAGGCTGCCCAGGGAGGTGGTTGAGTCACCTTCCCTGGAGGTGTTTAAGGCACGGGTGGACGAGGTGCTGAGGGATATGGTTTAGTGTTTGGTAGGAACGGTTGGACTCGGTGATCCGGTGGGTCTCTTCCAACCTGGTTATTCTGTGATTCTGTGATTCTGTGATTTGACGCAGTTTCTCACAGCATTCTGCTTGAGAAACTGTCACCTCTGGCCTGGCCAGGCGCACACTCTCCTGGGGGGGAAACTGGTTGGCTGGAGGGCCCAGAGAGTGGTGGGAAATGGAGTTAACTCCAGCTGGAGGCCAGTGACAAGTGGTGTCCCCAGGGCTCAGTGCTGGGTCCTGTTCAATGTCTTTATCAATGACCTGGCTGAGGGGATCAAACGCACCCTAAGTAAGTTTGTGGATGACACTAAGCTGGGTGGAAGTGTGGATCTGCTGGAGGGTAGGGAGGCTCCAAAAGGATCTGAACAGGCTGGATCCATGGGCTGAGACCAATGGGATGAGGTTTAACAAGGCCAAATGCCGGGTCCTGCACTAGGGGCACAACAACCCTGAGCAGCTACAGACTAGGAGAAGTCTGTCTAGAAAGCTGCCTGGAGGAGAAGGACCTGGGGGTGTTGGTTGACAGCGACTGAACATGAGCCAGCAGTGGCCCAGGTGGCCAAGAAGGCCAATGGCATCTTGGCTTGGATCAGACACGGCGTGGCCAGCAGGTCCAGGGAGGTTCTTCTCCGCCTGCACTCGGCACTGGTGAGACCGCTCCTCGAATCCTGTGTTCAGTTCTGGGCCCCTCACCACAAGAAGGATGTTGAGGTTCTGGAGCATGTCAGGGGACAGGACAAGAGGGAATGGCCTCAAGCTCCACCAGGGGAGGTTCAGGCTGGACATCAGAAAAAAATTTTTCACAGAAAGGGTCATTGGTCCCTGTCAGAGGCTGCCCAGGGAGGGGGTTGAGTCACCTTCCCTGGAGGGGTTTAAGGGACGGGCGGACGAGGTGCTGAGGGACATGGGTTAGTGATTGATGGGAATGGTTGGACTCGATGATCCCGGAGGTCTTTTCCAATCTAGTGATTCTGTGATTCTGTGATTCTGTGATGAGGCCCTGCCCCAGGTTACCCATGGAGGTTGTGAATGCCCCCACCCTGGAGGTGTTCCACGCCTGGTTGGATGGGCCTTGAGAAGCCTGGTCTGGTGAGAGCCGTTCCTGCCCATGGCAGTGGGGCTGGAACTGGATGATCTTTAAGGTCCCTTCCAACCTAAACTATTCTATGATTCTATATGAATTCCTCCAGCTAAAAGGCTTGCCTGGGCTCAAGTGTGATGCTGTTTGGTTACTGCTGCACTCTTTTCTCTGGCCTGACAACAGCAGCATCCATGTTAAGGAATACTCATCACACTGGTTCCTGGAAAGATGATTTCCCCTTCGCCTTGAATGAGCCACCTCTTCCTGTGCTCCCTTACTGTTCCCTCCTTTCCCACTAGCAACTGGAGCCATTTCTCTTCACTTGGAAAAGCCTCTCCAGCTGCCTGTGGCTCTCCTGCTAGTGTCCAAGTCCCGTTGTGACTCCTGTACACCTGAGAAGTGTGGTTTGGGGCTATTTGGCAGACAAACCTCCCCAGCTGTCCTTCATTCTTGCTACCTCTCCTTATCCCACCATCCGTTCCCTCCCCATGGGATTTGCTGGGTGGCTAACTGGAAACACAACAGAGGAGCATTCCAGTCTGCCAGGGCTGCTCTCCATCACCCTGGGCACTGCCCCTGGCTGTAGACTTCTTGGGACACTGAGTATGATTGTTGAGGAGCATGCATACACTCATAGTAAAATTAGTAATAAACAGCATTATTCATGCCTTCACCTGAATTTCCTTTCCACTTGGGGCTGACATAAGGCTTGGGAGGGCTGTTAGAATAGGCAGGATGATGAAAAAGGCATTACCCCTCAAAGCCAAAAGATTACAGACCGGCTGGTCACAGAATCACAGAATGGTTTTGATTGGAAAAGAGCTTTAAGATCATCAGGTCCAACCACTGATCCAGCCCTGCCAAGTCCACCACCAGACCATGTCCCCATGTATGACATCCACTCATCTTTTAAGCATCTCCTGCCACTGGGATCTGGAAGCCTTTTTGCCTTTGACAGAGATGAAATGTTCTTTGCCTCAGGAGCAGTGTGGTGTCTTTTGAAGTAGGCCATTCACTGAGCTTCTGCTCTCTTTTGTCCCCACACCTCTGGGCCCCAGATTCCATCATTGACAAATAACCTGCCAAATTCCAATTTGAGAAGAAAAACCACTTTGAAGATAATAGGCATTTAGAGAGTGGGGGGTGGAAGCACACAGGTAGCCTTCATCGCCCTGCAAAGGGGGGCAGGCACCTTTGAGACTTGGGAGAGGAGAGTGCCTGGGTTGGGAAAGACTTCAGAGGGTGCAGAGAGCACTGTGGGTCTCGTTGTTCCTCTCTGCTTGGTCATTCCCCCTCGGGGATGTACTGAATAGTCAATTCTGTATTCAAGGCTCTGAAGGCAGCTGCACTTTTGCTGAATCTGCTACAGGAAGGGAAAAAAAAAAATCTGTATATTTCCATTTTCCTTAAAGAATGAAGCCTCTTCCCCAGAAAGCCAAGCTCTCCATTTGCAAAAGCACCTGGGCAAAGCAATGAGAAAACGACCATGACAGCAGCTCAAAGCATCTTGTACCTATCCTTCAATTCTCCCCCTCTGCCCCACCCTGGTGAGACCCCACCTGGACCCCTGTGTTCAGTTCTGGAGTCCTCAGCACAGGAAGGACATGGAGCTGTTGGAGTGAGTCCAGAGGAGGCCATGGAGATGATCTGAGGGCTGGTGAACCTCCCGTATTAGGTTGTTCAGCCTGGAGAAGCAAAGGTTCGAGGGAGACCTTAGAGCAGCTTCCAGTGCTGAAAGGGGCTCCAGGAAAGCTGGGGAGAGGCTCTGGATCAGGGAGTGCACGAATAGGATTGGCGGGGGACAATTTTCAGCTGAAAGAGGGAAGATGGAGATGAGATCTTCAGAAGAAATGTTTTGCTGTGAGGTTGGGCCCAGGCTGCCCAGTGAAGTCATGGCTGCTCCACCCCTGAAGCTGTTCCAGGCCAGGTTGGCTTTGAGCAACCAGATCCAGTGGGAGGTGTCCCTGTCCGTGGCTGGGCCTTGGAACTCGATGGGCTTTGAGGTCCCTTCCAACCCAAACCATTCTATGATTGTATGAAATGACCACTGCTTGGGTCTCTGAACACCTCACTTTCTCATGGGGCAGCCCTGGGCAGCCGTCCCAGGTTCATGAATCGATCACCTCTGAAACCACAGATGCTTGAATTGATTGAGGCCGGGCTGCGGATCCTTGGCATGGGGAAGTCCAAGAGCCACTGAGCTGGCCCACCTGCATGGACCCATCGGCTCAATGTACGAAGCAGCTCGTTGTTTGTCCTGCACATCAATAGAGGGGCTGTTCCCCTGGAGAGGTTCCTCAGCTCTCCTCAGGAGAGGACTGTGACGGTCAGGAAGATGAAGCAGTGGGAATGCCTTCCACTCAGATTGGAGCAAAGCATCCTAAGAAGATGAGAGAAAGTTTGAGGAGCAGCACATTTACCTGCAGCCCAGCGCTGGCTGCCAGGCCTGGTAAGTCCCCTGCAGCCCATGGTGAGCTGGTGGCTGGGAAGACATGTGCACAAGAGAAGAAGTGAACAGTTGAGACTAATTTGTGCAAGGCTGTAAATGAAAATCACTGTGGCAGATGGTCAGTGGATTATTTTCCAGAGGGTTAAACAAGACCCAGATTAGGAAAAGCCAAGAAACTTTGAAGTGGTGTACAGAACATTATCCTGGGGCTCAGGACACATGGAACCCGGTGCCTTTTGAGGGGTCCTGGCTGAGCCGGGGAGTGGAGGAGCCCTGGCTGAGGCTGAGGATGGCAAAGCTGAGAGGCTTCAACGGCAGTTATGGGGCCAAAAGTGCAGGTTGGCAACACAGGTAAAAGGTGTCCCTTGATCTTTACAGGTCTCTAAAGCCATGCTCCTGGTGGCTGGTGACCCCTTAGGTGATGTCAGCCCTGACAGGGGAGGTTCAGATTGGACATCAGGAAAAATTTCTTCACTGAAGGGTTTCCCAGGCACTGGAAGAGCTGCCCAGGGAGGTGGTTGGAGTCCCCATCCCTGGAGGGGTTTAGAAGACAGGTAGATGAGGTGCTCAGGTATCTGGTTCAGTAGTGGACAGGTACAGTTGGACTCAATGAGCTCAAAGATCTTTTCCAACTAAATGATTCTGTGATTCCATGAAATGTACCTGCCACTTCCCAGGATTCAGGATTCTATGATTCTGACTTAGAGGAGGAGGACATTGAGGTTCTGCAGGAGAGCCCTGACAGTGCTCTGACCCCTGCATGGGGGCCGTGCCCACCACCTGTATTCCCCAGGCTTTTGCTTGCCCTTGCCACCCTGGCAGCATCCCTGAGTGCTGGGCTGGATGCAAGGGTACCTTTCCACTCTTACAGCATCCCTGGATGCTGGGCTGGATGCAGGGCTCCTTTCCACCCTCATGGCATCCCTGGGTGCTGGATGCCACCCTTGCAGCGTCTCTGGGTGCTGGGTTAGATGCAGGGCCCCTTGTCAGCTTTGTAGCATCCCTGGGTGCTGGGCTGGATGCTGAGCCCTTTGGCACCCTGGCAGCATCCCTGGGTGCTGGGCTAGATTCTGAGCCCCATGGCATCCTGGCAGCATCCCTGGGTGCTGGGCTGGGTGCTGAGCCCCTTGGCACCCTGGCAGCATCCCTGGGTGCTGGGTTGGATGCAGGGCCCCTTGCCACCCTCACAGCATCCCTATGTGCTGGATGCCACCCTTGTAGCATCCCTAGGTGCTTGGCTAGATGCTGAACCCCTTGGCACCCTGGTGGCATCCCTGGATGCTGGGCTGAGTGCCACCTTCGAAGCATCTCTGGGTGCTGGATGCCACCCTGGCAGCACTCCTGGTGCCGGGCGGGATGCAGGATGCTGTGCCAGCCCCGCTCCGCACCCTGCCCTGATTTCCTTGTGGAAATCCCGGAGTCTTCTCCAGATCCAGCTCTGGTTTTGGGGGCAGCCACCTCCCTCTCCCTCTCCCCCTTCCCTCCTTCTGCTCTCCTTCCTCCTCCTCTCCCTCCCTCCTCCTCTCCGCGCTCTCCCGGGGCTCTGGGTACCGCTGCAGCATCGCCACCACCTCCATCCAGGGGCGGAAGGGGAGGGCTGCGGGGGACAAGCTGAATGAATGGGCATCGCCTCGGTGCCGCCGGAGCCTCCGCATAGGGGAGGGGGGCCGGGGCCGGGCCGAGCCGAGCCGGGCCCCCCCGCCGGGGCGCTGCGAGCTGCGGGGGCCGCCCCGCCGCGGGACCGGCCCGGGCACCGCCGCCTCCCGGCCGGACAGGTGAGCCCCGGCTCCGGGGAGAGGGGCTCGGGGAGGGCTGGGGGCTCGGGGAGGGCTGGACGGGGCTGGGAACGGGCTGCGGGGCGCTGGGGAAGGGCTCTAGGATGCTAGAGTCGGGCTGGACGGTGCGGAGCTGCGATGGATGGGGCTGGGAATAGGCTGGGGGATGCTGAGGAAGGGCTCAGGGATGCTGGGGAAAGGCTCAGGGATGCTGGGGTCGGGCTGGACGGTGCTGGGAAGAGGCTGGGTGATGCCGGGGAAGGGCTGGACGCTGCGGGGCTGAGATGGATGAGGCTGGGAATGGGCTAGGGGATGCCGGGGAAGGTCTGGGTGGTGCTGGGGAAGGGCTGGACGCTGCAGAGCTGCGATGCATGGGGCTGGGAATGGGCTGGGGGATGCCGGGGAAGGGCTGGATGAGGCTGGGAATGGGCTGAAGGATGCTGGGGCCAGGTTGCATGATCCTGAGGAAGGGCTCAAGGATGCTGGGGTCGGGCTGGACGGTGCTGGGAACAGGCTGGGTGAAGCTGGGTTTGGGGTGGACGCTGTGGAGCTGCGATGGATGGGACTGGGAATGGGCTGGGTGATGCTGGGGAAGGGCTGGAGGATGCTGGGGCCAGAATGGACAGTGCAGAGCTGCGATGGACAGTGCTGGGGTTGGGCTGGATGGTGCTGGGAAGAGGCTGGGTGATGCTGGGGTAGGTCTGGATGGTGCAGAGCTGTGACAAATGAGGGTGGGAAAGGCTCAAGGATGCTGGGGAAGGGCTCAAGGATGCTGGGGTCAGGATGGACGGTGCTGGGAACTGGCTGGGTAATGCTGGGGAAGAGCCTGAGGATGCTGGTGTTGGGCTGGATGGTGCAGGGATGGTCTGGATGGTGGTGGGGTTGGGCTGGATGATGTTAGGATTGGGTAGAACAGTGCTGGGGTTGGGCTGGATGGTGCAGCGATGGGCTGGATGGTGCTGTGGCTGGACTAGAGGATGCTAGGTCCAGGCTGGATGATGCTGAGGTCAGGCTGGATGGTGCAGGGATAGTCTGGATGGTGCTGGGCTTGTGCTGGACAGGGCTAGGAATGGGCTGGGTGATGCTGGGGAAGAGCTCAAGGATGCTGGGGCCAGGCTGGATGGTGCAGGGATGGTCTGGACACAAAAGACAGTGCTGGGGCCAGGCTGGACAATGCTGGAGCCGGGCTTGATGATGCTGGCGTCGAGCTGGATGGTGCAGGGATGGGCTGGATGATGCTGGGGCAAGGCTGGACAATGCTGGGATCGGGTCTCAATGATGCTGGGATGGGGTCTCGATGATGCTGGGGTCAGGCTGGACAGTGCAGGGCTGTGTTAGATGGTGATGATGCTGGGGTCGGGATTAATGATGCTGGAGTCAGGCTGGACGATGTTGGGTTCGGGATCAGTGATGCTGGGACCAGGCTGGACAGTGTGGAGCTGGATGGTGCAGGGCTGGGCTGGATGGTGCTGGGGCTGGGCAAGAAGGAGTTAAGTGGCTGCAGGGCAATGGACTCTGAGACTGTGTGTGTGTGAGGTCCAGCACCCATAGGGTGTGTGGCCCATCATATCCCGCTAGTGGGCAGGGAGCACGGGGCAGTGGGAGGCCGAGGAGTGCAGGTTGCAGCATGTTGGGGCTCCACGGCTGCGCAGGTTGGGTGCGAGAGCCCCAGCAAAGCCTGGCCCCACCACGGTTTCCCTGGGAGCCACATTGCGCTTCCATGTGTGCGTGCGTGTGCGAGAAGCCCAGGCTGAGCATTTGTGCGTGTGTGGGGGATCCACTGCGGAGCCGGCGTGTGCGTTTGTGCCTGGGTGTGAGCTCCACAACACGCCTGTCGCTGGGAGGGATGCAGAGCTGAGCGTGTTCCTGTTTCCGCGTGCGTGCCAACCGCATTAAGCCTCTGTGTGGGAGCAACCCCGAGCTCAGCGTGCGTGTGTGCACCCTGGTGCATGCGTGTGCCCTGTTCAGGCTGCGCACGGTGCATGCACGCTGGTGGATCGGTCACCGATGTGTGGCTGCAGGATGTGTGCGTGTTAGGGGATGTAGGGGTGTGCCCGGAACATGCAAGTGTGATGGAAGGTGCAGGCACGTGTGGGGAAAAGCGGAGAGGCTCGGGGAGATGGCGAGCACCCATGTGCCAGGGCAGCTGACTTCCTCCACAGGCAGAGGGACTGCATCTGATGGGGCTTCTGACTCTGAGAGAGAGGGGCTGCTGGCTTCACCCCGGCACCGAAGGTGGCCCCAGCCACGCCGTGCATCCCGGGGTGGGGAAAGGTAGAGCTCATCTCTGCCATCCCTTCCACCTGGCCCTGAATGTCCTCCTCAATGGGGACGGGTGTCAGTGCTGTGCTGCGCGTGCGGGAAGGCAATACAGAGGCAGGGTGGCCAGCCTGAGCCTCAGCCCTCGCTGCCTGCTGGATTTTGCCTAAGGAATAGTACTCCTGCTCTGCCCCAGCTCCCACAGAGCCAGAGGGGCTGTGGGGCAGTGGAGGCGGCTGGCAGCGAGCGGCAGCGCGTGGCAGGGCAGCACCCTCTGGTCCCCTGTGGACACCTGCTTCCTGGTGCCCCTCTGGCTGTAGCGATGGATGGTGTGGATCCTCAGGTCATTACACTCGCGTTACACATTTGGAAGGGCAGACAAGTGTCCCCCCCACATGCTGGTCCCCCTCCAGGAGAGAGTTGCCACCCAACAAACTCTCCTACGGGCTTTGATGCAGTTAGGAAGCCCCAGTCCAGGCTGTGAACCAGGCAGGAGTGGGATTTAGAGCCTCGTTGCCATCATTTCGACTGGAGTTTGACACCGCCGTGCCTTCAAGGATCTGAACCTTTGTGACCTTCCTGACACCGTGCCACCATCCCGGACTAGGGCTGGCACCTGCTGCACCCTGAGTAGATGCAGCCATGCAGATGCGCAGGGGCTGGTGGCCCACAGGACCGTCTTGGAGTGCTTCTTGCAAAATGGACTCTTGGAGCCTTGCGAATCCGCCTCCGACTGCTTCTTCTCTGAGGAAGCACAAAACAGAGCCAGCCCAGAGGCTTCCTGCGGGAAGCTAACGCCTGGTCGGAGCTGCCACTCCTGCTCCTGAGACAAGGGGCTGCTTCTTACGCCGGCAGGAAAATGGGGCTTTTCCAAATCCGAGCTCGGCAGCTGGTGTGTGCAAGCCCAGGTCTGATCTCTGCAGCAGCTCAGCTCCTCTCAGTGTCCATGACGTACCGGTACAGTTTGAGGCACGGCTGCAAGTGGTGATGGAACAGAGCAGCACAAGGGAAACCTGCCACTCTGCAGCAGGAGACCTCTGCACCTTCGTACCCCATCTCACCAGCCCAGTAAGCACCAGGCTGAATTTCACCCTTGGAGCATAAACATCTGGGAAGCCAGCAAAAGTAAATCAAATAAACATCAATAGTAATTGGAGGCTCGTTTTGAAATTGGTTTGATACCTGTGTGCCTCCCAGGCAAGCTTTTCTCTTGTTAACCATTGTGCATCTTTGCATGAAAAGTGAGCCTTGATTTTCAGGCTGGGTAATAGCAGCACAGCATGGAGAGAGATGAACACGCTGTGTCCCCTCTAATCTGTCCACAATCAGGTTTCTCTGAGCACTGAGCCGCTCCTGCCGGCTCATTCAGAGATGAATAGTCCTGGATCCAGATGGCAGCCTGCTTTCCTCAGTGCCCGCATCATCCCTTTGCCATCCGCAGAGGAGGGGAGCAGACTGTGAGAAGTGTCCCCAGGAGGACCCCCTGTGCCACCACAGCCGCCTGCGTCCCTGGTTTTGCTGCCCATGGCTCTGGCTGGAGTCATCAGCTTGTGCTTAGCGGCATCAGCCACAGGCAGGGCAGCACCTGGTTGCCAGAAGCTGCGCTGACTTCCGATTTGCTTTTGGACAGGGTTCAAGGCGCTGATTTTGAGCCTGAAGCTTGGCACGGTTTTAACTCTTGCCATCTTCCAACCTGGATCCGTCACACCCAGGGCTGAAGCAGCAGCTGGCCGAGCGCTCTGGGCAGCCGTGCCTGGGGCTGGAGGCAGCAGGAAGCCCCGTGCTGTGGCTCTGTAGCCAGGAGCAGCCTTTTTTGTGCTCTTGGACCACGGTGAGGTGTGCCGAGTCACCTTAGATCAGTCTGAGACATCACCCACCCTCCCTGTGAGGAGGTTGGGCTTAAGGAGGGGTCTCCAGTCTGTGTTTACTGGCAGCAAAGAGGTTGCAGGGGAACCATATGCCATAGCTGGGATGATTGGAGTGACTTGTTTTGGGAAGGCAGCTTGCTTGACTAGTCTTCTTTTTGGGGGGGTATGGTTAGATTTATGCAGAACAAATGGCAGCGAAGATTCAGTTCCTCTGCTTGGGGATGTGAGGGAGGCCTGTGGCTGGGCCTTGCCAAAACCTGGTGATGTGACAGCAAAGCTTTGTTGAACCCACGCTTCCTGAGATCTCCCCAACCTCTTCCAGCTTGGACTTGGTCAGTCTCCCCTGCCTGTGGCGTAAGATTGACAATGCTTTGCAGGAGATACTGTATTTCACACTCTGTATCTGCTTCCCTGCCTGGTTTGGGAGCTGGGTCTGTGGGTAGCCTTGCTGGCTACAGGCACCATGCAACCAGCTGCAGAGTTTCCAGTCAGCTCCTTGGGCAACCTCATCTTATGGTTTTGTGTGTGCAAGAGCGAGGGAGCCCGGAGCCCCTTCGTGCTTGCAGAGGCATCGCACAGGGAAAGCTCCCATGAGGCTGAACCTAAGGTGGCCCTCAGGGATGTCAGCCTTTCCCAGCTCTACCAGCTGGCTGATGGGTTTGGAGCTCCTGAGAGCTTTTCCTGAATGAGGTCTGGCTCACTGCAGCGCTTTGCAAAGCTTTCCAGCTGCTTGAAGCAAGCACCGTACGACTTCCAGAGCTGTCACGGTGATCGCCGTGGGTTTGTATCCCGCTGGGGATGTGGGGGGCTGTGACAAGCAGCCACAAACCACCACTTCTGCCTACAGGATCGTGTTGATGTCCCCTGGGTCTGGCTTCTGCATTCCATGGGGAGCGTGCACCCTTTGCGCATCCCATGGGTGATTCTCACATCAAGAGACCCTGTTCCCTCGGGCCCCCAGCAACTGCCTTTGGGTTTGGCGTCCCCTTTTATCTCCTGTGCTGCCCATAGAGCAGTTGGTGAGGAGTTGGAGGAGCCCTCTGCAGGAGGGACCCAGGAGCTTTGAAGAAAGGTGTTGACACTTCTAGGTGGGCAGAGGTCTGGCCTGCAAGCAGGGAAGGTGGGTGGCAGATCTGCGTGTGCACGTACAAGGCAGGAGTGCTAAAACTGCTCAGCGCTGGCTTAATCTGTGCCCAGGAGGAGCAGCATGAGACCCATGAGGAGTGTCATCAAAGTCCCCTTACATCAACTATTTAATATCCAAATCCCTCAGCCATTTGTATTAATGTGTCTTGGCAGGACAGGGGCCACCTACACAATTTCCCTTGCAAGGTGACAAATGGGTGACAACCCCTCCCGGCTCAGCGCCACAGTGGTGCCTGCCTGGTACCACTGAGGTGCTCACACCCTCTCCACACCTCTTGCCCTCATCCCTTTCAAGATGTGGCATTGTATTTTCTTCATCCGCATTGTCTCAGAGCCTTGGTAGAGGAGCTGGTGTTGGAGGTGTGTCACTGATTTCTCGTGTTCAGTGTCCAGGATGGTCCAGCTGATGGCTTTGCAGGGAACAGCTTCCCTCCATGCCATGAGGGCTGGGAAGAACGTGCAGTAAACGTCCCAGGATGTTTCAGGGCGTAGGCTTGTGCCCTGAGAAGCCTGAGTTGTTCTTGTGTGAGACTCCCCTCTGACCTGAGGCACCCTGGGAGGAGGATGGAGACAGGCTGACTATGTCAGGCTGGTTTGAGTCAGACCAGAGAGCTCGGCTGCAGCTGCAGGAGCCTCACAGTTTGCTTTGGGAACATCACAGAATACTAGAATGGGTTGCGTTGGAAGGAACCTGAAAGCCCATCCAATTCCAACCCCTCTGCTATGGGCAGGGATGCCTCCCACTGAATCCAGTTGCTCACAGCCCCATCTAGTCTGGCCCTGAACACCTCCAGGGATGGGGCAGCCACCACTGCTCTGGTCAACCTGGGCCAGGGCCTCACCACTCTCTTCATGAAGAATTTCTTCCTAACATCTAATCCAAATCTTCCCTGTCCCAATTTAAAGCCATCCCTCCTTGTCCTATCACTCCAGGTCCTTGTAAAAAGTCCTTCCTCAGCTTTCCTGGAGCCCCTTTCAGGACTGGAAGCTGCTCTAAGTTCTCCCCACAGCCTTTTCTTCTCCAGGCTGAACAACCTCAGCTTTCTCAGCCTGTCCTCATATGGGAGGTGCTGCAGCCCTCAAATCATCTTCATAGCCCTCTTCTGGTCCCCTTCCAACAGTTCCATATCCTTCTTATGTTGAGGACTCCAGAACTGGACACAATACTCCAGTTGGGATATCACAGAGTGAAGTAGAGGGGGAGAATCACCTCCCTCATCTGGATGCTAATTCTTTCCACCATCTTCCCTCCATCCTCCAGCTCAGCTCTGGTGTCGCTAGGGCTTACACAGCTCTTGCCCCATTCCAACTGACCGTGGTTCTCCTCTGGCGCTGCCCCAGCCCCATAATGTGTCCTTTTGTCCTACACCCTCGGGCAGGGCCAGGCAGCTGCCAATTCCAGGGATGGCAATGACCTTTCCGTCCCCAGGAGGCTGCCAGGACTGGCCCCAAGGTGGGCAAGGGCCACGTCCTACTGCTCCATCAGCAGAGCAGCACCCCCAAGATATTTATAGGCTCAGCAATGTTATTCCCCTGCCAAACTATTACTGAAATAGGCTCAGTGTGTGTCATAGGAGAGAGGATTTTTAATGGCACAGTTTCTTAGCTGCAGGAATGAAGTCGACGCTCCCTCGCTGTTTCCCGCGCCTGATTAATCCTTCATGCGGTGGAGAGGATGTGACCCCCATGGCTCTTCTGGTGCCTCGGCTGGGTGTTTGTGGACTTCGATAATTCCTTGAGATGGGCCCCTCAACCAGGTGTGTATCACCTGTGGCTGCTGGGACCTGCTGCCTCTCACCCTTGCTCAGCTGGACCTGAACCGTGGGGATAAGGGGGCCGCTTGGCAGCTCCTGGTGAGATGCTAGGAGGCACCTGCCAGGAGCAGCCCAGACCCTGGCAACCCCCTCGTGGGCAGCTGTGACTCGGAGCTGGTGTTGGGTATGAGCAGAGGCTGTTTAGGGGGCAAGGTCCCTTTTCCAGCCATTTTCATGTTCTGAACAGTAAGGCAATCTTCCAAACAGTCAGAAAAGCTCAGTTTGGTGTTTTCTAACTATCCCGCCCTCCTTTTGTCTCAGCTGGATGCTGCTGCTGGTTTGGGAAGAGGTCAAAGTCCAGTGAATACTTTTAGAAATGTCTTCAGGAACAGTTTGAGCCGGCCAAAGCACGAAGTATTTCTCAGCCTTTCAGTTTATAAACACTGGTGGGACTCCCTGTCTCATCCCCGCTTGCTGTATGTCTCCAGGATGGAAAAAAACCTTTCCATGCCAGGCGTTAGGTTTGGGTTGTGCTTTCCGGGCAGCATGCTGGATGTCCTGGAGGCTGGAGGTGCACAGACACACAGACCCACCAGAGCACGACAGCCAGTGTCCTCTCCCCCAGGTCAGCATGAGAGGGTGATGCTCACTGAAGGTGAAGGTGCCATCCGTGATGGGCTGAGGGACAGCAGGACTGGACAGGACCAGGGCCACAGATGCTCTCAATGAGCTCTTCAGTCATTTCCTGGAGCTGGCCAGGCATGGAATCCTGGTTCCAATGGTTTGGATGGGTCTGCCTGTAGGATTTGAGTCCTGAAGGGCATGATCGGAGCAGAGCAGCCTTTCTGCTGCCCAGTACAGGAGCAGTGGAGCTCATGGGCTCTGAGCCACGGCGAGTCAAGCCCCCAGTGTGAAGTGAAGATGGGAGGCTCCTGGAGACCAGGGCTCCCCATGTCTGAAAACAGTTGCTGCTGGGACTGAAGGAAGGATGCGAGGCATCAGAGCTGGAGGAGCAGCTGTGGTGGAGCTGCTGACTGTGCAAACTCTGACACCCTGATGTCTCCATTCCTCTGCTTGGAGCTGTGAGCTGGGGAGGGAAATCTTCCCCTCCCATTGCTCCCTGACAGCCTCCAGCACTGCTCACATGTGATGCAGACAGACTTGCTCCTGCGGTCTCTGTGCCCTCTGCCCTGAGGGCTGGTGGTCAAGGGCCAGTGGGCAGGAGCCCAGCACCCTCTCCCCCAGGCCCCTTTGCAGCGCTGCCCATGAAAAGCAGCAGCCAGGCCCTTGCAGAGACAGCTTGGGAACCAATGTGCTCAAGAGAAATGTCCTGCCCACACCACCCAGCCCGTCCTCCTCCCTCCTCCAGTGCTGCTGCCAGTGAGCTTCAGGCTCAGCGCTGTGCCCGGAGCCAGCAAAGCGATGGCATCGTACAGGATGGAGAGACCTGAGGTCCAGGAGAGACAGCCTTGGAGATGCTTCTCCTGTGATGCCATGGGTATCTCCCAGAACTCAGTTCTCCTGCCCATGGCTCTGCAGGCCTCACTTTGCCTCCTGCCAGCTCAGTGTGCTACCTTTTACTGGAGGTTGCTGTGAATGGTGCCTGTGTGGCTCTGGAGGCAGTATCCTTGCCCTGCTCTCCTCCTGCCCACACATCTTCGGCTTCCACTGTGCTGGTAGCCCCCGAGACAGGCTGCCTGGACAGCTGGACCCCTTGTCCTTTCCACCCCCAGTTATTTTCTGGACAATCATTCCATTCCTCTCCCTCTGGTGGCTGCGTATCCCGGGATCAGTGCTGAGCGCTCTCCTCCTCCTCCTTGCTATACTGTCCCTTAGGACAGACCATTCAGCTTGCTCCTCCTCCTCCTTTTCCACCTCATTAATGAGTCTCTTTGCACTAAGAAGTCGTGATAGCTTCTAGGGGACCTGGGAGGACTGGGGAGAGCTGCTGGGAGGCCACCAGCCCAGCTGCAGGGTGTTGCGATGCTGAGTGCCGGGTTTGGGTAGCGCCACGGTTGCCTGAGTGCAGCCTCAGCCCGGGTGAGAGGGCTGCGATAGCCAGTGAGGGTATTGCAGTGACAGGAGGTGGAAGAGTCAGTTTGGGGCAGCTCCCTGCTGCTCTGATGTGGTTTTGCCCCATTTCTGCTGTGCATGGTGCTCCTTACCCTGCTGCAGGGCTTGTCCTTCAGGACTCTCATGGACGGGGGACGCGCAGACCCTTAGGGTGGCCGCCTGGCTCCATCTGCACCGCAGAGCTCCACACAGCCTCTGAGACTTCCCGCGTGCATCTCACAGGAGGCTTCCACCAGCCCCTGGTGGCCTTCAGACCTAGGGGGCTGTGTGTGGGCAGGAGATGTGGGTGCTGAGGAGCCTCCAGCCCCTCACCCAGCAGCCGCTCCCCAGCTCAGCGCAGGCAGGTTGGCAGCAGAGGGGTCTGTCTTGCAGCCTTCCTAATGAAAACTGGACCTTCCAAACACATTTTGTGGGCATTGTTTTAGTTTCCCAGTGTCTCAACACTCTCCAAAACCTGAGAAACAGAGATGGCTTCTTCTCAGCGGGGAGGGAGCTCCTGTTGTCGCTCTCTCACATGTGCACACATGCACGCACACACAGGCTCTTCTTTCTCTTCCTTCCCACTTTCCTCCTCCAAAAGACTTCAAACACTTTCTACAAATGTTTTTTTTAATCCCAAACTGTTGCCTTTCTGCCTTGCTCGCCCTGGCAGCCGCCTGCTTTTCCTCAGGCTCTGCTCCACCAGCGCGTGGCTGCGGCTGCTCCACGGGTGCAACATCCCTGCAGTGGGCACGGCCTGCAGAGGGGGAAGGTGCTGGGGTGGCTGTGCTGGGCTGTCCTGGGGACTCATAGCAAACCTCCCTTTGAATCGCAGAATCATAGAATGTTTTGAGTTCGAAGGGACCTCAAAGCCCATCCAGTCCCACTCCTGCCATGGGCAGGGACACCTCCCACTGGATCAGGGGCTCCAAGCCCCATCCAGCCTGGCCTGGAACCCCTCCAGGGATGGGGCAGCCACCACTGCTCTGGGCAACCTGGGCCAGGGCCTCCCCACCCTCATCATGAAGAATTTCTTCCTAATGTCCGATCTAAATCTTCCTCCTTCCAATCTAAAGCCACTCCCTCTCATCCTATCACTCTGCACTCTTGTAAAAAGTCTCTCCCCAGCTTTCCTGGAGCCCCTTCCAGCCCTGGAAGCTGCTCTAAGGTCTCCCCAGAGCCTTCTCGTCTTCAGGCTGAACAACCGCAACACTCTCAGCCTGTCCTCGTATAGGAGGTGCTATAGGAGGTGCTCCAGCCCTCAGATCACCTCCGTGGCCTTCTGGACCCCTTCCAACAGATCCATGTCCTTGTCATGTTGAGGACTCTAGAACTGGACTCAGGGATCCAGGTGGTGTCTTAACAGAGCAGAGCGGAGGGGCAGAATCCCCTCCCTCCCTGCTGGTCCCACTGCTGTGGATGCAGCCCAGGACATGGTTGGTTTCCTGGCTGTGAGCACACGTTGCCAGCTCATGCAGAGCTTCTCCTCCCCCAGCACCCCAAGTCCTTCTCCTCAGGGCTGCTCTCAATCACATCATTCTCTGGCCTGTATTGAAACCGCAGATTGCCCCAACCCAGGTGCAGGACCTTGCACTTGGCCTTGTTGAACCTCATGAGGTTCGCACAGACCCACCTCTCCAGCTCGTCCAGGTCCCTCTGTGGTTCTAGTGAGGCTCATCTGGTCTCTCACAGTTGTCCTAGATTCAGTAAAGTGCATTGCTCCTGCAAGGTGCTGCAGTGAGGGCACAGCTGCCCAGCTGTTTTCTCCAGGATGCCATGAAGGTCCTGTTCACTAGAAACACCTTGGAAGAAGCCCACAGATGCCACAGCCCTGTGGCAGCCTGCACGCCTCCAGCAGCTGCCCTGCCCTGGGGTACTGGGCTGCGGCGCAGAGCAGGAGCCCTGCTCTCCCTGGGAGGGGGCAGGCTCTGACTTCTGAGTGTCCTGCAGGTGGGGACAGACCCAGGGCCAGGCTGGAGGTGGGCTGGAGTTGAAAAGCCCTTTGTTGTCATGTAGGAAGGGAACTGACTCACTGCTCTCCCGTGCTGTCATAAGCAGATGGATGATTTAATCACCTAGCAACCAAAATAACATCAGGTGAGGAGTGTTTCCTGATCTACTCCCAGCCCACAGCCTCTCCACCAGGCTGGTGGTCAGCGCTGGGCAACCCCCAGCCCTTGGGTTCCCCTGGGATGAGGTTGGCAGGGAGCCCTCTCCTGCAAGCCCCACAAGAGCCAGGTGCAGGGATGGGGTGAAGTGGGGTGCAAGGGGTGAGGGAGGGTCCCCTGAGACCAGCTCATAGAAAGGTCAAAGGCACATCTCCAAACATACAGCAGGGCAAAGTCTCCAGCACCATCTGGGCAGGTTGCTGACTGGAGCATCCAGAAGTCACATACGATGTGAGAGGCTTGTGCCCAGGACCTCCAGAGCACCATGAAGTTTCTGGAAGGTGAACGCAGAGGATGGTGGATGGGATCCTCCAACCTGCTAGCACCCTCTCCTTTGTGTGCACCACTGTGGCACCGGCTCCAAGTGCCCTTTGTTCCTGCCCGATCCCTCTGCCTGGCACCCTCAAACTGGGAGAATAACTGTGGCATCAGTGTTCAATCTGGTTTTTCTCCCATCATGAGCAGAGAGATGTTTCCCTGCCCTGCTCACGCTCATGGCAGAGCCCTGGTGCTGCCAATGCTCTGCTGCCCCAGGTTGCAATTGCCTCCTGAGGACTCCAGCCACTCCCAAAGGCTTTTGGAACACAGCTACTGCAGGTCTGCATGATGGGTTCACTACAACCTCCCTGCAGCAATGTGACGTCCTGCAGCAGGGTCTGAGCTAAGAAGGAAGAAAGCTCTGTTTAATATCTTTGTATTCCAGTTCTGTTCAATATCTTTACCCATGATCTGGATGAGGGAATCGAGTCAGCTTGCGGATGACACGAAGTTGTGCGGGAGTGTTGATCTGCTTGAGGGAAGGAAGGCTTTGCAGAGGGACCTGGACAGGCTGGATTGATGGACCAAGGCCAGTGGGATGGGGTTCAACAAAGCAAATGGCCAGGTCCTGAACTTAGGTCACAACAACCCTGTGCAGCTCCAGCCTTGGGGAAGAGCAGCTGGAAAGATGCCTGTGGAAAGGGCCCTGGGGGTTTTGGGCAACAGCGTCTGAACACAAGCCAGCAGTGGCCCAGGTGGGCAAGGAGGCCACCAGCCTCCTGGCTTGGATCAGCCATGGGGTGGCCAGCAAAAGCAGGGAAGGGATCGTCCTCTTGGGCTCGGTCTGAAATCCTGGATTCAGTTTTGAGCCCCTCACTCCAGGAAAGTCATTGAGGGGCTGGAGCTTGTCGAGAGAAGGGAACAGACCTGTGGAAGGGTCTGGAGAACAGGGGTTGTAGGAGCGGCTGAGGGCCCTGAGGCTCTTTAGCCTGGAGAAGAAGAGGCTGAGGGGAGACCTCATTGCTCTCTGCAGCTCCTGGAAAGGAGGTTGTGACTCTGCTCCCAAGTAACAAGGGACTGGATGAGAGTAAATGGCCTCAAGTTGTGCCGGGAAGGTTTAGGTTGGATATTAGGAAAAATGTCTTCACTGGAAGGGTTGTCAAGCACTGGAAGCATCTGCCTAGAGCACTGGTGGAGTCCTCATCCCTGGAGGCGTTGTGTGGGTGTGGTGCTTAGGGTTTAGTGGTAGAGTTGGCAGTGTTGAGTTAAGGGTTGGACTCCGTGACCTTAGAGGCCTTTTCCAGCCTTAACAATTCTGTGGTTCTGTGATTCTCGACGCTGACTCAGTGGGGCACAGGGGTGTGAGGCCTTGGGTTGTCCATGCCACCCACTCACAGCTAGCTGGAGTCCGTTGCTGCAGTCCTTCACAGCTCCTGGCAGAGATGCAGGTGCAAGGTGGTGCAGTGAGAACTCATCTCTCCAGACCACAAGTTCCAGCACCCTTGTAGGGTTGCCCTGCTGGGCTGCCCGGGGCTGCTTGTTTCCCGAGTGCCTGATGTGGTGCTCAGACCTCGGAGGGGAGGGTGGAATCATTCGCAGCCCTCAGGCCAGCCCAGTATCAGCCAGTCCAGGAGATGGAGGGTGGGATGGAGAGAGGCCACTGGTCCAGTGGGCACTGACCCAGACCCTTTCCCTGCTCCCCAGAAGCCAACATCACCAGGTTTGGAGGTGCAGGCGGTGAGGAGCTGCTGCTCCCCTCCTCCAGCTGCTGAGGCTGAAGGACAATGGGGCCATCGCAGCATTGGACAAGCTGGCCCCAGTGCTGCAGCTGCGGGGGACTGGAGGAGGGCTGTGTAAATAGGGCAGCCCAGCTCCCAGCTCCTCTTTGTGGGACAGAGGCGATATAATTAGATGATACGCCCTGTTCTGTGCACTGTGCTGAGAAAGTCTCTGTGCTGCCGTGGCCCCGGGGAGCCTGGCAGCCCTACTTTGGTGTCACCGCTCGTCCGGGCGAAGGTGAGCCACTTCCAGGTGTTGAGCCCTGACCAGTTTGCTCCCTCCTTGCCTGTGCTGTTCCATGAACCACTGTGTGGTCTCCTTGCTAGAAGACCACATCCCCTCATCTCTGCCATGGAGTTTAGTGGCTTTGGTGGAGCCTGCTGACCTACGAGCTCGGTGAGGTGGTGCTGGCAGGAGCTGAGCATGGATTAGCACCTGCACCCCTGTACACCTGTGGGAAGAAGGGACCAAATCCAGTGCCTGACACAGCAAGACAAGCTGCAGGACACCAGGCTGGCCACTGTGAGCCAAAGCCCCACAGGCAACCTGGGGATGGAGGGGTCCCTCCAAGTCAGGCTCTTAATCTCAGTACTGGGCATCCCAAACTCCATCTGCACTGTCTCAGGAGAGCCTTGTCCCTCCTAACATGCATTAAACCATCCAAGGGTAGCTCCAGAAGCACAGTGACTCATGGTAGGACACATCTCCCTAGTCCTCTGTTAGTGTCCCATTTTGGGGGGAGAAGCCCAGGCCTCCTCTGGCTTGGCCTGGTTCACTTCTGCTCAGTGCCACAGCTCTTCTCCCAACACCCTGCGGAGTTCATGAAATCACAGAATGGTTTGTGTCAGAAAGGACCTCAAAGCCCATCTAGTTCCACCCCTTGCCATGGGCAGGGACACATCCCACTGGATCAGGGTCTCCAAGCCCCATCCAGCCTGGCCTGGAACACCTCCAGGGATGAGGCAGCCACCAGTGCTCCGGGCAACCTGGGCCAGTGGTTGGTTTACAACCACACCACCTACGTGTGTCTGGCTATTGATTTCTGCCCCAGAGTGTTTGTCATATCCCTGTGGTGATCCGTTGACCCTCCTGGAATGGTCCTGCCAGAGAAGATGCTCAGTAGCTATTTGGGAACTCCTGTTTTGTGTTCTGACATCAAAGCCATCAAATCCAGTCATTTTTGTCCCCATCAGCAGCCAATAACGTGTTTGGCCTCCTCACTCCTCCAGATGCTTCCAGCTCCTCCACAGGGATGGGCTCAGACCAAGCACCCACCAGCGCTGTTAGAGTTTCTCTGCCAAGCTCCCATCCTGGTCTGAGGGTGATCAGTGGGTGCTCCCTGCAGCGTTTGCTCTGGGACCATCCCTCATGGTCACCGCACAGTTTGCTGCAGAAACAACTGAGCTCTCTATGAACCAAGGCAAATTTCAGAGAAAGAGAAAAGGAGTCTGTATTCCACAAATGCCTGTTGATGCTGGTTGATGCAGGATATGGAACACTGCTTTAACCTCCCTTTCTCAGAAGGGTGGAAAGGGATGTTTATGTACACAGGCCCAGCACTCGGCTCTTCAGGCTGTTCTCCACAGGAATCAGGTCTGGTCTCCCATCTGAGGAGCAAGGCAAGGATTTGCCTCCCTGCCATCAGAGGACACTTGCCTCAATTGGATGTCTTGGCTGGGAGGTGGTGGCCATCGCCACCAGCCAGAGCAGGTAGCATGGACCAGGTCATCCTGGTAGCCATGTGTGTCCCCTTCAAGCCAGGAATGACCTAACCAGCCGGAGAAAAGAGGAGGGAGAATGGCAGCTGGTTTGACATTTCCCACCCTGGGGACTCCATCAGGGGGTGCGTGGGACCATGGGACACACTGGGACCTTTTCCATCAGAAGAAGGCACAGCACCTTGTGGCTTTCAGGGAAGCTGGGGCAATGAGAGGCCCTGGCTCACCCTGGCTGCTGGTCCTGAGCCGTGCCCTGAGCAGAACAGTGCGAGTGGTTGTGTTGGTGAGCTGGACAGGGGGTGAAGGCAAGATTGTCCTACCTGGCTGCTGGCACAGGGGTGTGTCTGAGAGGACCTTGCAGCAGCCCTTGATGAGGCTCTGGTGCAGGAGGGGCATTAGGAACCCCCAAGTTTTCCTGAACCCCACCATGATATCAGAGAGCTGCTGTCAATGGGGTGAGCAGAGCAGGGATGGGAGTGGGGCTTGGCGCTGCTCCTGTGGTATGTGATATCTCCTGCCCTTGGCAATGCTGCTGGAGGATGGGGTATGCTGGAGGGAGAGGCATTTTTGGTTGGGAAGTCAAAATGATGAGAGACCAAGCCATCCTTGTAGCTGACAAGGACTCCCCCCTGCTCTGCAGCACCCCAGTGGCTCCTGTGTGAAGGCCAGCAAGGGGCACACCAGGTCCATCCCTCCCCTACCTCTGCCCAGTGCTCGGAGCAGCTGCTGGCCCTGAGCAAAAGCCCTCAGAGAACCAACCTGCCTCACCTAGAGGGGGAGAAGCTGTCACTTCTCTTGATACCTTTTAATTTCCAGTGCTATTCCTGTTTTTTCCTCTTTCTGAGGTTGTGATGGGACAGCTTTCTGGTCAGCTTGATGGTTTTGTGTAAGGTTCCTCTGTTTGTCCTCCAGGCAAGGAGGAGGGAGGAGAAAATCCAAACCTGTGGATTTGAGATGATCCTAGGCCTAAAGCAAGCCCTGACTCTCCTGTTTGCCCCAGTGATGGGAAAGGCCAAGTCTGGGAAGGAGCCAGTGAATCAAACCCTGCTCCAAAAGTAACTGGAGCATCAGAAAAATGAATTTCTACTGGCCAAGCCAACAAGGGCGCACTGGAGGCTGGAGAGCAGCTCCAGCGCAACTCCTTCTGCAAGAGCCTGGCCAGCATCCTGTCCGCTTGAGATGAGAACAAGTGGAGGATACGAACACCTCAGTGGCTCTGAGTGCTCTGCTGGCCTGGGCATTGTCATCATTTCCATGAGCAATTTGTTCTGTGCGCACTGTCTGCTCTCCAACAGAGAAAATCCACTGTACATTTGTCCATTGAAATTCACAGTTATTCCAACTTTTAACATAATGGGAATGTGAAATCCTGCCTCCCCTGGAAGCCCAGGCAGCTCGAGCAAGGGGTCACTCTGTTTTTAACTGGCAGGGTGCAGGGTGCTGCGGTTTGGGCAGCGGGTGCTTTTCTCCCAGTTGTTGTGCTGGCACAGCTGTTAAACAGGCTTCTGCAAAAAACCCCCACATTTAGATGTCTTAAAAATGTGGCTGGAAGTCCTGTTCTCTCTCAGATTGTATGTTTATGGGCATAAAGAGCTTTTAAAGGTAGATTAACTTAATTAAAACTGAAAGCAGCCATCACTACCACTGTAACTCAATGTAATAATACCTTAAGCCAGCAAAGTCCATCTCTGCCATGGAGCTGCTCCCCTGTGGGTGCCTGGCCCCATCGCTGGGGCTTCCCAAGTCCTCCCTCTGCCTTCACGTCGTGTTTGCATTTCTGTGTTGGATGGTGCCTGATCAGGGTTGTGCCCGAGCGCTCGCTCAGCAGGAAGCATCTGGGACAACACAGTGTTGGACACTATCCAGGGTGGGTTTTGCAGACCCCTTGAGCCCCAGCAGGGTCATACCAGGGGTGGAAGGCAGGGCTTATGCTTTGGAGCTCTGGTTCTTTGCTCCCTCTCCTCTGGAAAGCTTTTGCACGCAGGATGGGGCACTTCTGGAGCCAGCCAGGCTGCTTGGGTTTGTGCCTGTTGGTGAGTTGGGTGCGATGCTGGGGAACAGGCATCAGCACTAGGATGAGCTGCCTGAAGAAAAGGGACCTGGGGGTGTTGGTTGACAGCCAACTGAATATGAGCCAGCAGTGTGCCCAGGTAGCCAAGAAGGCCAATGGCATCTTGGCTTGGATCAGAAATGGTGTGACCAGCAGGTCCAGGGAGGTTATTGTCCCTCTGTACTCGGCACTGCTGAGACCGCTCCTCGAATCCTGTGTTCAGTTCTGGGCCCCTCACCACAAGAAGGATTTTGGGGCTCTGGAGCAAGTCCAGAGAAGAGCAATGAAGCTGGTGAAGGGGCTGGAGAACAGGCCTTATGAGGAACGGCTGAGAGAGCCGGGGGTGTTCAGCCTGGAGAAGAGGAGACTGAGGGGAGAGACCTCATTGCTCTCTCCAACTACCTGAAAGGAGGTTGTGGAGAGGAGGGAGCTGGGCTCTTCTCCCAAGTGACGGGCCAGGACGAGAGGGAATGGCCTCAAGCTCTGCCAGGGGAGGTTCAGGCTGGACATTAGGAAAAAATATTTCACGGAAAGGGTCATTGGTCACTGGCAGAGGTTGCCCAGGGAGGTGGTTGAGTCACCTTCCCTGGAGGTGTTTAAGGCACGAGGTGCTAGGGTCATGGTTTAGTGTTTGATAGGAATGGTTGGACTCAATGATCCGGTGGGTCTCTTCCAACCTGGTTATTCTATGATTCTATGATTCTATGACTTTGGGAAGGCCAAAGCTGTAGAGCACTTCCTTAGATGGCCCTAGACCCACTTGATCTTCTGTTTGATCCGAGGAGCAAGTTTCTCACCAAGGAGAGAGGAGCCCAGTCCTGTAAGGAGCCACAGAAGAAACAGAGGCCGTGCTAGAGACAGCGAGGATTCAGAAGGGACTGCATCCAGCTCTGCTGCTTTTCCTCACCTGGGAGCAATGACATCCAGCTCTGCTGCTCCTCCTCGCCTGGGAGCGATCGCTCCCAGGCAAGGAGGAGCAGCAGAGCTGGATGCTGTCTGGAGCAGGTGTTCAGAGCAGTTTCCATGCTCCTGTCATGGGCATCACCCAAAACACACAGACACAGGGCTCCTGCCCTCATGCCCTGCTGGTGGCCATGGGGCTGGTGTGCTCCTCTGGGCACGGAGCTGGCTGTGGCTGGGGAAGGACTCCAAAAGGAAAGCCCTGACTGGCACCTCCCAGCTCCGTGCCACAAGTGCCAGAGAAGGAGACAAGGGGGAACCCCAAGAAGTGGTGTGAGCCATCTGGGGTGCTCGCTGTGCCGATGCCCAGTCCTCCAGCACGACCTGCCAGTGGATGAGTGGGAAGGAGGGTCCGTATGCCCCTGAGACAGCGCAGGTGGCCCCCAGCCTGGCGCCAGGCTGCCCTTCTCTGGCAACAGTGCAAAGATCCAATTTGTCTCCCCTGCCTTCAATTGGCCACACTAAACAGGTTTTAATTTTGTTAAATAAATATGAAGTAATGGCAGCAGGGCTGGGAGCCAAATGGCCTGGGGACATTCTTGAGAGCCAGACAAGCTCTGCAGAAGGGCAAGACTCGCTGCAGGAGCTGGGCTAGCTTGGTATGGCATCAGGCAGAGCCTCACAGGGTGAGAGGGAGCTGTGGCAGTGGGGCCAGCGGGGTGGTCCTGGGCTTGCTGGCATGGAGCAGACGTGGCTCCACGCTGCGGAGTGCTCCCAGCGCCTTGCCGCCTTTAGAGCAATTTCTAAATGGCTGCTAAACATTGCTGTCAGAAGCACACTCATCTTCTCTTCCTAATTAGTGGATCAGACAGTAATTTGTAATCCTTTGGAATTGGAAGATCTTAGTGTCTGGCCCTGAAGCCTGGGCAGGACACAGGGAATGGCAGCGCGGAGTAGAGCCTGCCCCAGCCGGCAAGGCAGCCCAGCTGAGACGAGGCAGAAGGGCTTCCTGCAGGAGCCTCTTGGTCTCTGCAAGAATTTCTTCCTGCTGCTTCTTTGGCCCAACGCATCTTCTTCTTCCTTCTCCAGATTTTTGGCATTTTCGTTTCTCTTTGTGCTACTAAAGTGTAAAATAATCAGCATGGCATCCCAGCCCCAGCAACAGGCTGGCTCACCAAGACACCTCCTGCTTGTCTCCAAGGTGGCATCGCTGATGGGAGCCAGAGCACTTTGCGCCACTGGTGAGCTGGCTGGACGTGGCCACAGCAGAGCTGTGTTGGAGTCAGGGTGCTGTTTACATTTTCAAGGCTGAGGATAACATGAGACCTGGGAGCAGAAGGGGGAAAAATGCCAACAAGCTGAAAACTAAGATGCAAACGAAGAGGAAATGAGGGTGGGAGGTACACAGAGGGCAAGGGGGTCAGCAGAGCAAGTAGGAGCAGACCTGGGTTAGATGGGGGTTGGAGGCCAGCATGGAGATGGGCTGGACTGGTGGCCAGCAAGAGCAGCATGTGAAGCAGAAGTTTGGTGTGATGGCCACAGCCTATCTCAAGTGTCAGCACTGTCGTGTGGTCCTTGGGCAGACCAAGGCACGCTCTCAGGAGATGGGGATGGACAGGGAGGCTCACAGAAGGGTCACAGCAGCTTTCCTCTTCCACAAGAGCAGTGGAGGGGACAGCGATCGTGGGTCTGAGCCAGGAGAAGGACAGCAGGCAGCCCTGCAGGCACAGGGTGATGGTGAGTGTTGAAGCTCACAGGACAATTGGTGTTGAGGCTCTGGGTGACAGGCAGGTGCTTTGGGCAAACTGAGGGGACCAAGCATGCTGGGAGAGGGTCATGCAGCCCTCACCACGTCACCGATGACACTGAGCAACTCCTTGCTGCCGGTGTTTTTAGCATCAATTAATCTGGGAAAGGCGTATCTTCCCTGCATGCATTAACCTTTATAAATGGTTTAATATGAGGTGCAGCCGCAAGGCACGAGAAGGGTCGTGGGAGTGGTGCAGACGCAGCTCTCGTTGTCACCCTGGGCATAAAGAGCCTGGCCCTGGGGAGCACAGCTTTGGCAGGGCAGGTGCCCATGAGGCCGGGGTGGGGACGGAGCCGTCGCAGGTCACAGAGCTGAGATCTTGATGGAAGGAACCAGCAGTGACTTCAAGGAACATCGCTTTCCTCCTGCATTTCTCCAGTCTTCAGAAGAAAGTGTTTATAATAGCATCGGTGACTCACCAAGCGCGATTTACTCACCAGTTAATGACTGAGCAGAGTTCCAGGGCTCTTAGCGATGCTGGCTTAGATAAACTCAACCTTTCTCCCAGATTCCTGTTAACAGGAGAGAGTGGCCTGGAGCTGGAGCATTCAGAGAGGGCAGGTGAGCAGCAGAGATGAGGAAGGCACCTTCTTACCCCAGTCCCAGCACCCCCCAGCTCCCCTGATGCAGGACATCCATGGAGAGGGTGGTGAGAGGCACCTGGCTCCCGGAGGAGCAGAAGGAGGCGTCAGCAGGATGGAAGGGGCATTGTGGCTGGAGAAGGGGGCTGGGGAGCCTGAGAACCTGCACTTCTGTGGTCCTGGGCTTACATAAAGTTACAAGTCTGCAGCGGGGGAGGCTGCTTTGGGGATGAACAAGAGGTCCCTGCAAGGCGAGCTTCAAGCCAGCCCTGGCTACGAGTGGCTTGCAAGGAGCAATAAGCAGGAACAGGGCCACCATGCAGTGCAGGGCATTTCTGCACCATCAGAGCTTGGATTCAGAGAGGGGTAGGCTCTGCCTTTCCAAGAGAGTGTGTCCCACCAACGTGACCACGCTTGCTGCCCTGCTCATGCCCCAGGTGAAAGATGCCGTTGGGTGGGTGCTGGCTGTGGGAATTCCCAGCCTGGCCACAGCCCTGGCCGCTGGCACTGGGGCAGTGGAGCACACAGGAGCCCATCTGTTGAATCCTGGCCCTCTTGCTGTGGGTGAGCTTCCCCTGGCTCTCGGCACAGCCCACTACCCAAGCAGTGAATCGTGAAGCCAGGGTGAGCGAGCGCTTGCAGGTCATCACAAGAAGCCTGTCAGCGCTGTCATGGGCTTCACCCTCCAACCTGCCAAGCTTGTCACCCTTGTCAGGGAGGTTTTGGTGGCACCAAGCACTCACTGGCTGATTTTGGCAAATTGGAGGCCCGCCCTCCCCAGGTCCTGCCCTCCTGGAGTGCCTCTGGATCAAACCACTCCATGTGAAGTGGGAGTGTTGACATTGGCGTTGGCACTGGTTTAGATAAACTGTGAGGTTGATGGGATCAAAACTTATTCCCTTCATATGCCCGCAGAACATAGGGGTCTGGATTGTGTGTGGGGACCCTGGGATGGCTGGAAAGGCTTCTCTCCTCTGTCAGGCATGTGCTGGGACAGTTAACAAGCTATTGGAGGAGTAGGATCAAAGAATTATAGAATCATGAGATGGTTTGGGTTGGAAGGGACCTCAAAGCCCATCCAGTTCCAATCCCCTGCCACGGGCAGGGACACCTCCCACTGGATCCAGTTGCTCCAAGCCCCATCCAGCCTGGCCTGGAACCCCTCCAGGGATGGGGCAGCCACCACTGCTCTGGGCAGCCTGGGCCAGGGCCTCCCCACCCTCACAGGAAAACATTTCTTCCTAAAATCTCATCTCAATCTCCCTTCTTGCAGCTGAAAACTGTTCCCCCTCATCCTCTCCCGGCACAACCCAGCTGTCTCCACAGGGCTGGAGGGGCTGGAGGCTTCTGGGGTTCCTCAGGTGAGGTTGGACACATGCTGAGAGGCTTCCCCACCAGGCAGGTAGGCTGCCCACACCACCCTGTTCTGTCTGCCCTCTTCAGACCATGCCTCGTCTGCAGTTAAATGTGTCTCCGCTGGCACTAAGACCAAGAGCCAAGCAAAGATCTCTGTTTCTGAGAACAGACTTTCTTGTGCCATTCATCTTGTCTGGATGCATCCAAACTGCCTCCTGGCATGGTTCCTGCCTGTGCTGGTCCCAAACCTTGTCCTGACCTCAGTCGAGGGCTGTGCTGAGACTGGAGGGGTCACGGCTTGGTCCCTACGGCTGGGGAGGATTCCTGGAGTCTGAGTCTGCCCAGGATGGAATGGGTGATGGCTCTCATGCTTGCAGTGCAGGGAAGCATCCTCACTAGGTATGTCCTTGCTCATGTGGACCAGAGCAAAGACCCTCCTTTGTTGGGGGGACTGTAAAGAGGGAGCAGTAGGACGTTTCTGGGGGCTTCAAAAAATCCTGTGAGCCTGGAGAAGGGTCTGAGAAGCACCTGGGGAGCAGCTGGAGAGCAGAATTGGGCTCGATGGGGAAGCCTTGGCTCCTTCACTGTCGCTGAATAAGGCGTTCCAGCAAATCAGTCTTCCAAACTTCTTCTGAAAGAAACTAGGGGGTTGAGCTACTTGTTTGACTGAAACAGGATAATCTCACTGGGCTGCAAGGTGTCATCTCCTGTGGGCACAGAGATTTGGCACACCCCCCCCCCATACACCCCAGTGCTCAGGGGGACAGGGGTGGGGGCTGGGATCAGCAGGGTCCTGTTCTCCCAGGCTCAGATGGGCCCCTCACTCCAAGAAGGACATTGAGGGACTGGAGTGTGTCCAGAGAAGGGGAATGGAGCTGGTGAAGGGTCTGGAGATCAAACCTTATGAGAAGCAGCTGAGGGAGCTGGGATTGCTCAGCCTAGAGAAAAGGATACTGAAGGAAGACCTTATCGCTCTCTACAACTGCCTGAAAGGAGGTTGTGGTGAGGTGGGGTTGATCTCTTCTCCCTGGCAGCCAATGACAGGTTACGGGGAAATGGCCTCAAGTTACTCCAGGGGAGGTTTAGGTTGTATATTGGGAGGAATTTCTTTACTAAAAAGGCTGTCAAGCACAGGCAGAGGCTGCCCAGGGCGGTGGTTGAATCCCCATCCCTGGAGGGGTTTAAAAGACGTGTAGATGTTGTACTTGGGGACATAGTCTGGTGGCAGACTTAGCAGGGCTGGATCGATGGTTGGACGTGATGATCTTAAAGGTCTTTTCCAACTGAAACCATTTAGTGATTGTGTGATTTGGGGGCCCCAGGGAGGGCAGGCTACCCAGGGGCAGCTCTCTCTGTGTGTGATGGATGGCGAGATCATCCCAGACCTTTGCATTGCAAAGAGGACCAACAGGGAAAGTGGATTGAAGAAATCATTTTAAGATGTTTTGTTTTTTTCCCCTAGCTTTCCATTTTTCTCCCTAAATTACCAAATCTGGGACAGAGAGCTGGCTGTCTGCATTTGTCACACATGCACACAATGTTACATCTGTGCATTATCTTGGCATCAAAGGGAAAGTGTGACGTTGCTCTGGCTGTGCAGGCAAGGAAGGACCACGCCTGCTTTGGGGAGAGAAGAGATTATTATCAAAGAGTTACAGACAGCTTCTGGAAAGGAGAATGCAAAATAAGGATGGAGAGCACGGAACTGGGAGCGACAGTGAGGTGCTGCGAAAGCAAATCTTCTCCTGGTCTTTTCATCTTCCCTCTTTATTAAAGCAGGGCAAGAGCAAGCCTCTCATGGCATGGACTTAGTTATTATTTGAAGGCAAAAGAACCTGCAGCTGTGATAGCTTGAGGGAGCTGGGGGATTTTGTTTGGGGAGGAGACTAAAGGAAACCTATCCGCTTACAAAGCTTGACTGCAGTGAGGCTCAAGGTTAAGCCAACACAGCCGCCTTACCCCATCCGGGTGTGTACTGAGCTCCTCAGGGTGGAGAGACTTGTGCCACCTTCTCAAGTCCCCAAGGAGTCCAGCACCTCTCCGGCACAGGAGCCCAAGTGCCCGAGCACTTGGAGGAGACATTTCCCAAAGTGCCACATGAGCTTGGGAAGATGCTGAGCCTTTGGTACCCAGGCCAAGGCAGGCTTAGCCAGAGGGAAGCTGCAAGGAGCAGTGTGTGGAAACGCACCTGGAAACAGTGGGCAGGAAGCTCCCATCCCCCTGAGCTCCTCAGCCCATCCTTACAGAACACAGGGGAATGACCTCAAGCTCCGCCAGGGGAGGTTCAGGCTGGACATAAGAAAAAAAAATTTCACAGAAAGGGTCATTGGGCACTGGCAGAAGCTGCCCAAGGAGGTGGTTGAGTCACCTTCCCTGGAGGTGTTTAAGGGACAAGTGAACGAGGTGCTAAGGGGCATGGTTTAGTGTTTGATAGGAATGGTTGGACTCAATGATCCCGTGGGTCTTTTCCAACCTGGTGATTCTATGATTCTGCCCGCTGTCCCTCAGCCCTGCCTCCTGTTCTTCCTGCCTGCCCTCCCTCCCAGCTGCCAGGGGCCTTCCCCATGTCCCCCTCCTCTGCCCATGGAAGCGGATGACCAGCTTGTCCCCATGCATGTCCCAGTGGTGGCCATGCCTGGCATCTGAGCTCTCCTTGCATGGGGTTGTCCTGACCAGCTGGGCAGCCCAGCAGAGCCAGCTGAGCTGCTGCCAGGCAGCTGGGCAGCCAGGAGCAGCCTGCCCTGCCTCCAGCCCCCCAGCTGCTGCCCAGGCAGCCCCCCCAGTTTGCCAGATGACAGCTCGCCTTCCACTTCAAGCGATCTCCCAGTCACGATGCTCCTGGGGCTTTCCATCAGTGCAAGGTCAGATGCACCCAAGGGCTGTTCTCCCTGCTCCAGAGAGCTGCAGTGCCTTCTTCTTTCTCCCCATCTCTTTCCTGACATCAGGAAAGAAGCACAGTGGGACAGTGGCCATGATGCCATCCAGACAGATGTCCACATCCAGCCCTTGCTGTCTCTTGAAGCTTTTCACACCAAAGCAGTGCAGCCAAGTTCTTCTCTGCACTGTACACTCACCATGGGATTCAAACAAACCCATCTTAAGGCTTTGCTGCAGTCAAGCTGGGTATGAAAAACAGGGGGAGAAAATTTTTCGAGCCTGAAACTGGTGGTAAATCCTGCTGGGGAGTTTCCACAAGGGAGTCGGTGGTGGACAGTTCTTGTGGAGGAGACTCGTCCCAGCACAGGACCTGCAGGCTGGTGCCTCCAGCCACTCTTTGGAGCTGGCAGAGCTGGTGCAGATGAGCTCTCAACTGGAGAGCAGCAAACCACAGGGGATGCGTGTATTGTCCCTCCCATTGGAGGTTTCTTGTCTGTCTCGCAGGAAGCCTGGAAGGCAAAAAGGCTCCTGCTGTCCTCTGAGCGGCCAAGGTCATTTCTGGGAGCCAGCACAGATGCCAGCTGCCACGTGGCTCGTGCCCAGAGCACCACGGGGTAATTAGGTGGAAAGATGGTCGAGCGATGTGCAAACCAGGCAAGAAAAGGAAGGAAAGAGCAGAGCCATGCCCAGACTGGGGCCTGAGGAGGATGCTCTTCTCTCAATAGGTGCTTTCCGTGCTCAGGTCTTCAGCCCCTGGAGTGGTGAGGAGAGTTGTGCAGGTATGTGTGGGGAGAGAGGTGCGAGCACAGGCCACGCTGGCTACCAATACTGTCTTGGTTGTGCATCAAGGCACTGCCAGCTCACCCCAGTGACTCCGCAATGCCCCCAGCCATCCCTCCCCAGCCCTCCGCGGACAGATTGTGTTTGTTTCAGCTCAGCGCACTCATTAGATTAGAGTGGAAGAGTCGATCTGATCAAACTTGGGAACACAAAAATAAACGTGCTGGGTCCGGCAGATGGAGGGAACAGCCTGGCAAGTTGGGCGAGCGATGGCAGCATCCCACAGCAAGCGCTGGCAGCAGCTGCTTCGCAGCAGCCCTCAGCAAAGCTGCCCTACGTGACGGGCTGTGGGGCTCCTGCCCTATGGTGCAGCATGGGGGGTGGCGGCTGTGGCCTTGGGAGGGGGCTGTGGGTGACAGGGTGAGCGCCAGGGGCTGGATCCCCGCCTGGTGTAACCACGGGGGGTTGCACCTGGGGCTGTGGCTTGGGACTAGGGGTTCTTCTAGGACTGAAAGAGCCTCCAGGAAAGCTGGGGAGGGGCTCTTGGTCAGGGAGTGTAGGGACAGGACAAGGTGGCGGGGGGGGGGGGTGGAATTTTCAGCTGAAAGAGGGGAGATTGAGATGAGATCTTAGAAAGAAATGTCTTTCCGTGAGGCTGGGGAGGCCCTGGCCCAGGTTGCCCAGAGCAGTGGTGGCTGCCCCATCCCTGGAGGTGTTCCAGGCCAGGTTGGATGGGGATTGGAGCAACCGGATCCAGTGGGAGGTGTCCGTGCCCATGGCAGGGGTAGAACTGGATGGGCTTTGATGTCTCTTGCAGCTCAAACCATTCTGTGATTCTGTGATTCTCCCTTTTGCTTCCCCTGAACCTCCATGCAGTAGCCTGGAAGCTTCTCCCAGTGCTTCCAGTCTGTCGAGGATGGAGGTCTCAAGATGCTCCCAACTCTCACTGGCATTTACTGAGGCTGGGGATTTGCTGGGTGCTTCCATCATAAACCTGAGCAGAGTCAACTGTTATTCCCCATCTCAAAGGAGAGCACTGGGGACAGAGGTGAAGAGACCTGTGCTCTGTGGGACAGCTGCAAGATGAAAGTTTTGTTTTGCTGTGATGCTGAGGTACCTCTGGAGTTCAAGCAGTGCTGAAAGACATCTCCCCTGTCCTTTCATAGAATCATAGAATCACCAGGTTGGAAAAGACCCACCGGATCATCAAGTCCAACCATTCCCATCAATCACTAAACCATGTCCCTCAGCACCCCGTCCACCCGTTCCTTAAACCCCTCCAGGGAAGGTGACTCAACCCCCTCCCTGGGCAGCCTCTGCCAGTGCCCAATGACCCTTTCCATGAAAAATTTTTTCCTAATGTCCATCCTAAACCTCCCCTGGCGGAGCTTGAGGCCATTCCCTCTTTTCCTGTCCTCCGTCACTTGGGAGAAGAGGCCAGGACACTCCCCTCCACAACCTCCTTTCAGGCGGTTGTAGAGAGCAATGAACTCATTTTCAGCTCATTAACACCTGAATCCAGCCTGGCGCACACAAGCAGCTGTTGGATGGGCTTTGGGAGATACAAGCTCCATCCCTGGGTCTCCTCATGGTTCCCTGTGATCTCTCTGGCAAGTCATTGCTGCTCTGTGTCTCATCACCCCTATCTGCGAGACAGATGTGTGGCTCATCAAATGTACTGTGGAAGGTCTTCCTACTAGTGCCATGCAGTGGGGCAGAGCGCTTACAGCAGGGACAATATATCCCTCTCTGTAGGTTGCGGGGACAGACCTCATGGGCTGTCTGCCCATGGCAGGGGGGTTGGAACTGGTTGATCTTTAAGGTCCCAAACCATTTTATGCTGCTATGTCACTGTCCTCAGCCCACTGGGAAACAATGGGACTGCAATGAACCTTCCCGATTGTGCTTCTCCAGCTGGGAAACCTCCTACTGGCTTCTGGGTTTGCTTCAGAGTCTTGTGAACATGTGAGGCTGTCCAGAACACTGAAACAAACTGATTTTTAAAGAAAACCAAGCAGGGCTGTCCTGTACTTTACTTTCTAGCAGGTGACCTGCTTGGGATCAGGCAGTCTTGGCTGATTTCTCCATTCCAGCTGGGTTTTAGAGCCAGCAGAGAATGGTTTGGGAGGCAGCAGGGATGGGAAGGCTCTGGTTAGTGTTTGGGACTGGGGGAGCAAGGTTTGAAACCTGTTGGAGATTGCTTTTGTCTTGAAGAAAAAGGCAGCGTGAGAAGACCGGTCCCCAGGCTGTGCTGGGAGGGCGTTGGAGGTGGCCTGAGGTGAGACAGGGGAGGTGGTGCAGCAGTTTGGGCTTTCTGGTGGCCCCAGGGTCAAGTGACTGCACTGGTGATGCAAGGATGTGGAAAGTCACGAGGGAGGGAAGCTGGGGCTGGTGGGGCTGTGACATACAGGACCATGGTGGGGAGAGGAAGCTGCTCTGTGGTTGACAAGGGTGACCGCTTCCAGATCTGCCTCTGCAGGAATTGCAGGCCAGTGGCTCACCTTGGCTCCTCCACTCTCCCTGCATGGATGGGACTCATCCTGATGCTCTCAGCCATCCTGGTGGTCACAAGCCCTGTCTTTGCAGGGATGGTCTGTGTTTGCTTGGCACCTGATGCAAAGAGAGGACTTCTGAATTCTTCTGTCTTATCAACTCAATATTTTTTCCTACCCAAATGTCTTTTTCCCCCTTGCCAAGAAAGCTGTCTGATCGGCAGCAATTAACAAAGCAAACTGCAGGAATTACCTTTATGGTGTGTTCTGTGTGGTCTCTCTGAATGCCCTCAAGAAGAATGAACCAGGATTTTTGGGGATTTCTGCCAGGCCATGACATGGGAGATGCACAGAAGGGGCTGTGCTGGGCAGGCAGCAACGGTGACTCTGCTGAGCTTCCCCTGGGGCAGCCGTCTCTGCAAGCAGGGATCCTATTGCTGGTCAGCAGTCCAGGTGTGGGCTGTAGGACCTGCACCAGGGTGTCCCACCAAGGCTGGAAAACCTGGGGCTCAGCAGCTGACTGTGCCACTTGAGCTGCAATAGGTCCTGCAAGCCTACAAGTTGGTGAAGGGTGTAGAGGGGAAGCCGTATGAGGAGCAACTGAAGTCACTTGGTCTGTTCAGCCTGAAGAGGAGACTGAGAGGAGACCTCATTGCAGTCTGTAGCTTCCTGACATGGGCAGGAGGAGCAGGTGCTGAGCTCTGAATTCTCTGGCACCCAAAGACAGGACCCAAAGGGGTGGCAGGAAGCTTGCCAGGAGAGGGTTAGGTTGTACATGAGGAAAGTGTTCTTCACGCAGGGGGTGGTGGAGCACTGGAACAGCTCCCAGGGAAGCAGTCGCAGCACCAAGGCTGACAATATTCCAGAAGCATTTGGCCAAGGCCCTCAGCCCCATGGTGTGAATGTTGGGGTTCTGCTGTGCAGGGACACGAGTTGGACTCGATGATCCCTATTGGGTCCCTTCCAAGTCAAGAGATTCTATGATCTTAAGCCCCTGTGGCTGCCCAAACTCGATGGTTTGAGCTCAGTATTTCTTGCCTTGCTGCTGTTCAACAGCACATCCAGGAAAACTCTGGACTCGGATACTGCTTTCCCATCCATCATCAATGATTCTCGTTTCATTTGCTTTTTGGGCTTCACCTTTTTAATCCAGCTGTCTCCTGCCTTACAAACGTTCTTTTCTCAATTACGTACACCAGGCTGCAGGGCTGCCTCCATTCATTTCATGAGCTGTGTGCTCAGCCAGGGCTGAGTGCAGGAGAACCCGCACCAGGAGCTGCCCCTGCGTGTTCCTCCCCACTGATGCCAACCAGACTGCACTGGCATGAGGGGTGGCTCCATCACCGACCACATCCCAGTTGGCTTCTGCCTGTGGGTCCTCCAGATGTGGGAATAGATTTCCTTCCTCAGCCTTCATCAGAGAACAGTCAAGGCTTCTTATTCCCTCCCTCTCCCCTGATGATGGGGATTATCCCTCAAGGGACACGAGGAAAAAGATGCCTGGCTTTCTCGAAGGAGCAAGTTGGAGAGCAAGCAGCTTGTCTCTGCTTTGCTGCAGCAGCTGTCAAGCTCCTGTTCCACCCATTGGGAATGGCTTGGGGTCGGAGATCACCCAGGTCGTAATGGTGGTGATGGCTCCTCATGAATGCTTCAGAAGTAGGAACAGAGCTCTGCAAAGTGCATGTTGCCTCTGGCCCACAGAATAAATACTTCCCAGAGAAGGGAATCCAGAGTCAGCTTGGAGCTGAAGTGCAGTCAGAGCTGGTAGGTGCCAGATCCCCTACTGGAAGGAGGGACCATGGGGAGAGGTCCCACGCTACTCTATGGTCTCCTGATGAAGTCTGTGCTGTCCTTGTTCTTGAGATTTCAGGCTCTCAGAGCCATCCTGTGTCCTCTGCCCTGCCTTTCTCAGAGTTTCCCCATCTGCTGTCCTGAGATGGCTGCAGACATGGAAAGCCAGGTCATGTTTGAGGAGATGTGCTGAGCTGCTCTCAGGCAGCAGGCGTGCCACAGCCAGCTCTGCTGTGCTGCTCCCCAGACCAGCGACCAGCTCAGATCATTCCTGCACCAAGGCTGCTTTATCCCCACTTCTTAATGCTCTTATCTTGAAGGCTCCCCTCAGATTAAAGCCCAGGCAAGCAGTCCCCTCCCTGGATTTATTGCAATGCAGTTTTCTTCCTCTAATCCGATCAGAGTGTAAGCTGCTCTTTTCAAAGTGCACGGGGAGGACAGATGTGCATGTCACTGGTGCAGTGAGCCGGGCTGACGGGAGGGAGAAGGAAGGTGCCACATGCTTGGTGGAACACGTAACCATTTTCATGGCTTGAAGCCCATTTCTCCTCTGAGCCTTTGAGAGCAGCTATGTGATGTCCCAATTGCACCAACAGTCATAAGGTGAAAGGTTTGCTTCGCAGAAGGGCAAGTTGCTCACTGTGCTGGGGTCTGTTGACCTTCCTGGACACCTTCATCAAGCTGGAGCCCAGCTTTTGGTCTCTGGCAACCATGGAGAGCCTGGAGTTAGGGAAACAGTGCTTCCCATTTCAACAGGACCCCAGCAGGTGTTTAGATGTTGTCTGAGGATTTGACCTCAGCAGTGTGACCACCATACACTCATGGTGGACTGGTTGTTTCTTCTACCAAGTAACAAGTGATGGGTCAAGAGGAAATGGCCTCCAGTTGTGACAGGGGAGGTTTAGATTGGGTACATTTCTTCACTGACAGAGTGGTGAATCACTGGAACTGGCTGCCCAGGGCAGTAGTGGAGGCTCCTCCCTGGAAGGGTTAAAAAAACGTGTGGCCGTGGCACCTGGGGACAGGGTTTAGCAGGCACAGTGGAGTTGGGCTGACAGTTGGACTGGGTGGGCTTCGAGGTCATTTCCAACATCTGTGATTCCTGATGAGCTCATGAGTCTGTGGCCATGCTTGGAGCAGGTCTGGAGAAGTCAGGGATGGACTGTTATCCCTGCTGGGTTCCTTCTTTGCTTCTGCCTCTTGCTCTGCTGAGAGACAGGGCAGCTGAGACCGCTCCTCTCTGTTCCTTGTGAGGGCTCTCCCAGCTCTTCTGATGGGTTCCCTGTGGCTCAGCCCTGCCTGGTGTGTTTCCAGGGAAGGTAGGGGCATGTGGGGATCCACAGAGGGCTGGTGGAGAGGAATTCCTGCAGGAGATGCTGGGTATGGGTGTGCTTTGAAGTTGGCAGATGGTGATTCATCTGCGGCCTGGGTACTTTTCAGCTGGAGCATCTCTGCTGGCTCCTTCCCTCGCAGAGTGGGCCTAAAGTTTGCGGATGACACTAAGCTGGGTGGAAGCGTGGATCTGCTGGAGGGTCGGGAGGCTCCAAAGGGATCTGAACAGGCTGGATCCATGGGCTGAGACCAATGGGATGAGGTTTAACAAGGCCAAATGCCGGGTCCTGCACTTGGGGCACAACAACCCTGAGCAGCTCCAGACTAGGAGAAGTCTGGATGGAGGATGAGGGACCTGGGGGTGTTGGTTGACAGTGACTGAACATGAGCCAGCAGTGGCCCAGGTGGCCAAGAAGGCCAATGGCATCTTGGCTTGGATCAGAAACGGCGTGGCCAGCAGGTCCAGGGAGGTTCTTCTCCCTCTGGACTCGGCACTGGTGAGACCGCTCCTCGAATCCTGTGTTCAGTTGTGGGCCCCTCACCACAAGAAGGATGTTGAGGCTCTGGAGCGAGTCCAGAGAAGAGCAACGAAGCTGGTGAGGGGGCTGGCGAGAACAGGCCTTATGAGGAACGGCTGAGAGAGCTGGGGGTGTTTAGCCTGGAGAAGAGGAGGCTGAGGGGAGACCTCATTGCTCTCTACAACTACCTGAAAGGAGGTTGTGGAGAGGAGGGAGCTGGGCTCTTCTCCCAAGTGACAGGGGACAGGATGAGAGGGAATGGCCTCAAGCTCCGCCAGGGGAGATTTAGGCTGGACATTAGGAAAAAATTCTTCACGGAAAGGGTCATTGTGCACTGGAACAGGCTGCCCAGGGAGGGGGTTGAGTCACCTTCCCTGGAGGTGTTTAAAGGACGGGTAGATGAGGTGCTGAGGGACATGGTTTAGTGATTGATGCGAATGATTGTACTCGATGATCCGGTGGGTCTTTTCCAACCCGGTGATTCTATGATTCTAAAGGGACCTGGGGAAGGGGAAGAACTTTGCGACGGGGAAGGGACTGAGGTTAATCCATGCCTCCCTGGACTCACACTTGTCTTTGCCCTCCTCAGCCCAAGGAGCCTGGTGAGCACGATCATAGAGCTGCCACCTGGCTCTGCCCACCCTGCAGCCAGCACATGGACCACCAGCGTCCTCCAGCTCGTGAATGACTGCAGTGTCCTGGCAGAAGAGCCACCTCGGAGAGCAGCGTCTGGACTGTGAGTGCTCTGGGTGCCACGGGCAGGGAAGGGCCTGAGGCAGGACCCCCGCGGGGTCATGGTTCTGCTCCATGGGGTTTTCTTGGTGCCAAAGGCAAGAGGAGCCATGGGGTGTTGGAACATGGGCTTCTCTCTGGGGATCCTGTTGCCCTGCAAGGCAAGAAGAGATCCTGAGTGCTGGGCAGCAGCGAAGGAGGAGAGGTACTGCTGGCAGGGGAAGGGGAGATATGGCCATCCAGATGAGGTGCTGGTGTGGCCCTGGTGGCATCGGAGACTGTTTGGGGCGTGGGCGGATGGTGGTCTCTGCTCCAGGTGATGCCTGTGATGCTGGGCAGTGGCTGGAGGAATGCCAGAGCACTAGAGCATCCAGGCTTCAGCTGTGACTGTGGCACAGAGCCCATGGAGACCAGACCAACCATGAGCCAAGTGGCCAGCAGAGCCAGGAGGCACCTACACAACCAGGTTGTAGGTGCAGTGGGACCGATGGGGCTGCCTCTCACCATGGTTTGCTCTATGCTGTTAGCCAGTGACTATGAGTTCAGCTACACACGTGATGGTCCCGAAGGTCCTTGAGTTGCTGTGGGCTTGGTGGACAAGAGGAAGGTGCAGATACTTGAACCCTCTGGCAAGCTGGAGAAGGAGGCTTCTGCAGGGAATGGCTGCAGCCCTTTTGAGCATACGGAAAGCCTGTGTTTGTCCCCCAAGGCAAGAGATGAGCTTGTGCAAAGGGAGGGCTCTGGACTCAAGCAGTGCTGTCACGGATGCTAAGGTCTATTGAGAAGGAACTTGTTCTGCAAGCAGCAGACATTTGAGAGGCAGTGAATAGGCAGGGCAGACCTACGGAGGGATAAATCACATGCCTTCCTCCTGTCAGGAATGATCTGCCATCTCCCAGGATGTGACACTGGCTCCATCAGCAGCTCAGACAAACTCAAACATTCAAAAGGTCTTGATTTGGCCTCCCAGTGGGAGAAGGTGGTCATAAAATCCAATAAGCATCAAGAACATGGCAGGGGATTTTCCCTCACAGCCCTGGAGCCTGGGTCAACAGCAAGCAGCTGTGTTCCCCAAGGGGTGGGGACAGTGCAGGGATTGCTGTGGGTGCCCTGTTCTGACCCCAACACCACTTAGAAGTGAATAATGGCTTCTCCAAAGAGCACAGGCTGCCAGGGAGTGCACGACCCTCACAGCATGTGGCTTTCTCAGTACAGCAGCGACCAAACCCCTTCTCTGAATTGTTGTCATGGGAAAATACACATTGTTTTTCAACGAAGTTGATCTTTTTGCCCACCCTCTGGGCCAATAAAAGCATGTACTTGCAGCCTTCTGGGGTTATTGAGAAGGAAGAGGCATGTGGTTTTCTGCAGGCTGGTTGGTTTCTCCTTGATATCAAGGCTGTAGCAAGTGGTGCAGAGACCTCAAGGACAGCCCTTGAGCCACAACAGACGCATGCAATGCTCCAGGCTTGGGGAAGAGCGGCTAGAAAGATGCCCAGTGGGAAAGGACATGGGGGTGCTGATCAACAGCACCTGAACATGAACCAGCAGTAGCCCAGGTAGGCAAGGAGGCCACCAGCCTCCTGGCTTGGATCAGCCATGGGGTGGCCAGCAGGAACAAGGAAGGGATCGTCCCCCTGGGCTCAGTGCTGGTGAGGCTGCACCTCGAATCCTGGGTTCAGTTTTGGGCCCCTCAGTCCAGGAAAGACCTTGAGGGGTTGGAGCGTGTCCAGAGAAGGAAACAGAGCTGGGGAAGGGTCTGGAGAACAGGGGTTGTGGGAGCGGCTGAGGGCACTGGGGCTGTTGAGCCCCAGAAGAGGAGGCTGAAGGGAGACCTTATCACACTGCAGCTCCTGGAAGGAGGTTGTGGGGAGGTGGGTGCTGGGCTCTGCTCCCAAATAACAAGGGATAGAACAAGAGGAAACAGCCTCAATTTGCACCAGGGAGGTTTAGATTGGATATCGGGAAAAATTTCTTCACTGGAAGGATTGTCAAGCACTGGAAGAGGCTGCCCAGAGTGGTGGTGGGATCATCCCTGGAGAGACTTCAGAGTGGGTAGACAAGGTACAGTTTAGTAGTGGACAGGTACAGTGCAACTTGATTATCTTAAAGATGTTTTCCAACAAAATGATTCTCTGAATCTGTGTTTCTGAGAAGCAGATTTGGGGATGAGGATGGAGGTTGGGCAGGCATGCATGGAGGGATGGGATCTGTGCCGCGAATGGCTGCTGTGTTGGATTGAGGATTGAAGTCGTGCACAACCACAACCTCATCCCCTTCTCCACTGCAGGAAAAACCTCCTCCAGCTTTCCTCCTGAACAGCACACGCACAAACAGCAAACCCTTCCAACGCAAACTGAGCACGTGGCTGGGTGATGACTGAGGCGCAGCGACGCTCCAGGCATCTCCCACACACTGTAGTGCCAAGGACAGGGAAAGGGACAGAAGGAAACAAAGATGGGCTTGGGTATTTCCTGGATGTGACACCAGGGAGGATGAGTGAGACAAAGCTTGGGGTCTGATTTAGGAAGGGAGACTTGAGAGCAAATGGACACAGACCCTGCAGGCACAAAATTGGTTGGTTGCACAGGAGACAGTGAAGTGGAAGGGTAGCTCTTCCAGAGAAGGGTTACAAGGATGATCTGAGGGCTGGAGCACCTCCCATCCGAGGACAGGCTGAGAGAGTTGCGGTTGCTCAGCCTGGAGAAGAGAAGGCTCCAAGGAGACCTTATAGCAGCATTCCAGTACCCAAAGGGGCTACAAGAAAGGTGGGGAGGGACATTTTATAAAGCCACATAGTGATAAGACAAGGGGGGATGGCTTTAAAATGGAGAGGAGCAAATTTAAACTAGACATAAGGAGGAATTTCTTCACAATGAGGGTGGGGAGGCCCTGGCCCAGGTTGCCCAGAGCAGTGGTGCCTGCCCCATCCCTGGAGGGGTTCCAGGCCAGGCTGGATGGGGCTTGGAGGAACTGGATCCAGTGGGAGGTGTCCCTGCCCATGGCAGGGGGTTGGAATTGGATGGGCTTTGAGATCCCTTCCAACTCAAGCCATTCTATGTTTCTATGTCCTTAGCATAGGAGAAACCACTGGGAACATCACTGAGTTCTGGGAGGCCTCTGCACCAGCAGGACTGCCCCGCTCCCATGGGCCCCGCGGGGCACAGTGAGAACACCAGCGCGAGAGCCATGGGCAGCAGGAGCAGAGCCCTCACTGCCCGGCCTTCCCTGCTCCCCGCAATCTCCCATCTGTCTCTTCTCCTTAATTGCAGTTGCTTGATTTCTCTCTGGGTTCCTTTTTTTTCCATAGGTGACACATGTTTGGTTCGAAGCTCTTAATTACCTCTTGGGATGCATTTCATTTATTCATTAAGCCAGAAATTGGAGTTGTCGGGTTTCTTTTATTTTACTGTATTTTCTTTTCCTTCATTTTCACTTCTCTATTTTGTACGGAAACAGTGAGGGAAAAAAATCCACATCTACCTCCAGTGTGTGTGTGCCCAGCCTCTCTCCTCTGTGCCTCCCAGGTGCTGGGGAGGAATGGTCCTCCCTGGCAGTCTCTTGGCATGCTGTATCTCCTTGGAAACTGGAAGGTGAACGGCTGTGCCAGTGCCAAGCCCAGCTCCCACACTGCTGCCATGGGAGCTGCTGGAAGGCGAGAGCCTCATGCCAGATGCTCTGGCACAGGGCAGGAGTGCTTGAGATGGGAGGCTCCCCGCACCCAGTTAACCATGGTCCTGCCTGCAACGGGCTGAGCAGGCAGGGGGACAAGCTGTGCCTCAGGAGGTGCCCTCAGCCCTGCGTGGCACACTGGGGAAGCTGTGGAATGGGGGCAGAGACAAGCGTGGTTCTTCCTTGCTGACCTGGATTTGAGAGAAGAGTCCTGGAGGTGTCTTTGCTTGTGACCCTGTGAGGCTGGAGGGTCAGGGTCAAGGATGTGTGTGCAGGACATGCTCTAGCCCTTCTGTGCAATGGGAAGATGCCCACCGACTGTGGTGGTGGGCTCTGCTTGACTGTCAATTTGCTCAAGGGTAGGAAAGCTCTGCAGAGGAATCTGGACAAGCTGGATTGATGGGCTGAGGCCAATTGTATGAGGTTTAACAAGGTCAAGAGCTGGGTCCTGCACTTGGGTTGCAACAACCCCACATAACACTCCAGACTTGGGGAAGAGTGGCTGGAAACCTGCCTGGGGAAAAGGCCCTGGGGGAGCTGATCGACAGCAGCTGAACATAAGCCAGCAGTGGCCCAGGTAGGCAAGGAGACCACCAGCCTCCTGGCTTGGATCAGCCATGGGGTGGCCAGCAGGAGCAGGGAAGAGGTCATCCTCCTGGGCTCAGTGCTGGTGAGGCTGCATCTCGAATCCTGGGTTCAGTTTTGGGCCCCTCAGTCCAGGAAAGACCTTGAGGGGCTGGAGAGAGTCCGGAGAAGGGAACAGAGCTGGGAAAGGGTCTGGAGAACAGGGGTTGTGGGAGCAGCTGAGGGCCCTGGGATTGTTTAGCCTGGAGAAGAGGAGGCTGAGGTGAGACCTTATCACTCTCTGCAGCTCCCGGCAAGGAGATTGTGGGTGGTGAGGTGAGTGCTGGGCTCTTCTCCCAAGGAACAAGGGATGGGATGAGAGGAAACAGCCTCAGGTTGTGCCTGGGGAGGTTTAGATTGGATATGAGGAAAAAAATCTTTGTTGACAGAGTGGTGAAGCACTGGAAGATGCTGCCCAGGGCAGTGGTGGAGTCCCCAAAACCATGTGGCCATGGCACAGTGAGGCTGGGCTGACGGTTGGACTGGATGAGCTTAGAGGTCTTTTCCAACCATAATGATTCTATGATTTTATGAATCTACAGTGGCTGCACCCTGTGTTGGTCCGCAGGTGGGGGTCCCAGCATGTCGCAAGTGATGTCCCAGGACGTGGGTGGCAGAGGTCAGTTCAGCCTGACTGGGAAGCTGCAGAGCTGTGCTGCTGGATGGGCTTCCTGCATCCTTTACAGCGTGGCAGGCAGTGGGCTGGCATCCAGGGCGATGATTCAGTGATGCTTGGGAGGGAGGAGCAGTGGGCATCCCCCTGCTGCCAGAGCTGCACTTCCCACTGGGAGGGACACATCACAGGAGTGGAACACAGTGGTGGGATACATGGTGCTTCATTGGTACAAGCTACCTCTAGGTGCTTGTGGCCTCTCATGTTGTGGTGAAGACTAGGAATGAAAGGTCAGCCTCTCCTTGCACCTTCTCCCAGCACAGGGTGCCCCTCCATCACCGGGCAAGGCTCCAGCTCTGGCTGGGTTTTGTGTTGGTGATATTCCCCGGGCTTGGAGAAGACACTTGTGCATGCCCACTGCCAGCCAAGCACTCTGTGAGCAAACCTTGGCATGACAACTGCATGGAGATGGAGCCACTGAGAAGGACCTGGAGCTGCTGTCCTCCACCTGCTCACTCCATGCCAAGGAGGCTGAACCCCTCCTGGCACCCATCTGAGAGTGGTTGGATGCTTCAGCACCTTCAAGAAGCACGATGACACTCATGGCAGTCTTAAACAGGGACCTTCTTGAAGTTTCTGCACAGGGTGCTCAGTGAAATTTGTCTTCAGAAAGGGGATTTGAGTCCTCATCATGAGTCAGGACTTCTGCTTCCATTACCCTTCTTGAATGCACCAGAAAATGCAGGTGGACTGCCTGTCTCTTGCCATATGTCTTGTTGGGGCTCTGGTCTCACTTTGCATTTGCCTTTCTGCTTGGAACCCAAACAACCCCTTCACCAGAGACATGACTGTGTTGCAGCAACCCTCCTGCTGCCTATCAGTCATGAGAAACCAATAATCCAAATGCATTGAAAGGAAAAAGGCTTGCACTAGAAGCCTCCATCCCTTTGCTACCATGTGTCTGCACACAGAGGCCCCTGGGATGGTTGCTGTCCATGCTGGATAGTTGTGTAAACCACTCCATGCTCTGACTTTGGGTCTGGAAGTGAAAAGGAACACAGGTTAGGTGAGCAGGGATGTGTTTGTTCTGCTCCTGGAAGGATTTGCTGGTGGGGCTGGAGGGAGCTGCTGTCCTTCAGGAAAGGGACAGCAAAGCCTTTGTGCATTGTGGGAGGGCATCTGAAATTAAAAACAAAAGAGTGAGACTGACTGAAGGTCCCAGAGCCCTGCGAAGAGGCAGCTGAGGGCTTCTTACTCTTAATTCCCTTCTTTTGTGTGTTGGAGTGAAGTTTAATCTAAGGCTCCAGCATTGCTTCTTGACCCGTGCTGCAGACAGAGCCAGTGAACGGGAGCAGGGCTTGGTCCAAAGTCTGGGTCCAGTGTTTTTGTGAAGGACTAGGGACCTGCTCCCCTGACAAGCCTTGCTTCCTTGAGTACAGAAGGAGGCGGTGTAAGAGGATGGGATGGCATATATTCACCCTGCTCTGTCCAACACCTGGCCCGTGCTCTCTAGGTTTCCTCCCAAGAGAGGAATGTAGTCCCTGAGCACATTCGTAACAAAACATCCCCGTGGATCTGTTTTTTCCAAAGTGATTGGCACGTCCTGGAGCAGGGGTGTTTCTGCAGGGAGTGAGGGTTGCCTGGGGGGTTGCTCTGAAGCGATGTTCAGCCTGGAGAAGTTCTAGCACTGGACAACATGAATAACACAGAGCAATGAAACCCAGCATGTGACTTGCAGGCTCCAGCCCTCCTTGCAAAGGGAAGAGGTCCAGCAGAGTCAGCTCCCCCACCCGCACGTGATGAGCTTGTGGGATTGTTTTGGGTTTTAAATGCTGTAGGCCACTGATGGAGACATCTGTACTCCTTCTGGAATAGAGATTGAATAAAACCAAAGGACAGATTTAAGGCTTGGTGTTTGTTGCCCCAGGCCACATTTTCAAAGTAGTGTTGGTGCCCAGACCTCTGCAGATCCATCTTCAACCTGGCACAGAGGCAGAGTGCACCTTCTTCCCTGTGGAGAAACCCACAGACACCGACCGGAGCTGATAGATGAGGAGCCTAAGAGTTGCCTGGCTACCTTCCTTGGTAAACAGCAAGGCAGACAGACGATGGGTTTGGGCTGTGTAGATAAAAGAGAAATCTATGGAAGGACAGATCACCAGGTAGATGGAGGGATGGGTGGTTTGTTTGAAGCTGAGTTGAATCAGTTTGGAGAGGTGACCGGGTGAATGCTGTGGTGAGGAGGATGGGACTGAAGAGCCAGACCCTGCAGGGCTAGCTTGGCCAAGGGCAGGTGGATCTGGAACCTCCCGACCCCACACATCCCTGTGGTGCTTCTTGTCAGAAGCCTTGGGGCATTGAATACATCCTGAGGTCCCTGCCCCAGCGATGGCTCTCTGCTGCTGGGGATTGCTGTCCCTTGGTTTTAGGGCTTTCTGGTTTTATTCCTGCCTTTCTCCTCCTAAGCTCTAATCAGTGTGATCTCTCCCATTAGGAACAAGTGGACTGGACCAAGAGTGCTGGCATTTTCTGTCCCTTGGCGTGTGCCCTGTCCACAGAGCAGCACTTCCCTCACTCCATCCCCCTCTACCTGGTTTCCAAGGGCCTAGAGGAAGAGTCATGGCTTTTTGACCCAGCACAGCTTCCTCCTGAGAGGCTCCTGGTCCATATGGGCTCTTTCCAGTGTCAGACAAATGCATACATAGTTAATCTAAGCTCCACCGTACTCCGGTCCCCTTCATCCCCCCAACAAGGGCTTGTCACCTGTAAAGTACTCTGTGGACACTGTCCTGGATTTCCACGCTCCATCAGTCACTGAACCTCTGTGCTGAGGAGCACAAGCCAACATCTGTCTCCCTGCAGAGTGGAGGGAAACGTTGAGTAAGGTGGCTCCCACAAATTTGCTGATGGGGGAACTTGAGCACCTGCAAACATGGGAGTCTTGAGTCCTCAGCACAGGAAGGACATGGAGCTGTTGAAGCGTGTCCAGAGGTGGCCACAGAGAAGATCCAAGGGCTGGAGCATATCCCATGTGTGGACAGGCTGAGAGAGTTAGGGTTGTTCAGCCTGGAGAAGAGAAGGCTGTGGAGACACCTTAGAGCAGCTTCCAGTCCTGAAAGGGGCTCCAGGAAAGCTGGAGAGGGGCTCTTGATCAGGGAATGCAGGGATAGGATGAGGGGGAAGGGGTTTCAATTGCAAAAGGAAAGATTGAGATGAGATCTCATGTTTTGCTGTGAGGGTGGGGAGGCCCTGGCCCAGGTTGCCCAGAGCAGTGGTGGCTGCCCCATCCCTGGAGGTGTTCCAGGCCAGGCTGGATGGGGCTTGGAGCAACCGGATCCAGTGGGAAGTGTCCCTGCCCATGGGAAGGAGGTGAAACTGGATGGGCTTTGAGGTCCCTTCCAACCCAAACCATTCTGTGATTCTATGAGGATTGTTTTGCTGCAGATTCCCAAAAGCAGCATTGCTGCATGTCTGGCAAGAAAACTTGCTGCTGGGGGTGTAAAGCGGGTGCTGGGTGTTGGAGATGTGCACGTGTGGAGATGCATCTCTGGATTGGGAATTGTGAGGAACCTGAAGAGCTTGCAGCCACATTCCTGGGGGCTCAGGGCTCAGCACCCTATAGAGACCGGGCAGGAAGGTCCGGGCAGGCTTCCCAACATCCTGTGCCACAAAGGGAATAAATGCAGTCCAGTTTTTTTGCAACCAAGGTCCTCCAACTGGTCTGGAAGAAAGCACAGAGCCTTCACACTGCCTATTCGTCGCTGAGGCACTCAACCCATCCCAGAACCGCTCTGGCCTCTGCTGTAAAGGGGCTACAGCCACACACCGGGAGCTCTTTGCTTCCACTGTTTCTCATGGCTGTTGTTCTGCTGCCAGCCAGCCTCCACAGACCTGGAAGCCTTCTTCCCTCTGTCTTCTCGTCCTCTCCACCCGCTTCCCAGGTTTGAAGAGAGAGCTCAGCCAGGACTGTCTGTGCCAGAAACCAGCACAGGAGAATGGGAAGGGATGGTTCTTGCTCTGAGCCAGGCTGCCTGCTAGGGAAGCTTTAGCTTTATCTACGGAGCCAGGCTCTCCCGGGGCTAGTTCCAGGACCTGCCTTGGGCAGGAGAAGGTGCCAGTGCTGTTCTGGACCCCTTTGTTCTCTCTCCAGAGTGGTTGTTTTCCTTCCAAACAGCACTGCAGCACTCGAATAAGAAGGGATTTGCAATGCAGAGAAAAAACCTCCCATCCACCACTCAGCAGCGTGTGGGCTGAGAGCAGAGCTGGGAGCAGCTGTGCCACTTTGCTTTAACCGCTTGGGCTCACCAGTCCTCCTGCTCCTGCCCTCTGTGCTCTGCTGCCTTACAGCATGTTCTTGGCCAGCTCCTGCCTCCAGGGCCATGATCCTGCCAGGTGGGCTTGGGACAGTCCTCCTGGGACCCTCTAAGGAAGGTGGAGCGCTGCCCAGGGACCCTGGAGATGATGATGCTCTGCTCTCAGCTGGGTTTAGGCTTGCTGCCTCCTTGCAACAGGCTTTATTTTCCCAGCCTGCTGAGCAGGGACAGGGCTGCTGGCTTCTCTTCGTGCCCTGGAGTCCTGGGGTAGAAGCAGATACGAGACAGTGAGATCTTTCGTGTCTGTGATCCAGCTGATCAGTGTGTTATGAAAGAAAGTGGATGAATGCTTTGGCAATAGGGCACCAGCAAGAAGGCCTGGAGGACTCCGAGGTGTCACAGGGTCTCACACCAGAAGGGAGGACTCCGCTCCTGGTCTCCACAGGTCTGGGCATACTTTGCTTTCTTGCTGGGAGAATGAGGATGGCTGCTGGAGGCTGGTTTTGAAGGGACGGTGTGTGCTTGGTCTTAGCTGTCCCCCACACTGGGCTGGCAGAAATTCAAGCAGCCTCAGTGGGAGGGGACACCATCCCCAGATTTGGAAACCAGTGCTGACCACATGGCCTCTTCTGGGAAGGCCAGCACGCTCTTTGTTTCCTGACGAAGCTTCAGAGTTACCTACAGAGAGAAGGAAATGCCCTGCCAGGCACAGAGAAGCTATTTGTGCCCTTCTCAGGCATGGTTTGGGTGATCCCAAGGTCATCCCTTCACTGGGGCTTTCATGAGGGACACCTCAGTGCTGCTGCTTTGCACTTTGGGCTGCTGACCTTGCCTCCAGCCTAGAAAAAGGGGACTGTAGTGGCTTATATTGCTTCCCTCCAGACTGAGGGTAAACATCAAAGTGCTGTAGTTGCTTGGCTCCAGGTATCCCTGATCCTGGCTGGGACAGACTTACGTTGGCGATGCTGACTGAAGAGCTCCAAAGCACATCCCCATCTCTCCTCCCATTTTCATTCCCAAATGAAGGCAAGGCCCGAATCCCTTCGTCTGGGCAGTGATAACACTTCTCTTTCCTGAGATGTCATGCTGTTGTCTTGAAGAGTCAGCTCATGGCCCACAAGGAACCCACTGCCGGCAGCTGGGAGCACTGGAGTCAGCTGAAGACACTGAAGGGAGCAACACATACCATGAGAGCTGAGGGGTTTTATCTTCTAGGAGCTAAAGGGGCTTCCACTGCTCCCCTCTTGGTTTGCAAACAGCCACTGGGTTGCTTTTGTACAGGGCGTGCCGGTTCCTGGGGGAGCTGGGGCTGTGGTGGCTCGGCACCAGCATCTGCATGGCTGTGGTGTGGGAGATGCCATCCAGCATCTGGCAGGGAGATGGTTCCTCCTTCAGAAGCTCTGTCCTGAACAGGCAGGAGATGCGCGGGAGATGAGAAGGGAGAGGGGATGGTCTGAGAGCGATGAGTTTTGGCAGAGTAAAAGGGAGAAAGAAGCTCTGTGCCCTCCCCAGGGTAGGGTCACAGGAGAGAAGGAGTTGCTCTGGCTTGCAAGGGGTGGCAGCAGACCCCTCAGCCTCCTGAGAGCTGGGACCACTTGGAACCTCACTGGATGGATGTGTTTTCTTGCTTAGAGCACAACTGTCAATGGAAAAGTCTCGGCACAGACTTCAGTGCTCAGAAACATTGTGGGCTGGGACATTTTGGGGAAGATTTTTAGCTGCAGCAAAGAAATTTGGCAGCTTGGAAGCAATCTAATCATCCTCCTCCCATATGCTTGGTTCTATTTAAAAGGGAGCATGTACCCAATTCCTTCCGACCAGCATGGTGACATTTCCAGAGTGAGCTTGGAAATAAATTTGGCATCCGCTGTCAAAATCTCAGATTGAACCCAGTGCGGCTAATTTGGGCACTGAATGCCTTTGCCTCTGCAGGGCACCTTTCCCTGCTGACAGATCCCAAAGGCAGCGATGGCAGGGTTTGCTCCCTCTGGTCGGATGGTGCGGGACCAGCTGGGCTTTGGGGCTGAAGGGCACAACCAATTTGGTTAGTGGCTGGTGGCTCAAGCTCGTTTTCAACAGGTGCTCAAGCTGAGGAGGCTGTACCTGGATGGGTGGTAGCTGGGTGCCTGGCCCTCCCAAGCCATTCTCTTCCCAGCATGGAGGCAGGAGGAGCTGTGGGTGCTTGGACTTGTCTTGCCAGCCTCCCTGGGAAGACAGGGTAGTCTCCTTCCCCTTACTCGCTAATAGAAGACCTGTCTTCTGCTCTCCAGAAACCTCTCTGAAAACAGTCCTGACCGCTCCCACCCAACACCCTGCCCAGTGTGGGGCTGACAAGCAGTGGAAGAGCGTTTATGTTCTGCCTCATCTTCCCCCTCCTATTCCACCCCAGCTGCCTGGAGCTCCAAGGTGATACCCCAACAGGGTGGGAGCAATATCACAGAGTCACAGAATCACTAGGTTGGAAAAGACCCACTGGATCATCAAGTCCAACCATTCCCATCAATCACTAAACCATGTCCCTCAGCACCTCCCTTAAACCCATCCCTTAAACACCTCCAGGGAAGGTGATTAAACCACCTCCCTGGGCAGCCTCTGCCAGTGCCCAATGACCCTTTCTGTAAAAAATTCTTTTCCTGATGTCAAGCCTGAACCTTCCTGGTGGAACTTGAGGCCATTCCCTCTACTCCTGTCCCCTGTCACTTGGGAGAAGAGCCCAGCTCCCTCTTCTCCACAACCTCCTTTCAGGTAGTTGTAAAGAGCAATGAGGTCTTCCCTCAGCCTCCTCTTCTCCAGGCTAAACAACCCCAGCTCTCTCAGCCGCTCCTCAGTCCAGAGCCTCAACATCCTTCTTGTGGTGAGGGGCCCAGAACTGAACACAGGATTTGAGGAGCGGTCTCACCAGTGCCGAGTCCAGAGGGAGAAGAACCTCCCTGGACCTGCTGGCCACGCCGTTTCTGATCCAAGCCAAGATGCCATTGGCCTTCTTGGCCACCTGGGCCACTGCTGGCTCATGTTCAGTCACTGCCAACCAACACCCTCAGGTCTTTCTCCTCCAGGCACATTCTATCACTCGTCCCCTGGTCTGTAGCTGCCCAGGGTTGTTGTGTCCCAAGTGCAGGACCCGGCATTTGGCCTTGTTAAACCTATCGTGCGTGGCAGCACTGCCGCACGCTTTGCTGGGTGTTTTACGCAGCTGTAATGAAGCTCATCTCCAGCTGACCACAGGTGAAAACTGGCACAAAAATTCACCAGCTGAACATGAGGCAGCAGTGGCTCAGAAGGCCAAGAAGGCCAATGGCATCTGGGCTTGTATCAGAAGCAGCATGGCCAGCACCAGCAGGAGCAGGGAAGGGATTGTGCTTCTGTACTTGGCACTGGTGAGGCCACACCTCAAATCCTGAGTTCAGTTTTGAGCCCCTCACTATAAGAAAGACTTCAAGGTCCTGAGTGGGGGAACAAAGCTGGAGAACAAGCCTTACAAGGAGCGGCTGAGGAAACTGGAGTTGTTTTACCTGGAGAAAAGAAGGCTGAGGGGAGACCTTATCACTGTCTACAACTGCCTGAAAGGAGGTTGTGCAGAGGTGGGTGCTGGTTCTTCTCCCAAGTGACAGGGGACAGGATGAGAGGGAATGGCCTGAGGTTGTGCCAGGGAAGGTTTAGGTTGGACATTAGGAAAAATTTCTTCACCAAAAGGGTTCTTGGGCCCTGGCAGAGGCTGCCCAGGGAGGTGGTGGTGTCTCCATCCTATTAAAAGACGGGTAGATGAAGTGCTTAGGGGCATGGTTTAGTAGCGGACAGGTATTGTTGGGCTTGATGGCCGCAAAGGTCTTTTTCAACGTAGGGATTCTACGAAAAGGGTGCCACTCGTAACTCCCTTGTGGAAACATGTGTTGGGTACCCAGCCAGTCCCTGTCCTGCAGATACATCTCTGCACTCCCCAAGATAGCTGAGCATGGCTCCTTACATCCTGATCTTTGCCCTCTGCCTGCAGCCGCCCTTTGCTCCCTGGGCTTGAGGCCGTGGGTGAGATGGAGATCAGCTGGTTGTCCCAAGGGGAGCATGGGGCTCTGGGGCTGCACTGCACCCTTGGTGAATGTCGCTGGTGGTGACAGCAAGGGGCAGTGCCCGGCGGGTGGGAAGAAGTCTGAAGGGGGCTGTCACAGGGGTGCTGCACACACACAGGGTTTCGAGCCACGTCAGCCTGTCTCAGCCTGTTAGCTTGGGGTGGATGGACAAGAAATGAGATCTGGTGCCACACCTCTGAGCAGAAGATGATCCCTTACCCAGAATCTCAATTCTGGTCCCCCCAGCTCCCACCAAACTGCAGGCTGCGGGGCACAGGGGTGTGAGCACCCATAGCAGGGACCTTCCTCCCTCTTCCTTCCCACTGGTTTGGGTCTCTCCCAGTGCTGCGAAGGGCGTTGGGGTGAGGGGGGAAGAGTAAAACGGACTGAAAGCATATGGTCGGATTACTGCTTTATCTCTGCCTCCTAGCCATACATGTGTTCCTCATCTGCCTGTGCCATTAGCTTTGTTAGCACCACTGGAGTGGTGGATTAAATCCAGTGAGCTGTGCAATGAACCTCATGGCTTGAGTCAGTTTGAAAGATTACAGTGAATTATGTAGATCGGAATCAGACAGCAATCCGGGCATGGCCCAATGTCTCGAGGGGGTAATAGGGCTGTAGCTTCACCATTCAGGAGGTTTGTTTTTTTCTAATTAGATGTTCAAACAGATCCTCCTGGCCACAGCTCTGCAAATGCCTGCGCATGTTTACTGCTCCCCTCTCTGCGCTCAACATTGCTTGGTCTCTGTAAACAGCAAGGTCTAGGCTGGGCTTGAGGACAGAAAGTGGTAGGATATGTTGTGATTAGTTCCCAGATGGTAGAGGGACCTGGAGCCATGGAGGGAGCAAGGGAAGGAATTAAAGGTAGGAAATTAAGGGATACGTCTTGGCAGCAAGAAGAAGGTGGGACCTGATCATAGACTCATCGAATCATAGAATGGTTTGGCTTAGAAGGGATCTCAAAACCCTTCCAGTTCCAACCCCCTGACAGGGACAGGGACACCTCCTACTGGATCAAGTTGCTCCAAGCCCCATCCAACATGGCCTGGAACACCTCCAGGGATGGGGCAGCCACCACTGCTCTGGGCAACCTGGGCCAGGGACTCCCTATGCTCATCATGAAGAATTTCTTCCTCATGTCTAGTATGAATTTTCCCCCTTCCTATTTAAAGCCATTCCTCCTCATCCTGTCACTCTATGTCCATGTAAAAAGTCATTCCTCAGAGTTCCTGGAGCCCCTTTCAGTCCTGGAAGCTGCTCTAAGGTCTCCCCAGATCCTTCTCTTCTCCATGCTTAACAATCCCAACTCTCTCAGCCTGTCCGCAGAGGTGCTACAGCCCTCGGATCATCTCTGTGGCCTCCTCTGGACCCCTTCCAACAGTTAAATATCCTTCTTATATTGAGGATTCCAGAACTGGACACAGGACTTCAGATGGGGTCTCACCAGAGCAGAGCAGAGTGGCAGAATCCCCTCCCTGGCCCTGCTGGCCACGTTGCTTTTGGTGCAGCCCAGGACACAGTTTGGCTTTCTGGGCTGCGATCGCACCTTGCCAGCTCATGTCAAGCTTCTCTTCGATGGGCAGCCCCAAGTGCTCTGCCCAGGCTGAGCTGTGGGGGTTGCAGGGACGTGCTCCTGTGCTCCCACTGTGCAGAGCCGTGCTGCCGGCCAGCTGTGCAGGGTCAGTGCCTTGCTGCGAGCACACAGCTCTGCACGACTCCCACAGCCCCGGGAGCAGCACTCCATGCCCTTGGGGTGAGCTTCCACTTCAGCTGAGGGAGACCCAGGGGTGAAAAAGGCAAGATCCCTCATTGCAGGCAAGAGGTGAATCTTCTTCCATGGTCCTGATCTACATCCATTGACCAGTGCCATCCTTCTGGGTCATGCTAGTCAGCTTCCAACATGCCATCTGCTGACGGCCCCTCTGCAGTGACCAGGACAGGCATACATGGTATTTTTTTACCTATCTCTCTCCTCAAGCCCGTTTGCTTCTCCATTGCTCCAGATATTCTATGATATAGAATCATAGAATCATAGGCTCATAGAATCATAGAATCATGAATGGGTTGGGTTGGAAGGGACCTTAAGGATCATCTAGTTCCACCCCCTGCCAAGGGCTGGGACACCTCCAGCTGGATCAGGGGGCTTAAAGCCCCGTATGATGCGCACTGTGCACTGGCAGCGCAAGCCCAGGAGAAGCTTGACTCCCAGCAGTGCCCAGACCAAAGTCCCATGGCCCTGGGGGCAGGTGAGCACCATCTGCAGAGCCTTGGGGAGGGCTCTCCAGTGGCCAGCACCCTCTTGCCAACCCCCTGGGCATGCTCAGGGCAGAGGAGGTGGCTGAAAAGCTCTTTCCATGGCTGGGGCTGCAGGTAACCGGCGCCGCTGAGCCAAATGCAAGGGTGGGCTAGAAGAGGGGTTATGATCTTGCCCAATTTGGGGCTTCTCTGGGTGAGGTGATCATCATGATGGCCTCCTGCCAGGCACACCAAAGTGCTCCAGCCTGCATTTAAGACAGGCCTAAGGGCCTGAGACCATGTCAATCCAGGAGATATCTGGACAAAGCCCGTCCTGCCACTCCAGGCTGCTGTCTGCTGGGGAAACCTGGGCAGAGTGTGCTGGAGAAGGGGTATTGCCTGGGCCTTTCACTCCCCTGGAAGGGCTTTTCTGGCTGCCTTGGCCCTTCCTTGGGTCTCACACCTTTTTTTCTGCAGCATTTCTGTCTCTGCTGTGGTAAGGTGGAAGTGCCTGAGAATCCTTTCGGTGAAGAACTTTTTCCTGATGTCCAATTTGAACCTTCCCTGTGCAACTTGAGGCCACTCCCCCTTGTCCTATCACCAGTCAACTGGGAGAAGAGACCAACACCCACCTCACTAGAACCTCATTTCAGGCAATTGTAGACAGTGATGGGGTCTCCCCTGAGCCTCCTTTTCTCCAGGTTAAACAGTCCCAGGTCCCTCAGCTGGCTCTCATTAAGACTTGTGCTCCCTGCCTAGGATGAGGGGGAACAGTTTGTAGCTAAAGAGGGGAGATTGAGATGAGATCTCAGGAAGAAATATTTTGCTGTGATGGTGGGGAGGCCATGGTCCAGGTTGCCCAGAGCAGGGGTGGCTGCCCCATCCCTGGAGGTGTTCCAGGCCAGGTTGGATGGGGCTTGGAGCAACTGGATCCAGTGGGAGGTGTCCCTGCCCATGGCAGGGGTGGAACTGGATAGACTTTGAAGTCCCTTCCAACCCATTTTGTGATTCTATGATTTGGCCAAATCTGTGAGTCTTTAAACAACACTTGGAGAAATGTGCTGAGTGGGTCCGGTTTGGTTTGGGCTGTGAGTTCGTGCAGCCACCGGTGCTTCTACTCACGGCTCTGTCCCCAGAGGAGCTCTGCTCAGGCTGGAGAACAAGGACAGGACGGGGAAACAGCTCTGAATCATGAAACCAAAGGTGTCTGACGATGGCCCAGGGAAACGTACACATGCACCAAGCTTGCTTTATCCATTGCTTTGCTAGAACGGATCCATTAGGATTAAATGAAGAGTGACGCTTGCCCTGGTAGCTTGTTTTTATCACTGCTGTTCTTTTTAGCATCAGGCTATAAATTGTCTGCCTTGCCCAGGCACTGAAACGCTCTTCGCCTTCCCTGGCTGCTGGAAACAGAGCCAGCCCAAGGCTGCTGTGTAGTGGTACACAGAATGCACCACCCCAGCAACACCTCCCATCCCAGGGTTTCAAAGACCATCCTGGAATGGTTGAAGTGAGCCTGACAGTCCTGCAAGCCAGTTCAGCAGGGAAAAGGGGAAACCGAAGCACACTGAGGAAAGTTTGGATAGTGGACACTGGCTCAGGGCCCCACAGCAGGTGGCATCCACCATAGGAAGGACACCAGCCTTCTCTCTGCCTGCCCTGCTTGTCACCAGGCTTCCTCTGCCTCGCTGGGTGGTTGCACTTAAGAGATGCCATGGATTTAACCTCTGTGTTCCTCATGTGAGAGGAGTGTGGGTGCAGGTGAAGATGGAGAATGCTGCCAGCTCTCAGCCTCCCAAACCCGCTCTCTTTTGGGGCTGTGACTGACCCTTGCACCCAGGCCAAGTATTGCTCGGCGAGTAAGCCCAGAGCCAGGGAAGCCGAATGCCCTCCTGTGCTGCCCTTACCCCTGTTCCAGTAATGGGGCCAGGAGAGCCGAGAGCCCAAGCAAGACTTGGTAACAAGGGACACCTTTTCTGTGTCAGGAAATAAGGAAGGTGACTCCTGTGAGGCAGGTCCATAGCGACTCCTGACTTGCTGGGGCTGCCCAAGCTGAGCATCCCTTCAAATCCCTCGCCTCGGTGAGAACCCTGCCAGATGCCTGCACCGTGGATGCAACAGAGCAGAGAAGGAGCTGGTGGTTCAGAGTCATTGAGCTCCAGGTAGAAGATTATAGAATCATAGAACGATTTGAGTTGGAAGGGACCTTTGCAGATCATCCAGTCCAACCCGCCTGCAGGAGCAGGGACATCTTCAACTTGATCAGGTTGCTCAGAGCCTCATCCAACCTGATCTGGAATGTTTCCAGGGATGGGGCACCATTGGAGACCACCACACAAAGTCTCAGATGGGGAAGGGATTAGCCTAGCCCAGAATGACTTCAGTTTCAGCTGTAGCAGTGCTGGGCATGGATCTTTTTCTGATTAGTGATGGAAATCTGGAATAGCTGTCGGTATGAATCAGGATAACTTCAGCATGGGGCATCTTTGCTCCTTGGCCAACACCCATTCCTGCTTCATGCCCACCAGCACTGAAGTTCTTTCCAGGCACAGAACTCCCTGAGTCCCCTGAAGACAATTGAAGTCAAAATCAGACCATTTACCCAAAATAACTCCACTGCAGTCAAAAAAGTCCTCTGACTTCCAGCCTGAGGTCAGAAGGGAGAAGTGCTGGCTTGGACGAACCCTGGTGGCTGTCTGGCAGCACCTCTGGCACCTCCGTTGGGAATCACCCACCTTCCTTGTGTAAAAGAAAAGAGGGGAGAGCAAAATCTGAGATTGGCACGCACCAAAACAGGAAAGGTTTGGGTTATTTAAAGGTCTGTGAAGAACTGGGTGACAGATGTAGTCTCCATGACAACCCACAACTGGCTGGGCAGGAATTAAAGGGCACCATGCTTCAGTGGAGTGTCAGCATCCTCAGATTCTGGATACTCCTAGGAACTCGAGTACTTAGAGATGCACTTGAAAATGTGCAGATGCAAACACGTTCTTCTTTGAGGCTTTTTGGAAAGAAGCAAATAGGACAGTCATCCAAAAGGTTTATCTTCTGCTCTTGCTTCTGCCTCCCAGCGATCGTTCTCTGGGCATTGAGGGTGGTGGACATGAAACCTCAGCTGTTTGTTCTCCAGGCAGCTCGCTGGAGGGGCAGAGCTGCTGGTACCAGCACGTACAACTTCTGTGTTTTGTGCTGCATTATTTGGTAAACTGGTGGTTCACAAAGAAGGCTCTGGGCTCCGAGCCAAGCAAATTAGCTGTAATAGGTAGAGAGCAATTAATGGCAGGTTTAACTGAACACCATCTCAGACAGGCTCTGCCCCACGGCGTGGGCTTCCCTCGTGGTAAGGACCCAAGGCTGAGGGATTCCTTACATTGGGAGGTTTGTTACCGAACGGCTGCTCAGCTCGAAACGAGGGCAGCCAAAAGCAGACTCTGCCCTATTTAAATTGGTAAAGGGACTTCATTGATGTAAGGCAGAAACAAATGGAGACCGGCCTCTCCTCAGAAAAAAAAAAATATCTTTTCCCTGTTATTACTATAATAAGTCTCCAAGTCATGTGTCTGAAAGGGCTGAAGGGAAAAAGCTATTTTTCTCGCTGTTTTTTTCAGCTGCTGCCTGTGACAGTCGCTCTGCAGTCGCTGCGCTGGGTTCTGCGTAGAGGTAGCCAGCTTTCCTGTTGTTTGTGTGGGTTTTTCACATGGCAACGGCAGAGAGAAAATCTTTTTTGAAGAAGAAGAAGCAAATGTGATTGTAAAAAAGCAACTAAAATTTGCAAGGAAGAGAGGGGAAAGGGGCAGGGACACAGGCATCCATGTGCCTCACTCCTTTCTCTTTTTTGGGACCACTGCGGTTGTTGTGCTCTTCTCAAACAGCCAGGCCTGGGGATGTTGTCTCATTGTCTGCTCCAAGGACACCCAAAAAGAGACCCTTGCCTGGGTGGGTTTCCTAATGGCCAAGGTAGAAGTAGGCCAGTCTGAGGCTGGAATTTTGCAGGGAGGCTCTGGATGTGCCATGGTAGAAAGGATTTGGGGTTGGGATGCCTCGGTGCTCGGGCATCCTTTGGAAAACTGAGATAGCAAAGGGAAAGGGAGAGGTCTAGCTCTGCCTGGCCACCAAGAGCTGTGCAGGAGCTCTGAGGCGGCAGAAAAAGCACCTGCACTGCTACACCCCATGCTAACATAGCTCCGGTTTGCAGGAACCAGCTGGGTGCTGTAGGGGAAGGTGATCCCACCACCCCAGCCCTGCCTGTCCAGTGTAAGGGCCACCAACAACTCCCATACTGTGTGTACCAGGATGGTCCTTCCCAATCCTCCTGGCTCGAGCCCTGGCTACGGCTGGAAACCACGTGCAGGCTCCGGGCAGGCTGTTCTGCTCTCTGCCCACCAGGCTGTAACAGCCTGCCGTGCTCCCTTGGGAAACTGTTCCCTTCCTCGGTCCATCACATCACTCCCACGGCTGGTGCATGCGTCACTTTTTTCCCCTTCATCATACAACTGCCCTTTAGATATTTATATACTGTTATCATGTTCCCCCTCAGGCATCATCTTTCTAGGCTATACAGATTAAATTCCCCTCGTCTCTGTCCATAACTCATCCTCTCCAGGCCTTGTAGCGATTTGGCTGCTGTACTCAGGATGTTTCTTTCCCTTTCAGTGTGCGACGTCTCTCGCCCTGTAAAAGCCACACTGGGTATTGTTGGGCACATTTACTACCATAGCAGAAAAAGAGGATTAGAACCTATTTTGTTCAGTGAAGGATCGTTCTGGGCTCACACCTGCAAACAAGCTGCCTTTCAGCAGCTGCCTCACACTGGCCCAGGCTGCCCAGAGCAGTGGTGGCTGCCCCATCCCTGGAGGTGTTCCAGGCCAGGCTGGATGGGGCTTGGAACAACTGGATCCAGTGGGAGGTGTCCCTGCCCATGGCAGGGGTGGAACTGGATGTGCTTTGAGGTCCCTTCTAATCCAAATCATTCCATGGTTCTATGATTCAGCGGCCTGTCAGCTCAGTGCTGCATCCTCACCCAGGTGCTTCCAGCTCTCTGGTCCATGATGTTCTCACTGGTGAACAGGCTGGAGAACAGGCCTTATGAGGAATGGCTGAGAGAGCTGGGGGTGTTTAGCCTGGAGAAGAGGAGGCTGAGGGGAGACCTGATTGCTCTCTACAACTCCCTGAAAGGAGGTTGTGGAGAGGAGGGAGCTGGGCTCTTCTCCCAAGTGACAGGGGACAGGACGAGAGGGAATGGCCTCAAGCTCCACCAGAGGAGGTTCAGGCTGGACATTAGGAAAAAATTTTCACAGAAAGGGTCATTGGGCACTGGCAGAGGCTGCCCAGGGAGGGGGTTGATTCACCTTCCCTGGAGATGCTTAAGGGACGGGTGGATGAGGTGCTGAGGGACATGGTTTAGTGATTGATGGGAATGGTTGGACGCGATGATCCAGTGGGTCTCTTCCAACCTGGTGATTCTATGATTCTGATTCCTCCTTCCCAGCTGGGAGGGTCTTGGTGCAAACCTGGAGTGCCAGTCTTGGTGTGCATCCATCCTGGATCTCTGTGGATGTCCTTTTGGATCGTGATAGCCCCTCATCCAAGCACTCACCCAGCTCGTGTGCCTGGTGCCCTGGGAATGTCCCATCTTGGGTGTAGTGGAGGCTTCTCCATCCTGCTGGACACTCCTGGCTTGGTGACCAGGGATGCTGGGGGGAAGGTGGGATGATCAGCCCTGCTGCTGTTGTTCTGTTTCTGGTCAGCAGTTTTCTCGCAAACACTTGAGGACAGCAGCTTGTTGGAGCCATGACTACAAAAGGCCAACGTTTGTCATTATCCCGTCAATGAATCCATCACTGGAAATGATCATGATTAAATGTTTGTGCTCTCTACCTCAGAAACCTGCAAACCCACAGCTGCAGTGCCAGCACTTAGTGCTGATTTCCTTCTGCAGGCACTCGGCTGTGGCAGAAGAATGGACAAGGAGGAAAACGTTAACATTGCCTCCCCTCTGCAGTGTGACAGAAGCCACAGCAGCACGGTAACAAGTGCTTGACAGGGGATAAACTCATTCACACAGCAGCTACCTTCTATTTTATTCATATTTTCTCCTGGAAAATTAGATTTCATCTCCAGCTGTTGCCGCTTTTACTTTCTGTATAAAGCTAAGTGAGTAATGTGAGCTGGTTGGGGGACCTGAAGCAATGCTAGCGGGGGTTCGGTGTCTACCTGGTAGAGAGCTTGGCTCTCACCACCTCTCCCAATATACCATGGAGACCACGTGTGGCTGCAGAATGACCTCTTGGGAGAAACTGTGGTAAATATGGAAGTTCCTATCAACCAAAAGGGTTTCTGTAATTCCTGCTGCCATGTTTTGAGGTTGCTCTTATATACTGTCAGACTGTATGTTCCTCTAGATCTACTCCTGGGGGCCAGCCAGAGCTGTTATGTAGAGCAGAGGGACAAGCTGTGCCATGCCTCCAGCTGGTGGTTTTGCAGCCACTGTGTTTCAATCCTTTCTCCTGAAGGATTTTGATCACTCCCTTGTTCTACTCCCTATCTCTCCCTCCATATGGTAGCTTGGGATTCTCTCCTGGTTGTTGCCTACAGGATGTCTCTGGGGTGGTAGTGTCTGAGATCATCAGGAGGACTGGGGAGCATTGCTCTGTCCTTTAATATCCTTCATGACTCCCTTCACCCATGTTCTTTACTGGCACCTCACAACCTCGTCTCCAAGGGCTGGTGGGTTGTTGATGCAGCATCAAGTGCCTCTGGCTGTACAAGGCTCAGCTTTGCCCTATGCAGATGCTGCAAGCTACAGTCACTCCCAGGGGGGGACAAGGCAGGAGGAGGTCATGGAATCAGAATCAAGGAATGGTTTGGGTTGGAATGGACCTCAAAGCGCATCCATTCCAACCCTGTGCCAGGGGCAGGGACACCTCCCACTGGATCCGGTTGCTCCAAGCCCCATCCAACCTGGCCTGGAACCCCTCCAGGGATGGGGCAGCCACCACTGCTCTGGGCAACCTGGGCCAGGGACTCCCCACCCTCACAGCAAAACATTTCTTCCTAAGATCTCATCTCAATTTCCATCTTTCAGGTGAAAACCATTTCCCCTCATCCTATCCCTGCACTCCCTGATCCAGAGCCCCTCTCCAGCTTTCCTGGAGCCCCTTTCAGTCCTGGAAGCTGCTTTAAGGTCTCCCCGCATCCTTCTCTTCTCCAGGCTGAACAACCCCAACTCTCAGCCTGTCCTTGTACAGTGGGTGCTCCAGTTTCCATTATCTTTGTGGCCTCATCTGGTCTCACTCCAGCAGCTTCATGTCCTTTCTGTGCTGAGGACTCTATAAATGGACGCAGGGCCCCAGGTGAGGTCTCGCAAGAGTACAGTAGGTTGTGTGGCATCAGCAAGAATAGTGGGAGTCTGAAAAGCGGGAGTCCCACCTGCACACTCTCAAGCTCAGCTTGAGAGCCGCCTTGCTGTTCTGAGAATCCCATAATCTAAGAATACCACAGGGTAGGGAGACCTTGCCCAGCACTCAGTCCCCAGCACGCCCCCTGTTTCAGTGCCAGTGCTCTGAAAAGGCTCAGGTTGTCCATCTCCAAGCACCCATGGTCCTGCCTGCGCCTCCCTGGCTGCAGCCTGGGAGGGACGCCAGTGCACTACGCACCAGCCCCGTGGAAGGGTCTGGGTGGCTCCCAAGCCCTGAGCACCCTGTGATGCCCTGGGCTCTCACAGCCATCCCTCCACTCCACACCGTGCCCCTTCCAGCCTTCACCAGCCATCGCTGATCTCAGGCATTCAGAGAATCACTTGAAACGCCACCATGTTAGAGTCTCTCTTTCATCCCTGGCATCTCCATATGTTTCATCTTGGAAGGCTTGATATTGAAAAGCATCTCAGGAGACATGATGAGAGGATTATAGAGGTCGAGTTAATAATGCATTTCACTTTGCAGCTTCCCTTTAAGCAAAATCTGGCTGGGGTGAGCTGCCTAAGCAGGTGGGGACCATGAGTGACAACATACAGACCAGCTGCATGGCTTGTAGAGTTTTTCGAGGCATTAAAGTTAATTAAGTACTAATTAACTGAAACACTCTGAAGTATCCCTGTCATAGCAACCTTGTGTATAAGAGCCTGCCTGATTTATATTCACATAAGCTCACGTATTGCAGCAAGGCAGGCGGCTTTGTGGATTCACTGCAGCATCCCGTTGCATATCTAACCTGCCTCCTGGCTGATGGACCAGACAGGGTGTGAACCCGAGTCAGGAAGGGAATCGGGTGTGTTTATAACCAGCAAGTTGTGATGAGCTGAATGGAAATGAGCCACATGCCTGGGAGTGGGCCACACGTTCCCCATGGCCCGTGAAGCACTCGTAGGAGCCCTGCAGGACCTTCCCCTGTTTACTTGGCTCTTCTCAGAGGCACCAAGCGCATCACATCTCCTGACCACGCTTCTTGCATCAGCCAGCGCTGCCCCTGGGCTGCCAGGGACCCGTTGGGTTCAAGGGTTCCACAGGTCCGAGTGCCTCCAGTGGAGAATGCGCAGCATTCTGTATATCATGTATCAGAAACGGCGTGGTCAGCAGGTCCAGGGAGGTTCTTCTCCCTCTGGACTCGGCACTGGGGAGACCGCTCCTCGAATCCTGTGTTCAGTTCTGGGCTCCTCACCACAAGAAGGATGTTGAGGCTCTGGAATGAATCCAGAGAAGAGCAACGAAGCTGGTGAAGGGGCTGGAGAACAGGCCTTATGAGGAACGGCTGAGAGAGCTGGGGGTGTTTAGCCTGGAGAAGAGGAGGCTGAGGGGAGACCTCATTGCTCTCTCCAACTACCTGAAAGGAGGTTGTGGAGAGGAGGGAGCTGGGCTCTTCTCCCAAGTGACAGGGGACAGGACGAGAAGGAATGGCCTCAAGCTCCACGAGGGGAGGTTCAGGCTGGACATTAGGAAAAAATTTCTCACGGAAAGGGTGATTGGTCCCTGGCAGAGGCTGCCCAGGGAGGTGGTTGGGTCACCTTCGCTGGAGGTGTTTAAGGCACGGGTGGACATGGTTTAGTGTTTGATAGGAATGGTTGGACTCGATGATCTGGTGGGTCTCTTCCAACCTGGTTATTCTATGATTCTATGATTCGAGGTGTGGGCAGCAAGTGCCTGTGGGCCACACAGCCCAGTCAGGCTCTTGCACGGTGGCATCCTGCACACTTGGGACTGCTTGAACCCTTGTGCTTTCATTCTCTTTTCCCTTGAAGGGGAAAATCTCTATGGGATTTTAAATCTACCACAGCAGCAGCCAGAGTCTTTGCTCTGCCTTGGTGCTTCTCTGACTTCCACTGCTGTCTGGTCACATTGGATGTGACAGGTCCTTTTGATGTCTGTTTAATTCAATCAGGTGATGCCAGAGAGGCTTTCTGCCTGCCGGAAAGCAAAGAGTTACCTCTTTAATGTCTGTATAAGCCTTTGGGAAGAGCGGAGTTGGGGAGATTAATCCTGAAATGAAAAACCTGCTCCTTGATTTGACAAGGTTGGCTGAAAAAAAGGAACCATTGGAAGGGCAGAGAACTGGGGAAGCACATGGGGGTTTGGAAACCTGAGAGCTAGTACAAAGCAGAAGACAGTGAGGAGGAGATATGATAAGATTTAAAACTCATCAGATTAATTCTGATCTCAGTAGCAGGAGTTTTTCTTGGAAGCAAGGCTGCTGGGGTATTCCTGCCATGCCAGACCTGAATCCAGCTCTCCAGATTTCAAGGTTGTGATTCAACCTCTCTAGATTTCTTTCCCTGGCACTTGAGATTTTCTGAGCCGAGTATAAGAGCAAAGTGAAGCCTTGTTTCCCAAATTCCTGCAAAGCTGTCAGCATCAACAGGGAAAATGCAGCATAAGAGCAAGGAGCAGAAGCCTGGAGAGCTCAATTCTGATTATGCTGGGTGCTAAAACATCCAGGGAGGGCAAACTGAGCCCAGGGTGCTGCAAAGCACAGCCTGGCAAAGAAACCAGTGACAGAACTGCTGCCTGAAGGGCAAATCCCTGAGCAGGTCAGCTGGTCTCCATCCCTTTGAATAGCACAATTTGACCATGCTTTGCTTTTATTCAGACACGAACCATCACTTTATAAAGCAAGCGAGCCAGAGAATGTATCACAATACATGCAGGAGAGAGAGAGAACAGATTTTTCTGCAAGACCAGCGAAGGATAATTAGCAGTTTAGCCATTATAATGGGATCCCTGCATCCCGAGGCTTCTCCCCTGGTGGGTACCGTTCCCATGGGTTGCTCTTGTTCATCTTCTTGCCATGCACATTGTCCTGGTGTGCTTTGTTGCCCAGCTGTCCAGCCAAAGTTCCTCTCTCCTGGGCTGTAAATCATCCCAGAACCTTGTTTGGGAAGGGCCCTGCCGAGGAAGGGCCAAGCCAGGCTAGGGCAGGGGAAGGAATGGATGCAGGATGCTAGAGATCATAGGAACTTTGATTCATACAATTGTTTAAGTTGGAAAAGGCTTTTAAGATCATTGAGTCCAATCCTTAACCTCGCACTGCCTACTCCACCACTGAACTGTGTCCCTAAGCACCACATCCACATGGCTTTTAAATCCTTCTGGGGATGGGGATGCAACCACTGCCCTGGGCAGCCGGTTCCAGCTCTTGGCAACGCTTTTAGGGAAGAAATTTTTCCTAATATCCCGTCTAAGCCTTCCCAGAGGTGACAGTAACAGAGCTGGAGATGGACTTCGCATCTGGGCCTGAACCCCAGGCCTGCTGAAGATGGGAATGACCAGTCAGTGCTGACCAGCTCCATCTTCTCCCAAGCAGATCATAGAATCACAGAATGGGTTGGGTTGGATCAAAGCCCATCCAGTTTCACCCCTGCTGCCATGAACAGGGACACCTCCCAGTGGATCGCGTTGCTCCAAGCCCCATCCAGCCTGGCCTGGAACCCCTCCAGGGATGGGGCAGCCACCACTGCTCTGGGCAACCTGGGCCAGTGCCTCCCCACCCTCACAGCAAAACATTTCTTCCTGAGATCTCATCTCAGTCTCCCCACACTGGTGCCCATCAGTATCACAGTTGCCTTGCTCTCCCAGGACAGCTTTGCCAGGTCTAAGGTGGTTGGAGCTGTCACACTAGGCTGGGATCCTGTTGGCACACTGGAGAACACTGAGGATTCTGGAAAGAGACAGCTCTCCAAAGATCAGGTTAGCACTGGTCAGAAAAGCCCTTTGAGTTTTTACAGACCAAAACTATCCTACACTAATACCAATAACATTTTACAAGTATCTAAAAATTTACTCTGCGTTTAGTCTCCTTTGCCAAAGCCACGAGTCTCTGATAAATATTTTATTTTCCTCAAGTAAATAGGCTTTCCAATAATTAAAGCAAATGATGAGCCCTCTACTCCACTCCACTTGAGCCCCAGCAGAGGCAAGGCCAGGGCTCATCCGCAGCTCTCGTGCTCGGCACACCAAGCCTCACCGCAGTCGAGCACCAGCCCAACACTTGCTGCACTCCACGTGCCTTATGGAGCAATTTGTGAAAGCTGCTGCTGGAGATAATAAGAGAGTTTTGCTGCTTGCAGCAACATTTGAAGAAGGAGGAGAGGAAGGCAGATGAGAAGGTCACTGCTTTCTCTGTGGAGGGTTCATTTTTCCCTTGATGAAAAAAGTTGTCAGTTTTGTGGTCATTTGGAGATTGCGATGCAGTGCAACTCCGTGCTGTGTCCGGCACACTTCGTCGGCACTTTCTGCTCTTCTCTGAGTGGGGAAATTTAGAAAACAGCTTTTTTCAAAACCCATTATAGTTTTTAGGAAACGCAGCTGCCATTAGAAATGCCATCAGTGGAACTTCAGATAGGGAAAGGTCTTCCCACCTCGCTAAGGCAGAGAAGAGTTTTCAGTGGAGCCACGAACATGGTTTCTTACCTAGAATCATATAATCACAGAACGGTTTGGGTTGGAAGGGACCTCAAAGCCCATCCAGTTCCACCCCTGCCATGGGCAGGGACACCTCCCACTGGATCCAGTTGCTCCAAGCCCCATCCAACACCTGGAACACCTCCAGGGATGGGGCAACCCAGGCCAGGGCCTCCCCAAACTCACAGGAAAACATTTCTTTGTAAGATCTCATCTCTATCTCCCCTCACTCAGCACAAAACCCTTCCCCTCATCCTATCCCTGCACTTCCCGATCCAGAGCCCCCAGCTTTCCTGGAGCCCCTTTCAGGACTGGAAGCTGCTCTAAGGTCTCCCCAGAGCCCTCTCGTCTCCAGGCTGAACGGCCAGCCCTTGGACCATCTCTGTGGCATCATCTGCACTCACTCTAACAGCTCCATGTCCTCCCTGTGCTCAGGACTCCAGAACTGGACTCAGGGCTCCAGGTGGGTCTCACCAGAGCAGAGCAGTGGGGCAGAATCCCCTCCCTCCCTGCTGGTCCCACTGCTGTGGATGCAGCCCAGGACATGGTTGGTTTCTGGGCTGCGAGCACACGTTGCCGGCTCACATGTTGCTTCTCATCCCCCAGCTCCCCAAACCCTTCTCCTGAGGGCGGCTCCTAATCCGTTCTCCACCCTGTCTGGGTTTGTGCTGGCATTGCCCTGACCCAGGCGCAGGACCTTGCCTTTGTTGAACTTCATGTGGTTACCTGATAAATGAGCATCAGTAGCTCCAGGAAGATGAGTGTGAAGGAAGGAGGCTTTCCAAAGAAGGCGAGTGCAGTGCATGGTGCCTGAGCTTGGCAGAGCCTGGCCAAATTATAATGGCTTTGTCATGGAGCAAGTGGCTGGGCTGAGCAGAGGAATGATACTGTCACAAGATCTCCATAGAGGGAGTACGTGAAAGTCCACTCAGTGTGCGGGGAAGGAGAGCATGTCAGCCAGCATAAATCTGCTGGGCAGCGAGGAGAGGAGGAGGGCTGACAGCATTTGCATGGGCAGAGCACGAGCCAGGCAGGGACTGGAGGAAGCAAACTGGGATGGGAATGGTTCTGCTGTGAAGTCATTGACCTGGCCTGTGTCCCCGAGGCTCTGGGAGCCTTGTGAGAGGTTGTCCCATCACCCACACCATGGGGAAAACCATCTCCACCAACACCCTCTGTAAGCAGGCGGAACTGAGCTGGGAAGGCACAGGGGACACAGCTCCTGGCATGGGGCAGGGAGAGCACATGGGAGGAGGACCTGGTCTCCTCCACTTACCCCATCATCAGGCTGATGGGTGAATGGCAGGGTGGGTGACTGGCCCTGAACTGTCACCTCCTCGCGAGTTGGCCAAACTCAATGGCACGGTGAGCTAACAGGGCAGCTCTGCTGGGAGCCTGCAGCAAACCAGAAACCCTGCCAGCAGCCCCTGCTTCCACCGCTACATCCCTCTCTCCTGACTCGCCCCCTCTCAGCCTCCATCCAGCGATTCCCCCGGAGCCGTCACAGCTCTCAGTGGCTACCGACAGACCCACAGGACTGGCACCCCCTGGCAGGTAGCGGGGCTGGGCATAGCACTCAGGTCCCTGCAGCTCCCACAGCTGCCCCGCTCCAGCCCTTCCCAAGATTTGCTCCCCTCAGCCTTGCCCTGCGGGGTGGAAAACTGGCAGGTGAGCTGAGCGGCTTGCACTGTTACAGCATTTTTTTTCTTGCAACTTCTTATTTTTTTGGCTCTCTAGACAGTGCTTGTAAAAACAGCCATAAAGAAGTTAAAAAGCAATGTGCTGGCTCAGAGGAGTCATTCAATATCCTTATTAAAGATCTGCGGTACTGGAGCCGTAATAGTGCTCGGCACTTAGAGGGCACCTTTCATCTCACGAGTTCAAGTCACTTTACAAGCGCTAATGAATTAAACTTCCTAACAGCCTCACATGCAGAGCCTCGCTAGCGAATTATTCTTCTGTTCTCACAATACGGGCATTAAATAATAATAATAAGGTGGTTAATTCTGTCTCTTCTCTGGTCTGGGGGTTGTCTCTGAGCAGATACCAATTCCCTCCCATTTATCCAGCGGTAACAGTCAATAGTTCTGATCCACAGGACTGGGCGAGCAGATGAGGAGCGGCTGAGAGAGCTGGGGGTGTTTAGCCTGGAGAAGAGGAGGCTGAGGGGAGACCTCATGGCTCTCTACAACTACCTGAAAGGAGGTTGTGGAGAGGAGGGAGCTGGTCTCTTCTCCCAAGTGACAGGGGACAGGACGAGAGGGAATGGCCTCAAGCTCTGCCAGGGGAGGTTCAGGCTGGACATTAGGAAAAAAATTTCACAGAAAGGGTCATTGGTCACTGGCAGAGGCTGCCCAGGGAAGGGTTTGATTCACATTCCCTGGAGGTGTTTAAGGGACGGGTGGATGAGGTGCTGAGGGGCATGGTTTAGTGATTGATGGAAATGGTTGGACTTGACGATCCAGTGGGTCCTTTCCAACCTAATGATTCTATGATTCTATGATTTTCTGGTGTATTTGACAGTCAGCTTCTGTTTGGGTCAGAGCAGCCCTGGGGTGGGGCTTCTCCTCTCTGCCCCAGCCAAGCCTGAGACCTAGAGGTCTCGGATCCCACCAAGGGCCAAGCACTCACCCTGGCCCACATGAGCTTTTAACCACTGCCTTTCTTTACATACATGAGCAAGGCAGTTAACGTCTGGGAAAACGCCCCTTCCAGCACATTCAGCATCTTCTGTAGGGTTTTTCTGGCTGAAAATTATCTAGTGCTTCAGAGGATGGCTCCAGAAAGAGGCCCTGGGCACTGTGCTTCTGAGGGGATACAGGAGTTGTACTGAATTGGTTCAAATGCTTAAATTAAGCACACTCAGAAGGATCTTGAAACATCAGAGTTTGGGCGAACAGTCAATTCAGATGTTGCTCTCAGAAAGCTGAGGTCGAGTGCAGGATTTCCTGGGATGGTTCTGAGAGGCAGAGAGGGAATGTTAGGACCACACCAGAAAAAGAGACACTTCTCAACCATGTACAAAACAAAATGCCTCTCTGATGTATTTAATCTGGTAGAAACTAAGGACCGTCGTGCCCCTGAGCACAACTGGATCCTCTTGCTTATCATAGAGTCATGGAAGGTTTTGGGTCAGAAGGGACCTCAAAGCCCATCCAGTTCCACCCCTGCCATGGGCAGGGACACCTCCCACTGGATCCAGTTGCTCCAAGCCCCATCCAACCTGGCCTGGAACCCCTCCAGGGATGGGGCAGCCGCCACTGCTCTGGGCAACCTGGGCCAGGGCCTCCCCACCCTCACAGCAAAACATTTCCCCCTAAGATCTCACCTCAATCTTCTCTCTTTCAGTTTATGCTCATTTTTCCCTTTAATTTGTGAGGTTTCAGTGTTAAAGCCCAAAATCTCGCCGTTTCAAATGGCACATTTAATGTCGAAAAGAAGAGGAGCAGCTGTTCCAACACACCTGTCACAAATGCAGTCACTTAACAACAAAATGCTTTTCAAATTGCATCTCCCTGCCTCTGTTTTTGGCCAAGCTCTTCACCAAGTCTTTAATAGAAACAACTAGTTTTAGTCTCTCAATGCCAGCTGCTCTCCCTTGGTAGGGGCTCACTTTAGAGAGGCATCACCCTGCCACAGTAGTGGTACCTTCCTGGATGCTAAGACATTGCGGGGCAGCTGGTGGTTCAGGCAGAAGGTCCTTGTTCCAGTCAACTACTGAGCCTCTGGGAGGAGGTTGGACATGGCATCTTTTGAGGCCACCAGGTCAAGGGAGGAGATTCTGCCCCTCTCCAGTTGTGGAGTCTCCAACATAAAATGGAAATAGAACTGTTGGAAAATGTCCAGAGGAGGGCACAAAGATAATCTGAGGGTTGGAGCACCTCCCATACAAGGACAGGCTAAGAGAGTTGGGGCTGTTCAGCCTGGAGAAGAGAAGGCTCCAGGGAGGCCTTAGAGCAGCTTCCAGTGCTGAAAGGGGCTCCAGAAAAGCTGGGGAGGGCCTTTTTAAAACAGCATGGAGTGATAGGATGAGGGGAAAGGGCTTTAAATTGGAAGAGGGTCAATTTAGATTGGACATCAGGAAGAAATTCTTCTCGAGGAGGGTGGGGAGGCCCTGGCCCCAGTTGCCCAGAGGTGGCTGCCCCATCCCTGGAGGTGTTCTCGGCCAGGTTGGATGGGGCTTGGAGCAACTGGATCCAGTAGGAGCTGTCTCTGCCCATGGCAGGGGATTTGGAACTAGGTGGGCTTTGAGGTCCCTTCCAACCCAATCCATTCTATGAATCTATGGTTTGATCTCTTATAAGGAACACTCCCCATCTCTTACAAGGAACTCTCCCCATCTCTTACAAAGAAATAACAAACTGTCTTGACCCAGTTGTCAGGATTGAGTCACTGGTATAGGCAAGGGTGACAGCAACTAGTGGAAAACTGCCCCAGAAACCTTGAGTGAGGTGTGTCCTGCCCTGTGTCCATGCCAAGCCGGAGAAGAGCCTCTGGGAGAACCTGGGATCCATGGCACTGGGCACCAAGGCCACTGCACGTCATTCCCAGCACTGAGGACTGTGGCACGGTGGGAAATGTGGAAGCACAAACGGTTGACATCTGTTCCCTGATGGTCTTCAGCATTGGTAAATGGGAGCAAAGTCCAGACTGGGTCATGCTAAAAACCATCTGCCTGTGCTGGAAATGGATGATTGTGCCACAGAGCTGGGGGGTTGCTGGAGCACCCGCTCTTACTCTGGCCAAGGAGAAGTGTGGATGTCTTGCACAGTGGGGCTCATGGAGCTTCTCCAGAAAGAGCAGAGCAGGGACAGGCAATGAGCCAGTACCACCTGCTAAGCTATGCAGAGCCACAGCAGACCTCTTGCATCCTAGGTGAGGCTCAGGCTGTGTCTCCAGGGCTTTCACACAGTCCCTCAGCTGGAAAGATGGATTTGCAGGTGTGCACCCCTGTGCTGCTTGCCTCGTGGTGTCCATGGGGGTGTGACACTGGGATGATCCTGCTCCATCCTGTTCACCAGCATATTCGTGGGGACTGGGGTTGCCACAAAAGCAGTGACAGCAGCCGTGTGGGCATGGTCCCAGGAGGGTGCGCAGCATGTGCCGACTGCAGGGTGGCACAGCCTCTGCGGCAGGGGGACAGCTCCTTCCAGCCAACCAGACCACAATGGTCCTGCCCTCTGAGGACACTGGAGTTGGTCCCTCCCATCCCTACCTGGGCAACCCTCCTTTCTCCTGGTTTCCATGGCACATATTTGGGCAGTAATTATAAGGCTGTTGCCAGTGAACTCATGGCTATATTAATTCATCTGGCTGCTGAGGTCACTGCCATCACACTGGCAATGAACACACTATAAAGTAAATCTCCAGTTGAAGGTCAAGTCCAGAGGAGGGGTGGGATCCCGGTAGCTGGCTCCTTTGCAAGGATATGAGATAAAGAAAAGCTCAGTGATGGGGATCTGCCATTTTCTCCCCATGATCTGGAGAACACAGGTGTCTAACGTGCTCCAGAGCAGCATCTGAAAGGAGTGGGACAACACGGTTTGAATTAGCCAGGGGTTCACCCTGCCAAAACCAGCTGGGAAACAGATCCCAGCGGAGTGATGCTGCGTCTGTGCCAGCGCTGCGGGTTGGGGGGCAGCAGCCCTGCTGGTGCCGAAAGCCTTGGCTGCGCCTGGGCGCTGCGGGATTGCTGAGTCAGAAAAATAATAGCACTGAGGAGTCAGAGCAGAGCATCAGGCAGAGATGCCGGAGGGCTTAGCAATTGTTTCCCGCCTCCAGCTCCTAAAGCCTCTTGCTGGGAATCCCAGTTCCCACTAAGATCCAACCAACATGATCCTGGACAAATAATCATTCCTCTGGCACTTGCATGGGGGACAAGGATGCTCCCCCTGTTTTTAATCTTCATCAGGAGCCAGAGGTGGAGGCACCTGGGTTGCTCTGCCCAGGTGTGGGACTTCCCACTGGGGCTGAGCCAGCTCTGCCCTTGGGATGGATGTGGGAGGAAGCAGACGGGCATCCAAGGGCTTGTGTGTGTGGGTACCACCTTGAACATCACAGCAGCAGAGCGAGCCGGGGCTGCAACCCACCTGCTCTACCCCACGGGAGCAAAGGGTTCTGTTCCCGGAGCGTCGGAGAGCAGAGCCCGTTAATCCCAGCTTGAATTTGCCTGATCATTTCCGTGTCGCTGCCCAGAAATCACATTTATTTCTGTGTCATTCGGAGCATTAAATAGTGGTTGGGAACCGGGAGTGAAGTGTCAGCGGAGGGATAAGCGTGTGTGGAAATAGCGTAAGATTAATTACAGAAGCAACCACCCTGATTGCTGATAAATCAGCTCCCGTGGTCCTGTAACTATCTACCATTCTCAAGCTGGGATGAATGAACTAGCTAATTGTTTGCTGTGCTGAAAAGCAATCTTCGGGGAGCAGCACATTACATTCAATGAGTCAGCTCCATGCTGGCAGGACTATTATCAAATATTATAATATTGAGCTGGACGATTTCTACCCAAGCTCATTGTCAGTGGAGAAGGGTGCTGTTTTCGTCAACGTATAAAGAATGAAAACCATCAGATACTGTTTGTTTCCTGATGAGCGGAGATCTGGCAAAAAATGGGATCATTTCACTTGTTAGTGCACTTTTGCAATGAGTCATGTGTGCTTCAGCGCTGCTTCCAGAAACTTAATTGAAAGTTCTGGTGTCTGTTGTTGTAAGGGGAGAACCATATGCTATCGAAAGACATGACTTGTTTTTTATAGTCCAGAATGATTATAACAGCATCAAATCCCAACTGTTGTGGAAATGCGTTCAGGGAGTAGAGATAAATCTAGGCGTTTCTACTGTAAGGGGATCAAAAACTTGACGAGGGCAACAACAACAACAAAAAAGGAGAGGATATGTGTGAAAACAGAGCTTTGTTGTGCTGTTTGGTAGCGCAGATAATCAGTGCCGACGGATCCTCTTAAGGGCAAAGGGCTGGATGGGGCTTGGAGCAACCAAGTGGGAGGTGTCCCTGCCCATGGCAGGGGTGGAACTGGATGGGCTTTGAGGTCCCTTCCAACGAAACCCATTCTGTGAGTCTATGAAAGGGCTGCAGGAACACCTGCCCCTCCAGCAGGGAAGAGGACGCAGGATACAGTCAGTTGTTTGTGATGTGCTTGTGCTGCTGGCAATTCAGCCTGCTGGCCCATCTTTGGAAATGCAGGTTAATCATCCCATGCCATCCCATTCATCCTTTCTTATTATTATTTGCAAAGCTCTCTTGGCTGGAAAATAAAGTGAGTGAATAACACACTGGGAAACGAACCAGCCTCGTGATGCCGATCTCCAGCAGCATCAGGAGCTGAGCTGGGAATCCACAGAGCGCGGTGGTGAGAACAGTGCTCCCAAGACCCTCATGTAAAAGCTTTTGTGAGAAGAGCCGGGGTCCCTCTGTGCCCATCTCATCAAAGGCTGCATGCAGTGGTGCTACAGAGGGCTCGCTGAGGTAGGCTCTGCAAAACAGCCAAGTGAAAGTGAAGAGACTGAAACAACAGCACTGCTGGTAGAAGTTGCATCTTCTAAGGAGAGTGATGTGGGGAGCTGAGGGTGTTTATGCAGTGTTGTCCCAGGGAGACTGAGCCCTCGTTCATCAGCTGGAGATGTCCATGAGGACATAGTCTGCCAAGCACAAGTGTCACAAGTCAGAAATCACTCTGTCTATTTGGCTGTGCAGTTGCAGAGTGTTGGCAGTTGGATTGCTGAGGTTTGCTCTTTGAGTTTAGTTGGGATTCCTGTTTGTATCAGCTGCTAACTCTGTCACTTACCTGGTGATCCCAGCACAGCCTGACACCTCTCCTCTGTCTCCTCTAGCCACGGTGTTGAAGGAGGTCAAGGGGATTCTGCCCCTCTGCTCTGCTCTGGTGAGACCTCACCTGGAGCCCTGCATTCAGTTCTTGAGTCCTGAGCACAGGAAGGACATGGAGCAGTTGGAGCGAGTCCAGAGGAGGCCACAGAGATGATCCAAGGGCTGGAGAACCTCCTGGACATGGACAGGCTGAGAGAGTTGGGGTTGTTCAGCCTAGAGAAGACCTTAGAGCATCTTCCAGTCCTGAAAGGGGCTCCAGGAAAGCTGGGGTGGGGCTCTGGATCAGGGAGGGCAGGGACAGGATAAGAGAGAATTTTTTTACCTGAAAGAGGAAAGACTGAGATGAGATCTTAGGGAGAAATGTTTTGCTGTGAGGGTGGGGAGGCCCTGGCCCAGGTTGCCCAGAGCAGTGGTGGCTGCCCCATCCCTGGAGGGGTTCAGGCTGGATGGGGTTTGGAGCAACTGGATCTAGTGGGAGGTGTCCCTGCCCCTGGCAGGGGTGGGACTGGAAGGGCTTTGAAGTCCCTTCCAACCCAAACCATTCTGTGATTCTAGGTTTCTATAAGTAGGACCTCTTAAGGAGAAGATGTCTGCAGGTGACTGAATTTCAGTTCCCAGGGACTGGGAGAAGCAAACACAGGAGATGTGTTTTAGGGATTCATCTTGCATCCCAAAGCAGAGCCAATTGCAAATAGCTAAGTGGGCAAGACAAGAAGGCAGATACAGCCGTACAAAGACTGCAGTGGAGGAAGAGCCTTAAACTCCAGCTTAGGTTGTTGCCCCATTGCCTGCCAAGTCGGAGTTCCACATCCAACTGCTGCAGTGAACCTAAACACTGCAGCACCCCCATGGCAGGATGGGTGCTCTGGGAGATGTGAGCAGTCGGTCCCTTTCTGTTTGCCTTCCTTGTGTCTCCTTGCCTCTGCCAGCAGCTGCAAAAGCTCTGTGGAGATCATTGACAGAACATTCCTTGCCATGAGGAGGGTTATTTTCACTCCAAATGGAGACCCGGACGCAGCAGCCAAGAGGCAGGGTGAAAGGCAGCGTGTGGGCAACGCCAGGATGCTGGTGTCTCTGGGAGAACATGATGAGGAGTAGGAGGCTACTTTGCTCCCACCCAAGGGCAAACCAGTTACTCACAAGGTATTGCCAGGCAATGCTCAGCATGTTTAGGCAAACCAGATTGGCAGCTTCAGTAGAGAGCAATAATTTGCCCACGTTGCAGGGTCTCTCCCACTGCTTGGTTAGCACCTACCTTTTACCATGCCCAAAAATGAGGAATGAACTCAAGTATGGCAAAAAACTGCCGAGGAAAGATGTCTTGTGATGGTCAAAGGTGATTGTTTTCCATTCACTCATTGCATGTCACTATAGGAGCTTCCAGATGATGTTCTCATCCTTCTTCATCTTTTGGAGTGAAATTTTGCAGGGAAACACAAGCTACAGTGGCTCCCTTCTCCTTATTAATTGTTTCCCTTGCCACAGCTGCTGTATGCACAGCCCAGGGCAAAGGTTTAGTGGGCAATTTGTTGAAGAATATGCAGCCAGCAAGATCTCTGGGGCTTGGTGACATGATTGCCATGTGGATTTGTGTAGGAGACCAAAGCCAAAGTCCCTGGGAGAAATCACATGGAATGAAATTCCTACCAATAGAGAGAAAGACAAAAATAGTGCATTTTCTGAGTGGTTGAAAATGGAATTGATCAGCTGTGTCATAAAACACTGTTAGTAATCTACAGCAGTGGCACACCCCACTTATTCCAGCATGGCAGAGTATTGTCCTGATGGCAAACCCAATAAATACAGCACATGGCATCTGCACCCCCTCCAGTGGGGTGTGCAGATCACAGAGACGCTGTGCGGTGACACCTGGCACAGCTCCACATTGAGAGGGGGGAGGACTGGCGCAGGTTGCCCGGGAAGGCAGTGGAGGCTCCATCCCTGGAAACATTCCAGTTGGACGAGGCTCTGAGCAACGGAATTGAGTTAAAGATGTCCCTGCTCCTGCAGCGGGGCGCAGGCTGGATGACCTGTAAAGTTCCTTCCAACCCAAAGCATTTGGTGATTCTATGATCTCAGTGCCTGGTCTTCAGTCACCCAGAGGGCTGGGGATGCAGTGTGTCTGGGACCCAGGGCCCTGGGATGAGCTAGCTCCTGCGGACTACTGGTCCTGCTGCTAGCAGAATGCAGGGCCTGACAAATGGCATTCCTAGTGATGGCTCCTTCATTGCAAAGAGCCCAAGGACAAGTGCCGTGAGCTGGGGCTCCTAGGAGAAAGGTCAATCCAGAGACCAAGCAAAACTCCAGAAGGTTGGCCAGGTTTGGATAGAGGAGGCAAATGGCTCTCACAAGCTGGGCTGGGGATGCTTGGGTGTCTTCATAGCTATTCATAGAATCATAGAATCACCAGGGTGGAAAGGACCCACTGGATCATCAAGTCCAACCATTCCCACCAATCACTAAACCATGTCCTTCAGCACCTCATCCACCCGTCCCTTAAACCCCTCCAGGGAAGGTGACTCAACCCCCTCCCTGGGCAGCCTCTGCCAGTGGCCAATGACCCTTTCTGTGAAAATTTTTTTCCTGATGTCAAGCCTAAACCTCCCCAGGGGTAGCTTGAGGCCATTCCCTCTCATCCTGTCCCCTGTCACTTGGGAGAAGAGCCCAGCTCCCTCCTCTCCACAACCTCCTTTCAGGTAGTTGTAGAGAGCAATGAGGTCTCCCCTCAGCCTCCTCTTCTCCAGGCTAAACACCCCCAGCTCTCTCAGCCGTTCCTCATAAGGCCTGTTCTCCAGCCCCTTCCCCAGCTTCGTTGCTCTTCTCTGGACTCGCTCCAGAGCCTCAACATCCTTCTTGTGGTGAGGGGCCCAGACCTGAACACAGGATTCGAGGAGCGGTCTCACCAGTGCCGAGTCCAGAGGGTGAAGAACCTCCCTGGACCTGCTGGCCACGCCGTGTCTGATCCAAGCCAAGATGCCATTGGCCTTCTTGGCCACCTGGGCCACTGCTGGCTCATGTTCAGTCACTGTCAACCAACACCCCCAGGTCCTTCTCCTCCAGGCAGTTTCCATCCAGACTTCTCCTAGTCTGTAGCTGCTCAGGGTTGTTGTGCCCCATGTGCAGGACCCAGCATTTGGCCTTCTTGTCACTCCATCCCATTGGTCTCAGCCCAGCAGTCCAGCCTGTTCAGATCTTAGGGAGAAATGTTCTGCTGTGAGTGCAGGGAGGCCTTGGTCCAGCTTGCTGAGAGCAGTTGTGGCTGCCCCATCCCTGGAGGTGTTCCAGGCCAGGTTGGATGGGGTTTGGAGCAACTGGATTGAGTTAAAGATGTTCCTGCTACTACAGGAGGGTTGGACTGGATGACCTGAAAAAATCCCTTCCAGCCCAGAGGTTTCTATGATTATCTGCAGTGCCATGCTGCTGGCACCCACTACCATGCTCACTTCTCCTCACACCATGTTGGTTCTTGATGGAACAACCAGCATTACATTTGGGGCCAGCCAGCCAGGTCACTGGAATAAGGTGTCTTCATAGCCAAGGCGCAAGTCGGTTGGTTGTTCACCACTGCAAATGTGGAACAACTACAATTAAATCATTGGGGGAGGGGGGAGGGGAAGGTTGTTTCCATCTGTAAAAATAAATAGAAATCTCTGAGCTCTATGCTGCAAACTCTATGCAAATTCAGACCTCGTGCATCTGAGCCGGGGGTTCTGAATGTCAGTCCCTCGAGCTGCCCTCGGTACAGGGTCAGAGGTTTGCAAGCCGTCGGCACCTCTTGCCCTTGGAGCTGCAGAGCGCCTGCCTTCTCAGCTCTGGCTGGTCTGAGCACTGCTCAAGAAGGTCACTCTGAACGTGCTTTGACTCGCGGAGCTGGCAGGAACAATGTGGCATCCTGGGGATGGCTCAGCAGATGAGACCCTCAAGCGTGAAGCTGGATTCAGTCCCAAGAGCAGCCAAGCGATGAGCTGGAGCTGACAGCTGGCTGCAGGGGCTGGGGAGCCTCAATGAAGGACCCTGCAGCCACCCAGGGGATGAAGCCCTGCAGGTTCAGGAGATGCCCAGAGCAGCTTTCTCCCACTGTGGGAACGATCCACCAGCAGTGCCCTCGCCTCCCTTCTGGCTGCTACATGGGATGTGAGGTGCTACCGTCTGTCCTGACTTGAGCTGCCTTTGCCCTGAGTGCTGACAGTCAGGAATAAAAACCCAAAGCAGGTGGAGAGCACTGGAGACCAAGGGCAACAGGCTCTGCAGGCGTGGGGCAAAGCCCTTCCCACTCCCAGCCGGCAGCTCTGCTGCAGGAGCCCAGCAGGGACCTGGTCCTGCCCCAGCCTGCCAAGAGAGAAGGCTGCTTTTGCTTGGTCAGGGGATGGAGCTGGAGGGGAAACGTATCATAAACAATATTTCTTAGAACACCTTTTATTAATGAAGTTCTTCTTATTAGTAGAATCGAGCCATTAGGAAGAGAGCAGTGTCACTACCTCACATGTCAGCTGGAGCCCAGGGCAGCCTGGTCCTGGAGGGGCACGGTGATGTGCCAGTGGCTTTCAGGCTCAGAAAGTCTTTCAGGGGTATCTGCTTCTATCAAATGTGGACATAACCTGTAGTCCTGCCCTGCAGCAGCACGTGCGCCAGAGCCCAGGGCAAGGCAGGTCCTGCAGGCTTGGAGAGAAAAGCTCGTCCCCAACCCAGCAGCTCCAGGAGCCCTGTCAGCCTCTGCGCCAACCCTGCTCCTCTAACAAGACTGATGGGGCAGCTCAACGTGTTTGTTGCTGCCTCAGACAAAGCAAGAGAATGTGGCGGTGTCTTCTGTGATTTTCACTACCTGAGGACCTGACCTTCCAGCAGTGCCTGCTGCAACTCACACAACACAGGCTCAATTCTTCTTGCCTACACAGGCCCCTGTGTTGTGACTGTGATGAGTTGGTGAAGTGGTACAGTCCCAGGCAAAACTCCGTACAAGGTGTGATGTGACTCACAAAGAGACCTTGATTCAGAGAGCACGTCACATGTGTTATCTTCATCTCTACAGACTGTCCCCTTCCTGGCTGCTGAAATCATAGAAGGATTTGGTTGGAAGGGACCTTAAAACCCATTCAGTTCCAATCCCATTGACCTAGTTGCTCCAAGCCCCATCTAACCTGGCCTGGAACACCTCCAGGGATGGAGCAGCCACCACTGCTCTGGGCAACCTGAGCCAGGGCCTCCCCATCCTCACAGCAAAACATTTCTTCCTAAGATCTCATCTCAATCTCCCCTCTTTCAGCTGAAAACCATTCCCCCTTGTCCTATCCCTTCCTTCCCTGATCCAGAGCCCCTCCCCAGCTTTCCTGGAGCCCCTTTCAGGACTGGAAGCTGCTCCAAGGTCTCCACGCAGCCTTCTCTTCTCTAGGCTGAACAACCCCAAATCTCTCAGCCTGTCCTCGTACAGGAGGTGCTCCAGACCTTGGATCATCTCCGTGGCCTCTTCTGGACTTGCTCCAACAGCTCCATGTCCTTCCTGTGCTGAGGACACTAGAAGTGGATGCAGAGCTCCATGTGGGATCTCATGAGAGTGGAGCAGAGGGGCAGAATCCGCCCTCTGGCCCTGCTGGTCCCACGGCTGTGGATGCCATCTCCACTTCCATGTGCTATTGCACCAAATTCCCGTGCTGCTCCCAGGGGATCTGAGCCCACCCCAGACTTCTGGGCCAACTTCTGCTAAATGCAAGGTAAAACCTTTGAACATGCGGGCGAGCTCACTGCTGAGCTGGAGAGGGAAAACCGAGGTGACGGGTGAGATCAGTGGTATTCACAGAGCATCCACATCCAGCCTTGTGCACCAGCAGGCAAAGGAGCAGCTCTGTCACAGGAAGGAGGACACAGCAGGGAGGAGGTGGAGGTGAAGTAGCAAATGTGCCTCTTTGGAAGCAGCACTCCAGGAGTCCGCAGTAGGTCATGTCTGCTACAATCGACCCAGTTGCATCAGGAAGTCAGACAGTCCTGAAGGGCATATGTCATGGCATCTGGAAGCCCATCATTTGGTCACTTAATATTCCGCCTCCTAACGCACACTACAGGTATAAGAGGTCTAGGAAAGCCATGTGAGCCTGACAGCTTGATTTTCTAAGGCTGAAGGTCAAATTAAAATTCCAGCATCCATGAGGCTGGAGACCTCATAATAACATAGCCAGAGGTAAGCAGGAATAGTCAGAAGAACACAGAATCATAGAATCACGGAATGGTTTGGGTTGGAAGGGACCTTGAAGCCCATCCAGTTCTACCCCTGCCATGGGCAGGGACACCTCCCACTGGATCCAGTTGCTCCAAGCCCCATCCAACCTGGCCTGGAACACCTCCAGGGATGGGGCAGCCCCCACTGCTCTGGGCAACCTGGGCCAGGGCCTCCCCACCCTCACAGCAAAACATTTCTTCCTAAAATCTCATCTCAATCTCCCCTCTTGCAGCTGAAAACTGTTCCCCCTCATGCCATCCCTGCACTCCCTGACCAAGAGCCCCTCTCCAGCTTTCCTGAGGCCCCTTTCAGTACTGGAAAGAAGAAGCTGAAGGAGAACCAGATATTAAAACGTTTGGAAGTGAACCTGAGTTTCTGGTTCACAGAAGACAGACCCAACAAAGATCCATGTGGAGTTCAGCAGCCCTGGCTTGGACCTGTCACACCCAGTGTTGAAGGAAATTATAGGTTGAAAGGAGAGTGTGGTCTCAGAACCAGCTAAGTGGGACTTTGAAAGAAATCATCAGCTCTGGGGGAAAATTCATGCTGGTGGCCAAACCCTCAGTGGATCAAACACCAGTTTCAGCAGGATGTAGGATCTGGGATGGCTGGAGGGGCTTTTCCCATTTCTTTGATCCATCCATGCTGTGCTAAGGTGGGACAGAGAGTATCACCACCCAGGACAGCAGAGCAGCAGTGCTTGAGTCAGTGGTGGCACAAGAGCAGTGGAGATGTTCGTAACGTTGAGCTGATGGGACGGCATGCGGCTGATGATGGCAATGTGAGGGACCAGGCTGAGCACTACCCCTGGGGAGAGCAGGAGCGTGGAACCACCAGGGGTGCAGGATCAGTGTAATGCTCCAGCAATAGTACGAGCGCAGAGGACAGCATCCCCTGTTCTGTCTCTGTGGTAGGTTCTGCAAAACCCTGAGGATGGATTGACAGCACAGGAACAAGGGTCCCAAGTCCTTCCAGGGGGGAAGGGAGGGGAGGGAGCAGGGGTCCCAGCCATAGGGCTGTGACACAGCAGTGTGCCAGTGAGCTGCACGTGCTGTCTCATCACATCTGTGTGCTCGTGAATGATTGCAGAGCGGGGCTGAACGAACGCTGCGTGAGCTGTGGAGCTCTGCCCCTCTTCTCCCCTACACCAAGCAGGCAGAAGACATGCTGTGTCCATCCTTCCCTGCACAACCCCACACCAAGTGGTAGATTAAATGATGGCACAAATTAAGACCACTTCCCGGCAACACATCTCAGCCAGAGATAGAATCATAGAACCGTAGAATAGTTTGGATTGGAAAAGACCTTAAAGATCATCCAGTTCCAACCCCCCTGCCATGGGCAGGGACACCTCCCACTAGCTCAGGCTGCCCAAGGCCCCATCCAGCCCTGCCTTGAACACCTCCAGGGATGGGGCAGTCACAACTTCCCTGGACAACCTGTTCCAGGGCCTTCCCACTCCCACAGTGAAGAAATTCCTCCATAAGTCTAGTCTAAATCTTCCTCTCTCCAGTTTATACCCATTGTCCCTCATCCTATCACCACAAGCCTTTGTGAACAGTCCCTCCCCGGCTTTCTTGTAGCCCCTTCAGGTGCTGGAAGGTCACTATAAGGTCTCCTCGGAGCCTTCTCTTCTCCAGACTGAACAACCCCAACTCTCTCAGCCTGTCCTTGTATGTCCTTGTATGTATCCAGCCCTCTGATCATCTTTGTAGCCTCCTCTGGACCCGTTCCAACAGCTCCATCTCCTTTTTATGTTGAAGATTCCAGAACTGGACACAATAGTCCAGATGAGGTGTCACAAGAGAGGAACAGAGGGGTAGAATTGCCTCCCTCGCCCTGCTGGATGCGCTGCTTTTGATGCAGCCCAGGACACGGTTGGTTTCTGGGTTGTGAGCACTCATTACTGGCTCATGTCAAGCTTCCCATCCCCCAGCACCCCAAGTTCTTCTCTGCAGGGCTGCTCTCAACCACATCATCTCCCAGCCTGTATTGAACCCCCCTGGGGCCTGACTTTCCTCCTGACTTACAATCTGTCCATCCCGCTCTGGAGAGCTTCTGGGAGTGTTTCCCCGGCTGCATCAGCTCTGCCAGGCGACCTCTCCTGCCTGCACTGCTCTTTTCCAGCAGTCAGGCACTTTAACAGGGACCTAGTGACATTTGCTGCCAGAGAAGTATTTTTGACAGGAAAAGGCTCTTTAAATGAAAAGTGACAGGTAATTCAGCACTGGCGATGCCACAAACTTGCCCTGTGTGTGTTTCTGTACAAAAATTGCACAGACGACACCAGGAAGCTGCATGGTGCTCGGTTTGTGGCTTTCCATCTTTCCCAGCCTTTCACATGCCAGCTGACCTGCTCCCATCCTGCTCCTCAGTTTCCCAGCAGATGAGGGGATCCCGTGTTCACAGAATCATAGAATCGCTTAGTTGGAAAAGACCTTTGAGATCGTCAAGCCCAACTGTACCCGTCCAATACAGAACCAGATCCCTGAGCACCTCATCTGCCCATCTTTTAAACACCTCCAGAGGTGAAGACTCCACACCACCCTGGGCAGCCTCTGCCAGTGCCCAAGAAACCTTTCAGTGAAGAAAGTTTTCCTGATATCCAGTCTAAACTACTCCTGGAGCAGCTTGAGGCCATTTCCTCTCATCCTATCACTCTGGAGAAGAAATCAGCACCCACCTTGCTACAACCTCATTGCAGACAGTTGTAGACAGTGATGAGGTCTCTCCTCAGACTCCTTTTCTCCAGGCTGAACAATCCCAGTTCTCTCAGCCATCTCTCACAAGACTTCTCCAGTCCCTTCACCAACTCCATAGCCCTCCAGCATCTCGATGTCCTACTTGTAGCAATGTAGCATATGTTGTAAAAGAAGAAGCAGACCCCATTGCCTTCTCCTCATGCTTCCTGAGATGCTTGCTGGTCCCTCATTTCTCAGATGAGGCACCTTGAGAGTGAGGCTACCTCTTGTGCCTGTGTTGCATCAGAAGAGGTGGGAGGCTGAATATTCCAGGGATGGGGGAAATTTGGGTCTGTGAGAGTAAATCACGACCCCCCACCCCCCCAAAAAAAAACAACAAAGCCCTAAGCTCCAAGAACTCTGCTGATTTCCTACCCATGGAAAATGATGCCAGAGGAAAGGCAGCACCCAGCCTAAGCAGGGTTTAATTTGCTGTTGACAATCCAGCTGGTAATTATATCACCAGGTACCTGGTTTTTCATTAAAGTCCCATGCAGATGTTACTTTTCTGGAGCTGACATAAATGTGCTCGTTTGTCTTCATCACGACAGCACACACACATTCCCCCTGCTCTCCCCAGTGACCTGGCGCAGCGCTGGCGCTGTGCCCCTTCTCTGCACTCACTGGGTCTATTATTCCCCCAGAAAGGCACATGGACCCAGGAAGGTTCACAGAATCACTAGGTTGGAAAAGACGTCTAGGATCATCGAGCCCAACCATTCCTATCAGTCACTAAACCATGTCCCTCAGCACCTCATCCACCAGTCTTTTAAATATCTCCAGGGAAGGTGACTCAACCCCCTCCCTGGGCAGCCTCTGCCACTGCCCAATGACACTTTCTGTGAAATTTTTTTCCTGATGTCCAGCCTGAACCTCCCCTGGCAGAGCTTGAGGCCATTGTTCCTAAATGCGGGTTCTCTGTGGTCACAGCCATCAGCCTTTCCCTGTCACTGTTGTAGCCCTGCCATCACCCTCATCCCTGCTGACACCCCTGTCCCAGTCATTGGCCACCGGCACAGGCAGCATGGACAATTTCGCTTCCCTGCAGACAAAGTCGGGCACCTCTGGGCTGGTTTTGTGGCTGAGCCAGAGAGCTTGGCTGAGGGGAGATCACGATGCCTTCCCCAGCACCGGTGATGACCCTTGTCCTGGTGCACAGCCAGCCTCACGTTGCTTACTCATCCCCCTCACAGAATCCTAGAATGGTTTGAATTCAAAGGGACCTTAAAAATCATCTAATTCTAAACCGCTGCCGTGGGCAGGGACACCTCCCACTGGATGAGGCTGCTCCAAGCCCCATCCAACCTGGCCTGGAACACCTCCAGGGATGGGGCAGCCACCACTGCTCTGGGCAACCTGGGCCAGGGCCTCCCCACCTTCATCGCGAAGAATTTCTTCCTCATCTAGTCTAAATTTTCTCCTCTCCAGTTTATAAGCCATTCCCCCTCATCCTATCACCCCAAGCCTTTGTAAACAGTCCCTCCCCAGCTTTCTTGTAGCCCCGATCAGTCTCCACTTCCAACATCAGCATCTTCAAAACGCCCTTCAGCTAACGGGGGATCTCAGTAGTCTCTGGAGGTCTCAAAGCAAGGAGGGAGTTGCTGCAGCTGCTGCTGGGGGAGGTGGGATGAGGCAAGCGGGTGGTGAGTGATGGTACATCTTTGCCCCTTGCATTCTTCCACACTCCTTGTGCTTCCGACTCCCTTTTTTGGCCGTGCATGACATCAGCAGCTGCTCTTAGATAATCACAGATGGACGGGAAGCCGAGGCAGCTGACAGCGCAAACATCCCATCTCTGCCCAGCGCCTTTCCTTCCCCTGCCAGGTTCTGCTCTCCGTTCCTCTCTTGAGGTGGAGGAGCCCAGAGAGCCCTGATGAGTGAATGGCCTCCCTGCCAAAAACCTGGTTTGTCTTCTTGGTGGCAAAAAAAAAATGCTTCCAAACGTGCCTTCCAATGAGTCAAGCAATGTTTTTAGAGTGGGATACAGTCATAGGGAGAACAAGGGACACCCGGTATGGCTTGTCCCATGCTCTGGAGACAGACCGTGCATGTCCCAAGCAGTGTGGGTGGGGTGGCTCTGGCTGCTCATCGTGCAGAATGTGTTTGACCTGTGTGGTTTTGCTGACCGTGTTTATCCAGAGGAGCTACATTAATAAGTGCCACAGACAAAGTAAGTGCCTTTGCCTGCATCTCCCACCAGCTCTAGTCCCCAAGTGCAACGTGAGAGCTTCTGGCAGCAGCCCAGGCTACAGCAGGTCTGGAAAGAGGAAATCACCATGACCTAGTGTCCCTTCCAAAGGGCTCAGAAGCACTTTGAGACCTGTGGATCTAAAGGGCTCTTGGGGGAAGGCCAGTCAGGATTGCTGCTGCAGTGCAGGTGTGAGCTGAGCCATCCCCTGCAACATGCAATGTCCTTCCACCTTCACTCTGCTGCTTCATGATCAGGCAAAAGCCCCTCTCCTGACCCGCTGAGTGTGCGTGCTCGGGGCGTGTGGCAGCTCCAGCCTAGGGCAGCAGGTCTGTCCATGAGAGCCCTATACCAGGGCACAGCGCCGGCACCCTGACCTCCTTGTCTCGCTGTAGCCTGTGCAGGAGAAGCGCTCGAACTTCTCACCGCACACGCAAGCAGCTGCTCAGAGGGCGGCTGTAAATCGTGCTCTCTGAGCAGTTGACAGATGCAAGCTGGCAGGCACAGGCAGGACCCTACGAACGGCTGGAGCATATGGATCGGTGCAGAGCGATGCTGCCAGCTTTCACCCTCCCAGCCCCTCCAGCCGCTGACCCTGGGACAGAGCAGCCTGGCTGGATGAGGGACTGGACTTGGGCATAAGGGCATTAATTTGCCCTTCCAAGTCCATCCCATGCTTCTCACAGAATCTTGTATGAGCCACTTACTGCTAGACCTGTGTAAAGCAAGGACAGAGCATCCCTGCCCCATGGAAAAGCTGAGAGAGAAAAATCCTCACCACTGGGATGTGGTGGTGTCCTACAGGGACAGCACTGCCAGCAGGAGTGCAGGTGGGAGATGGGCAGAAGCCATTCTAGACTAGTGCTTCTTGAAATCTGATGCTATTTTGTCTCTGGAGGTGTTTCTGACCATAAGTCAGTTCGTCCTGCCTGACAGTACATCACACCAGCCAGCAGCACAAGACGCCCTGATGATAAATAATTTCAAAGACAGGACTAGGTAAGGTGCAATATATTATCATCTTACTCTTAACACATAGCTCCAGGTGCCAAAAAGCAGCTTTCCTGGCATGTTTTCAGGGCTCATATGCCAGACTCGCATCCCAGCTGCAACTTTGACAATGACACTCTTGAGCTGTACTTATTCAGGTGCAGGATGCAAACGAACCACAGAGCAACCAAGCAATTACTAGGATTCGCAGCCTGTCCTGTCCCAGATGTTATTTCTAAGCATGTCCTTGGCCAGGACTGTTCAATCCTGTGGTCTGAAGGTCCTAGGGATCTGATTGAGATTAGGAACCACTTCCTGCTGCTGTTGCCAGGAGAAAGACTGAGCCAGATCCTCACCAGGCATACAACCTACAGGCAGGAGAGCAGCAGGTTATGGGTAGCATGAACATCCCATCCTTTTCCTGAGGCTCACAGCTCAGGAAAAGCCCTTTCATGAATGTTTTCAGTATCCATCTCCCAGACCCTCAGTCTCTCCAGGATCAGACTCCAGCACTGCCTTTTGCACTCAACAGCGCATCCCACAAGGACGTATCACATGGCAAAACAAGAAGGCAGAACAGACTACATGCTTTTTCCTCCCTGTTCTACCAGGAGCCTTCCCTTTCCCCACCTCTGATCCTTCTCCAAATCATTCTATAACATTTATTGTGCAATCCCCAAGTTCCTGGGTGCAGGAGGCCAGAGGAAGCCCTGGGCACTTTGAGATGCAGCCCCATCAGTGCATACACCTTTTCAGAGAGTTTCTGCTGCTGAATCCTCATGGGAGGGTTGCTTGCTCAGCTGTGGTGGTGTAGGGTTGTCTCGGGGTTAGCTGAGGTCAGCACCACTTCATCTCCTCTGGTCGCTCTCGGTTTATTGGCGTCGTCCTTACACAGCCATCCTTGAAGGACAGGGGCGCAGCAGTGGAAGTGCGAAAGAGGGGTGTTCATCACAGCTTTAGGTGAGCATAACTCTCATTTGAGGTGTTGGGCTTCTGTATGGCGTAAATACGTGTGAATACACAGACGCCAGAGCAGCCCTGTCTTTGAAGGTTATGTGTGACCCGTCCCGACCCCTTAGCAAAGTGTCTGTTGTCAAATAACAGCACATGATAAATTGGTGTCTGCGAACGCCTGAGCTGAGACCACCACGCTCGTTGCTTGTGGGTGTGATTTGGAACGACACAGAAGCCTGAGCAGCATGTGTTGTGTCGTCCCTGCTGAACTCCTGTCTCTGAGCACAGCAACAAGTGCCCACAGCACTGTATTTCTCTGCGCGAAAGATCCCATTAGTCCCTAATGAGCCCAGGACCCCCCCATGCGAGCCAGACGCAAATTCGTATTTGGAGACTTTTCCAGTCCCAAATGGCTTATGAGCTCTCCTAGTAAGACAGACAGAGGCAATATGATAAGCTTTGCTTTATAGATAAGGAACCGAGGCACCAAAAGGCTTAAGAGACTTAATAGGAATTTGGAGAGGAGGATCTCTGGAGCCCTAGGGCAGAAACACCCCTGGAAGAAGACCTGACCTTCCAGCACCCACCTTATTAAAAATACCAAGGGGCACAAAACAAGAGCTATCAGCACCTATGGATGAGCATTCAAGCTGCCGGCACAGGTGCCTGGTCCCCAGCTCCCCTTGCCTCAGGCTGGTGGGATGCAGGCAGCCCCGAGGATCTGGGCAGAGATCTGTGTCCCCTCCTTGGGGACTGTCCCCTCCCCTGGGCAGGGTGCACAGGGGCCCCATGGACCAGTACACAGACACCAGCAATGCTGGCACAGGGGTGGTGCCAAGGTTAGAGAAGGAGCTAAGATACTGACACGAGTGAGCATCTTGAAAGCAGCCCCAATGGCCACACACAAGACTCCAGAGCCCACCATGTGTGAGGAGCACTCTGGAAACCGAGGGGGAGTTAGAAGGTCCTAGGGAGCTCTTCCTTCAAGGGACTTGCCATTCTGTTTGACTTTCTGCCGTCACCTCAGGTCGTCTGCTCCTCCTTCTCTTGGATACTTTTGGTGGCTCTGGGTTGTGTCACAGCCTGGGGAACTGTGGCAACACCTGTCCTGTGCATGCATCTGCATGCATGTATGGGTGAGTGGCAGCATGTGTGTGCATGCATGTGCATGCTTGGAGAGGGAGAGACAATCCTGTAACCCAGAATCATAGAATCCTAGAATGGTTCAGGCTGGAAGGGACTCCAAAGCCTATCCACTTCCAGCCCCCTGCAATGGGCAGGGACACCTCCCACTGAATCCAGCTGTTGAAAGCCCCATCCAACCTGGCCTGGAACACAGTAGTGAGAGACACACTGGGAAGGAACCTTCCAGGGCACCTCGGAGCCTGCATCCACCCCAGACACTGGCCACACAGCCCCTCCTGTTAGCCCTGGCCTCCTGCATCCTCACAAACAGATCAGCCTGTGGCCCCAGGTCTCCTGTGCTCTGTAAGACTTCAGCAGGAGGTCAGGAGAGAGGCACTGAAGTGGGTTTACAAACACCTTATGTTTCCATACATGGGAGAACAGGACAATCATTGTTGGAGGCCCAGATATGATGTCTAGCTTTCTAGAAAGCTGGGGATGGAAGATTTTAGAAACACCACATGCTGAGATACATTTGCTTCTTTCTCATTTTCCGAGCTCTTTGGCATGCCGGCGCAGCGCTGCAATCAGAAAGCCAGAGTTTTGCTACTTAAAATACAGGAAAGCAAGCTGGGATTTCACGCAAGCCCGTGGCTCCTGGAGCTGCAGCGTGCAAAGCCCACACCGAATGCAGAGAGGGGAGAGCTTCCCGTGAGTTGGCCAGGCGCTGTGCGTGTTTGTGAATGAATAAATTGGCTGCTGAACTCTGAGCGAGGGGGAAAAGCTTTGGCAATTTTCTGCACAAGTGCAAAGTGGCAGCCAAGCGGCTCCCGGCTGTGCTCAGGGCTGGGGGAAGCTGTGCCCCCCACAGACACCCAGAGGGGCTCTGACAGGCTCGGGTGCTGATTGCCGTGGGGTAAAACAGCCCCACGCATCTTCAGAGCCTCCCCAGGCCAGGCTGAAGTGGCCGGTTCCCCCACTCCAGCAGCAGCAGCAGGCTTGGCTTTGCAAACCAGTATTTGCAAGCAAAAAAATAGGTATTTGCTGCTGGTTCATTTTCTTTTCTGTTTTTCTGAAGGGAGGCAGTAAGGTGCTTTAGTGGCAGTGGTGGAAGGAGGACTGGAGGATCTGCTTATGCAAGGCAGGGTGCGGCAGTGGGAATTGCAGCTGTGGATCCCAGCTCTGCAGGCAGTGGGAATTGCAGGGGTAAAAGGGCTTTGGTGGTTTGTAATCTCCTTCTCCTCCAAGCAGCTCTGTGTTTCAGGTTCGTCTCAGCAAATGTGTGTTATCCCTGAATTGTTTGCAGGAAACCCAGCCCTGCTTCCAATAATCCCTTTGTGTCTTGTTCTCTGTGTTTCTTCGGGATTGGGTGAGGGTTTGTGTCTGTGCCTCTCTGTTAATATTACGTACTGTACGATTTTGAACCTATTCTGTGCTTTGGCTGAGGGCCTCACTTAATACTGGCCGATCTCCTGGCTCAGAGAGACCATTGTCAGGTTTGTAAGCGTGTGGTTCATGCTCACAGCGTGCTCGGGAGCATCCAAGGGATGTCGGAAGCACAATGTAGTGAAGTCTGAGCCCCAGACACCAGGGATGGATTTGCCTGAGTGGAAGAGGTGGCTCCCCAACAAACTCCTGAGGGCTTGATGCCCTGGGAGCTGAGGTAGGGATAGGGCAGGATGCTTAAAGCCAGGCATGACAAAGCCCTGGGGAGCAGCATTGCCAGGGTGCCCTTCAACCCCAAGAGGATGAACCTGAGCCACAGCCCAGCATTCTGAAAGTCGCTCTGCTGAGACCATGCCCAAGCACCAGGAGGGATCATAGAATCATAGAATCATTAGGTTGGAAAGGACTCACCGGATTATCAAGTCCAACCGTTCCTATCAATCACTAAACCATGCCCCTGAGCACCTCATCTCACCAAACAACCAAGGCAGGCTTGATACAAGAGGTTAGGAGTGTTCTCCATGATTTACACAGCGATGGTCTCCTTTGGCTGCAGCAAGTTGTTCCCAGCACTGCGGTCATCATTGCTTCAGGGTTTGGGGAGCTGTGTGCATGCCAGGGGAGCTGCAGTCCCTCCAGCATCCCACCCCCTGCTTCTGAGCTTTGGCTCCTTCACCTAGTGGTGAAGAAAATTCCTTGTGGACTGCTTCCAGGCTGCTGGGTCGCCACCAGAGCCGTGGTGTGAGCCAGACCTGGCTCCCATGGGATGCGGTTTGCTTCCCACTGACTTGGGGAGCTGGTACATGATGCGATGCTCCTGCAGGGAGTCAGCTGGTGGAAGCTGCGCTGGCCCTGTTTGCAGATGGCTGCAGGGCACACGAGCCCCGCACAGCTGCCTGCCTGTCCTGTCCTCTGTTTTATGTCTCAGCCACAAGGAAATAAATGACCCAGAATGAGATTTTTAAAGCTGAAGGGTGACCATGTCAGATATGGCCCTTTTTGAGCCATTCTTGACATCTGCAGCTTGGAGTGATGGTTTCCCACAGGACCTGCTCCAGCTGTACCTGCTGGGTGGCTGTACCCCACTTTCCAAACATCGTGCCCAGCTGGTTGCCCTGGCCACCCCACAGCTGGGATGCCAGGTCAGGGCTGGGGACTGATGGTTATCCCATGGTATGGTGTTCCCAAGGCACCAAGGGCTCCAAAGTCTGCAAGTGTGCAGGTGTCCACTCTCCAGGTTGCTCATGGACCCAGTGTTGGTGGAGCCCACAACTGCATGTTGGGATCAGCATTCTGGTAGACTTGGTTTTCCCTATTTCTTGCCAAACAACAGATTGAAGCAGAGTTCTCTGGCTTCCTGGAGTAACAGTAGAACTAACCACAGAGCTGGCAAGAAGTGCATCTACTTGCTGCCCTACAAACCATGTCTGGGCGTGCTGCTGAGCCTCAGTTTCCCCCTCTGTGCAGAAGGGATGGTTTTTCTTAGCTGTTTGCATGAGGCATTGCTGCCAGGCAGGCACCCAGGGCAGCAGGCTGAGCCGAGCTGGTTAAATGGGTGACTTGAACAACCCAAAGCCTTTGATGGAAGCCTCTGAACCACAGGCTGTGCTGCGGAAGACACTCATTTTCCTGCATCAACTTCCATATGGGACACAGCTGGTGTGAGAGCAGAAGGGAGCACATTGTCCCTGCAGAGCCTTCCTCCCAGGGCATGCAGAGAGGATACAACGGGCCTGTGGGTTTGGCTGGTGGATGGGGACCCTGCTCACCCTTGGAGATGGGTTTGCTTCGTAGTAGGAAATGGCAAGAATGGGATTGAGCTGCTTAAACAGTGACCAGTTAGAGAGAAAGGAAATTCCACTGCTCCCTTGAAAGGGTGTTCGATGCCTGGGGTCTATTTTCCTGGTGGAAAAGGTGCTGGGGGAGCTGGGTGACAGCAGCTGAACATGAGCCAGCAGTGGCCCAGGTGGGCAAGGAGGCCACCAGCCTCCTGGCTTGGATCAGCCATGGGGTGGCCAGCAGGAGCAGGGAAGGGATTGTCCCCCTGGGCTTGGTGCTGGTGAGGCTGCACCTCAAATCCTGGGTTCAGTTTTGGGCCCCTCACTCCAGGAAAGACCTTGAGGGGCTGGAGAGAATCCGGAGAAGGGAACAGAGCTGGGAAAGGGTCTGGAGAACAGGGGTTGTGGGAGCGACTGAGGGCCCTGGGGCTGTTTAGCCTGGAGAAGAGGAGGCTGAGGGGAGACCTCATCGCTCTCTGCAGCTCCTGGAAAGGAGGTTGTGGGTGGTGAGGTGAATGCAGGGCTCTGCTCCCAAGGAACAAGGGATGGGATGAGAGGAAACAGCCTCAGGTTGTGCCAGGGGAGGTTTAGACTGGATTGTAGGAAAAATGTCTTCACTGACAAGAGTGGTGAAGCACCACGCAGGGCTCTATCTTTGGAGAGGTTCAAAAACCGTGTGGCCGTGATGCTTGGGGACATGGTTTAATTGGCACAAGGGTGTTGGGCTGATGATTGGACTCAATGATCTTAGAGGTGTTTTCCAATCTATGCTTGCAGCTGATGTGAGATGTCCTTTCTGCCTGGATTTTTCTTTAGAAACAGCCGGGATTTCAGGTTTCATCACACTGCTTTGGTGAGGAACTTCTTGGGCTGCCAGAAGATTAGGGCACGGCATTTATCATCTGGCAGCCAGCAGCCTGTGGAAGGGGCTGTCCTGCCACCCCTGCTCATTTATACCCTTCTCTTTCCCCTTTTAGTCCCTTTTGGGGCACTCCCATGCACCACCAGACCAGAAAGTTCAAACCTAACCTAATGGGGAATAAAAAGAGCTCTTGCTGGTAATCTAGGTCCCAGACAGCTCCCTGGGGGATCAGCAGGGTGAGGTTTTCTCGTCTCTCCTTGAGCTCCTCCCCAAGGACTGGGTTTTTTACCCTGGGCTGTTCTGTGAGGGCAAAGCATGAGTTCAGCCCCATCTCCAAGCGAGCAGCAGTGCAGCCCGAAGCAGCACCTGGTCAGAGCAAGCAGCATGTTTCCCCAGCGAGGGGCTGCGCGGCAGCTCTAGCATCACTGGGTTCGCGCAGAGGTTTGGTGGGATATCGGACACCTGCCTTTGCACAACACAGCCTCGCACGACGGCTGTGAGATCTGCTCTGCTTGTAGTAAGGAAGGTGTCACGCAGCGTGACCTCCAAGGGGTTGGCCAGAGCGTTTCCCTGACCTCTGGAGGATGATGCTATGGGGCTGGTGAGCCCTGAGCACCAGCGCTTGCCCTGCTCCAGGTCATTCCCATCTCCATCTCCCTCGGGGTGTTGCTGGTGTGTGTTCGCACACGCTGCGTGGCGACACTCGCTGCTGCAGAGCAGCTGGTGCCGCCGCGCTCGCCTGATGCCTGTGAGCCGGCTGCCACCGGGGCAGCACGGAGGCAGCTGCCAGCCCTGTCCCCACGGCCGCCGGCCAGTGGGGCTGGGGGGGATGCCCGCTGCAGGGATCCAGCGGATCCAGCGCCTCATCTCCTGGCAACGGTCCTTCCGTAGCAACCGCCGAGCCGCCGAGGGGAGCGGGAGCAGGACGGCTGCGGCCAGGGAGGAGGAAGAGTGGGAGGCCTTGGCGGACGCCCCAGGTACGTGTGGCTCTGGCCAGGCAGTGTCTGCGTGGTCCTGCTGGCATCCTCCCCCCAGCACGGGGCCAGCTCGCCCAGTGGGTGCGTGGGGAACACGCTGAGTGGGGGCTGCCGCCTGCCAGCCATCCCTCGGGCAGGGGAGGGTGGGTGGTGGGGCTGGCAGAAGCTCCAGCTGGTGTCCCCCAGGCTTGACCATGGCCTGGCCAGCAGAGCCAGCACTGGGCTGGTGGAGGTCTCTTCGCAGACATCCTTCACTTAAGCTTTGTCAAGGCCAAACCATCTGCTGGGTGGACTGGTGGCATCAGAGCCTGGCCCCAGCAGGGCCTTCCCAGCCGCCCCTTGGCAAGGAGAGCCAGCACCCACAGGCCAGCTCTCCCAGCAGCCAGCTGAGCCCGAGCCCTGGAGTGTGAGGGCGCTCACCCAGGTGTGTCCCTTCAAGCTTGCTTCCCCTTGGCCCACCCTGGCTTTTCAGTTGTGTGTGAGTCACACAGCGAACATCTCCATGACTTGCCTCTGCCCTTCTGATTCCTTTTATTATCACTGGCCTCTCTGAAATTGCTTTGCTGTCATGGTTGCCTCCCCTCCCAGCTGCACCTGGACCTGTTGAATGCAGACCAGTGCACTCCAACGCTATAGTTTCATCTCAGCCTTTTGGTGTTCCCCCACCTCTCCAAAACCCTCCAGCCTGTTCACTGGAACAGGCTGCCCAGGGAGGGGGTTGAGTCACCTTCCCTGGAGGTGTTCAAAGGACGGGTGGACAAGGTGCTGAGGGACATGGTTTAGTGTTTGATAGGAATGGTTGGACTTGATGATCAGTGGGTCTTTTCCAACCTGGTAATTCTATGATTTCATGATTCTATGCGTGCATCCCCTCCGCCATGTGCCCATGGGCACCTCTCTCCACCTGAGGCCGTTCCTCTCCCAGGAGCAGGGCACCAACAGCTGATTAAGGTCCAGGGCCGGGTTGTAGCACAGGGTTGGTGTGGATGTGGCATGGTAAATATCGCACCCCGCTGCAAAGCTCAATACTCACACATGGGACAGAGACCCTTGCTGATGCTTGCACTGAGGTGCATACTTATTGCCCTGTAGCATTCTCCCAAAGATTCGCACCTCCCGTACGAGGCCAGGCTGAGAGAGCTGGGGCTGTTCACCCTGGAGAAGAGAAGGCTCCAAGGAAACCTTAGAGCAGCTCCCAGGACTGAAAGTGGCTCCAGGAAAGCTGGGGAGAGGCTCTTGGTCAGGGAGTACAGGGATAGGATTGGGGGGGACAGTTTTCAACTGACAGAGGGGAGATTGAAATGAGAATTTAGACGAAATGTTTTCTTGTGAAGGTGGGGAGGCCCTGGCCCAGGTTGCCCAGGGCAGGGGTGGCTGCCCCATCCCTGGAGGTGTTCCAGGCCAGGCTGGATGGGGCTTTGGGCAACTGGATCCAGTGGGAGGTGTCCCTGCCCATGGCAGGGGTGGAACGGGATGGGCTTTGAAGTCCCTTCCAACCCAAACCATTCTGTGATTCTATGATTCATTAGGTCTGTGGTTCCCATCCTTTCTGCTGCTCTTCTTCCATCACTGCCCACAGTCTGGTGCCTGTGGGTCACAGGAGAGTTCCCCATGGGGCTGCAGGCTCAGGCTGTCCCATCTCATGCCACAGCCAGCTAAATTTGTCTGGAGAGCTGGAGTACGAGCTGCAGCTCACACCATCACAGGCTGCCGATGTGCCATTGAGGCAGACAGCACGCAAGCCCCTGCGGTAGTCGTCATGGCCAGAAATGCTGCTTTTTTTTCTCTGTAACAACAAACGGCATTCACAGGAATACAGTGTGCAAATCAGGCACTTGGAGAATCAGGGCCAGAGAGTGCAGGTGCCAGAGGACACAGGGAGAAAACATAGCTGGAGGCGATCCACCCGCAGGCAGTGGGGGAAGTTGAGATGCAGCAGGCTCCCGCAGGCACGAGCGGCGCTGGGCATGGATCTGGTGGGAGAACAGGGCTGAGTCACCTCACCCCCCCTTTCTCCCATCCCTGGGCTTCCTCACATGCAAAGCCCCGTGGAGCCAAGTTGGATGGATGGAGGCATGAAGAGCATAAGCAGGCGATAAGCAATGTCTGCCCATCGCTCTGTGCTGCTGGGGCCGTTGTGTATCTGGGCAGCGTTGTGTATCTGGACTGCTGATGCTTTGCCCACTGCCGGGGGGCGATGGGACATGCCTTTCCCTTGGCTGTGCAGTTGCTCATGGGAGACATTCATCAGACACAGCAAATCCCCAGAGACCAAAAACCTGAGCCCAGGGACCCTGACCATAGGGGGTTCCTTGTTAGGGGTTCTGGCATCATCCTCAAATGATATGTTTGGCCCAACTCTCCAATCTAAAGATCCCCATCTGGAGATCCAACCCGAAAAGTGACTTACAGGACCCCTCAGACTCCTCCAAGCTCCCAGCCCCACCACCCCCCCCACCCTGCAGGTAAGCAGAGTCCTCGTGACCCACCACTTTGGTCTTGGACTTTGGGTCAGCTCTGCCTGCAGCAGGGAAAGCAGTCAGCTCAGCTTGCAGAATGCAGTCTACCCCATAAATCCAGCGCCTTCCCTCCCTTTCTCATCCTCTGGCCTCTCTGAGTTGGTGTGGTGAGGAGCTGGTCTCTGTCAGTGGCTCAGCAGAGGCAAAGAGAGGATGGGGCGTTGAGGTCCCATGCCCAGAGCTGGGTGTTTGGATGGGGCAGAGCTCTCCAGGCAGGGAGAACAGGAGGCAATCAGATCAGGGGTTGTTGTAGGAAAGCCTGCAGAAGAAAAAGCAAGGTATCTCTGGCCTGAAACCTTCAAATACAGCATGACTGGTGTCAGGCCTTGTAGAGGAACAGGAATGAACTATACTGGAATCTGTCCCTGTATGCAGAGGGACCAAGAAAAAAGTGTTCTTCTAAACAAGTGCATCTGTGTCTGTCTGAGGTGGGGCCAGGGCTACCCTAAAAGCACAACCAGCTCAGTGAAGCGAACCTTCCAGAACTCAACAGAGTCATCTCCAGAAACACTCTGTGAAGAGACTGTAAGATCTTATGCAGATGAACTATGTCTTTCCACACCTGTGGGCAGACGAGTGGGAAGAGCCTGTGATCTCTGTTTTTTGGCCTTCGTATGCTGCTAAGTTTAAAAATTTAGCAGCTATAATTTCAGGCACAGCAGGCAAGTTTCTCCATGATGCCATTGCACTGGTCTAACTGAACTCATCTCCCAAGAACACAGCAGGACCTTGGCTTGACTTTGGAGATCCCAGATCACCGGGGTTCCCCTGAAATACTTAGATTGGAGAAGCGTGGGGAGTGAGACATGGAGAACAGGGGACAGCACCAGCTGTTGGCAGATGGCCCAGCCCCTGCTAGCCCCAGTGGCCAATGTGGCGCGGTTCCACAGATGGATTGGTGTTGCTTGGCACGGAGGTTTCAATGCAGCCTGTGTTCGTTCTAACAGCCGGCTGCAAGGAGCACCAAATGCAGGTCTGACTTTACAGGACCAGGGAGTGGGATCCTGGGATGCAGTGATTGCAAAAACGATTTAGGGATGGAGGCAGAGGAAGCATTAAATGCAGGATGGATCAGCATTGCTTGGCGCGGAGTTTTCGTTGCAGCCCACGTCCGTTCTAACAGCCAGCTGCAAGGAGTGCCAGAGGCAGGTCAGACCTTGCAGGTCTAGGGAGTGGGATCCTGGCATGCAGTGAACTTGAAAAGGATTTAGGGGTGAAGCATTAAACACAAGATCCCAGCGAGGCCAATCCTAAGGGTGTAGAGTCAATCTGCAAATCCCGAGGATGCCAGGCTCATTTGGATTGTTGAAAGAAAGGGGATTCGACAGCTGCCTATTGATGCGTTACTGGGTAAATACTGGAGTAGAGAAGAAAGATGGAGTTCAGCTAAAGGACACAAGGAATGGTGCAGTGTTTAGAGATGTTCAAGCTGGCAATTCCAACAAAAGCACAAACCGGCGCTGTGGGAGGTGCTGCAGGGAGAGCGGGGCTGCTGTGCCTGGGGGCTCCTTACATCTCTCCCTGCAATGTGCAACGGGAATGGAGAAGTGGCTCCCTGCCCACCCCACCCTCTCAAAACCACTGCTAAAGCAGCTGCGTCTCTTTCAGGGCTCCAACAATTAAGATGCACGATCTATTTATTGTGTTCCAGGCATGGTAAAGGATGTCATGGTCAGAAATTACTAGCATGCAGCCAAGATATATGGTCCACATGGCTGAGGAGCAGCGCAGAGGGTAGCGGTTAGGAGGCGAGGCTAAATGTGGCCGTAGCTAGGGATGGGATGACTTCTTTGTATAACATCCAAGCCCGACCCAGGCTGTGGGCTCATTGCAAGTGCAGGTGGGTGGCAGGTCCCACAGGATCAGGTGTGGGAGCAGAAATGTTCCCTCGGCTCCCACTAGGCATTCAGACCTTAGCCACAGAGGCCGTGTTGTGTTATCGCTCCACGAATTCATTGTGCCAGGATGAACACACTCCAGCAATAATAAATCACAGTGATAAGGAGAGATAGTTGCAATTAGAACCACTCTGCTGTAATTAGGATGTTTGATATAGAATGGCAGAAGAGGCGGTACTGACAGCATGGGTGGGTTCAGTCTTGAAGCCATGCATGACAAATAGGACTAAAAGGACCAGATGATTCCCCTCAGCATTCACCAACCATGGAGTGGACGTGAGGACTTGGCAGGTTCTCCAGGATGTCACAGACATCAATCTGCCTTAGATGGTGGGGATACCCAACCCATGCTTCCCTGTCCTGTCACCCAGTGATGGTATCATCCTCTCCCAGCCCTTGCTGCTGGCCTCAGGGAGGAATGGCTGGAAGGCATTGCCAGGGAGCACAGGCTGAGAGAGTTGGAGTGGTTCAGCCTGGGGAAGAGAATGGTCCAGGGAAATCTTGGAGCATATTCCAGTACTGAAAGGGGCTCCAAGAAAGCTGGGAAGTGGCTCTTGGCCAAGGAGTGTGGGGACAGGATGAGGGGGGAGCGGTTTTAAAGCTGAAATAGGGGACACTGAGATGAGATCTTGGGAAGAAATGTTTCCCTGTGAGGGTGGGGTGGCCCTGGCCCAGGTTGCCCAGAGCAGTGGTGGCTGCCCCATCCCTGGAGGTGTTCCAGGCCAGGTTGGATGGGGCTTGGAGCAACAGGATCCAATGGGAGGTGTCTCTGCCCATGGCAGGGGTGGAACTGGATGGGCTTTGATGTCCCTTCCAGCTCAAACCATTCTGTGATTCTGTGCTGCAAAGACCTAACATCCACCTGTCTGCCCACAAGGGCTGTGGAGCAGTGGGGAACCTCAGGTTTGGTCCCCTCTGGACCAGCTGGCAGCTTCAAAGGCAGCAGCAGATTCTCCTGCAGCATCTACTCACCAGCTCTGCCGCGCTGCATTGCCGAGAGCTGCCTGCCTGTCTCTGGCATCAGCAGAGCATGGAATGGGCTCCTCTCCCCCTGGCTTGGGCACAGCCCCAGGCAAAGCGCAGGCAGCAGCTGAGCTCCTCTAACCCTGACACCCAGATTTTGCTGTTCCACAGCTCCTGCTGTGCCTGGGGCTGCTGCTTTGGCATCACCAGCCAGAGAGGTCTCAGCTATGCGGGTTTTGCAGGTGCCTGGGCTTGGGGCAGCCCTCGCTGTCACCACACCATGCAGGGCTGAAGGATGCCCCGTGTTGCACCAGGCAGAAGAGCGGCAAGAAGGGGAATTTTCCATCCGTAATCTTTTTTTGAGCAGGGAAAAGAAACCTCACCTTTAGATTTTTGGGGGGGAACACACCAAAAATGCCTCTTTCCTTTCCTCCACGATGCCTCAGCGTCAGTGTCAGAGTTTCCTTCCATTTTTAGTCTGATTTTATGTTACTTCCAAAATTTAATCAAAGCTGGAATTGAAAGGTCTTGCTTTGGCCCAAGCAAAACTGCTTTTACTTCCCAGGATGCTTAAAAAATTGTTCATTTTAAGGCTGCTCAGCTCACAATTATTTTTTCTCAGTTTCTGTGTGCTTGCTCCCTTGACCTCTCCCACCACAGGAAGAGCTGCTGGGGTGCCAGGGATCCCTGATTCGAGCTCCCCAGCTGAGGGAACCCAGTGAACAACCAAAAGAGCCCCTGTGCCATGGCAACCTGGTGGGCTGCGGCAAACATAGAATCATACAATCATACAATCATAGAATAGTTTGGGTTGGAAGGGACCTTAAAGATCATCCAGTTCCAACCCCCCTGTGACAGGCAGGGACACCTCCCATTGGATCAGGCTGCCCAAGGTCCATCCAACCTGGTTTTGAACATGTCCAGGGATGGGGAATATCTCTGCTCTGGCAGTGGTGTTGTCCAGTGGAGAAGAGAAGTCACTGGAGATAGATAACTCCAAAGGTCAGGCAGGGAGGGTCTTTTAATGACAAAGCATCAACCTTGGGTTCCACCTTGCTCCCCTCCAGGGCAGCTCCCTTGCACGTGCTCCTGCCTCTTCTTCAGAGGAGCTGCCGTGCTCCCTCCCCATTCTACAGTCTGTCTGTGCAGACAACAGGGTTCATCTCTTCCTCCCTCTCTGCTCCAGTTTTACTCTCTCTCACGTATTTCTGCAACATGCCCTCTGCTCCACCTCCTCCGCTTCTGTCCACCCTCCAGCTGGTGAGCGCGAGGGCCGATTGCCTGGGACACCAGGGCCAACAGGAATAGCCCAGTAACAGCATGACCTGCCCGGGTTGCCTGGCTGCTCTGTCCTGCCCCATCTCTCCTCTGTGTTTACCAGGCATGTCAAGGAAGAGTCCTACTAATATGTCTCTTCCTCCCAGGAGCCTTGGAACGATTAATTAGTTAATATTTGTACAGTGCTTTGAAGATAATTGCCAAGCAGGATGATGATAGGAGTAGAAATGGATTCTTTCATCTCGTCTCCTTCCTTTTTCGCTTGGGATAGCGCTAAGAGCCAAGTTCCATTTCCTTCACTGGGACACCTGGTGGGGATGATGTTGCTCCTTCTTGAAAAGCAGGAGGTGATCTCAAGGGAGCAGAATCCACCAATGGGGAGTGAATAGAAAAGGGAGAGAGAAGGTGGCCAGCTGGAGGCAGCAGCAGGGTTCAGCTCTGTGGGGTCTAGGGATGCAGCTGCATGCTGCAGCCCTGGGAGATTGGGTGCTGGTCTCTTCTGCCAAGTAGCAAGCAAATAGGATAAGAGGAAATGGGCCCAAGTTGTGCCAAGGGAGGCTTTAATTTGGTATCAGAGAAAATTTCTGACTGAGTGGTGAAGCCCTGGAACCGGCTGCCCAGGGCAGTGGTGGAGTCTCCATCCCTGGAGGGGTTCAAAAACCATGTGGCTGTGGCACCTGGGGACAGGGTTTAGCAGGCACGGTGGGGTTGAGCTGATGCTTGGACTGGGTGAGCTTAGAGGTCTTTTGCAACCTTAATGATCCCATGATCCTGTGAGGCTGCCACCATCAGATTGAGATGAGATCTTAGGAAGAAATGCTTTGCTGTGAGTGTGGGGAGGGCCTCCAGTGGGATGTTGGAACTGGATGGGGGTTGGAAGTGGATGGGCTTTGATGTCCCTTCCAACTCAAACCATTCTAGGATCCTGTGATCTGTACCACCTGCCTCAAAAGCAGCCAGCTCCGGGAGGCTCCCAGCAGCTATCCCCATCCCAGAGCAAGAGAAGGGAAGCTGAGACAGAGCTTCCCTGCCTGAGCAGGGCAAGTCCAGCATGTCGGGCAGCAAGACGGAAATTTCAGTCTGGAGAATTCCCACCAGCCGTGGCCCAACCCCTGCTCTGTCTCATTGTATATCAATAGTGGACGAGCTCTGGCTTTGTCTGGGCTGGGGAATACGTGTTGCAGCTAGTGATGTTAATTAAGTGGTAACTAGACTGACGGAGATTTATTTTCAGGCTGCCTGCTAGAAACTGCTTGTATACATCTGGGAAATTGAAAATTGACCTCCTGCTCATTTCCTGTCTTTCCCAAAGCAACGGTTAATTATGGTGGCAGCCGGCAGGAGCTATGGGGCAGGCTCTGGGTGCAGCCCTCCCTCAGGATCACGCCGGCAGGCCTGGCAGGAAGCATCTCTTCAGCTGGTTCTGGAGCCTGGTCCTCATCTCCCTCGATCCCAGACCCTGATGCAGGAGATCTGGCTGGCTGGGGTGGCTTGGGGTGGTGTCCCAGTGCCCCTTCCTTGCCTCCCTCCCACTCCCAGCCTGGACAGCCCCAAGGACAGGGAAGCTGCTCATGGGTGTGGAGATCTTCAAGCCTGGAAAAGGAGGGACATGAACAGTACAGGGGGCAGATAGGGCACCTCTGAGCTCAGCTGAGCACTCAGGGCATGGTAGCTCTTTCCACATTAGTCTCCATGACTGATGTTCCCTATCCTATGCCTCGGTTTCCCCTGAATAACAGTGATGCTTTGAGTGAGGCGATGGGTTTTGCATTTAGCAGCGTTCGTCCTTTTGCTGTGGAGGAGGCCAGCATCATTCGCTCCAGAACCTGTACATCCAGGTACAGGATGCTCTGGCTTTCCAAACCTCTGTGGCATCAACTTCTCCTTGCCAAATTTTCCTCCATCTGGTTTGCACACGGTCTTTCTCTCCACCCCTGTATTGCACAGCAGGCTGGAGCATGAGGGGAGACCTCATTGCTCTCTACAACTACCTGAAAAGAGGTTGTGGAGAGCAGGGAGCGGGGTTCTTCTCCCAAGTGACAGGGGACAGGATGAGAGGGAATGGCCTCAAGCTCTGCTAGGGGAGGTTCAGGCTGGACATCAGGAAAAAATTTTTCACAGAAAGGGTCGTTGGGCACTGGCAGAGGCTGCCCAGGGAGGGGGTTGAGTCACCTTCCCTGGAGGTGTGTAAGGGACGGGTGGACGAGGTGCTGAGGGACGTGGTTTAGTGATTGATGGGAATGGTTGGACTCAATGATCCGGTGGGTCTTTTCCAACCTGGTGATTCTATGATTCTATGACTCCTGTGAGCTGCTCACCTGCATGGAGTGGGGCCACCCTGGGGAGCTCCCCTGCCTCCTGCGCTGGGTGGGCTCTGGGTCCCTGCAGTGGGAGCAGCCTCGATCCCTGAGAGCAAGAACCCAGATGATGCCAAAGAGGTCCAGGCATGGGGAGAAGCAGCAGCTGCCTGGAAAAGCACCTAAGGGCTGTAGAGCCTGTCTGGCTTAGCACAGGGCTACAGGCTCCATCTGCTCCCTGTCCCAGCCAGCAGCCTCTCCAGCAGCAGAGGGCAGGCCTGCAGGGAGAAGAAGCAGCACTGTAGCTTCTAGGTGCCCTTAACCCTTGAGTTGCAGGTGGCCGGCAAACAAAGCCCACACACCATCGCCTGGTTGGTGCCAAAAACTCATGCAGCACTGACCCATAATGCTTTTATAACCCGCTTTCTTTAAGATGACTGTTCCCACAAGAAAGGGAGGGGGAGGGATGATTAATTTTCATTAGCCTTGTAAATAATAAGCTTGTTTCTGCTAGTCTTGCCTTGTAATTAGGGCTCTGGTTCCAGGGCCCTGCAGGAGGAAGCTGAGATTCACTGGTGACTCACGGGAAGCCGGGCCAGCCTGGGTATCCCACCTTGGACCAGGAAAAGGAAAAGTGGCCAGAGCCTCCACAGAGAGACAGAACATCCCCTCACTCTGCTCCAGAAGGGAAGGGAGCGAGGGACGGGTGTCCTCTGAGGGGGAAAACCCACTCGAAGGAAGTGTAGGCTGAGATTTGCACATCTTCCTTATTAAAATGAAAATGAAAGCAAAACTTCTTGTTTAGGGCTGGCAGCACCTGCTCAGATAGCTGGATGTTGAACATGGATGTAAAATCAGGAGATCAGTCACATGGAGATGAGGTAGGGAAGGTGAACCTGGGTATTTGCATCAAATCTGGGGCTGAATGACCTACAGTTGTCAGAGCCCAAGCACTCAGCTTGTGACCAAGATCACTAGCCTGCTCTTGGGCTGTGGCGTGAGTAAGCCTCTACAGCTGAGAGTACCACTGCATCTTTGTCAGAGGGACCACACAATGGAGCAGTGGGACTTTCCAGGTTGATATATAATCACAGAATCATAGAATTGCATGGTTGGAAAAGACCTTTGACATCATAAAGCCCAACCGTACCTGTCCACTACTAAACCAGATCCCTGAGCACCTCATCTGCCCCATCTTTTGAACCCCTCCAGGGATGCGGACTCCACCGTCTCCCTGGGCAGCCTTTGCCAGAGCCTGAGAACGCTTTCAGTGAAGAAATCTCCCTTAATATCCAATCTGAACCCACTCTGGCACAACTTGAGGCTGTTTCCTCTCATCCTATCATTTGTTACGTGGGAGAAGAGATCAACACCCAATTCACCACAATCTCTTTTCTTGTAGTTGTAGACCGTGATCAGATCTCTCGGCTGCCTTTTCTCTAGGCTGAACAACTCCGGTTCCTTCAACCAGCTCTCACAAGACTTGTCCTCCAGACCCTTTCCCAGCTCCGTTCCCTTCTCCGGATGTGCTCTAGCCTCTCAATGTCTTACCTGGAGTGAGGGGCCCAAAACTTACCCCAGGATTCGAGGTACAGCCCCACCAGCACCAAGCTCAGGGGGACGATCCCTTCCCTGCTCCTGCTGGCCACCCCATGGCTGATCCAAGCCAAGAGGCTGGTGGCCGCCTTGCCCACCTGGGTCACTGATGGCTCCTGTTCAGCCGCTATTGACCACCCCCAGGGACTTTTCTGCTGGGCAGCTTTCCAGCTGCTCTTCCCCACGCATGGAGCATTGCATGAGATTTGTGGCTGGGGAGCTCAAAATCCCATATGTACAAGAGGGGAATTCTTTGGCACCTCCATTTCTATTTCAGTGTCCGCTAAGAAAAACCATTTCCATTCTTAATTAGAAAATGTTGGTTTGATATATTTTAAAGAAAGCAATCTTTTACAACTAAAAGATAGAACAGTTTAAAAAAACCAAACCAACCCAAAAAAAGTATTTTATTATAAAACCCCCAAATAATGGTCATGCTGATCCCAAAATAATTCTGTTATGCCAATTGCTTGGGAAAACCAAAGAGAAATTTAATTGCAGGAAAGTCTGAAAGAGGTAATTTTTTACTAAATTTAGCCAAAAACTGAAAAATTTCTCTGTGTGCTGCTCCCTCACCCTGCCCTCTGGGAACTGTGCCTGGGACACAGCATCCTTCATCACCCCGTCCCCAGCTCAGCAGCTTCTTTGAGACAGGATGAGATGTGGCCCTACCCCATCATAAACCCTGTGCCAAGCAGTGGTGCCATGCTGACCACAAACTCTTCTCTTTCCCTCACCAGGGAATGTATATTTTGCTACCACTCCAATTTCATTTTTCCACAGCTTTACCTACACCCTCCCTTGCTGTAGGCTGGATCCCACACCTCTACGTGTGCCAAAATGCCTCCCCACCAGGATGTGTTTGGGCACAGGGGTTTGACTTAGGCTGAGATGGATCTGGCAAGTAAGTGACTCTCTTGCAGTATTTGGCACTGTGTAATTCATTCCCTTCACCAAACATATTGATATCGCTTGGAACCAGACCTCATTTCTGAGCATCCTCTTTCCCAGTTCCATCGGTCCCCCGGGTGTGGGATGGTGCACAGCCCATGTTGCCCAGGGCAGCAGTAATTCTTCACATTGGAAGAAATAAAGAGGGGGTGATGGGGCTGAGATCTGGGAAACAGAGCACACCCAAAGGTAAGGGGGACCTGCTGCTTTGGTTTCTCTTCTCCCTAACACAAGCATCAGAGAAAGTGGGATCCTTTTTCCACAAGCAGAATTCATGTGTGGGACTCATTGCCATGAGATATGAGAAACACAAAGCAAAGGAAGTTCCAAAAGAAGAAAAAAAAGGCTGAAAGGGATCACAGAATCCTAGAATGGTTTGGGTCAGAAGGGACCTCAAAGCCCATCCAGTTCCACCCCTGCCATGGGCAGGGACACCTCCCACTGGATCTGGTTGCTCCAAGCCCCATCCAACCTGGCCTGGAACCCCTCCAGGGATGGGGCAGCCACCACTGCTCTGGGCAACCTGGGCCAGGGCCTCCCCACCCTCACAGCAAAACATTTCTTCCTAAGATCTCATCTCAATCTCCCATCTTTCAGCTGAAAACCATTCCCCCTTGTCCTGTCCCTGCGCTCCCTGATTGGATCATCTCCATGGCCTCCTCTGGACTTGTTCCAACAGATCCATGTCCTTCCTGTGCAGCAGACTCCAGTCTCTGCCCACAGGAGAAGAAAGCCAGACTTTGGGTCCTCTGGAACATGCAGTGTTTCAATCCTACCACCATGGGGAACATCTAGGAATGCCCCAACCCAGCAACATGGACTTGATCCCTCGGTGAGCTTGCAAGATTCCCCATTAGCTGTGCATGCTGCTGAGAGCACTGTGGAGGTCACCCTGTCCTGCTCAGGCTGCCTGAGAGGTGAACTGCCAAGCCAGGCAGGAACCACCAATGAAGGTCACATCTTCTCCGGTTCAAATATGTGAGAAGTTGCCCAACTTGAGCAAGGCAACAGCCCGTTGTGGCTAAACACTGCTGGAGTCAGGAAAACAGTCATTTTTGATTGGGGTAACCACCTATTTTACAGCCACCCAAAAGTCTGAGAGAAGCAAGTGGGCCTCATTGTTGGTGTGGGCCAGGGAGCAGCAGGACCTATGCCATGCTTCTCATATGAGCCCGGTCATAGAATCATAGAATCATTAGGCTGGAAAAGACCGTTGAGATCACCAACTCCAACCATACCCATCATATCCCCAGTCACCTCATCTATCCAGCTTTTAAACATCTCCAGGGATGGGACTCCACCACCTCCCTGAGCAGCCTCTGCCAGGGCCTGAGAATCCTTTCAGTGAAGAAATTTTTCTAACATCCAACCTAAACTTCCCCTGACACAGCTTAAGGCCATTCCCTCTTGCCCTATCACCTGTCACTTGGACAAAGAGATGAATACCCACCTCTCTACAACCTCCTTTTAGGCAGGTAGAGAGCAATGAGGTCTCCCCTCAGCCTCCTCTTCTCCAGGCTAAACACCCCCAGCTCTCTCAGCCGTTCCTCATAAGGCCTGTTCTCCAGCCCCTTCACCAGCTTTGTTGCTCTTCTCTGGACTCTCTCCAGAGCCTCAACATCCTTCTTGTGGTGAGGGGCCCAGAACTGAACACAGGATTCGAGGAGCGGTCTCACCAGTGCCGAGTCCAGAGGGAGAAGAACCTCCCTGGACCTGCTGGTCACGCCGTCCTACAGCCTCCATGGGAGGATTCTCATGCCAAAGAACTAAGGCACAGCCTCTCCTGGGAAGAGTGTTTTCCCAAGCTGGCAGATGCACTAAAAACTCTTCTTGAAAGAGCTGTTTGCTAAGGTAAAAACAATTGCCCCACTAATTGAAAGTGACTGATTAAGTGACTGAAAGGGAATTACTCAGCTTGGTAAAGGCAGGCACCTGCAGAGCTCCTCTTACTATCCATGACAGCATCCTCCGTGCCACAGCGAGGACATCGCGGCTCAGCAGCAGCAGGCACAGGCACAGCATAGCATGTCCTCTCAGGCAGCACAAACCCACAGCCACCAGCCCAGAGCGTCCCGGGGAGCTGCAGCAAATTGATCAGCGACAAGGCAATGCCAGCTGGATATGAGAGTGTGACAGCAGCACAGCGCGGGGCGGCAAACCAGCGAGTGCAAGGGCCAGGGGGCAAACTGCACCTGGGGCACAACAACTCTGGGCAGCTACAGACCAGGGGAAGAGTGATAGAATGTGCCTGGAGGAGAAAGACCTGAGGGTGTTGGTTGACAGCGACTGAACGTGAGCCAGCAGTGGCCCAGGTGGCCAACAAGGCCAATGGCATCTTGGCTTGGATCAGAAACGGCGTGACCAGCAGGTCCAGGGAGGTTCTTCTCCCTCTGTACTCGGCACCGGTGAGACCGCTCCTCGAATCCTGTGTTCAGTTCTGGGCCCCTCACCACAAGAAGGATGTTGAGGCTCTGGAGCGAGTCCAGAGAAGAGCAACAAAGCTGGTGAAGGGGCTGGAGAACAGGCCTTATGAGGAGCGGCTGAGAGAGCTGGGGGTGTTTAGCCTGGAGAAGAGGAGGCTGAGGGGAGACCTCATTGCTCTCTACAACTACCTGAAAGGAGGTTGTGGAGAGGAGGGAGCTGGGCTCTTCTCCCAAGTGACAGGGGACAGGATGAGAGGGAATGGCCTCAAGCTCCACCAGGGGAGGGTCAGGCTGGATATCAGGAAAAAGAATTTCACGGAAAGGGTCATTGGTCACTGGCAGAGGCTGCCCAGGGAGGGGGTTGAGTCACCTTCCCTGGACGGGTTTAAAAGACGGATGGATGAGGTGCTAAGGGACACGGTTTAGTGGCAGATAGGAATGGTTGGACTCGATGATCCAAGAGGTCTTTTCCAACCTGGTGATTCTATGATTCTCTGAAGCACAGCCTGTCCTGCTGCCAGCACCGTGACCCAAACAGCACCACATGCAGAGGGATGCATGCACACTCACTTGGCCCCTCTCCTTCTGGGCTGGCTGCTCTCTTCTAGCACCACCATGGTCTGCCCTTGCTTGGGTTTACCAGAGTTGGCTCCTCCATCTGCTTCAACTTCTCTATCCCTTGTAGAGATGGAGCCAGTGGCCATGCCAGAGCAGGGCTTAGGAGAGAAGCACAGAGCAGAGAGATGCCTGAGGATGGTCCAAGTGTTTCTGTCCCAGTGGCACAGAATTAGAGAGGTCCAGAGAAGACCACAAAGATGATTTTAGGGCTGGAGCACCTCCAATCTGAAGGCATAACACCTTCCACTGGATCAGGGGCTTCAAGGCCCATCCAACCTGGTCTAGAACCCCTCCAGGGATGGGGCAGCCACCAATTCTCTGGGCAACCTGGGCCAGGGCCTCCCCACCCTCACAGCAAAACATTTCTTCCTAAGATCTCATCTCAATCTCCCCTCTTGCAGCTGAAAACCATTCCCCTTTGTCCTATCCCTGCACTCCCTGATCCAGAGCTCCTCCCCAGCTGTCCTGGAGCCCCTTTCAGGACTGGAAGCTGCTCTAAGGTCCCCGCAGCCTTCTCTTCTCCAGGCTGAACAACCCCAACTCTCTCAGCCCGTCAAGTCTCTCAAGTCCATCTCGGGGTCTTACTAGGATACGGTTATCAGCACAAGGATCTCCAATTAAGTTCTCACAACAAGGCAACATCTTTTCCATGCATTTCGCAAAGATGTTTGCAGAGCAGGCTGTTGGCCTTACTGGGATGAAATGGTGAATTGTGAAAGTTCCCATACATTTTCCACCTTCTGCGTTCTCTGCTAGGATCCAGATCTGTAAGCTTTACGGGTAGATATGACTAAAAAAGCTGACATGGCTTGCTCGCCATGACATTCAATGCCCTCTTTGTGCCCTCATTCCTCCCTAAAGGTGCTGATTTTAACATTTGCTGATTTTAACACTCCAATTATGTGACTCTCCTAGGCAGATTTTGGGAGCACAACTAGGTCGAATTCATGTCCATACGTGAGCAGAGTGTATTATCCAGGCTCCCTGGCACTGGTGTGAAACCAATTAAAGAATTTCTTCTCTTTAAGTCCCTTGCTGCCTGGACCAATTTTATTCTCAATGACATGATGTGGAAGTTCCTCAGTCCCTCCTACTTGTCCTTCTCCTTCACTGTTCCTTATCCTACTAGGTCTGTCCTACACCTTTCTTGGTCCCCATGTCCTCAGAGGAAGATGTTCATAGAATTAAAGAATCATGGAACGGTTTGGGTTGGAAGGGACATCAAAGCCCATCTAGTTCCACCCCCTGCCATGGGCAGGGACACCTCCCACTGGATCCAGTTGCTCCAAGCCACATCCAACCTGGCCTTGAACATCTCCAGGGATGGGGCAGCCACCACTGCTCTGGGCAACCTGGGCCCCACCCTCACAGCAAAACATTTCACCCTGAGATCTCAGCTCGATCTCCCCTCACTCAAAACTGTTCCCCCTCATCCTGTCCTTGTACTCCCTGATCCAGAGCCCCTCCCCAGCTTTCCTGGAGACCCTCACTGGAAGCTGCTCTAAGGTCTCTCCTCAGCCTTCTCTTCTCCATGCTGAACAAGCCCATCTCTCTCAGCCTGTCCTCGTAGGGGAGGTGCTCCAGCCCCTTCCATCACAAACAGCATCTCCTGGAGTGCTGAACAAAGCCAGATGCTGCCAGCTCCCACCCTAACACTGTCAGCTGGGCACGGGTGCAGAAGCCTTCTTGCAGAGGCAGGCAGCTACCCCAGCAGAGCTCCCAGTACATCCCAGCATAACTCGGCATGGCCAGGAGGTCTTTCCTGTGAGGTGTGGATCAGTGAATCCCTCTGTAGGCATTACAGGGAACATCCCACTCTGCTCAGCATCCCCCTTCCCTGCTGAGTGTCACCATGGGCGTGATTATCTCACTGCATGGACCAGAGAGGCTCAGTCCTGCTCCACCCAGCTCCATCTCCTGTTCCTTCGCCAGGCACCTTAGAACTGGTTTCTTCTGTTCCCATGCTAAAAACTGGCAACCTCCACCCACAGGGAATGATGACCCCTCCTCCTCTCTCTGGAGCTGCTGGCCTGCCCCAGCTTCAGCCTCTAGTCAACTCTTGTTTTCTGTGTGTTCATTTAATAAATTAGTAAAACAAAATTTACTGTAAGACCTTACTGGAAGAGAAGGTGATATTTCTTTCAAACTAAACAATTTTCAGTCACCCAAACTCATTCTCTCCCAAGTCTTTCTCCTTCATGCACTTATAAGCTCCAAAGCTTGTCTCCAGGTTATCTTGCCAGGTTCACCCATGAGTAGGAGTGCTGCTGTTGGGTCCTCACTATCTTCCTGAGGTTCTTCTAGACTGACAATGATGTGGGTTTGGGATCAGTCTTTTGCACCCCCTAGGAGTCAACGGTCACGCTGGGTGGATCTTTTGCCTCAGGCTCTTGCATACTTCACCTCCCAAAAATATTAGGCAAGGTTAGCGTGCATTGTCTTCATGCCCAGGGTACTTTCCTGGTGGAGTGCAGGAAGAGGAACAGCTCAGGCAATGTGCTGTAAGCTCATTTCCCTCTTCCCATGACCTGAACACAACTCTTCTGCTGACAAGTCATCTGTGCGGGGACCTTTCCAGAGCACCAGCCTCCTGGGCTCAGAGAGAGGGACTCATTCCTCACAGTACAGCAGGGCTTTGCCACAAATCCCACCTTTGCTGGATTGTTTCCTCTGGTTCTTTCAAGCATATTTTTCCATTCATACCTCCCTCGGAAGAATCTTAATACCAGCTACAAATCTCTTCAGTTATGAACAGCCATATCTCATCTCTGCTCTCCACCACATCCTTCTTCAATGTGAGGCAGCGATGGTTCTCAAATCAGACCCTGAGCATCCTTCATATGAAATTTAATTCCTTCTGAGAGACTCAAAGGAGCAAAGGTATTTGTTTTATCCAGAGAAATGGTTATGGGATTAGAGGTACAAGAACACACATATATTTACTTTCATTATTTCTGTTGCTGGATTTGAGCAGGGTGATGCTACATCCTTTTCATAAAGGAGAACAGCCCAGAGGCTTGTAATGACTATGCCTGAACTTACAGTTTCTAAATCTAAGTATCAGAAGGAACTCAAGCTAGGGATGATAGCAGGAATCATAGAATCACAGAATGGTGTGAGTCGGAAGGGACCTCAAAGCCCATCTAGTTCCATACCCCTGCCATGGGCAGGGACACCTCCCACTGGTTCCAAGCCCCATCCAACCTGGCCTTGAACACCTCCAGGGATGGGGCAGCCACCACTGCTCTGGGCATTTAAGACCTTAGGTTACCAAAGTGTCTTGAATCCTGCAGGGGAGGGAGATCAGTTCATCAGCAGGACAGCCCTGAGCAAATGGCAGCATGGGAGCACTCACACCACCCTGGAAGGACCCGTGGCAGCTTCTTTCAGCACCCTGCACCTTCATTGCCTGGATGCTCGGAGACCCCAGCTTGCTCCCCACCGTTCCCCTCAGCCTGCAAACCGCTTGCCTGAGGTTACATCACCTCCCCTCGAGATGTGTGCCCTTCCACACATCAGCCCCCACAAAGCAGCTGTGATGTGAGCCAGCTGCTCCTGAAAACAGGAGGAAGAGGTGGAGCGCTGGCAGTTAACGTAATAGAATGGTGCCGGTGGCACAATCACTCATTTGCATTTCCTTGGGGCATTGATGCTTATATTAATTAAAGGTAATTATAGCACTGCTTTCTCAATGAAACAGTAGCATGCAAAGGCAAAAGCAGTATTACAGACAGAAAGGTTTCTTCCTCCAGAGCTTCAATCCTGTCTTTTATTCTGAGAAATCTGCTGGGTGAATGGAAGCCTGGAGCTCAGGCTCTGCTCCTCCAACCATCAGAGAAACTCTGTGCCAAGGGGTCCCAGGGTGGGCATCGTGGCAGCACTGAGGAGATGCTTCCAACACAAGTAGCTACTGGTGATGATGCAGGATGCTGGGTGCTGGTGGCAGATACCTGTGTGCCCAAGAGCAGTGCTGAGAGCATTACTACCAGATGCTGGTGGCTTTTGTGGTGGATGTTAGTGTCTCTAACGACACACTGTGTTATCCTTCATAACAGCACTGGTGGCAGCAGAGAAGGAGAGTGATAGCCTTGCTGCTGGATACTGCGCAGGCAGATATTAATGCTGTGGGTGGTTGTTGGTAGCACCAGCCATGGATACTGGCTGTGCTAATGGGTGTTGAGGGCTCTAGATGGTGAGAACTCACCTGGAGCCCTGTGTCCAGCTCCGGAGCCCTCAGCAAGGAAGGACACAGAGCTGTTAGAGTGAGTCCAGAGGAGGCCAAGGAGATGATCCGAGGGCTGGAGCACCTCCTGTATGAGGACAGGCTGAGAGGGCTGGGGTTGTTCAACCTGGAGAAGAGAAGGCTCCGGGGAGACCTTAGAGCAGCTTAGAGCAACTGTACCTGTCCGCTACTAAACCAGATCCCTGAGCATCTCATCTACCCGCCTTTTAAATCCCTTCAGGGATGGGGGATCCACTACCTCCCTGGGCAGCCTCTGCCAGAGCCTGAGAGCCCTTGCGGTGAAGGAATTGTTCTTAATATCCAGTCTAAACCTCCCCTGGCACAACTTGAGGCCATTTCCTCTAATCCTATCATCCATGTCACTTTGGAGAAGAGACCAGCACCCATCTCACCACAACCTCCTTTCAAGTAGTTGTAAACAGGGATAAGGTCTCCTCCTAGCCTCCTTTTCTGCAGGCTGAACAACCCCAGTTCCCTCAGCCTCCTCTCATAACGCTTGTTCTCCAGCCCCTTCCCCAGCTTCGTTGTCCTTGTTGAGCATGTTTGGAAGGAAACCTGGTGCCTCTGTCCTATCCCCAGCACACATTGAACCTGGGATGTCTGTAAAGACTCCAAAATACGTGGTTTAACCTGGGGAGAAAACCCCTCCTGCTGGTGGTGGCAAGGTGAGAGCGCAGGATCTCGTGGGCACCGCAGTGCCCAGCTCTCCTTTCTGGGGTCAAAGAGCCACTCTTCTATCACTGGCACTAGGACACCAGTTCGGTCTTCCTCTTCTTCATCAGAGAGGGGGTCAAATCCACCATTCAGATCCAGCTTTCCTAGAAAACTGCTGAAGTTTGTAACATTGTCCCAGACTTCCATACGTCCTCCTGGGCAAGAACCTGTTGTTCACCTATTTTAAACCCCATTGAGCTCTTGGCAGGGCTTCTCGAGGCCCAGATGCCTTCCTGCATTCACCTAGGAATGAAAAACCACCCTGTCCTGGGGAGGCTGACTCCTCGCTTTGAGTTACCCTGTCATTCCCACCCCTGCTTCTCAGCAGTGAAAGACTGACCTCCCCAGGCTGTCCCAGCACCAGGCTGAGTTCCAGGCTGTCCCAGCACTGTACCTGCTTCTTCTCAGTGCAGGAGAGAAAGCATGCACACACACAAACCTACCTTCGAAATTCATTCATGTAAACCCCAAATTATATTTAATCACTGCTTAACTGTGGTCTGTGTTGCCTGTGTTCTCTGCTGTGATGGGTAGGGTTTTGAGGACATCAAGAAACACTGGCAGGGGGGCGTCCCACTGTTTATTTCCTTTACTTTTCACACAGGGAGCATTTTTGCTGTTGTTTGCCACATAGCTGATGATGAATGACAATGAAGAACGCAGCACATTTTAGCTGCAATACAGTAGCACCTAGTGACCAGATGGAAAAGGTTTACAGTGCGAGCTGCTCAAGCAAAGGTTTGATGAGCAGTGCTGGTAGCTGAGAGTAAGAGGCAGATTTTGGCAGGTTAGGAGGCACCACAGATAACTGGGTACCATCTGCCACCCTGGTCAGGAGGTTTATCCCCAGGATTGTCCTTCCTGCCTTATCAGACTCTGTTCTCCCAGGGCTCAGAACAAAGAGAACAGCCCAGGAGATGAGGCACAAAGGGTTACAGAACCACCAGGACAGCATGGCCAAGGCACAAAGCCAACAAGGAGGTTCTCTGAGGGTTTGTTTCATGACAAAGAAACAAGGGAGCGAAGTAAAAGAGCACTTTCTCACAAAGGTGCTCCTCCAGCCCAGGGCACCCAAGCAAGGAGCCCAAGCACTTTGGATGATCTCCTCCCCACTTAGCTGAATTCCAGTCCATCCTTTCAGCCCATAGACAACACAGACATGGGACCTACTTCGACCTCCCCTCCTCCCCTCCCATGGGTATTGTCTCTGCCTTGACATAGGATGTTTTATCCAGCCGACCTGTGCCTGTGCTAGGACTTACAGGAGACAACCTGAGTGTCAGTCAGTCTGTTGTGTCTTTATAGCATCAGAATGATGGCCTGGGACATTTGGCAGGAAGACACCACTCTGCTCTTCATGACCTGAGAACATTTTCCCTCTTCTCTTTGCCTGGCAGGTCTTCATGAAGGACATCTCTGGAGCCTGGAGGGACACAAGGTGCACAGGATACTGAATCTGGTCTAGTCGCCAAGCCCAGCAAGCTGTGAGAGGTACAGTATGACCCAGGGATGACTTTGGGGCTACAGCCAAGGGGGCTGGACAGATGGACACACAGCTGTGGGCTTGTGGTACAAGGGACAGCCCAGGAGGAGGGGAAAGGAGGTTGGGGAAGGGGAGCTGGAGAGGACATTTCAATGACAGCCCTTCCTCCATCTAGTAGTGAACCCTGCAGCACACCCATCACTAAAATAAAGTTATGAAATCTAATACTGATTGCTATAGTAACGTCATGCCTCCACGCTGACCTAGTTTGAGACAAAGGAAGTGCTCCTGCAGCTCTGAGCACACAGGAGGCTGCAGGCGAGGCTCAGGCTGTTCTCTGGAAAGAATGGCAGAGGGAGCTGCTGGTTTTTCCACACCTGCCTTCTCCTTGTCCCAGGACCCTTAGGCAACATGAGCTGCTTTGCCTCAGGCACTGAGCAACCCACTACTGAGAGCATCTCCATCCTGCATCCCAAATGCTGGCAGGGCCCCACCTAGCTTCATCTGGATGTTTAGACAGTGTGGATGCCTGCCCTTGGAGCAAAGCAACATTCTTGCAAAGCTGCAGAGACCTGGTGGCACAGCAGCAGCAGCAGCTGTCACCATTCAGAGCACACGGCCGCTGCTGTGCCCCAAACAGCTAGGACAAGGAGCCTGTCTTTCCCCTCCCAGCTATCCGCATGTCCTCCTCACTTGCTAGTCCTCAGTACCTGGAGCCTTGCATCCACTTCTGGAGTCCTCAGCACAGGAAGGACATGGAGCTGTTGGAATGAGTCCAGAGGAGGCCACGGAGATGATCCAAGGGCTGGAGCACCTCCTGTACAAGGACAGGCTGGGAAAGTTGGACTTGTTCAGCCTGAAGAAGAGAAGGCTGAAAGGAGATCTTAGAGCAGCTTCCAGTGCTGAAAGGGGCTCCAGGAAAGCTGGGGAGGGGCTCTGGATCAGGGAATGCAGCTATGGGTCAAGGGGGAACAGTTTTCAGCTGAAAGAGAAGAGATTGAGATAAGAATTTAGAAGAAACGATTTGCTGTGATGGTGGGGAGGCCCTGGCCCAGGTTGCCCAGAGCAGTGGGGGCTGCCCCATCCCTGGAGGTGTTCCAGGCCAGGTTGCATGGGGCTTGGAGCAACAGGATCCAGTGGGAGGTGTCCCTGCCCATGGCAGGGGGTGGAACTGGATGGGCTTTGAGGCCCCTTCCAGCCCAAACCATCCCGTGACTCTATGATCGATTCTGGAGAACTTTGTGAAACTTCTGTTTAGGGACAGACAAATAGGTTGTAAAAGTTTCTGGGGTTTTGTGCCCTTGAGAGCTGATGGTATTACCAGTGACATTTGCATGAAAATAAGTTCTCTGTCTCTCACCATTTCATCTGCTCCTCCAGCTTAGTCAACACCTGAAGTCAAAAATCTTTCTCACATTGCAGCCATTGATTTTCAACAGCATTTGGTTGTTTGGAAGCTCCAGTCAGACCCCATCCCTCCCCATAGAATCAGAGAATGCTTTTTGTTGGAAGGGACATTTAAAGGTTATCGAGGAGTAAAAGTTTTAAATAGCCCTTTGTCTGAAGAGCCGGCAGGAGAGCCCAGGTGTGCACCGAGGCTCCCAGGGCTGTGGGGCACTACCCAGCTCCCAGGCCTCGGGACCTGTATTCAGATTCTCATTCCAAAGGCACGAGCCACTTATTCACATGTGAAGTGAGACATGAGGAGATCCTTCCACCAGTGACATGGAACTCAGGAGCACTGAGAAATCGGCGCTGCACGGTTTCCTGAGTTCATACCAAGGTAGCCTGTCCTGGGATTGGCTTCATCTGGCATTACCTGCCTGGAAGACGAGTTTGTAGAAGGGCTGGGTGAGCCCATTGGACACATGCAGGCAACAGGCAGACTGGCTGTCATAAAGCAAGTCACGCATCTCCTAGGGAGGTATCTCAGCTAGATGAGATGACTCGCTGGAAGCCCATCTCTCCTCCCTTGCATTGAGGGGAAGAGGGCAGTGTGCCCCAGTTCTCCCAGTGATGCTGTTGCATTTGGTTTAGTGATTGATAGGAATGGTTGGACTTAGTGATCCAGTGGGTCTTTTCCAACCTGATGATTCTATGATATCCCAGTGGAGAAGTCCAGGTGACATCAGCCTCTCAGGAGACCTGGCTGAAGCTCTTCTCAACATCCCAGCGTGGGCAGCATCGCTTGCTGCTCAAACCTCAGGTACCCACTCAGCCCATGGGACGAAGCTGCCTGGTGGCAGTGGGAAACTTCCCAGGGAGAATCAAGAGGCAGAAGGAGCTGGAGGAAGCTCTGTTGTGTAAGGAATTGTTCTAAGTAGAAGCCGGCTATTTTTATCCCCTGTGATTAGATTCTGAAGTCTTTGAATCATCATTAATGCAACGCCCTGGAAGCCGGCGGCCCCCCTCGCTGAATGCCACATGAAGTGTTCCTGCTAATTCAGGGAACATTGGAATTCATGCGTGTAGGCAGAACAACGTCACCTACACCACAGTAGACAGTTTTTTAAGCTTCTTGAGGCAGAGTGAGGGGAGTCATTTCTCTTCTGCAGGTTGCGAATCATTTATTCCTTATCTAGCTAGTTATTAGCATGCTGCTAGGTTTCTATATATAAAAGCCACCCATGTGTTTGCAGCCTGCTTGGATGGCTGAACTGAGGTTTACGTGGGAGATTATGGTAAGTGGAGCCCTGGAAGAGCTAATCAGCAGAGGGCAGGGCTGACTGACTCCAAAGGGAGCCTGCAGACCCGCTAGAACAGGGGTTCTGTTGACCCCATAGGGTGCCTGCAGCCCCATCAGGACAGGGATTTCTTCCTTCTGGAGGACTTGTGTCCTGAGCAGTCTCATTTTACAGTGTGTGGCTTCTCCTTATGATTCTCCTTCTTCTCCTGAGCAGCTCCTGATCGGCTTCCTGGCCCTTTGTGGCCAGTCCTGCCACAGCAGCACTTCTCTCTCTCCAACCAGTCCTGTTCCAATGAGCCCTGCTTTGAAGGTTATGGTCTCAAGATGCCTTCCAACCTACTCAAGCCTGTGTCTGTTATAGAAATGCCAACCAAGAATCCTGTCAAGAGGGTCTGTGGCTTCTTGCTGGCCCCACCGGGACCAAAGCCTGGCTGTGTGTCTGTTACCGGGTGTTTTGCGTGGGTGCAGTGATTTTGTGGTGCATTATGTATTTTAGATGGGACGTGACAGAGGTTAGGATGAGAGAGCCAAGTTCTCCTAGGAGGTGGTCGGTTCCTCGCTCTGTTTGGCAAGGACGATGGCCCCTGGGCTGGCACGCAGCGTGGGGGCAGCATCTTCCATGTTTCCACAGGGAACAGACTCAGAAGCTGTTGGAAAGCTCTGCTGGTTGCAATAGCAGGAATTCTGAGTTGTGAGGGGGAGGCAGAGAGGAGAAGGAAGCAACGGAGGGGAGGAACGTTGCTTTTGGCTGTAATCTTGGGGAGAAAGGAGAGCTCTTCTTAGTGCCTGTTTCTAGATCGAGGCACCACTCAGGGCAGCCGCGGCTGTGTTTGCAGAGGAGGGTGGGCAGGGAGAGGACTTCATATGTGGAAGATGTGTGCCAAGGGCATGGGAGAAGGGAGGGAGGCAGCACAGAGTCTACCCATGGGGGTAAAACGCAGCCCTAGGCCAGCGCTTGCAGCTCCCTGTTTTCTGCAGGAGCAGCAGCACCCGCATTCAGGCCACCCTTGCACCATGAAAAGCATTTACCCTGCCCTCTGCTCAGTATTCTCCATGCCCTCAGTATAAGCCTTTTGAGGTGAGTTTGCAGAGTCAGAGTTGGGAATTTGGCTCACAGGAACCCAGAGATTTGAGGGAAAGAATCATTTCTCCTGGCAACCCAGCTCCATCCCCAAAGTTGAGATAGAGGCACAGTGGGCAGTGGTGGCTCGTTTGCCCACGTGGTGCAGAAGCTGATCAGAGCAGGTGGTTCCTCTGGTGGTTGCCTTGCAGGAGGTCCTCTGCCCTCTCACAAGCACAGGGGGGTCCCAAGCTTTGTTGTTTTGTGCCTTGAGGCTCAAGTCTGTTCAGAATAGGTGGAGAGCAGCCCCTGGGGAGCAGTGGTCCTCTGACTGCTGCCCTAACCACACCAACAGGGGTGGAATTACTGTGAGGACGGACATGTGGCCAGTGTTTCCCAGGCAGCCATCCTCTCGAGGACACTGTGAAGCACCTCCAAGGGGGCATGGAGCTAGTTTCCAAGAGTGGGAAGGAGGAAGGAGATCTGTTCTGCATGTGCAGGGTGGACAAGACAGGACATCGTGGCTAGAGCTGCCACTAGAAAGATCCTAGGTGGTTTGTTCATAGGATCACAAAGACAGGTAGACATCTCCAGGGCAGCTCACAGGACTTCTGCCCTGGTGCTGCCCTGCATGACATTTTGACAGACTTTTAAACCACATTTTCTGCCAGGAGTTACAAACCACAATGTCAAGGACTCACCCAACACTGCCCAGCTGGGATACAGGCTGGATGGACAGCCAGGCTGGGCAGGCACATGAGAACAAGGACAGGACAGGTAGCTGGGATATCATTGCTTTGCTAGGTTCTACACTGCATTGCAGCTCTCTCCTCCTCTCCATCCAGTTCCTTTCGGTTCTCTCCTGCTCTGCCCAGAATCTGAACCAGTCTAATCTCTTTGCTTCTAAAATGAGACAGAAAAGCAAATATTTGCAGTCACTGAAGTAGCTCTTAGAAGAATGGAGGCTTGTCAGCTCACAATGAAGATGTGATTCAGGCTGCCTGAAGTGGAGTGAACCATCTCCCACCAGCTTCTGCCGTCCCCATCTCCCACTCACAGCACCTGGGGGTCCTACAGGAGGGAACACCAGCAGCACTCAGCCAGGGGAGGAGGGCTCCTTGCTGAGCAGGAAGCTTCAGCAGGCAAGGGTGTCATGTCCCGCTTGATTTGAGATCGCATACGCTGCTTGGTGGCTGGAGCTGTGATTGTATTTTGCAGGAGGTGATGCTGTAGGTGAATTTGGTGCAGCCGGTCCAAGCCTGCAAACAGGCAGCACCAGCGCTGCTGTTGTAAACTGTGCCCAAGGGGAAGGTGACTCCAGCTGGGGTTCTGAGCAGTTTGGGACACACAAAACTGCCACAAATCAGGTCACATCATCCACTGTGCCTCAGAGACCTCTGAGCATCAACAAAGCCGCTGGGAAAAGGAAAGGCAATGCTGAAAAAACACAGGCTGAGGGGAAGGAAGGTAACGGGGCCATGCAGCAAAACCAGCGCCTTCCACTGCGCTCAGGGGCTCATCCTCTCCATGCAGCCCCTGCTATGACCATTTGCTAACCAGGGTCTTCTCCTGCCGACCACCCCAGCTGCCCTCCCTGGGGTCAGGGCTGTTCATCTCCTTGCTGTGGTGCCTGACTCGGGGCAGGGGGACACAATCGGGGCACCCGGCCGCTCTCCTTGCCTGGTTTGGGAGCTGCAGGATCGTGGATTCAAAAGGTTTAATTTCAAGCTTTTTCATCCTTACAAATTAAAAAGATGGCAGGGAAGAGGTTTGCTGGGTTTTTCCCTTCCCTGACCCCCTGTCTTAAGGAAATGCCAAGGATTGTGGAGAGTAATTGCAATGCAATGAAAGGAGTTTAATCCCTCTTAAAGGGAAACCAGTTCCAGGAGGCTGCAGCAAACAGAGGGTGGTGGGCACCGTCAGCGGGGAGTCCTGACTGCCCCACCAGCCCTGACCCCACACATGCCCAGCAGCCAGGCTGGTGATGAAAGGGAGGGATGCCCAGGATAGACAGGAGGATCAGCAGCCCTGCAAGAGCCCACAGAAAGAAAAGGGAGCAATAAATTAGCTGCTGTATAGACACAAGTGTCCATCCTTGGCACAAGCACACCAGTCTGGGAGAGAGGGAGCTCCTGCCTTCCCATCCCTTCAGCTCTCACCTCCCCGGCTCCCACCCCAATTTTCACTTTTCGTCCCTTCCCACTTGTCCCCACAGCCCCTCAATCACTCCTCCCAGCCCCTCTGCTTCTGGAGCTCTCCTGAGCCAGACCAGTCCCACTCTTCCCTTGCAAGACAGGTTTTCATTGCATTCCATTTATTTTCATTTCATTTATTTAACTTAATTTCAATTCCCTATTTATTTTGAGTCCTGAGGTGGTTTTACTTTATTCTGGAACCCAGCAAAGACAAAAGCAGTGATGCTGATGTGCTTTATGGCAGAGCAATCATGGGGCTGAAGTCTCTCTCCAGAGTGCCGGGGAGATTTCTGCTTCAAATATTGATTGCCCTTTGTAGGAAAAGATGTATTTACTGTCGATATCCAGAGACATCCCATTATAATCAAATCAACGTGGTGCTGTCTCCCTAGGGATTGTCTGACTCCTGTACCGTAATATGACGGGAGAAGCACAACATCCATCAGAGCCGGGATAGCCCTGGGCAGCTGAACATGAGCAAGGGACCCGCTAGGAGCCAAGAGCTGGACCATGCAAGGAAGGGAGAAAGAGGCCAAGGTGAACAGCTGAGCCTGGGCAGATCAGGGTGGTATTCAGGGAGGATTTGGGCTCCCTGCTACCTGCAGGGCAGGGTTAAGCTTGCCCATTCGTGACCATCTGGAATTTAAGACACCAGGCAGACAGTCTGGAGCCTGTGCTTCTAGACCCCATCTTTCTGTCCAGAGGGTTTCCTTTAAGAATATCTCCCAGGGCTTTTTGTCGCTGCTCTTTAACCACTGGGTTGATGCCAGTTTGTGCCTGGCACATCCATGAGCCTTTTTCTGTGCCACTTCTCCAGCCGGTGCCCACTGCTGCTCCACCAGCTCGCGTGGATGCTGTCCCGTGGGCAAGAGACTCAAGAAGGCTGTGGATGAGCATAGCAGGAGAAGGATGGCACCCACAGGGACCATGAGCAGCTGGACACCAGTCAGGGCTAATGTGGCACTGGGTGTTTCAGGAAGAAGGCAGATTTGGTATCAAAGTTCTCCCAGCTCAGACCATGTCCTCATCCCCAAGACTCATGGGCACTATCTGTCCTCTTCACAGCACCTGAGCAGCCTCTGCCAGGGCTTCACCATTTTCAGTAAAGAAATTTTTCCTAATATCCAGTCTAAACTTCCCTTGGCACAACTTGAGGCCATTTCCTCTCATCCCATCCCTTGTTTCTTGGGAGAAGAGCCCAGCGCCTGCCTGGCTATAACATCCCTTTGGGGAACTGCAGAGCAATAAGGTCTCCCCTTCAAGTTCAAGAGGAGCCACCCAGTGGGCCATACGGCTCCCCCGGGTGGGTTTCAGGAGAGGTGGGCAGGACGGAGCAAGCCATGTAGGATCCTGGGGACAGGAGCTGCGCAGGGTCACGGGAGGACAGGGGAACACCGGGAAGCGCACTGGGCTGCGTTTGCGATGGGGCAGCTGGCGGGACTCCCTGGGAGCAGGATTCACGGGAGGAGAGCAGGAGTCTCTGTGTTGGAGCAGGGTGAGGAGCCCAGGCTGTGCTCACCCGCTGCCTGCAAACCACTGCTTTAAAAAAAACGGCTTTGCCTTTCCAGCCCACTGGGAACAATAGGATTAGATGGAGACTTAAAACCCATCAAGCTATGAAAGGCATTGCACTTCATTTTCGGTGCTTCCAAACAATTATTTAAAGCCCCAACTGCTTGTCCTTATTAATACATCTTTCCCTGTGTAAGGAAGGAAAATGAGTCTGTCAAATCCTACCATCCTTCAGTGACTGCTGACTCCGCTCCCCACACCTATGCGGGTCTGCTGACCCCGCCACGTGCAGGAGCACAGGCTCCACCAGGAGACCACGGCCAAAATTTGTGCCTGAAGAGGGAAAATCCAGGAGCCCAGCCTGCCAGTTCTGCTCCTCACAGGGACACACCATTAGCCTCCTGAGGAATAGGCAAATGATGGTTTTCTTTCTCACAAACTCACTGGAGGCTCTGAGCAGCCCCTTCATCCTCCCAAGGCGCAGCTGTTCAGCTCCATGTTCATGTTTCAGGGTCCTGGGTTTTTCAAAAGTAGCCTAGGATCCCAGTTTTCACACTTGTAGGATGCTTCAGAGCCTGACCTGAGAAGCTGTTTCCTGCTCAGTTGATTTTCCCTGCCTTGCTGCATCGCTCCTGGAGGAGTGACAGAGGAGTTTCCTGAAATGAAAATGAAATAGAAAACTACACTGAAAGGTAAAAGGAAAGAAGAATCACTTTATACTGTACATGATTTCAAGTAGGTTTTAAGTATGGAAAATCAACACATCGATTGATCGACTTCAACGTCTCTATGTTCATTGGTTTTCTTTAAGCAGCCCCAAAAAGTTTGTCTTTGACCCAGTGCAGATGAGGATCCCCGAGCTGAGAAGGACAGGGTAAGCGCAACGGAGAGACCTTCAGTGAGGAGCTGCCCTGCCTTCAGGGCCCCTCTGTGTCCAGTTGCCTCCCCCCAGCACCCACAGGGATGCTTTTTCCTACTGAGGGGCTGCAGCTTGGCCCCTCACTGCAGCAGGGAAGGACCAGGGTGAGGAACAGCCAGCCAGGCTCCGTCACTCCTCCAGGAGCGATGCAGCAAAGCAGGGAAGATCAACTGAGCAGGAAACAGCTTCTCAGGTCAGGCTCTGAGCTTTCAGAAACACCTCTGCTCTCATCAGAGCTACTGAAACAATTTCCTCCGGGGTAAAACGGAGGCGCTTGTTGGAGAGGAGACGTTTGACATCAGATCGCATTAGAGCAGCTTCACGCAGCACACGGAGCAGGGCTGCCAGCCCCCTTCCGAGATCCAGTAACCACAGAAACACAAAGCAGAATGCAGAAGATGGGATGCTCAGCTCCAGACTTCCCTTGGCTCAGGCGAGGCCCGTGCACAGTGTTTGACAGCAGGTTTTTCTCCAGCCCCCTGAACAAATGGGACAGGAGCAGTGATTTGCTGGCAGCGCCCCTGCTAGCCTTTGTTACGCTGCCTGGGGAAGAGACTCTATTAAATAAACATGTGCAGAGACCAGAAAAATAGCAGCAGCATTATTTAAGCAGACTGTGGTTCGGCACTGAGACATACGAGCACTTAAACTGCAGCTGTAAAAAAGAATCCTTTCCCTCCTCCTCTCCTGTATTGTTTTCATGTCTCCTCCCCTCCTGCCATGCCATCTCTCTCCCATCCTGCTTCTCTCCTTCATCCCTTAACCTTGGTGGCATTCACTTTCAGAGCTGGGATAACCCTTGCAAGGATGCCCTGGCGAGGACCGGGCTGCCAAGAGGTTCTCGGCAGGCTCTGAGCCTCTCTCCTCTTCCTCCAGGTGCAGGGAAGTCTGCGGGGAGCAGGGTCGGCGCTCCTGTAAGGGCTCTGCCGCACCGTCCTTGAGCAATGCTCTAGGAAACACTGGGACCATGAAGGGCTTAGGAGATAACAGAAGCCGCCACCTCTCTGAGAACCTGGACTCCCCTCAAGACTCCCTTTATGCCCCCCAGGACAGGAACCCTTATCTCCTCAGCCCAACTGACTCCTTCACCATGGACCCCCGATTCCCAGCCCAGAACACGCTCCACGGCGACTGCCTCCTTCCACTCAACAACCAGATCTCCAACAGCAGCACTTTCCCCCGCATCCATTACAACTCCCACTTCGAGGTCCCAGACGACAACCCTTTTCCAAGCCATGCCCAAGCCACTAAAATCAATCGCCTGCCTGCAAACCTCCTTGACCAGTTTGAGAAGCAGCTGCCCATCCACAGAGACGGCTTCAGCACCCTCCAGTTTCAGAGAAGTGATGCAAAGCACCGGAGCGAGAGCCCTGGGCGCATCCGGCACCTTGTCCACTCTGTCCAGAAGCTGTTCGCCAAGTCCCAGTCTCTGGAAGGACCCACCAAAGGCAACATGAACGGCAAGAAGGGGGCGGATGACCCCAAGCAAAACCGGAGGAGCAAGAGCAAAGACCGAGCAAAGACCTCCGAGCCCAAGCGCAGGACCAGATCCAACATATCAGGCTGGTGGAGCTCAGATGACAACTTAGACAGCGATACTTGCAGCTACCGCAACCCAATGGGCCTCATGACACTGGGCCGGCAGCCAGACCACAGCCAGCCCAAGTATTTCATGCACGCTTACAACACCATCAGCGAGCACATGCTGAAATCCTCCAAGAGCAATAATGACCTCAAGGTCACCCCTTGCACCAATATCCCCATCAACAATGACTCCAACTACATTAAGAGGGGCTCCTGGTCCACGCTGACACTCAGCCATGCCCGGGAAATGTGCCAGAAGGCCTCGGCCACCATCGACAAAGCCTTGCTGAAGTCCAAGTCCTGCCATCAAGACTTGGCCTACCACTACCTGCAGGTGGGTGCAGCAGGGGGGTGATGGTTTGCTCCATGCAGGGAGAGCAGGAAGGCAGGGGACACCTTCTCAGTAGGCAGCCTGTTGCCCAGTGGACCTTCTCAAACAGCTCCTGATGGTTCAGATGCCACCCCAAGTCATATTGCCAGGAGAGGGCTGAGGGGGTAAGCTCTGCAAGGCACATGGGAAAGACCTCCACACCTCCAGTGGGGACACTAGCGCTGGTGGGTTCTCTCTCCCCAGCTGCAGCGCTGCCCCAGGCCCCCAGCCCCTGTGCTGGACCATTGCAGTATGGGGAGGAGGTGATGTGCCCACACCACACGCTTCAGCAGCCTCTGCTGTGATCCCCAGTTGCTGTGGGACCACAATGTGTCCCCACTGCCCACCCAGACCCTGCAGATGCTCTGGTGGGGTGGACTCTTGGGTAGTAGGTGGGCATGCTGAGGGCTTACAGCTCATACCCCACCCAGACACAGCTCCCTGGGCTCCGACCGAGCACCACCACCATCCTAGGGTCTGAAGGTCACCAGTAATAACTGATGCTTAACCCCTTATATCCACGCATTGCAAGGATGTGCCGGCGTGCCCAGTAAGCCCCGCTCTACAGAGCTTCCCGGGAGCACTGGTAGGACCTGCAGCTCCGCGGGGCTTGGCTGCCTTCACCGCTCGCCCTCCGTGGGGCAGGGCTGGGGGGCCAGGAGGGCAGCGCCAGCCACCCCGCTTGCATGGCAGAAGCCTGCATGCATGGCTAACGCTGGTTTGAACCCCTCTGCCACCAAGAGCGCCCAGGTCACCGTGGCCTTTTCAAAAAGAGGCGCTTGAAGGACATGGTTGTGCCCTAGAGAGAGGAAAGAAGACAAATAAGCCAGGCCTGGACGGGGTGGGGGAGGTGGGAATTTTTCTCTATATGCACATCTCTGGCTTCCTTTTAATGCAAAGCTGTCCTGGGCTCGCCTGGCTGCGGCCAGCGGGTGTAGAGGCTTTAAAGAGCAATGAATTATTGAAGTACATTCTGCTTCCAACACCTTGCTGGCCATGGCTGCAAATCAAATTTCAGAGGGACTTATTGCATAAGGAACATCATCAGACAAAATGTCCTCAGCCTGGTTTCTTTTTCTTTGCCCCCCTCCTTTCGAATAAGCGTTAGGAGGTTGAAGAGCAGCAGATGAAATACCTGCTAGCGCTGTTCCCCCTCCGGGTCCATCGCAGGCAGCCCCGGGTGCTGAATGCGACTCCCGCAGCCCCTCACCTGAGCCGGGGGTACAAGACGGCCCTGCTGGTTGTTCCCCATCCATGTAATGAGCATCCGTTTCTCGACAGCCTGACGGAGGGTTGTGGGCACAGCTGGGTGGCGTGAGCCCAGCCAGCAGCTGGGCAACCCCACCGCTCGGCTGGGAGGACACGGGGGGCACCCCGCTGCAGCCGAGCGAGCCCCCGCGGAGGTGGGACCAGCCCCTCAGCCCCGGGCCAACCGACGCAGGCAGCGGCCAGGTAGGGATCTTGTTTTGAGGGGAAGCTTTTGCCCAGCTCCCTCCCTGCCCTGACCCTCCTGGGACCATCGGCTGGGGTCAGCCGCCAGCGCCACCACATTCGGAGCAGGATCTGCCTGGGTAGGGAGCAGCCAGCAGGTGCTGGAATGGGGGGATGCTACGGCGTGACCAGCATCCTGAGTGACCAGGAGAGCCTCCTCGGCTAGCAGCATCCACCAGGCCAGAAAACATGATGTTCGGTGGCCCCACAAGCCAATGGATGCTCAGGCTGCCCTTAGCCCCAGAGACCTGGTGGGAGCCCGGGCAGGGCACAGGGCTCAGGGTCCTCCGGGTAGGAGTGGGTGATCGTATCCAGGCTCCTCCTTGACATGGGAAGAGGGCTGATGATGGAGAAGTCACCTCTGGAGTCCAGTGTGTGGGAAACATCCTTTTGCAAGGCCACATGTCCCCTGCCACTCGTTCCTCCCAGGAGCAGGACGAGCCCACTCCCTGTGCCCTGGTGAGGGACCACAGGCGTCTGCCAGCCCACAGAGCCCAGTGCGTGGGGAGCACAGGGTCCTGCCCCGCTGCAGAGGGGCTGCTGCAAAGCAGGCGAGCCCGGGGGGTCCCGAGGTGGCAAAGTGCCTCTCTGACATGAGGGAGGGCAGGAGAAGTGGGATGAGGACAAACAGGACCCCCCAGCCTCCAGGCTGGGCTCTTCACCTCCCCTGTCCCATTTGCAGGCTCTGGGTAGTCTTGGGGCTCATTGGGGACTATTGGGGATCTGAGGACCAGACCCATTGGAGCTAAGAGTGAGTGATCACCCAGCTCCAGCCCTGTCCTATCAGGGTGGGAGGTTTCTTGGGAGCCGTTCACAGGGTGACGCAGTGCAGTCCCCAGGGAAGGAGGCTGTGATCCCCATCCCCTGTTCTCCCATCCCCATGGGCCCCATGTGCAAAGGAAGAGGTGGTGCAAGGGAAGAGGCCGAAGGGTCAGGATCCCAATGGCCAAGAAGCTCCTTGGAGTGAGAGATGGTCCAGGCAGGGGGTGAATGGGAGCAGGCAAGGCTGAGCAGCTTTTCTGCCTCAGACCTGTGCCCGTGGACACTGAGCCCACAGTGTCAGGGCTCCCAGGGGACAGAGTCACACCACAGCCACCAGTAGCCAAATGCAGCATCCAGATGAGCCTTCCTAATGCCACTTAGAGTCAGAGCACACCAAAGCTTTCTTAATCCCCAGGAAGCCTGAAAATAAAAGAGTGGATGATCTCTTCAGTGCCAGCCACTCCGCTGATGCTGGTTGCCCTCACACCCCGCTCCAGTGATGCTGGTTGCCCTCACACCCCACTCCAATGATGCTGGTTGCCCTCACACCCCACTTCAATGATGCTGGTTGCCCTCACCCCACTCCACTGGTGCTGGCTGCCCTTGCAAGAGCCCCACAGAGCTCCCACAAGGCAGGAAACCAAACCCAAGTCCTTCCTAGAGGACCAAAAGGACAAACAGGGTGTGCAGGCAGCCTGGGCTCCAGCTTTCTTTCTTGAGGATGTGCCCTCAGGACCCCCCGAGGGATCCGGCCCTGGAGGGAGCAGTGCTGTGCCCGCCTGGGGCTCCGTCTCTGTGCGTTGGAGCCTGGCTGCATGGCACGTGCACCCCGCACGCTGCGTCCGGCCCTGCGGGTGCGTTGGTGTGTGGTGCATGTCTGTGTGTGCTGGGGCTGGGCTGCATGTCAGAGCTGGCACACGTGCAAATGGAAACCCTGTCTGCAAGTCTCTCTTCCACCCAGACCTCACCGAAGCGATGGGAACAGAGCAGCTCTTTCACCCCTGCCCAGCACCCAGGATTGGGATTTTCCCCTCCCCTCTGCTAATCATAGAATCACAGGATGGTTTGGGTTAGAAGAGACCTTAAAAATCATCTAGTTTCTACCCCCTGCCATGGGCAGGGACACCTCCCACTGGATCAGGGTGCTCCAGGTCCCTTCCAGGTTTGGGGAAACCTCTGTGTGGCTCCTTCTTTCCTTTTCCCCCCTCATTCAGCTCCAGACACGGAGAGCAGGAGAACCAGGAGGCGCGGGTGCTTTGCAGGATGCTGACAGTGGAGCCCAGCTCTCCGAGGTGGACGGGTGCCTGGATCCCACATGCCTGCACCACGAGGCACCACATGGACCAAGGCTGGGCAGAAAGGAGGATCCACATCCTGAAGCCTGGCAGAGCATCTCTGCTGTGCATCCCTCCCCTCCCGTGCATCCCCTTGGCAGGACGGATCCCCGAGCCCTCTGTGCCAGCAGCCACCTACAAGGGCGCTCGACTCGAGCGTCCTCTTGCTCCCACCCCTTTCACACCAAGCAAAGTGTTATGACCCAAATAATGAAAATGAGAGTGTCACAACAAAAACCACCATGGGCAGAACCAAGTCTGCACCTGGGAGAGCGGCGTGAAGAGCAGCAAGAGCTCTCTGTGCCAGGCCTAGGTGCAGCACAAGGCAGCCCTCATTCCACATTGTCCTCTCCATAATATGAGGGGCATGGTTTAGTATTTGATAGGAATGGTCGGACTCGATGATCCGGTGGGTCTTTTCCAACCTGGTGATTCTATGATTCTATGTGGGCTGTGTTCAGAGCCTGAGGTCTCAGCTGCCAGAAAAGTTGCTGCCATCGAGGTGCTGCACTGGCCACCACCAAGGTGCGTCCCTTGACAACAGATCTCTAGACTCTTCATACCTATCACAGAGCTTCAGAGACTGTGGGATGAGCTCCTCACATCCTCAGGGGCCTGAAGGGGGAGATAAGCACCTCAACGGGTCCTGAAGATCCCCTAGGGCACCTACTTGACTTTTCAGGAGCAGCAGTTTTGAAATTCTTCTGTGCCCTGTCCCACTGGAGCAAGAGTTGTGGGGCTCCCTGTGGACTCTCCGTTCAGACAGAGGCAGGACACGCTCCAAACTGGGGCACCAGATTCAAAGGGCGTCCTGCCAAGTGCCTCCCTTCCCCTTGATCCTGCAAAACTGGAACGTGGAGCACCTTGAGAGCAGCTTTGTGTCTTGCCGCTGTGTCAAGGCGTGAAGTAGAGGAGAGGCAATGGAAAGGAGAAATACAGCAGCTCAGATAGGACCAGCGAGCTGTTGCAATGTGACGGAGAAGCTGGTGGAGGCTGTTAGGGTCTGCATGGGGCAGGCAGCACTGTGGGATGCTTGGCTCCTGCTGCTGTAGACAAGCACGGTCTGTGTGTTGCATTGCCTAGAGCACAGGATGCTCAAGGCCAGGAGGTGAATGCCCAAGCCTCGAGGGAGCTGAACAACCCACAGACCTTGCGCTCAAGCAGCGGTAGCATAGCAGCCGCAAGGGTCTGGCTTCTTAATGCCCCTGCTGAGCCCGGCACCTCTCACTGCCCTACAAAATGCAGCATCTGCCCTGCAGAGGGGATGATGTGTCATTCCCTGGCCCCTGCCTGGCTGCTGGCAAGCTCTCACCTCCTCAGCCCAGCCCGCAGACTCCAGCCCTGCCTGCCCCCTCGCCCCAACCCTTGCTGTCCCAGGACCCTCACAGGCAGGAGGCTGCGACTCCTGAGGAGAAGGCAGGCAGCGAAACGCAGTCTTAGGTCAGACCTGATGCAAAGCAATCAGTATGAAAGCGCTTCTCAGGGCTCCTGTCTCCTTTAGGAAAGGTCAGAACCAGCCGTCCTGGTGACCTGCAGGATCTTTGCTGTGGCAAGACTCAGCTGGAACCAGGTCCCTCCTGGCTGGCTGGGCTGGGGGGAGCGCTCACACCTGGGAAACAAAGACCTCTCTGCTCTTACTTCTGTAGGAACCTGCCAGACAACCCCAGTAGCCCCTGAGCTGGGCGGCCTTGCAAGCAGCCAGCCCAGAAGCTATTGCCAAGCACAAAACTTGCAAGAGGCTGAGTGGGAGGTGCTGGGAAAAGCTGCAGCCACAGTAAGCCAGGCCAAGGAGACCTGGCCAGGTTTGTGTCTCACGTGTGAGACTCAATCCATGTCACCCACCTGGATCCCATATGCAGGAAACACAATGTCTCAGGCTCCCTGTTCCATGTTCCCCTGGAATGAGGGTCCAGGCTCATGGGTGCACATCATGGCAGGAGCCCCAGCACCAAAGAGAACCCACAGGATGCTTGGCTTCTGGTCAACATAGCGCTGGGGTCATCCCTTGCCTTCTCCAGAACACGCCCAGCAAGCAGAAGGCTGAACCTCTGGCTTCTTTGGGTGGAAGTCCTTGGAGTGAAATAAGCTGTTGCATGTTGATTTAGACTGAATCTGGCACAACCCAGGCCCTCTTGGAAGAACGAGAATCATAGAATCACCAGGTTGGAAAGGACCCACAGGATCATCAAGTCCAACCATTCCCATTAATCACTAAACCATGTCCCTCAGTCACCTCCCTGGGCAGCCTCTGCCAGTGCCCAATGACCCTTTCCGTGAAAATTTTTTTCCTGATGTCCAGCCTGACCCTCCCCTGGTGGAGCTTGAGGCCATTCCCTCTCGTCCTGTCCCCTGTCCCTTGGGAGAAGAGCCCAGCTCCCTGCTCTCCACAACCTCCTTTCAGGTAGTTGTAGAGAGCAGAGGTCTCTGTAGAGAGCAATAAGGTACCTATGGATCTGAATCCACTACATATGGATCGAAAGCTCATGTGAAGATGCTGCACCCCAGCAGCAGCAGACAGCAACCTCAAGCCGGCTCTGGCTCCCACAAAACAAGCCTTCTTTGAACAAGGAGGGAAACAGGAACCACATAGCGCTTAACAGCTCTGGGTCACCACAGTCAGGTGCAACACGGCTCTTTGCATCCCCACAGCACTGGATAAATGCTGGCTGAATAATCCCACAGCCCTCTGGGGAGCTGGGAAAATCCAACAGCTCCATCCAGCAGAGTCAACGTGGATGCCCTCAGCAGCATGAGCTGCTCCCCATGGTGCCCCCACACCAGCCTGTTCCCCACAGCAGAGCAGGGGTCCTCAGGCTGTCCTGGTGTCTGCACAGTTCATTCATCACTGCATTCCTCATGCCTTCCACTGCTTCTCCTTGACCACATCACCCCATTTCAAGGCCACATCAAAGGCCAACTACAAACCAGGACAGCCATGTAGCCCCTCACCACAAGAAGGATGTTGAGGCTCTGGAGCGAGTCCAGAGAAGAGCAACAAAGCTGGTGAAGGGGCTGGAGAACAGGCCTTATGAGGAACGGCTGAGAGAGCTGGGGGTGTTTAGCCTGGAGAAGAGGAGGCTGAGGGGAGACCTCATTGCTCTCTACAACTACCTGAAAGGAGGTTGTGGAGAGGAGGGAGCTGGGCTCTTCTCCCAAGTGACAGGGGACAGGACGAGAGGGAATGGCCTCAAGCTCCGCCAGGGGAGGGTCAGACTGGACATCAGGAAAAAATATTTCACAGAAAGGGTCATTGGGCACTGGCAGAGGCTGCCCAGGGAGGTGGTTGAGTCCCCTTCCCTGGAGGGGTTTAAAAGACAAGTAGACAAGGTGCTCAGGGACATGATTTAGTGGCATAGGAATTTAGATACGAATGGTTGGACTCGAACCAAGAGGTCTTTTCCAACCTGGTGATTCTATGATTCTATGACAAACCCCAGCTTGCTCCTGGCAACTCAGGTTGCCCCACCTTCCTCCTGGCTTGTCCCACACCACATGTGCTTCTTGTTCTGATTGATCCAGGGCTGATGTCCAGCTCTGCCCTGGTTGAACACCGTGGCTGTGCCTCCAATCACCTCCACAAAACCCCTGGCAGCACAGGCAAGCAGTCGTGCTTCAGTTGCTCAGCGCTTCAGGCCTCTAGTGGAAACATCAGGATTTCTAATGATCGATCAAGAGACCATATCTGCTTTACATTAATGGCAGAGTTGTTGTCTCGGTGAAGTTAGAATTGCTTTTATTGTACGAGGTACAACTCATCTCCATGCAGAGAGGTCAACACAATGTCTCTGTGCCTGAGCTGTTCTGCAGGCACCTGTGAGGGCCTGGCTTGACTTCAGAAATGGATTTCATAGAATCATAGAACGGTCAGGCTGGAAGGGACCTCAAAGCCCATCCGGTTCCACCCCTGTCACAGTCAGGGACACCTCCCACTGGATCAGGGGCTCCAAGCCCCATCCAACCTGGCCCAGAACACCTCCAGGGATGGGGCAGCCACCACTGCTCTGGGCAACCTAACTTCCACCACCAAGAGTCACATTCAACTCAGAAACCTTAAAGGGTGTCAGACCTAGTTAAGGTCAGGGCTCTGACGCACGGGTCCTAGACTACAACAGCTTCTGATTGGTTTGGTGTGAGCAGGACGTGCACTGTACATTTAAATGAGAGTGGGCTTGGTGTTTAACAAGCGTGTCCATTCCCATCCCAATGCCCAGTGCAAACCTGGTGAGCCTCTTCCCTCCCTGTTTGTCTGGCATCGTGCAGCTTGGTGTCAGCTGTGTGAGCATGGCCCAGCGGGCAGGTGGGCTGCAGCGGTGGTGGGGCGAATGGCTGTGGGTAAGTGTGCTAAAACAGACGTGATCCAGTGTCAGGCTGCTTGGCATGAACTGGTAAGGGAGGGTCGGAAAGGGATTGGGTTGCCCATTCCCACTACCCTCCAGCTGACCAGTCTTCCCAAGTCCCCACGACCCCAGAACCGTTGTCCTCACACCTCCTCATGCTCCCCTTCCTCTTGCAGGTGCCTCAGGGAGAGTGGAACAATACGCTGTCTCGGGACAAAGACAGCGAGATCCCGTGCCGGCGCATGCGGAGCGGGAGTTACATCAAAGCCATGGGGGATGATGACAGCGAAGACTCAGAAACCAGCCCCAAACCATCCCCAAAAACTGCAGCTCGGAGGCAGAGTTACCTCAAGGCCACCCAACAGTCCCTGAGTGAGCAGAGCACCACCCAAAGGTAAGGCTGGAGCTCCACCAGGAGCTCTGCACAGGTCCCTGGAGGCCACCCCAGGAGCAGCCTGTGGGGTCAAGACAGCAACATCCACATAGAATCATAGAATCATAGAATCACCAGGTTGGAAAAGACCCACCAGATCATCGAGTCCAACCATTCCCATCAATGACTAAACCATGTCCTTCAGCGCCTCATCCACCCGTGCCTTAAACCCCTCCAGGGAAGGTGACTCAACCCCCTCCCTGGGCAGCCTCTGACAGGTACCAATGACCCTTTCCGTGAAAAATTTTTTCCTAATGTCCAGTCTGACCCTCCCCTGGCGGAGCTTGAGGCCATTCCCTCTCATCCTGTCCCCTGTCACTTGGGAGAAGAGCCCAGCTCCCTCCTCTCCACAACCTCCTTTCAGGTCCCCTCAGACTGCCCGTGGGGCAGGCAGGTGAGGACACAAGCAGGACAGGACAAGATGTACCAGAGGAATGGGAGACAACTGTCCATCCTGGTGTTAGGAGCCTGCTGCAGGTCCCTGTCCCCTAAGCAATGGGGGATGGATGCTTTGATGGAGCTGGGAGGATTTCCTCTCTGAGCACCTGCGTCTCTGAGGGCTGCAGAGGTCCCAAGGCCATGATGCTACTCAGACATGGAAGATGCTTAGCTGGCACGGCCGAGGGCTCTTGGCACACGGCCCACAGGCTGCTGGGACCGTGCCATGTACTTTGCTCCACACTTGTCCCAGGGGCTCTGGGATGAGTCAGAAAGTGCCCTGCTGGATGACTAGGCTGGGTCATACCCTGAGGCCAGGAAATGTGAGCTAAGAGGTGTGGGACCAGGCATCGCAGAAGGAAGACCCACCGTGGCTTGAGGCAGCCAGCAGAGCAAGGTGACATAGCACAAGCTTGCTGGGAAGAGGCTGGTCCTTGCAGGACGGGGCCTGTGGGCCACCTGACTGGAGGTGATGCTGTGCCATGTCCTCACCAGCCACCCCACTTCCCAGGATAAGGCACCAGGGACTGGCGCAGGCTGACAGGGCTTCTGATGCTGCGGTTCTGGAGGAGGCAGGAGCCACTGTAGGTTGCCTGCTGATGTTCAGCAGAGCCAGAGGGAAGTGAAGACACAGCAGGCAGCATGGAAACACCTCATGGTGGCTTCAGATTGCTGACATGGTGAAAAATCTGCAGGGAGCCCTGGAAATCCTTGCTCTGAATCCATCCCCATTCCCTGCCTTCACATCCACTTTAAGGCAAGCAGGACCAAGGCTCTCTGATGCAAAATACCCAAGTCAAGAGATTGAGATTCTTCCTCCATGTCCATTTGGGTCATGTCCACCAGGATATGACCTCACTTGGGCTGCTGAGTTCCAGCTGGAGCCCATGGAAGGGGCTACGTCAGGGCCGGAGGGCAGAGCCGGCTGAGCTGCGAATGCAGCTGTGTGGAAAAGGAGGGGACTGGGCATCACAGCCAGGGCTTGGTACCCGAGAGGGGGACCTGGGAAGGAGGGGGCTCCGCAGCTCCTGGAACTGAGCTGTTCCAAGACCGTGGGCTCCTGGTCCACCTTGCCCCACTGCCCCCAGCTGCGAGAGCTTGTGGTGGGCCCAGTGCAAGCTGGACCTGCCATCTGCTGACCGCCCCCTCACCTCCCCCCTGCACCAAGGAGCTTTTTGAATGCTGTGGCCACTTTGGTTGCTACGGGGCCTCCCTGGGATGCTCTGCCAGCCTGGTGCACCCTTGGGACAGCAACGGGAGCTGCTCAGCCCCACGCCAGCCCTCACCAAGGTCCCCATGGTGGAGCTGCTGGGGCCACCAGCTGAGGGGCACCGGGCCTGTGGTTTGGGCCAAGAGGGACGGCAGGAAGAAGGATGGCTGCATCCTTAGGCACAGAGGCGTATTGCAACGATCCACCCCTGTGAGAGGGTCTCTGCCCTTCCAAAGCCTGTTGCCTGCTTTGGTTTCCCCACGGGCAGGCTGCGAGGGAAGGTCAGGGTGAAGCCCAACGGGATGGGCACAAGGAGGCTGGTGAGGACACCGCCTGCCCCGGGGAACGATGGATTCATGCCTTGGATGCCTGGTGAGCCCACAGGCAAAAGGGAAGGAAACAAGGCAACGAACAGCGAGCCCAGCGAGCCCAGGGCTTGGGGCTTGGGGCAGCACATTGCCCTTGGCTGCTCACCGGTGCGTCCCCAGGGGCTGCGTCTCCTCCATCACCCCTGGCAGAAGAAACTGCTTCCCACTCTCATCGTGCCCCAGGATGCCACAGTCCTTCCTGGAGGTCCACACGCTGCACAGGGTTCCTGCCAGCTGGGACACACCCTGCCCTCAGCTTCCCTGTCCCCCACGCTGGTGAAGGACAGATCTCTACAGAGATGGGGGAAGCAGCACCCCGGGGGCATCTGCAGGGACTATGGGCATGGCCAACCCTTGGCATGGCTAACCATGCCCCTCCTGATCTGTGACAAGGACCCTTTCACACAGGGTGTCCTGGTGGAAAAGAAGAACAGGGCTACCCCACCCTTCTGATGTCCCTCTTCTTCCTTCCACATCCCTCCCATCCTTCCACATCTTTCCTATCCTTCCACATCCTTCCTATCCTTCCACACCCCTCCCATCCTTCCACACCCGTCCCATCCTTCCACATCTTTCCTATCCTTCCACATCCCTCCCATCCTTCCACACCCCTCCCATCCTTCCACATCTTTCCTATCCTTCCACATCCTTCCTATCCTTCCACACCCCTCCCATCCTTCCACACCCGTCCCATCCTTCCACATCTTTCCTATCCTTCCACATCCCTCCCATCCTTCCACATCCCTCCCATCCTTCCACACCCCTCCCATCCTTCCACATCCGTCCCACCTGCTCTGTGCCTGGATCTCAGCAGACGGTGGCTGTGGCCTTGGCTGGGTCGGGCTCAGGGACAGCCCTGCTCAGAGGCTGCTGCTGAGCCCAGGACGTGGGGACAGTGCTTCTCTCAGAGACTGCAGCAAAAGCTGCTCTGGAAACACCACCACTCCCCCCTGCTCCTGCAACACTGTCATGCAGGCTGGGCTCCCCTTGAACTGCTTCCAGAGAACCTTTGGGGCTCCTCTACACAAATAATAATGAACAAAACAAAAAAAAACACAAAACTGCAGATGCTTCCAATTGCAAACTCCACTAAATACCATTTTAAAGTCATTTCTCACCCTCTTTCTACCAGCCCAGGCAGGGAAGAACCAGCTTCCCTGACCCCCAGCCCTTAGCATCAGCCTGTGCGAGCTGCTCTGTTACCAGGGCTGTGACTTGAGGGGTTGTCACAGTTCCCCTGTATCCCCTGGGGTTCAGCAGGCATCTCCTGGGGTCAGCAAGACCTGAAATCTTGTCTTTTTTCCTGCCCCTGTACCTTCACATGAGTGTCAGACTCCATAGCTCAGACTAGGGTTCAGCAAGGTAAGAAAGTGCTTCCTTCTCCTCCAGGGGCTGAGCAGAGGACTCCATGCCCAGCATCATTCCTGTGTTGCCGTGTGTGCCTGTGCTGAGCAGAGGGAGGGCAGGCAGGGGTGGTCTGGCTCTCCTGGCAGCCCCAGCACAGCCCCACGTCACAGGGACACCCCTTAAACCCTCTCGCCCTGTCCCAGTGCCGCCCGTGCTGTGGGGACACCCCTCACACCCCCTCTTTCTGCTGGCAGGAGCCTGGACCGCCTGGACTCTGTCGAGATCCTCCTACCTCCGAAGTTCCCAACCTGGGAGGAAGAATACAACCAGATCTCCGACAGCGTCAACGAGTCCAGTTGCATCAACCAGGTGAGATGCTGGAGAGCTGAGACCGCTGCTCCAGCACAGCCCGGTGGGAAAGGAGGCCGGCTGAGGGGAGAGAGGAGTGATTTTCCCCTCTTCAAAATAAGACAGGGGCTGCTCTGCAGGAGTTGCACACGCTATTCTCTGGCAGCTTGAGCAAAGTCTTGAGGCCAGCTCCTTAATTCTGATTTACATTAGCCCCCATTCCTCTCACTTTGCCTCCTCTCAGCACCGCTGGTGCAGCTGGAGTCACTCTGCCAGGGCCACAGGTCCGGTAGCATGGGGTGATGCTTCACAGCCACGGGTGAAGCTCCAGACTGCTCCGAGCGCAGGATCCCACCACGTCACCACCTCCTGCTGCACCGTGGTGGGTGCAGAGCCTGGGCCAACCTCAGCCACGCACGTCAGCCCTGGGGAAGGAGCCCCGCTCAGCTCCAAGGGCCTCGTCCCTCCTGTGGGAGCCTGGACCCAAGAAAAGGTGCTCAAAACTTGGGAGCCTGTCCTGCCAGCGTGCTGGGGAAATCTCCCTTCAAGATTGCTGGTCCTCAGGAGAACATCAAAGCCAAGGGTGCCAGTGAGGCACTAGCGGTGGGTTGCTCTGAGCCCAACCTCTGGGATACGGTTTGTGCAAACTGGGATTAACTCCCTGTCCCATACCAACCCTGTGGATTTCTGCGGAGCAGCTCGGGGCCTGGGTACCTGTAAACCAGCTGCCTCACAGCCCAGGAAACAATCCATGGCAGGATGAGGCCCCTGCAAAGGTCCTGCGTGCTCGTCTCCACACCGGGGTCCCATCCCTTCGATACCCAGGCCAGCAGTGGCTCCACAAGCATTGCCCAGACATTTTGCTGTCGACCTGGGCTCGGTGGTGTCTCGTCTCTGTTCACACGTGTCTGTATGGGAACACAAGCACACACGTGCCCCTTCCATGCTGCTCTGCTCTGTCCAGGCACAAGGGCCAAGGGTGCCAGCGCAAGGCAGGGGTTAAAGCAGGGGGATGGACACCACAAACCAGAGCCTGGAGGAGGCTGAGGCTGTCCCTGCTGGTGTTCTCCTCCAGGCTTGGGGGACTCACAGCCCTTCTCCATCCCATCCCATCCCAGGCTGGTTTCTCCTGCTGCCACAGAGCAGTTGGGAGAGCTCTGGGGAAGGACACGGGGCATTGCTCGTGGGTGTACATGTTCCTTGTGGTCAGTCTTGTTCCTTGTACAAAACCAGCCCTGTGCTGGGTGTGTCATTGCACGGAGAAGGGGTGAGGACCACCACAATCCTGCTCTTTGTGTGTAAATCCATGTCCGAAGCCAGGTATTTGCATGAAGACAACGGGCGGGTTGAGTTTCTAGTCTCTCCCAGGCTAAAGCAGCTGAGAGCAGCACCTCCAGGAAGGCATCCGAGGGGGCTCTGATGCCACTAAATGCTCCAGACTGGTGGCACCGTGATGCTGGGGGCACGGTGACTGCCACGGGGCCTGGTCAGGCACGGAGCTGCCCTCCTCACACGCACTCTGCCCTCTTTCCTCCCATCAGAGAGAGCTCGATGCCAGATGAATTGGGATTTCGAGGTGTCCCATGAAATCTGTTCCAGGATAGAGCTGGTGCAGCCACCAGTGTGTGCTGATCTGGTCCTCTGGCAGGTCTGACCTGTCCTTTTGTTCAGTGCCAGAGGCAGTTCCTGCCCTGCCCTCATTTTTGTGTGACCTCCAACGCCTCCTTTCTGTGTCCAGCAAGACCCTTGTGTCCTCCCACACAGAAACACCCTCAGCTCTGAAAGACAAGCCTGCTTGGTTTTGTCCCAGATGACATCTACCTTGCAAACCTCTGGAAGTCTGAGGTGTGCGTGTCAGTCACACCAAGGGGACCGGTGGCCAGAGACAGCCAGACGGTGACCCCAACACTGCTCCTCCACACTTGGAGCTGTGCAGAAGGGCCAGAGCCAGCCACAAAGCCAAACCTCTTCCCTCAGGTACATTTTGAACCTGGATTCTTCCCAAGACAGTTCATCTTGGGCAAGCAGGCAGAGCTCGTAGGGTGGATGCGCTCTGTAGATCAGAGATGGAGAGGAGAAGACATTCCTCCCTCCAGGCAGCACAGTGTCTGTCTGGTGCCTGTCCTTACGCCCAGTGTGTGCCGTGGCTTTGCGATGGATAGAAGGCTTCAGTGTGGCTTCTTCCTGGCACGGGAACACAGGAGACATCAGCGAGGTGGCCAGCCCAACCCCATCGGGGTGAAGGATGGTCTCCCCGGTGTGGAGCGCTCAGCCTGCGCGTTCACCCAGGAGCTGTGGAGGCCTCATCGCTGCTCTTGGCCATGTTGCGAGGTCGATACTGGGGGCTTCACAGAGGTGCCGACTGGGAGCCACAGCAGGTCTTGTCCAGCAGCCATGGGCAGTGCCAAGGGGTGTCCAGCATTGTGTGTCTCGAGTGTGCCCTGTGTCCGTACAGCGATATACGGTGCAGACAACAGGTGGAATGCAGCAGCAGCTTCTCTCCGTCTGGCAGGCGTCCCGTGGAGCTTTGCCGTGCCGTGTTTGTGCCGCTTTCTGAGGGGCCTGTGCGGCATCTTGCTTGGCATCTTCTGAGCTCTGAAGTCTGCAGTGAAGTGTCAGCAGCCCCAGGGGACGGGCCGCCGGCTCCCCTGTCCTCAGTCCCTGTGCAATGGCTGTCTGTGTGAGGGGCTCCCCCGTTCCTGGCCTTTAACCTTCTCCAACTCTTTCTTCCAGATCTTTGGACCCCCCTCACTTATCCCTCAGATATTTACCCATGGAGAGCAGGTACCGTCCCACCGGCATTTCCCTCTTCCTTCCTCACAGAGATTTTTTTATATCAGCCTGGATGCCCACGGCAGGATGTGGGGTCAGCCCACAACTGAGGCCAGGAGCAGGAGGAACAGGAGGAGGAGGAGAAGGTGGAGAAGGAGGAGAAGGTGGAGAAGGAGGAGAAGGAGGAGAAAGTGGAGAAGGAGGCGAAGGAGGAGGAGGCAGCACTCCCAACCCCAGCACTGCAGGGTTTTGGAGAGCTCAGTTCCCCTGGTCCTGGCAGAGGCTTAGGGATCGTCAGTTTTAGGGGGAAAGTAGATGAATTTTTTGAGCCAAAGCTTGTGGAGCTCCAGTGCCAATGCTGGGCAGTAAGACTGCACTTGAGGCCAAAGAAAGGGCCAGGAGAGATGGAAGTGGGCAGCAGGTCCCACTGAGCATCTCTCATCTGTGTTTCAGAACGTTCTGGTTTAAGCCTGGTGAGTCTCTCCCGAGTCCACGTTTGACCAGTCACTGCTACCAGAGAGCAGGGGTGGGAGGGAGGTGGAGGAGCAGGAGAAGCAGTGAGTGAAGCTGCCCCTGCTCAGCTCACCCCTCGCCCATCCTGCTGCCGAGCCCGCTCCTAGTCCCGGTCTCCCACCACAGCCGCCCCGGGCTGGGTTCCTGATGGTGCTACCCAGAACCCATCAGCCTGTCCCTGGTGCCGCATGGGTGCTGTCCCCACATCTCCCACCTTCTCTCGGTTCTCCACGAGGAGCCGCCTGCCCCTGTAGGGCTGGGGTCTCCCAGCTGTGCTGGTGAGGCTGGAGAATCTGTCGGAGGCTGGACAGGGATTTTGGCCTCGCGCTTTCAGCCTTTCCATCAGACACCGGGGGTCTTTGGTGAGTGCTGTGGTGGTCTGTCCTGCTCCACAGCCCTGTCTCCAAGGAGAGTCCCCTCTTCTCTCTCTCGGCAGAGAGTCGGGACATCCTGCACCCCATCAGCACCTCGTGGTCTCGTATGCTGTGAGCAGCCCCACGCAGGAGTGGCGGCCGGGAGAGGAGCAGGAGGGGAAGGGAAGGGGCTGCCTGCAGGCAGGGCATGACTGGATCTGTCCCTTTTCCATGCAGGCACCCGAGCCGGAGCTGGGGGAACAGTTCGAGGCGGTCTGCGACTCTACCTACAGCGAGGCCGAGTCGGCCGCCGCGGAGGTGCTGGACCTGCCTCTGCCCAGCTACTTCCGCTCCCGGAGCCACAGCTACCTCCGAGCCATCCAGGCGGGCTGCTCCCAGGAAGAGGACACGGGCTCCGTCCGCTCCATCTCCCCTCCACCGGCCGGCAGCCTCAGCGGCAGCAGGACCCTGCCCACCAACAGCAGTGAGTGCCTGCGGCGGGCAGGGGCGCGAGGCCAGCGGGACGGGGTTAACCACTGCCACCACCCAGGAGGTGTCGAGCACTTGAGGTGCTGGGCTTGGATACCTCCAACCGTGGTTGTCCAAGGCTTTCGTGAGCTCATGGGGGCTTGATTTGTGCCAAAGAGAGTGGCCAGAAGCCAGGCGTGCCTAGGATGGCTGGAGCCATTGATGTCTTTATCAATGACCTGGATGAAGGCATCGAGTGCACCCTTAGCAAGTTTGCGGATAACGCTAAGCTGGGTGGAAGCGTGGATCTGCTGGAGGGTAGGGAGGCTCCAAAGGATCTGAACAGGCTGGACTGCTGGGCTGAGACCAATAGGATGAGGTTTAACAAGGCCAAATGGCGGGTCCTGCACTTGGGGCACAACAACCCTGAGCAGCTACAGACTAGGAGAAGTCTGGCTGGAAACTGCCTGGAGGAGAAGGACCTGGGGGTGTTGGTTGACAGCGACTGACCATGAGCCAGCAGTGGCCCAGGTGGCCAAGAAGGCCAATGGCATCTTGGCTTGGATCAGAAACGGCGTGGCCAGCAGGTCCAGGGAGGTTCTTCTCCCTCTGGACTCGGCACTGGTGAGACCGCTCCTCGAATCCTGTGTTCAGTTCTGGGCCCCTCACCACAAGAAGGATGTTGAGGCTCTGGAGTGAGTCCGGAGAAGAGATTGTGGAGAGGAGGGAGCTGGGCTCTTCTCCCAAGTGACACGGGCCAGGATGAGAGGGAATGGCCTCAAGCTCCGCCAGGGGAGGTTTAGGCTGGACATTAGGAAAAAATTCTTCACAGAAAGGGTCATTGGGCACTGGCAGAGGCTGCCCAGGGAGGGGGTTGAGTCACCTTCCCTGGAGGGGTTTAAGGCACGGGTGGACGATGTGCTAAGGGGAATGGCTTTGTGTTTGATAGGAATGGTTGCACTCGATGATCCGGTGGGTCTCTTCCAACCTGGTTATTCTATGATTCTATGATTGATTCTATGATCAGCTGTACACAGACCCCAACATCCCCAGTGAACGGTAAAACTAGGTCTTGCTCTTGAGTTCCAAGGCTCTAATGAGCCTTTCCATGCCCCAGAGCCCAGCACCCTGCAAACTCAGTGCTCTGAGCGATGGGCAGCGTTACACCCAGCTCCAGACTATCTGGATGTAGTCATTATTCATTCCAGACCCCGCTCCTTTGATCAGTAATTATTGCACTGGACAGGAGCCTGGCCTCCCTTTGATGTGAGTCAGGATCGACTCCATCCCTCGGAGCAGGGGTGAGGCTGCAGCAGCCTCGTTCAGCTGGTGTTTCTCACCAGCCAGATTGTCTCTTCCAGGAGGCAGCGCCCAGCGTTGCACCAGAGAGGTCTTTTCTCCAAATGTCTGGCCAGAGCTGGCAGTCCCTCATGCCAAACCCTCCCTTCCCAACGCCCAGAGCACCCAGCACCTCTGGGATGAGTTGGAGCTGCCCACACTTCCCAGCAGGAACACCCACCTGCAGCCGCCAGAGGAGCCTCCGGTGAGCACCCCACGCATTTAGCACCTGGGTGGGATGCAAGGATAGCAAGGGCTTTGTCCCAGGATGTAATTTTGCCAGGATGCTGGGGTCACTCGCTCAAGACAGCAAGGAAATAGCAAGGGCTGCTCAGACCTCGCAGTGCTGAGAAAGCCCAGGAGGAAAGAGATGCAAGGCTGTCTCATCCAAAACTGGCTGGCTCCCTGCTGCAGAGACCAGCCTCACCATGGCTTGGGGACATGTTTTGTGCATCTGCCTTTGCTGAAGCACAATCTGCAGCGGTGGCTTCACTCCCCAACGGTCCATGCCATTCCTGGAAAATGTGTGCAAGGGAGGAGCATCGCTCTGGAGATGCTGCTTCTGCAAACGGCTCCTGAAGGCCTGAGCAGAACCAGCAGGTTCATCTGTGCGAAGCTGCACAATGGGAAGCAGATCTGCTCTCACTGCAGCGTTTCAGCTGGCACAAGGACCTCCTGGGCGATACAGCAGGGTGGGAGCAGGCTCTAGATGGTCGCCAGGCTCTTGCCAGAAGAGAAACTTGTTACCTTTCCATGACGCTTCAAGTCACTCGATCTGCATCGCTTCTGCATCATTTTCTTCAAGGCATTTTCATTTCTTCAATCATTTTCTTCTGAGTGAGGCTCATCCATAGTGCAGGGTGCAAGGAGTTGAGGGGTCCCATCCGGGGACAGTACTAGGAACTGATTAGAAAAGGCACCAAATCACAGAGCTATGGGGGAATTCATAGAATTACAGAATCACAGAATGGTTTGGGTTGGAAGGGACCTCAAAGCCCATCCAGTTCCACTCCCTGCCATGGGTAGGGACACCTCCCACTGGATCCAGTTGCTCCAAGCCCCATCCAACCTGCCCTGGAACACCTCCAGGGATGGGGCATGAGCCCCAGCACATCTGCCATGGGCAAAGCTGCTGGAGTGCAGGGGTGGGCTGTTGGTGGGAGCCAGGTTGGAGCCCCATCCCAGCAGTGAGCAGAGAGGGCAGTGGGAAGGGGAGCACCGGCAGCCTTCACGCCTGGCTCCAGACCTTCCCACACAGAGACCTGCCTGTGCCATCACATCTCCCCTTCAGTGGTCATCACAGTCAGTGTCCTCAGGAGGAGGCAAGGACTGGAAGACATCCCCTGTGAGGGACAAGCTGCTTGCTCGGCCCCATCCTTCCTTCTTACCACCTTCTCTGCTCTGCTTCTGTCCCATTCTCTTTCCACTGCTCTCCCCGCACACCCAGCCCTGCTCCTTGCTGGCAGCAGAGCTGATGATGCTGAGCTCAGCACTGCTACAAATCCAGGTTAACACTGGGGAGCAACAGCAGGTGTAGCACAGAAGGGGGGTTTCAAAATGACTGGTTGCCACCTCTCTCTGACGTGACCCAGCAGAGATCTGCTGCTTCCCAGAGCATCCTCCAGCCCTTCGCGTTAGCTGCTGTGGCTTGGAGTGGGAAACGTTTTTTTTATGGAGGGGGTGGGGAGCAGGGAGTGTGTTGAGTGTGTGCACAGCAGGGAAGGCAGGAGGCATAGCTGGATGGCAGTCACACCTTTGATCAGCTCCCCAGGCTCAGATCCCCCCTGCCAGTGAACAGCACTGAGGATTTAAGTGGTTGGTGTTGTACGAGAGGGGCCTCCTGAGCAGCAGATTGGGACTTTTCTGCTTGAGGGCATCAGTCCTGACTAACAGACACGTGTAGGTGCCCGTTGTCTGCAGGTCCAATGGTCGCTCATGGCTCCACGCTGGGTTCTGGGGTGAAACAACTGAAAGCCCTGCACATGGACACCCTCCTGCACCAGCATCCACGCACCCAGAGGAACTGTTCCCATCCCGTGCCTGGACCCTGAGGGGAGTATTGGGTTTCTCCTTTGCAGGGACACATGCCAAAGGCAGCAGTAGCAGCCGTGCTGTGGCTCACACAGGCTTTGAGGACAGCGTGGGGCTTGAATTGTAGCACAAAGGTCTTCAGCCACCAGCTGAGGGCACAGAATCATAGAATCACTAGGTTGGAAAAGACCCACTGGATCATCGAGTCCAACCAATTCCTATGGATCACTAAGGCACACCCCTCAGCACCTCATCCACCCAAGGAGGTGCCGCGAGCTCCATTCCATGGAGAACTGCCAGTTTGGGGGCTGTGTGAAGAGCACGGCCGGTGGGAGAGCCCTGACAGCCATCACACCCCTGACAAGCCCCTTCCTCCCCCAGAGCCTGTTTCACACAGGGATTACAAGGCAATTAGCTCCCGTTTGACAGCCAGTGAAACAGATGATGAGCTGCCCTTGATCAGCCTTAAACAAAGCTTTATGCCTTGCGAAGCTGGAGACTCAAAAGCCCCAGTGAAACCTATTCATCTAATTGCCAGGCGTTCAGCGACAGCCACGCAGCTCCTGAGCTTTACAAAGGGCTCCCCAGCCCCTGCTCCTGCTTATTAGAGGCAGCACTGGGAATTGCTTGCTTAATAGACTGCTTGCAATACCAAGCTGAATATTTGATGTCCAGGGGAAAAGAGGAAAGAAGAGAGGAGCAAAGCACAGCAGAAGGTGGGGAGAATCCCCAGTGCCAGCCTCCACCCGATGCACCAGTGACAGCAGGGAAGATTCACATCAAGCCAGTTCCTGCTTGAGCTCTTCACAGTTCTCCCCGTGCCATGTGGCAACATCACCCTTGCTCAGAGCACAGAATCATAGAAAGCTAGTATGGTTTGGGTTGGAAAGGATCTCAAAGCCCATCCAGTTCCACCCCTGCCATGGGCAGGGACACCTCCCACTGGATCCAGTTGCTCCAAGCCCCATCCAGCCTGGCCTGGAACCCCTCCAGGGATGGGGCAGCCCCCACTGCTCTGGGCAACCTGGCTCAGGGCCTCCCCACCCTCACAGGGAAACATTTCTCCCTAAGATCTCACCCCCATCTCCCCTCTTTCGGCTGAAAACCACTCCTCCTCATCCTCTCCCAGCACTCCCTGATCAAGAGCCCCTCCCCAGTTTCCTGTAGACCCCAAGAATCCTGCCTTGGGATTCAGCAGCCTGTTCCCAGAATGTGCCCGGCTCCTCACCCAGTGCCCAAATCTTTTCCAAGGAGGCCAGGAAGGCCAAGGAGGCTGTGCCTCCTCCCCCAGGACTGGGCTGTCTCTGTTGACCTAGCTTACCAATGGTTAAGATGGCCCTGAGAGTGTGAGCGCTGGAGTGCGGCGACCGCCAAATTCTCCTGCTCTGCTGACCCCGTGAAGGCAGTTCTGGCTGCAGGTCTCCAGCCTGGCCCATCATGGGAACCACAGCACCTGGAGAAGAAGGAACTCAAGAAATTCTAGCCAGGTCTTCAGGCCAGACAGACCAGGTATAGGGCTTGTCCTCGAGAGCCACCGGCACTACCAGAAACAACTGCCACAGCTGCACCCACCTTGTGCTCAGTTGTATTCCAGAGCTTTGCCAAGCCAAGGCGAGGCATGGAAGCCCTACCTGGGAGAGATTCCTCTCCAGAGTCATGACAGAATAGCTGTCCTTCTGCCTCCAACATGCTTTCTGTCTTCTTTGTATTTTTTTTTCTCTTTTCATCACTGAATTAGAGAGATGGCTCCCAGCACCGTTCTTGTGCTGGGAACCCTGCCCCACGAGAAGGCAGATCCCAGCCTGGTCCCCTGGCACCAATGCTCTTGCAGGGACAATAGGGTTGTGCTTAGCAGAGGAAAGACAAAGTGCGTTTACACCTCCGTGTGCTGTCACTGCACAAAGCAGCAGCGTGCAGACCCAGTCCCCAAGGGCTGTTTGACTGTGGGATGAGTTTCCACGGCTTCTGGGAAAGTCACGTAGGGCTGGCTTGTGAGGGATGGGTACTGACACCACCCTTCCTCCCTCCTTCTCCTTCTCTGCGAGCAGTGATTACCTGGTCTCTGGGTAGGAAGGCAAGTTCTGCTCCTCTCTTGGCTGTCGTAGCCTTCTCTTTGTGGGGAAAATGTAGTGGTGTGAAGGGAAAGGAAATAATGGCCCAGGTTGTCCAGAGCAGTGGTTGTTCCCCATCCCTGGAGGGCTTCCAGGGCAGGTTGGATGGGGCTTGGAGCAACCGGATCCAGTGGGAGGTGTCCCTGCCCACGGCAGGAGGTTGTGCTGGTCGTGCTTCCAACCCCACCCATTCCATGATTCCATGAAAACCCAAAGCAGGCCAGGACACCTTATATAGTGGGTGAGCGGCCGCAGCTGAGGAGTAAACACCTCCGCTCCCCTTCCCTAATCGCATCAGCCAGAGCTGACCCCAGACAGCCTTTGAGGAGGGAGACTGCTCTCATTCCCTTCAGATTTTCTCCTTCTTTTTGACCTAGATTTTGCGTTCCAGAAATAGCTTTCCCTGGCATACCAGCAGGAAAGGGATTAGAGAGAGAGAGTGTGTGTGTGTGTGTGTGTTCATGTGTGCGTGTGCCAGAGAAAGATTTCTGTTGTGCGCTCTATCCGTGTTTGTAAGGGAAAAAAAGGGCACACATACACGTTCCACGATCTGTTCATATGTCTGTAGGAAACAAATTCATGACAACTGCTTCTCTCCATGCCTACCTGTTAATTTTCCACCGCTAATCTTTCCTCTGCTACCATGGAAACTCCCCTGTGCCCAGCCAGCACTCCCTTTTCCCCAGGAAGCCCCTACAACCCTGCTCTCCAACTTCACCGCTAAAAACAAAATCTCTCCGTCTTTGTGCCTCACATTGGTGCTCGTTGCTGCCAGGTCTCAGCTCTACCACAGGCAGCAAGCTCTCCCTGCTGCCCGCCGCGTGCACGGCTCTCTCTGGCACCCAGCACGGCTGCGATGGCTTTGAGCCCCATGGCTCTTGCCCAGACCCGCAGAAAGCGGGGAGCAGCAGCCCACACGCCACGCTGTGACACAGACAGACCTGAGGGAGATGGGAGCAGCTGCCCAGAGATTTAATACTGGGAGGGGAGCAAAGCTCCAGGGTCCTGACCAAGCCCACCATATCCCTGCAGGAGAAAGAAAGGCAGCTGCCAGCATTTCCCTTTGGTGATATGGTCCGAAAGCCAAGTCCTTCTCATTGCGTGCTTTTATCAACCTTAATGGCAGGAAAGGGAGTCAGAAGCAGACACGGATCTGTGTTGGAGCAAGTCCAGAGGAGGCCATGAAGACGATCCGAGGGCTGGAGCACCTTTCATATGAGGAGAGAGTTGGGGTTGTTCAGCCTGGAGAAGAGAAGGCTGCAGGGAGACCTTAGAGCAGCTTCCAGTGCTGAAAGGGGCTCCAGGAAAGCTGGGGAGAGGCTCTTGATCAGGGAGGGCAGGGACAGGATGAAGGGAATGGTTTTCAGCTGCAAGAGGGGAGATTGAGATGAGATTTTAGGAAGAAATGTTTTGCTGTGAGGGTGGGGAGGCCCTGGCCTGGGTTGCCCAGAGAAGCTGTGGATGCCCACGCAGGGTAGCATGTTCCACCCGCAAGGCCAATCATAGCAGATACCAGAGTTCTTGTCTTGGTCTGAGGGGACCAGTAACATCTCGGCATGCTGACCCACAAGCATGTGCAGGATTTCAGACAGTGCAGGCAAATGAGGATTTCTTTGTGCATGTTTCTCTTGTTCTGGGTTGCTTTTCCTCTCCTTCATGCTTTTCCATTCCTTTTCCCATCTACTGAGCCACGAGGCGGCTGTTCCTGAGGATTCAGGAAAGGATCGGCTCAGAGCTTTGCAAAGCAGCACTCACAGCTTGTGTGGGTGAGGGGCTCTCAGAGCTTCTCACCACTCCCAAAAGCAGATGAATTGCAAATGAGCTTGCTTCTCCCCCTCTGCTCTGGTGAGACCCCACCAGGAGCACTGTGTGCAGCTCTGGAGTCCTCAGCACAGGAGGGATGTGGAGCTGTTTCAGTGGGTCCAGAGGAGGCCACAGGGATGGTCAGCGGGCCAGGGCGCCTCTGCTGTGGGGATGGGCTGGAGAGTTGGGGTTGTTTGGCCTGGGGCGGAAAGGGCTCTGGGGAGACCCGTCCTTCCAGCACCTTTAGGGGGATCTGCATCCATGCCACGCGGGGCTGGGCTGGTGGACACCTCACAGAGGTCCCCTCGAGTCCCACAGTTTGGATCAGCTTCGTGCTCAGGTCTCCGTGTCTCAATGCAGGATGGGAGGGATGGAACTGGATGCTTCTCCAGCACGTCCATGCCCAGGATGCCAAACCCAGCATGACTCTACCCGGGCAGGCTCTCCTGCAGCCCGCAAGCCTTCCTCCCCTCCGCATGTCAATGCGATTTATCAATGACCTGGATGAAGGCATCGAGTGCACCCTTAGCAAGTTTGCAGACGACACTAAGCTGGGTGGAAGCGTGGATCTGCTGGAGGGTCGGAAGGCTCCAAAGGGATCTGAACAGGCTGGATCCATGGGCTGAGACCAATGGCAGGAGGTTTAACAAGGCCAAATGCCGGGTCCTGCACTTGGGGCACAACAACCCTGAGCAGTGCTACAGACTAGGAGAAGTCTGGCTGGAAACTGCCTGGAGGAGAGGGACCTGGGGGTGTTGGTTGACAGCGACTGAATATGAGCCAGCAGTGGCCCAGGTGGCCAAGAAGGCCAATGGCATCTTGGCTTGGATCAGAAACGGCGTGACCAGCAGGTCCAGGGAGGTTCTTCTCCCTCTGGACTCAGCACTGGTGAGACCGCTCCTCGAATCCTGTGTTCAGTTCTGGGCCCCTCACCACAAGAAGGATGTTGAGGCTCTGGAGCGAGTCCAGAGAAGAGCAACAAAGCTGGTGAGGGGGCTGGAGAACAAGAGGAACGGCTGAGAGAGCTGGGGGTGTTTAGCCTGGAGAAGAGGAGGCTGAGGGGAGACCTCGTTGCTCTCTACAAATACCTGGAAGGAGGTTGTGGAGAGGAGGGAGCTGGGCTCTTCTCCCAAGTGACAGGGGACAGGACGAGAGGGAATGGCCTCAAGCTCCACCAGGGGAGGTTTAGGCTGGACATTAGGAAAAAATTCTTCACGGAAAGGGTCATTGGGCACTGGCAGAGGCTGCCCAGGGAGGGGGTTGAGTCACCTTCCCTGGAGGGGTTTAAGGGACGGGTGGACGAGGTGCTGAGGGACATGGTTTAGTGTTTGATAGGAATGGTTGGACTCGATGATCCGGTGGGTCTCTTCCAACCTGGTGATTCTATGATTCTATGTCCATCCTCCAGCATTCCTGCTCAGGCAGCCTGACAGGGAGGCACAGAACAGGCGCATTAGCAGACCCGATGGGGGCTTTGTTCCCTCTCCATAAGGATGAAGCTGGTCTGGCAAATCCATGACCAGCAGGAAAACCCCACTCAGGGAAACACTCATTTCCATGCTGTTTTCTTTCCCATTTATATGGCTCTGCGATGGGGGCTTTCCACCTCCCTGCAGCAGGGCTGTGGCCTCACAGGGCCATCGCCTGCACCACTTGGACCCTGTGTCCCTCTTGAGGTCCCACCAGCAGCATTTGTGCCCTGCTCCCAGCTCAGGGTCACAACCACAGCTCTCACCTCCCACTCCCAGGGCAACCAAATCCAGTGGAAGGTGTCCCAGCCCATGGATGGGGTTGGAACTGGATGGGTTTTGAGATCCCTTCCAACCCAAACTATTCCAGGATTCTGTGATTCTCCTCGGTAGGCAGTGGAGCAGTGAGGCCCTGGGCTGCAGGGTCTCAAGGCTGACTCTGGTGAGACCCTCCTGCTGTTTTGGAGAGCAGAAGCAGCACATCCGCAGCGATTCCATCGCTGTACACCGAGGGCACAGCTCAGCGCCCCACTGGCAACACCCACACCCCAATCCCCCAGCTCAGGGTCCCCCTCCCAGCTCTTACCCCCTGCTCCTGGCTCAGGGTCCTGCCCGCACCCCTTGTGCCCCGCTCCTGGCTCGGGCTCCCACCCACAGCACTCACCCCCCGCTCCTGGATCGCGCCCCACCTGCAGCCCTTGCCTCCCACCCCTGGCTCAGGATCCCCCTGGCAGTTCTCGCCTCCCACTCCTGGCTTGGGGTCCCCCTGGCAGTTCTCGCACCCCGCTCCCACCTTGGGGTCCCACCCGCAGCCTTTGTGCTCCCCCCTCCAGCTCAAGGTCCCCCTGGCAGCTCCCACACCCCACTCCCAGCTCCAGGTCTCGCTCCTGGCTCAGGATCCCCTGGCAGCTCTTGTCCCCAACTCCCCGCTCGGGGCCTGGGGCCGGAGGGTGCCGGAGGGCTCTGTCAGCCGGAGCCCATTTACACGGGGGGGTGAGGGGCCGCGCTGGGAGCTCCCCCCGCCCCCCCCCCCTCCCGGCGCTGCTCCCCAACACCGGGTCCGGCGGCCGCGGGGGCGGAGGGGGGCGGGGCCTCCTCACAGTGGGCGTGGCCTCGTGGAAGTGGGCGTGGCCTCGGTACATTAGTGGGGGGCGTGGTCTCGTCTGAGTGGGCGTGGCCTCCCGCAACGGCGTTTCGCCTGGTGGGCGGGGCCTAACCGGAGCAGGGCTTCTACGGGAGGGGCGGGGCTTCTCGCGGACTCAAGGCGTTGGCGCGGGGGGGCGGGGGGTGACGCACGAGAGGGGGGGCGGGGCCTAAGAGGGGGCGTGGTCTCTATGGGGCGGGGCCTCGGGACGCCCGCTCGTTTTTCGCGAAGGGGCGTGGCCCGCCGGGGCGGTGACGCGAGGGGGCGGGGCCTGTCGGGGCGGGGCGGGTATTTAAGGCGCGGCCCCGCCCCGGTCGCGCAGCCGGAGCGGCGGGCGGGCGCGGTGAGTGCGGTGCCGGCGGCCTCTGCGCGTCTCCTCCCTCCTCCGTCTCGGCGGCCGCAGGAGCAGCCGGCGCGGCCCCGGCCCGGCCTCTTCTTCTTCTTCTTCCTCCTCCTCCTCCTCCTCTTCCTTCTTCTCCCGCCGGTCCGGGCTCAGCCCTCCCCTCTGCGGGGTCCCCTCCGCCCTCCTTTGTGTCTCCCATGGCTTTGTGTCTGGAGCTCCTCCGGCAATGTGAGTGCGGGCCCGGGGCGGGCGGGGGGCCGGGCGCTGCATGGCTCCGGGCGGGGGTGCCGCGCCCCGCCTGCTGCCCGCCGCTTCTGCCGCGCCCGCCCCGCCGCTTCCGCTTCCCCGCGCGGGGCCCGGGGTCCGGCTGCCCCGGGGGCTTGGGGGGGGGGGGCTCCATGCTCCCTGGGGCTTGGAGGGGGGGGGGGGCTCCATCCTCCCTGGGGCTTGGAGGGGGGGGCTCCATCCTCCCTGGGGCTTGGAGGGGGGGGCTTCATCCTCCCTGGGGCTTGGAGGGGGGGGGCTCCATCCTCCCGGTGCCACCGAGGCCGGGGGGGCTCCATTCTCCTGGTGCCACCGGGGCTGGGAGGGGGCTCCATCCTCCCTGGGGCTTGGAGGGGAGGCCTCCATCCTCCCGGTGCCATCGGGGCTGGGGTGGGGGGCTCCATCCTCCCGGTGCCACCGGGGCTGGGGGGGTCTCCATCCTCCCGGTGCCCCTGAGGCTGGGGGTGGGGGGGTCCATCCTCCTGCTGTCCCCCGGGTTTGCCGGGGGGGACTCCAGCGCGGTGCTTGAAGCCCGTTGAGGGGTCCCCCGGTGTGGGGAAATGCAGTAGCACCTCCCTAAATGGGCTCTTCCTAGGAGCGCCGACCCTTCCCCTCCTATGTGTTCTCCCCCAGGAGATCCGAGCCTTTTCTTAAGGTGCTGGTTGGGATCCTCCTTCTCCTGGAGAAGGAAAGGGCATTGTCTGGGTGAGGCAGGAACGCTGAAGCACGGATCCTTCCCCCCTAAATGGCTTTTCCCCCAGGAGCACTGACCCTTCCCCTCCTACAGATTCTCCTCCAGGAGCCTCAAAATAGGTTCTCCCTAAGGAACACGAACCCTTCTTCTCTTATGGATTCTTATCCAAGGAGCACTGGCCTTTCTTCTCCCGTGGGTCCTCTCCCAGGGACACCAACCCTTCCCCTCCTATGGGTTCTCCTCCAGGGACCTCAAAATAGGTTCTCCCCTGGGGAGCACCAACCGTTCTCTTAAGGTGGTGGCTGAATTATTCCTTCCCTTGAGAAGGGAGTTGTCGAGGGAGGCAGGAATGGTGGAGCTTCGGTGCCCATTCAGCAGCAAGCGGGCAGCTCCGCCTGGAGCAGCCTTTGTGAAGTCTCTTTCTTAGCTTGGCAGAAGAGATCCTGGCTGAGCATCCTGGTGCCAAATCCCAGTGCTGAGCCATCCACGTCCGGGTGGAATGGCTCTGAGTTGAGCCACAGGTGTAGTTCATGGATTGCTGTCCGGTGTTGGAGAGCAGGGATGTCACCTTTGGCTTTGGGCAGTAAACGTAGCTCTTTTTGGAGACTGAGGTAGGGATTAAGAGGCTCGAAACCCAGGATCGTTTCCAGGATCCAGTTGATAGGACCAATACCTCCCCTTCTGCAAAGGTACAGCCCTTGGTCCCCAGTTGTGTGGGAAATGTATGTTTGAGACAGGAATGGAATTGAGATCTCAGGCTCCCAGGCTGTAACCTGGGGGAGGAGAAGAAGAAAAGGAGAGAAAAAAAAAACCCAACCCACAGCGTGTGGTATTGGATCCTAAAATAAATTCCAATCATGTGGGATGATAACAAGCCAGATTGCCAACTTGTGTAAGCTGGCAGACTGGAATCCAGAGGGTCCACATTGCTGCACGCTTCCAACAGGAATTTGGTGCTATGGCGTTACACATTCTTGAACGTGTGGAGAACAATAAGCTGACGTAGGGATCAAATCCAGCGTGCTTGTCTTTGATTGAGAGAACTTGTGTGTGCATACCCTGCAGTAGCACCCAGGTACCCAGCAAGGATTATCTGCAGAATTTGTCACTGTAAAGGCATATTACAGTGTTGAAAGCCGAAAAGCTTCTTCTTAAGGTGCAAGTGCTGATCTGCTGTATGCTATTCCGCTTATGTAGTGGCAGCGTAGGAGGTTTTGGTGCAGCTGGAGGCCTGTAGCTCAGCCCCCGAAGAGCTGGAGTAACTCTGGTGCCCATTCTGAAAGGACAAGATACCCTGTGCAGCCCCTGCCAGATCCTTGTCAGCAAAGGTGATAATAGAAGGACTTGATTTCTGTTATATATGGATTGATTATCTGGTGAATCCAATAGGATTTGGTAAACAACGGAGCCACGGAGGCCAACAGGTACCTCTGTGGAACTCGATCGGCTGTAGCTGGTGTCTCAGCCCTCAGCTGACGGGGCAGACATTGTCAGCTGCTTGGGGGAGAGAGGGGAGAGCTTGCATTTCGCTTCGCAGCTGTGTGAGTCAGTACTTGGAGTCTCAGTTGCTTACGCTGTGCATGCAGTTTGGGTTTGTGGACACTTCTGAGTATTTAGCTGGAGGTTATTCATCTGCTGCTCCAGCCCAGTGTGGAATGCATGGGAGACCTGCTGTTCCGTGAGCTCATTCCTAGCTGTGTGTGCTGCCAGAGCCATATAATTTTAAAAGCTTTTAATGGATAACTAATAACTGCCAGGCACTTACAAATAACTGTATGTTACTTCTTGTCTCCCATATAGATTTTTCCTGTAGTTTGAGTCCAGCCTCACATAGTTTGGAGGGAACTATCCACGGGACCTTGTAAAAATCACTCACTGACACTTCGTTTTCCTAATAACGCGCTGCCTGCAGAAGCCGGGCTGTAAAGCCACGATGCCGCAGGGCTCATGTGTCTCCTTGGTTGATACTTTTGCTCTGTGCAACCTGTGCAGCAGCCTCAAATATTTTTTAATGGATTGAGGAGGCATAATTGGATTCAGTGCAGTGCAAGTTACAGTAACATATGTCAGCTGGAAGGATTAAGGCTGTGCAGGCGGGTGGCCTCCTTCAGGAAAAATCCCTTTAATTTCTGCAGTGAAAAGTTGTCAGTGTGTTTCGTATCAGAGGAGATTTTAAAAGGGAGGAGAGAAATACCAAGTATGATTGCTGTTTTGCTTGGAAAGGAGATTAGAGGTTCAGGCTGTCAGATAAAGTTCTGTGGTGGCTGTAGTTGGGGCATGGGGATGAGAGCAGTGAAGTCAGGTCGCTCCAGGAGAGCTCACAGAAGAATGAGTTTGTCCTTCCCTTCTCTCCTGGTCCCCATGCCAGCCTGTCACCTGGAGAGGGGGAGAAGTGGGCAACGATGACAGCAGGGTGACATAAGCTGCCTTGAAACAAGTGGAAGTTAAACCATTTGCAGATGGGGTAGTTAATGAGGAGAGTGGAAATTCTGTCCACTTCAATTTGTCTTGCAAAATTAATGAATTGCTGGCCCTCTGGTGCAGTTGGGTGCGCTCAGGCAGCCTTCTGTCCCCTGGAGAAGCCACGGGCGGAGGGAATAATGGCCCGTGGGTAAAGTCCTGAGCTGTGCCTTAGCCCTGTGCTACTTCTCTGCTCTGCCAGGGTCTTGGAAATCTGACAGGCACTGTTTCAAAAGCGTTTGTGGTTTCCACCGACAGTGATGAGGTAGTTGCTCAGATACACCTGCCCAGGGCAGTCTGGTCTCATTTTCTAGACAACACAAGGTGGGGCAGCACCAGTGTCTGCGTACTACTGCGTGGGCTGCTCGTCTGCCATCGAGGTAGGTGACAAGCAGTGGGAAGCGATGGTTCCTCGGGACTGGAGGTTTCGTAGTGGACAGGTACGATTGGATTCAATTTGGGAGGTGGTTGAGTCACCTTCCCTGGAGGTGTTTAAGGGACGGGTGGATGAGGTGCTGAGGGACATGGTTTAGTGATTGGTGGGAATGGTTGGACTCAGTGATGCAGTGGGTTCTTTCCAACCTAGTGATTCTGTGATTGTCTCCTTCATCCCTTGGGGTTCTTGATCCTGCACTGGGGAATGGTCAGTGAGGACACAGAGGGGCACACACACACACACACGTGCTGCAGTGTGAGAAGGGTGTCTGGTCCCTACAGGAGCACTGCAGCCTGCCTGCTGCCGCTTCATCCTAGCAGACGGCGTGTTGTGCAGGAACAGGGTCTCTGAGGCTGAGGTTTGTCAGCTGTTCTGGCCACATCAAGGAAATGCAAACAGTCCCTTCAGAAGGGACTCACCTGGGACAGGCTGTAGCTTGCTGCATCAGACAGCAGAGCTCAAAAGGGGAACGGTGTGAGGACACAGACATTTTAAACATTAACGCTAGTATTTACATCAAGGATGTGCCGACTGTCAGTCTTGTGTATCTCATTTATAACTTGTCATTCAGATATCCAGGTTTGACTGCAATGATCTTTTCATCTGAACCTAGTTCTAAAAGATCAAAGCTTAAGCTTGTCTCTCCTGTTTGAAGTTGACCAAGAAACTTGAGTGATGAACGTTTCAAAGGTAAATTCTTACTTGTGGTGCAGGTCTGTCAGAGCTAGAATTAAAGCGAAGGTTAGAAGTGGCGTATTCCTTTCTGCTGATGCGCTGTCATAGCACACAGTGATGGTTGATGAAAGCTGGAAGGTGTTTAAGAGTTGATAAAAGGAAATTTTTGTGGCAGGTTGTCGTCATAAGATTATTCAAACTTCTAAGGGAATTATTTGTCTGTGTTCTATATTCTGGGAGTGGCTGGGGATCTCTGTGCACAGCTGCAGCAGGACATTTTCTCCAGAAGGGTCTCCAAGCCTGAAACTTCCTACCCAGGGTGGGCAGATCTACAGCTTTGTTAAATTGGGAGTTAAAGCATGGAGTGAGGATGGAGCTGGGTGATCTGTAAGCTCTGACATTTCTGTCCAGGACCTCTTCCAGGTTTTGGTGCCCTCTTTTGAATGGCCCCAATGCTGTCTTGTCCACACCCCAGTGCTGCTGCTCTGAACAAAGCAAACTCCCTGGCGAAGCAAAGCTGGTGTAGTGTTTAGCGTTGTACGGCGCGGACTGGGACTTACAAGGGAGAAAGTGGATTTGGGTTCTGTTCTCCAGAAAGGAACCGGAGAGCTCTTCCCAGTGCTTGAACAATGGCTTATTCTCATCCTTAGAAGAAAAAGGCGGTTGGACAGTGTTTGTACCTCCTGAGCTCTGCTCCTGGGCAAAGTAGTGACTTTGGCTCAAAAGCATTGAGCTTCAGTAGCCCTCAGGTTTGCATTGTGTTTCAAACGAGGAAATCCTGGATGCTGGGAAGCAGAAGTCTGCTCACCAGCAGCCTCTCGCCTTGGCCACAGCACTGCTGCTCTTGGCCTTTGCACTTGGCACCAGGCTCCAATGTCTGCATCTCACTGTCACCCTGCAATCTTCTAGGGCGTTCTGGAGGCTGCCGCTGCTAACAGGGGTACTATGCCACGCATTAGCTTTTATCGCTGCTCTGTTAACGTCTTTCCTGGAGATGAGTGCTGCAAAATGCTTCGGGAGGCTGCCAAAGCGGGTTCCTACAGCCTCCCACAGGAGTCCTCCTTGCCCCAAATCGGGCTGAGTGGGGAAGAGGGAGCTTTGAGGAAGGGAATTGGAGCGCGTGCGGCTGCATGTGGTGAGTTCTTGCCTGCGGAGCTGCTGCTGCGAGGGATGTGCAGGCTGGGTCTGTCTGACCCACCGGCACCAGCTTCGTCCCCCTGTGCTCGGTGCTGAGGCTGAATCCTGGATTCAGTTTTGGGCCCCTTACTCCAAGAAGGACATTGAGGGGCTGGAGCACGTCCGGAAAAGGGAACAGAGCTGGGGAAGGGGCTGGAGAACAGGGGTTGTAGGAGTGGCTGAGGGCCCTGGGGCTGTTTAGCCTGGAGAAGAGGAGGCTGAGGGGAGACCTCATCGCTCTCTGCAGCTCCTGGAAGGAAAGGAGGTTGTGGGGAGGTGGGTGCTGGGCTCTGCTCCCAAGGAACAAGGGACTGGACGAGAGGAAGCAGCCTCAAGTTTTGCCAAGGGAGGCTTAGGTGGAATAATTGGAAAAATTTCTTCACTGACAGAGTGGTGAAGCCCTGGAACCGGCTGCCCAGGGCACTAGAGTCTCCATCCCTGGAGGGGTTCAAAAACCATGGGGCTGTGGCACTTGGAGACAGGGTTTAGCAGGCACAGTGAGATTGGGCTTAGGGTTGGGCTGGATGAGCTGAGAGGTCTTTTCCAGCCTCAGTGGTTCTATGGTTCTGTGACACTGAGCAGGCACTGGCTGGGAGGATCCCAGGATTTCTCTACCTGCTTGTGTGATGCTTCAATTCCTTTTCACGGTGCTTCAGGGACTGGGGGAACCTTGGAAGGTGATGGATAAGGAGGGTGGAGAGCGCACACTTTGTCGATGCAGGGAGCTCGGAGCAGGGCTGGCAGCTGTGGGGATGGTGGGGGGCGCAGTCCCACCAGGGGCAGGGTATGCTGAGGCTCAGGGCGGTGGGTGTCCCGGTCCCCAGAGGGCTGTAGGGTGAGGTAACAGGTGACAGTGGCTGCCTGTCCCTCCCCAGCAGCTGCCTGGCAGTCATCCTTCCACAAACCCAGGCACGGAGCCCTGTTCCTCACGTCCCCCAGCACGTGTGGTGTGATGCCAGCCAAGCCAGTGTTGGAGCGTTGCTGTGAGCCAGCTGTGGCACAGCTCTGGTGGAGGAAGCTCGAGCGTTGTGGCATTCCCACGAGCTCCAGCTAAGGAGATGGGAGCGTTGGAGCGTTCCTGGGAGCTGGCTGTGTCAGAGCTCCAGCTAACGAGGCCTCCTCTCGTGGAAGGACAGATCTGGGCCAGCCCCTGTACCGGGGGGCGGTGTGGCAGCAGTAAACTTTGAAGCACTGTCTGCTTTCTTCTGGCACTGCTTTGTGTGCTTACCTTTGATTATTTTTTTTTTTTAAAGCTCTGAATATCTTGGGTGCTGGGGGAGGCAGCTCTAAAAATACCTTTAGAGGCTGGTTGTTTTCAAAGTCATCATTTCTGCTTCTCTTGGGTTTCTTTCCCTTCTGTAGCTCCTGTCTCTTTCTAGCCCTGCCAGGCCTGATGTGTTTCATGTTCTCTCCTCTCTTCTGGTCTTGCTCTGTTGGTGAAGGTGCTTTGGATGTGGTGTGTCCAGACAGCAGGGAGATGTGATTGTGGTTCAGGGGGAAGGAGTTGATATACAAGGAGCACTGGAGCCAGAATGGACTAAAGAAGAAGGAACTAAAACCTTTATGAAGGGCTGAACTGTAGCTTCTGAAAACCAGAGCTGCTCAGGTGCTGTCTTGCAGAAGGAATGTGTGCATCCGCTGTGTAAAGCAACTGTGCTGCTGGGTGACAGTGGCTCAAGGACATCCCATTGTCCCACTGCTCAGAAGCTTCAGGATGGCTCGATTTTAATCACTGGACGTGCAGAAACCCTCATCACTGTTAATGTTTTATCTCGAGTTCCGCTGTTACGTGCGAAGTCCTTTCCCAGGCTGAGGTAGGAGCTGTAAGTGTTGTGTACAAGACTCGCTTGGGTGGGTTATGACAGAGAACTGCTGCTGCAGTTGTTGAGGGTACCAGGTTTCACCTGTGTTATGCTATTTTTTTATGCTGTGATGTCTCTCAGCATCACTTGAAGCTGGCTCAATCAGAATTTCAGCTGGCTGTGCTCCTCACCCTGAAGCAGCTAACTCGATTACTGCCCAGCCTCTCCGTGCTCTAAGCTTGCTGGTACTAGGGACCCATGTGCCCTGTTTCCCCTGCCAAGAGTGACAAGCCTCTCTTTTCTGTCTGATGGCAGGAGAGGAATGGAACAGGACTGCTAACTGTAGCTCTGGAACCAGCGTTACCCTTGTAGGTTTAACCACCAGTTCAGTATCGCTGTGCTGGATGCAGCTCTCCTTGCTCCTAGTGCCCTGACTTCAAGCTGTGGCTCATGCTTTCAGGCTTGATTTTTGGGAAGGTACAGCATAAACTCATTCAGGGGCTGCTGCAGCATTTAGCCCAGCCTGAGAGAAGAGAAATCCTCTAAACATACTCCTGAATGTAGCTTGTTTTTAGTAGCTGAATCTGTGGACAGAGTAGAGATGCCTGAGGTGTAAAGCCTGAGCGTGGTACCCTCTAAACAGATGCTCTGCCTGGAGGACTTCCTACCAGCTTTGTGTTGTTCCAGGCTGCTCCAGCAATCCAGGGGTTGCTCTGTCTCCGGGACTGCAGCAAGTGCTTCTCAGTTTATGTGGAGATCAGGTGAGGAGTCAGATTTGGCCTTACATGCCCCCACCCGCATCCTAGCAACTTCACCTGAGCTGGCAGAGGTCACTCCTGTGTGCCTCATTGATTCAGGGCTTGAAAATAGTACAATGCGGATACCTAGAAGGTCCAGACCTTGTTCAGATCATCTATTTCAAATCCTGAGTGTGCCTCATCTTAAAGGTGGAGCCTTAGCTTGCCTGAGTCACTGGGTCGGGGGCCTGGGGTTGGTTTCTTTTGTGTTTCCCACACACACGTGTGTGTGCATGCTAATTGTAGCAAGTTGAAAGTGCTTGGGAGGCTTTGCTTGAGCGTGACGGGTAGAGAAGCCTCTTAAAGTGTGTGGGCAGGCTGCAATGGAACGGAGAACCTAACATGAGGGACAAGAAAAATGATCTCTGTGATCCAGGCTGCACTAAGTGTTCTTTAGAGCTGGGAAAGAAGCTGATGATATCATGGGTTTTCCAGTCTAGAAGCTCTGTTTTAAACTGAGCCGCAAGCTGAGGGTTTTACATTCACCTGGCAAATGAAAAGCAAGGTTTTTATTGTTGGGACGATGTGCTTTCTATAACAGCTTCTCTTATTTCTGTCAATTACTATGGTTCCAACCACAAAAGAGCTTTCTTGCTCTAATTGGCCTCCTCCTGCTGGGATTCGGTAGTGTTGCTGTGTCACCATGGAAACAGCTGTGATGTCAGGAGCGGTGGCATCACCGAAAAGTGGCCAGGAGGCAGTTGTTGATATTCCCCCTCACCCCAGCGATCAATAGGTGGGAGGACAAAGCCGCACAGCTTAGCCCGTTTCAGGGGAGGATGGCAGAGCTTTTAAATGAACCTGAAGTGTGGCTGTGATTGTAAGGCTGGTACTTCAGGAGTGACGCTGGAAGAGGTGTAATATCGCCTCTTGCTCAAAACTGCCCTCACTGCTGTGTCTGTTGCTGAGCTCTTGATTACTTAAAATGAATAAATAAATGGCAGGAAGACCAAAATCTCCAGTGATTGCCCCACAGCTTGTCTCGAGCCCTGTTAACAAACATTTCATTGCATCATAGAATCACAGAATGGTTTGGGTCAGAAGGGACCTCAAAGTCTATCCAGTTCCACCCCTGCCAGGGACACCTCCCACTGGATCAGGGGCTCCAAGCCCCATCCAGCCTGGCCTGGGACACCTCCAGGGATGGGGCAGCCACCACTGCTCTGGGCAGCCTGGGCCAGGGCCTCCTCACCCTCACAGCTAAACATTTCTCCCCAAGATCTCATCTCCATCTCCCCTCTTTCAGCTTCAAACCCTTCCCCCTCGTCCTATCCCTGCCCTGCCTGATCAAGATCCCCTCCCCAGCTTTCCTGGAGCCCCTTTCAGCACTGGAAGCTGCCCTAACGTCTCCCTGGAGCCTTCTCTTCTCCAGGCTGAACAGCCCCAACTCTTCTTAGCATTTGTGATGCTAAAAAACCCAGTATCCGCTGGGCTTTATCCAGTTGCGGCATGAGGGGTTCGTGCCTCCTGTGGCTGGTAACAGGTACAGTGAGCTGGTCTGGCCTGAGTTGTTCTATCACCAGGGTGGCAGTTTGAGGAACTTTGGGGGGATTTCTGCCTTTCCAGTGCTTCAGAGACGACTGTTTCCACTGTGGGAACACTTAAGCACATAATGGGGTAGCTGGGTTGCTGAGAGCTGTTGAATGAGGTCATGAAAACCAACAGGATTTGACTTGTATGCCCTGGCACATGAGCTCAGTGGAGATGGTAACATCGCGGAGACCTGGGCTGCTTTCATGGCTTAGTGCTGCTCTTTGCCGAAACGCTGGGAACTTTCCCCTTCCTTTCTGGAATGCTGTGACTGGGCACAACAAAGCTGCGAGGGAGGCTGCGTTCTGATCCGTGTGGTCTCCTCTGTGCAGTTGTCCTTGGCTTTATCAGTTTTCTGGTAAGGCCTCTGGCTGAGGGCATGGCACAGTGTGCTCTCTGTCTGGAGCTGTAACAGCCTACTCAGATATTAATTTATCTCCTAATTAATGGGAGGTGGGGCAATCTGCAGTGCCTGACCTGGCAAACCAGTAGCTAATACTTTGCAAATTGTGGTGGTTTTTTTTTTTCTTTTTTTGATAGAGGAGTGAGTTACAGCTATCGCAGAAGCACATTATTGTAACTTGTCCCTCTGTGTTAGATATTCAGGAGGGGAGACGCAGCCTTTTCCTGGGGTGGGCTGTATCTGGAGCTCTGGGGTGGGATGGGTGCTGGCTCCCTGCTCAGCAGGAGCTCTGGGTGCTGCTCTCTTGGCCTTGGACTTCTGGGGCTGGATTCTGCCAGGGCCAGCACTCGTTGGCAGGCGCGGTGGTAAAGCTTCTCCCTTGGGTTTCGCTTGTTGAAGCAGCCTTGTATTTGGATGAGAGGGATAAAATTCCTTGTCAGATGGAAGCTGTAACGGGTTGACTTTTTCAGTGTGAGAGAAATTTCTGGCTGTTTTCCTGAAGGGATCAAACCTGTTTTCCAGCAGCGCTGCTGACAGGCTCCTCTTCTTTTCCTAATGTACGAATTGCTGGGTTTTTCAGATAAAAAGCTTGAGCCTTTAGCATAAAGACTGCTTTTCACCTTCACTGTTCCCTTGGGACCCTCGGTAAGTGTCCTGTTTAGGACGAAAATGTGCCTGGAAGGCCAGTTGCATTCGGATCACGTTAATTTGTAGTGCTGTTGGTCTGTTTTAATAGCTAGATGTCTGAGCAAAGATGCTAAAGCCTGCTTTGTAACCAACATCAGTTAAAAACTGTGGAGGGCAGGAGATGTTTTAGTTCTCTCCTGACATTGGTCCCATCTGTCCTGGTTGCCAGTGGAACAGCCCACGCCAAGGCTGCTTGGCTCTAAGACTTCTAGCACTGCTTGTGCTATAGAGGAGAAAATAAACACATTAAGGTCTAAGATAGGAAATGTTTAGGTTTACAGTTTGCAGACTGATGCTGTTCAGGTGTAGAGTTAAAACTTCATCTACACATCATCTATGGGTTTTAAGCTTAAGCTATATTTTTAGCATGCATTTAGTTATAGAGAACTACCTCATCGATGGGAAGGGGAAGATGAAGTTTCCCTTAATACAGCAAAACAGCTAAATCCAAAGTATCTGGAGATTTCCATGAAATTCCTATGAACAGATTGCTTCCTAGAAGGAAAGTGGTCCTCCTGTCCTTACTCATGGACTTGTCTAACACAGTTAACCCCAATAAATTCCTTTTCTACGTGAATTGCTGTGAAATGGCTCATTCTTTCAGAATCAGACTCTGCGTGGAGCTCCTTATCCCCCAAAGCTGTTTGTGCCCAGGGGTTAACTGAGGATAACGCTGTGGGTGAGTCCATGATCTGATATTCTCAGTTGCTCTATTCTAATGCTAGTGATGACTTCTGGCAGATGTAAATGCCGCATATACATCAGATAATCTGACCACCAGATCTCCACTGCCACGTTCAGAATAATCCATTACATACAGTGAGTGTGTGAGGAGATGCTGTGCAAGCTGCTTTTGTACCCTTATCTTTCAAAAATATTAAGGACTTGATTGAATTTATGGTCCTCATGGAGGAGCCTGGAAGCTCTTGTGCTTTCCCTGATGCTTCAAGCCCGTAACTCTTACTGATGAGGAATGGGGTCATCCAGCTCTGGATTGGGTGGAACAGGCGCAGCTCTTGGGAGTGACAAATCTCTGGGCGTTGCCTGCTTTCCATGGCTGCTGTGATAAAGCCAGAGGAAAACTGGGTCAGCGTTGTGCTGCTTGGGGAGCAATAGGCCAGCAGGAGGGGCAGAGACCCCTCTGTCACAGGAATGCAAACACCAGGGTGCTCGTTTCCATGCTCCTGGTCTGCAGCCAGCAGGACTGCCTTGACCAGCTGGGGCTGGGGCTGTTTAGCCTGGAGAAGAGGAGGCTGAGGGGAGACCTCATCGTTCTCTGCAGCTTGTGGAAAGGAGGTTGTGGGGAGGTGAGTGCTGGGCCTTTCTTCCAAGTAACAAGGGACAGGACAAGAGGAATCGGCCTCAAGTTGTGCCAGGGGAGGTGTAGATTGGATGTTAGGAAAAATGTCTTCACTGACAGAGTGGTGAAGCCCTGGAACCGGCTGCCCAGGGCAGTGGTGGAGTCCCCATCCCTGTAGAGGTTCTAAAGCTGTGTAGCTGTGGCACTTGGGGACAGGGCTTAGCAGGCACGATGAGGGATGATGGTTGAACTGGATGAGCTGAGAGGTCTTTTCCAGCTTTAGTTATTCTGTTACTAAAGTGCAGGTGCTTTAACTTTGTAATTGTGTTGTATGATTTCCTTTTCCCCTGTGCCAAACCCCTTCCCTCAGTCCTTGCTGATTTCTGGGGTCCCTCAGGCTGGCTTGGCTAGCATCTCGCAAAGGTTAAGACTGAGGTGCTGGCTGAGGTAGGTGGAGCACTTGATGTGGGAGCAGAAACATAACCCCTAATATCCTACAAATCAATGTGGTGTTCTACTGCATCCCCTGGAATTTAGACAACCTGTCATTGAAACAAGTTGTAAATGCGATCATTGTAGAAGATTGGCACCTGCAGGATGGTGAGCAGCGTCTGTACTCAGAAGAGTGAGTGGGCACTGACAATCTTTGCAGAGTAGCTCTGAAAAATATATCTCTGGTATTTAAGAGAAGCAGCATTCCTGCCTGAAAGATAAAGCAGTGAAAATTGCTACAAGTTGGTCTGGGCGCCTTTCCAGCTGTGAAGTTTCAGGCGTTCTTTCAGCAGTGGTTGGTGAAGGGTTGTGACACCGAGTGCTTGTTCAGACTATAAGTCAACAGATTGCGTGCTGCAAGCCAGGGCCTGGAGCCGAAAATCACATTGTCTTGTGTGATCTCTGATAAAGACTTGGAAACGGGAGCTGCCAGATCCTGCAGCAGCACTGTCTGAAGGTAAACAGAGCTCCTGGAGCATCCCCCAGGGATGGAGGTTTGGATTTGTGCTCAGACTGATGCAGAGAAGAGGAGATGCAGCAGGGCTATTGGGTGTCCTGAAGTAGCTGACTAAGGGTGAAGTTATTTAGGAAGGTCTGGAAGCCTCAGGTTCTCATCCAGCTGAGCTGCCCTGCCTCAGAATGACAGAGTGGGACTAATTCCTTGGTGTCTCCTCACTTCTTGGTAACTGCTGGTCAGGGAACAGCAAGAGATAAGAGTCCTTCCCTTTGCATTAAAGAAAAATGCATTTGCTCCTTAAGTCTTGTTCATTCTTTATTTGCGCCTTGGCAGGAGGGCAATGTCATAGTGAACCAAGGTCCATGCCTGCCTGGGCTCTTGGCACTCCTGTTGAGTTGCTTATCAGTGTGGTGTCCCACACAGGGCAGTTGGTGCACAAGGGTGGCACTTGGCTACTTTCAGTCTTAAGGATCTCCTTGTTGAGCCGGCAGTGACACACTTCAAGGATGTGAGTCACCTCTGTGTCAGGGGCGTTTGTGTAAGGGAGGCAGACTGGCTGCACCAGGGTCTCTGCAGAGCTGAGGAACTTTAAAGACAGAAGGGCAGCACGGCTGGATGATGCTGACATGCATTTTTTTCTGGTGCTGCAAGGTGAACTGTCAGTTTAACTTAGAATCGTAGAATCCTAGAGCAGTTTGGGGTGGAAGGAACCTCAAAGCCCCTCCAGTTCCAACTCCCCTGCCATGGGCAGGGACACCTCCCACTGGATCCAGTTGCTCCAAGCCCCATCCAGTCTGGCCTTGAACACCTCCAGGGATGGGGCAGCCACCACTGCTCTGGGCAGCCTGGGCCAGGGCCTCCCCACCCTCACAGCAAAAGATTTCTTCCTAAGATCTCGCCTAAACCTCTCCTCTTTCAGTTGAAAACCATCCCCCCTCATCCTGTCCCTGCACTCCCTGATCCAGAGCCTGGCCTCAGCTTTCCTGGAGTGTCTTTTGGTACTAGAAGCTGCTCTAAGGTCTCCCCTCAGCCTCCTCTTCTCCAGGCTAAACACCCCCAGCTCTCTCAGCCGCTCCTTGTAAGACTTACTCTCCAGCCCCTTCACCAGCTTCGTTGCTCTTCTCTGGACTTGCTCCAGAGCCTCAGCATCCTTCTTGTGGTGAGGGGCCCAGAACTGAACACAGGATTCAAGTGCATGACCATCTTCCTCCTGCAACCAGTCACCCTTCATGAAAACGTCAAAAGACTTGGAAAACCTGGGCAAGGGCTGAAACAGCCTGTGGTTTCATGGGATATTGCAGGAGGTTACACGGCCTCTACGGCCGGGTGTGCGGGTCCTCAAATCACTCAAATCACTTGCTATGCACAAGCTTCTTGCAATCCTGCCAACAGGATTAAGCGCCAGCCAGCTTTAACACTGCTGAAGTGCACCTGGGTCAGGGCTGGGCAGAGAATGGATTGGAAACAGCCCTGAAAAGGACCTGGGGTGCTGGGGAATGAGACGAAGTGCTGAGGGACATGGTTTAGTGATTGATGGGAGTGGTTCACTTGATGATCCGGTGGGTCTCTTCCAACCTAGTGATTCTATGATTCTGTGACATGGGCAGACCTGTGGTTGTATGTTGTCTGCATCCGACTTCTCGTTACAAGCAGCCTTTGCTGTGTGACGGGGCGGTGGATGCTGTTCAACTGGCCTCTTGTACCGAGTTTCTCTGAGCCTGCTCATCCGTACCGCAGCTGATTCCTGCCAAACTGCACATGGCTCTTGATTGAGTGTGGCTGCTGATGGCTACGCTGGCGTGGAGTTTGTCTTGTGTAATCATTGAGGTCCAGTGAGCAGGGTCAGTGGCTGCCAGGGAGCTCTCCTGCTGGGAAGCCCTGCCTGCAGCTCTCAGCTCCTTCGCTTGTTTTTTTTCCCCCACATCTAAGTGGTGAAGATCAGAGCTGGGGCTTTAATACAGCTACAGTCGGAAAATGTAGAAAGGAAAGAGTCCACCAGCGTCTGCTGAAGGGAGAACTTTGCACATTCTGCAGTGGAACTTGTGCACAGGGGAACTCTGGTCTCTCTGCACAGTTTCTGCATGTTCCAATATCTAAAAGCTAAAAGTAGTTCATTTATTCCTCTTAAATTTATTAATAAAACTTCTTAGCTGGCTGTATGGTGAAGTCTCATTGCTAAAACAAGCGAGTGAACTTCCTTAGTAAGGAGTCTCTGATGGGGTTTAATTTCTCTGGTATTGATAAATACTTCCAGAAAACAGGGTTCTTAACACACCTGATTTGGTACTTGGTAACCTGGTAGGTACCAGGGCGTGAAAATCTAGTTACTGTTCTCAGAGGTACTGGGAATGACCGTGTTCCAGTGCTGTGATTCCAGCTCTGGGCGTGCTCCCTGGAGTGCAGGTGTTTAGCTCTTCGTGTGTTGAGGTTGCGGTTGGATTTCTTGCCCTGAGAGGCAGCAAGGATCGTTGCTCACCTTGTCAGGCTGGCCCGAGCCGTCTGCAGCATGAGGGAGCTCTGAGTGGAACAGGGATGGGAAGGGGGACTGCTGGCTTGTCTTAATGTAGGGAAACTTATGCTTAGTTGTGACTTAGCGTTTTTTGAAGTGTAATCTCCCTCCAGAGTCTGAAGTTGTGCCTTCTGTTTCGCTCTTGGGTTCAGTTTCTCATCTTGTTCCCTCGTGCTTTTGGAAAGTCAACAGGTCAACCTCTCTTTACATTGGGCTGACAGCAGATCGCAGGATGGAGTCTGCCTCACCACCCACCGCAGCGACGCTGATGCCTTGAGAACTTCAGGAGCAGTTATTCGACGCTGTTGCTCTCTGCACAGTCCTCACACGTCCATGCCTAACAAACTGCTGTCATAGGAACGCGCAGATGACGTGTATTGTGTAACATCTAAAGGAAGTGTCAAATAACTTGAACTTGAATGTTTTGGAGCTCCTTGCATCTGATATGCAAGAACCAAAGCCCTAAGGCAAATTAGTTCTGGCACAGGCAGCGGAATCAAACCATAAAGCAGTTCTCAGATTCCTGATAGCATGCTCTGATAACATCCTGGCCTTGGAGACTGCAGGATCAGTTGCTTACGGGAACCCATCTCTGGCTTTCAATGCTATTGTGCTTTTCTCTCTGTTCAGAGCGCTACGTGCAGTGATAGCAGGGCCCTTGCTGCGGTCTGGCTGGACAGGCCAAGGATAGAACATCCCAGAATGTAACTGCCTGATGAAAAGTAGCATTCTGGTAACACCAGGCTTCTGATGAACTTGCTGTGAGTTCATGCTGTGTTAAAATTTCCCTTAAATCATGCTCTTACTTCAAGGTCTCTGCAGAAGCAAGCAAAGAGAGATGAGGCTAGAGTTGGTCAGGTAATAAATTGAAGGGTAGATTTAGTTTGGATGGTGGTAGTCAGCTTCCCAATGCGTTCCTAGATGCTTCTGGATGTTTTGTGTGTCCATACGCATCTTGGGGGTCTGCAGAACCTGAGTGTAGGGATGCTATTGTGTAAAAAATGTACCAGCTCATTTGACCTGACGTGGTTGTACCAAGGTGTTTCCTTCTGCACTGCCACAGTGTGTGAACGCTCTCCCTTAGTGTTGAACAGGGAGCACTTCTAAAACTGTTGCTCACACAGAATAGTCCTGGGGGAGAATGTGCTCTCCTGGAGACACATGTCCTGTCAGACAGCAGTTCAGGAGGGAGTGTCGTGTTTCATAGAATCATAGAAACCGTGTCCTGGGCTGCATCAAAAGCAGCCTGGCCAGCAGGTCAAGGGAGGTGATTCTGCCCCTCTGTTCCTCTCTTGTGAGACCTCACCTGGAGTATTGTGTCCAGTTCTGGAATCCTCAATGTAAGAAGGAGATGGAACTGTTGGAACGGGTCCAGAGGAGGCTACAAAGGTGATCAGAGGGCTGGAGCACCTCCCGTATGAGGACAGGCTGAGAGAGTTGGGGTTGTTCAGCCTGGAGAGGAGGAAGCTCTGAGGAGATCTTATAGTGACCTTCCAGCACCTGAAAGGGGCTAGAAGAAAGCTGGGGAGGGACTGTTCACAAAGGCTTGTGGAGATAGGATGAGGAGGAACGGGTATAAACTGGAGAGGGGCAGATTTAGACTTGACATAAGGAGGAATTTCTTCACCATGAGAGTGAGGAGGCCCTGGCCCAGGTTGCCCAGAGCAGGGGTGGCTGCCCCATCCCTGGAGGTGTTCAGGGCAGGCTGGATGGGCCTTGGGCAGCCTGATCCAGTGGGAAGTGTCCCTGCCCATGGCAGGGGGGAGTGGAACTAGGTGATCCTTAAGGTTCCTTCCAACTCAAACTATTTTATGATTTTCACCTGCTTCTGTAGCCTGGCTTTTTCTGCCCCCAGCTCCGAGCTCTGCTGCTTCCCTTGCCTCTGCTGCTGTCGCACCGTGTTGCAGGGGGAGCGGGAGCGGTTTGGGGGTTAATCTTCTCTGCACTGCCCATTTAATGCTCTGCTTCTCTATCCAGTGTCTCCATGGGTCTCACACCACTGCTGTGCTGCCTTGTGCCAAAGACCCTGTCTTTAGTGTTGCTCCAATTCCTCCTTCTCTTATCTTGCTTCTTGGCTCCTGTGTGCAGATTTTTACTGTAATGAATCCCTGGTACGATGCCTGCTGGGGCAAATGAACCATTGTGAAATGAGGCTGTCCTGGCATAACTCATGTCAGCAGGGTGGCCTGCTGTGTGCGAGGTGACTCACTCCAGTTGTTACACCCTTTCCCCAAGGATACAGCATCCTTAGGGATGTCGGAGGCCCAGGTTGCACTGGGCTCTATACAGTTGAGTCAGATCTCTTGACAATTAAAGTAATTAACGTGTAGCTGTAGTAATACCTCCTCAGACTTTCTTCATGGTTAGTGGCTGGAGTAGGAGGGGACAGTCCTGTGGTACCCAAGGGAGACGGTGCTTCACAAACTCTTCCCGGTGTCTTGCAGCGAAGCTGCTGACAGTGCAGACTCATGGAAAGTTACTGATGGAGATGATGCAAGCTACTTGGAGCTTGCAGTTAAATAACCCCACGAGCGCTCTGCTGCTCCCTCAGCCTACTCACACGGGTGTTCCCATGGTTAGATAACTGGCCATGCATCTGTTTACCAAACAGTATCCAAAATAACTTGTTACTGTTTGGTTTCCTCAGCTGTGCTCTGCATCTTGGTGACAGACAGAAATACAAGAACTGAATCTGCTGCTGAAATGGGGTTGGACTACTTTTCTATCACTGCTTCAAGGCAAAGTTTTCTTCAGCATCTCAGGACTTTGGTTTGTTGGAATGATACGTGTCTGCTGTCATCTCATAGGCATCCTATGCCTTCTGGATGTCTGGGACAGTAATAGAAACATCCTCAATCTGGTGATTGCACTGAAGATACGAGCCCTAGTGCATGGGGGATGGTGGCTTGTAGGAAGGGCTCCTCTAGCCCATCTGCCTCCCTGGAAGTCCGCAAGAGGATAATTGTGCAGGCGGGTGCTGAGATCTCATTGGAGCAGGCAGAGCAATAGCGTTGGAGGGGAGCAGGCCCTGGGCTCTGTCCTGGCTTGGATCAGCCATGGGGTGGCCAGCAGGAGCAGGGAAGGGATCAGCCCCCTGTGCTTGGTGCTGGTGAGGCCACACCTCGAATCCTGGGGTCAGTTCTGGCCCCTCACTCCAAGAAAGACCTTGAGGGGCTGGAGCACATCCAGAAAAAGGGAACAGAGCTGGGAAGGGTCTGGAGAAGAGGGGTTGTGGGAGCAGCTGAGGGCCCTGGGGCTGTTTAGCCTGGAGAAGAGAAGGCTGAGGGGAGACCTCATCGCTCTCTGCAGCTCCTGGAAGGAGGTTGTGGGGAGGTGGGTACTGGGCTCTGCTCCCAAGGAACAAGGGATGGAATGAGAGGGAGCAGCATGTTGTTTATGGGAGGTTTAGATTGAGTATTAGGAAAAATATCTTTACTGACAGAGTGGTGAAGCCCTGGAACTGTCTGCCCAGGGCAGTGGTGGAGTCCCCATCCCTGGGGGTGTTCAAAAACCATATGGCTGTGACACCTGGGAACAGGGTTTAACAGGCACGGTGGGTCTGCGCTGATGGTCAGACTGAATTGATTCTACGGCAGCAGCCGTTAGGGCCTGCTTGTGTCTGGGGATGTTCCAGCCCGCTCTGGGCTGATGCAGAGGTGGAGCAGGAGCAAGCAGGAAAGCTTCCAGCTTCTCACCAAGTTTGTGCAATTGGAAGAAAATGGAAACCAGACCCTTGAAGTAAAGGCACTTACTAGGTGTTGTCCTACCTCTCCACTTGCTACAGAACTATTAAGAAATCTTCTGAAGCCCTTCTAGTTGGTTTTGCCCTTTGAAAGGCTTTTAAGGGATAAAGGAGGTATTTCTTTTGCTGTCACGTGGTGACAGAGCCAAGAACATGGTTCTTTCTTTAGGTGTATTGAGGAGGAAAATTCATTTCCGCAGCAGGTGCTCTGGGTGTCCATTAACCTGTGCTGTCATAGGAGCTCCTGCACTCCCTTTTTTCACTTTCCTGACAGTGCTTCTCCCTGCTGCCTCGTTTTCTTGCTGACAGCGGCTTCACAGCGTTTCTCTTCCCTGGCTGCCAGAAGCCAATTGGGGGCGACGTCTTGTAGAGTCATCCTGTTCCACTGACCTTCATCTAAACCCTAGTGGAGCCTTCAGTGCAGCCGCCTTCTCCCGAGGGATGGACCCCTCTGGTGTTTAGTTGTTTACTGTGATGAAGTATTGAGTATTCTGTTGTAACTAACTCTTTTGGCACAGCTGAGATCCAAGAAACTTGACTGGGTGTCCCCTCCTCTGAAAGTGTGGCTCTGGGACATAAACAGCATGAATGTTTTCTTGGAGGTGCTTTCTAGGAAAACATAGAAGGGATTGAACTGGTTTGTTTCCTAGTCTGGTATTGCAAACATCAGGAATGGCCCTGAGCCACTCAGGTGCCCTGTCCCCTTCCCAGCAATGCTGGGACCACCAGAGCGTGTCGGGTGGGTGCGTGGGCGCTGTGCTGTGGTTTGGGCCTCGGTGGAAGGGCAGAGCTGTTTTCCTCCCAGCCGTGTCCCTTTCTCAGAGGCGCTGTGACCCGCTGGATCTCGCTCTGCTCTGATGGGGGGGTCCTTCTGCCAAACAAACCCCTTGGAGCAGCTTGCAGGAGATCTGCTGCCGCGTGAGCTCCCCTTGCCCTCACACATACCATGCCCTGCAAATTAAATGCAGCTCTAGGGTTGTGGCTACACAGCTTGGTTATTTTTGTCTGGGGGTTCTCATTTTGCAAGGCCACTCCAGGTGAAGGCACAAGCTGGAATGACCCTCGAGTCACTGACCCGGTGTCGGTCTGCGCTGGGCAGTCGGTGCAGCTGCGTTCTCAGCCACCCCTTGAGCTAAACATGGCAAGGGCTGGGTTGGTGCCTGCCCTGGAAAGCACCGCACCAGAAGATTGGCATTTCACTATGGTGAGTGTCATCCTGCAGCCGGTCTTGGTGTTGGACAACTGGCATGGCAAGGAGTGGCTGCTTGAATGCAGGAATTCCTTCCAAGCCCAGAATTGTTCTCTGGCCAAGTGAAGGAATAGCTCCAGCCTTGGGCAATCCTCAAAATGTCTCATTTGGGTAGGGTTTTCAGAGAAATGTAGAGGTGGGGCTGTTCCCTGAGCGCTGCTCAAGCCCTTGGTGTGTGCGTGTGAGCCGGGTCAGGCTGCCTCCAGACACCATGAGGAGCTATTGGAAAGCCTGAACTTGTTCTCTCCAAGACAGTTTTGTCCTTGGTTGTGTGAGGAGATCTCTGCAAGGAGCAGTTTGTTTAGGTGTTATGCTCCATCCGGCACTTGCAGGTAGAACTTCTTGCCCTGGGTGCTCCTGAGCTGTTTCTACCTCTGTCCTGTAACAGCTGCCCACGTGCTTGGGCTCTGGGAAGGGGAAGCCATGGGCAGGGACAGGGTTAGCAGCGATCCCATACCTGCCTGCTGAACCTCTCATTGTGTTCCCCGAAGCACTAGTAGCACTAGGACCGCAGCTGAAGACTTCTAGCAAGAAGCCCCATCATTTTCTTTCCAGAGCTTCCAAGCTGTTCAGCTCCTGGCATGAAGAGCAGGGCTGCTCTCGCTGCAGCTGTCACCTTAGGTTTGATGCTCAAATGATGTTTTCTGTCAGACTTGGAGTCTGGCAGATGCTGCCTTTTCCCGTGGCACCACTTCAGTCGCCTCTTCGGTTACTCCATAACTGACCAAAGGCTTCTGTGCTGGTTTAGAGCGGGGTCTTTGCAAAAACCCCACTGGGCTGTGCAGCTGCCTAGGACAGCCCTGTGGAACCTGCCGGGAGGAAAGCTGGGGGCGGATGGGAAGGGAAGTCTTGTGGCCTGGCTTCTCTCAAGGCCAGTCTCTGCTGTAAGACGCTGGAAAAGCTGTTCATGGCACGTGTTTGCAGCTCCTCGGACTAACAAAGAGCTGGGGTGGTGCCATTCAGCAGCCTGTCCTGGAGGCTCATCCAGCTTGGGAAGGTGGAGTGAGTGAACGTGGTTTTTCAGGAAGGTCAGCTAGCTACCTGTGCTTCAGCTTCTTCTGAAAACACCTCTGGGAAACTGTCTTCTGCTGGAATAGCTTCAAAACAGTCTGACTCAAGATCAGGCTCATCGCCTCCCTCAAGCCACTAACTCGGTGGGGGTTACCTCCTTCTCACCCCTTCTTTTAGTGTCGTGCCACAGACCAGGGAAAGGCACAAGTGCCAGCGCTGAGAGCTCCGCTTCATCTGCCTGTTGGGATTCAGCATTTACAGGTGGGGTCCTGGGAGGCAGCTTTTTGGAATAACCTGCAGAACAGCCTGAGGATTTCAGAGTTCGGTTTGGGTGGCATTTATTTTGTAGCTGGAGCTATGCAACTGGTAAACTGAAAGAGGAGGGAACCGATATGGAAACAGGAATAAATAGAAGCAAGGTGGCAAGTGAAGCCAAGAAGTCCTCTGGCACACAGCTTTCGAGGCGGAGAGATAGTCTGTTCAGCAGTTGAGCAGGTTCCTGGAAGCAGCAGGGGATGCTTCGGTGACATTTAATATTGGAGGCTGGGTTTGACGCTTGACTCCCTGGGCTTCTGAGGGTTATTGTGTCAAACACTGAATTTAAGAGTACAGGACGGGCAGGAGTAGGTCCTGGGAGCACCGTGGCAGGCAAAATGGCATGAGAACAGCGTGGCTAAGCCGGCGCCTTTAGCTTTGTTGCCTGGAAACTGAACCTGTTCAATGGATGTGGTAGGGCTTTTTGCTAGCCTCTCCCTTGTGTCCCTTTCTAGTTAACAGTCTTAGATCTTCAAAGTGCCTTTGTGGTGAATTCTGTGAGCTGGAGGACCAGATGAACGGGTGTGTGGATGAACAGGTACCACACGCATGAATCCAGATCTCCTTCTAGCCATATTTGTGGCTGCAAAGTGGTGGTCTGTGCCCTCTGTTCAAAAGATTACAGGGACTCTTCAGGGCTGTGAACCAGGAACTCGGTGCTTTGGAGCCTCCCGTAAAAGCAAACAGAGCTCTAGAGATGAAGGTTTGCTGATGGCTTGAAGCTATTTAGGTCACAGATATTAGAGGCTGTGATGTGCTTGGAGAAGACTCAGTTCATGCTTGGGGTTTGTTGTGCTCTTTTATTTTGGAGCTGAAGCCTGCACAGTGGTGCCTTTGTCAAATGGCCTGCTGGATTCCTGAAACGAAGTATTCCAGAAAGTGCTGGGTTTACTCCGGATCCCCCCTCCCTTGGGAGGATAGGAGAAGGAACCATTGTTCAGGAAGGGCTTGTGATATTTGAAATTTGTAAGTCAGAGCTGAGGTCTCTTGCCCTCTGGGACCACAGTGTGAGCAACGTTGCTGTGGCCGTACGCTGCCGTCTCCCTGCGTACCTCTATGCCAAGATGGGGAAAGGAGAAACTTATTGAATCAGGGAATGGTTTGGGTTAGAATGGCCCTCAAAGCCCATCCAGTCCCACCCCTGCCATGGGCAGGGACACCTCCCACTGGATCCAGTTGCTCCAAGCCCCATCCAGCCTGGCCTGGAACACCTCCAGGGATGGGGCAGCCACCACTGCTCTGGGCAACCTGGACTGAGCCCCTTTCAGCACTGGAAGCTGCTCTGAGGTCTCCCTGGAGCCTTCCCTTCTCCAGGCTGAACAGCCCCAACTGTCTCAGCCTGTCAAGTATCTAATCTCAATCGCCCCTTTTTCAGCTGAAAACTGTACCCCCCCATCCTGTCCCTGCACTCCATGAACCAGAGCCCCTCCCCAGCTTTCCTGGAGCTTCTTTCTGTACTGGAAAGAAGGTGAAGGAGAACTGAGTATTAAAAACACTTAGAAGTGAGCCCTTCTTCCCCTGCTTCCCTGCAAGCTCAGCTTCACTGCGTCCGTAGGTTAGTTCATGCAAAAGCAGTCAGAAATCCAAACAATGATAACTGCTTTCAAAAGCTTTCTAGTTCCCTACCCAAAGGGATTAGAAGGCTGGGATGTTTGCCTGATTGCCCGCTGGCTCCCAGCACGTCTCTCGCCTCTGCAGATCAGCCCAGGGCTTTGCAGTGTCGCCTGCTCTGGTCAGTGCAGCAGCTCCCTGCTGCCACGTTTAATGCTGCTGGAGAGAGAGACCAACCTGTTACAGCCCTTTCCATGCTTGTTCACGGGATAGTTTGTTAATCTTAGAACTAATGCCATGTTAAATTGTGAATTCAAATATAGAGTGGCTTTCCCTAACATGCAAAGCTTGTCCTGTGCCTCTGCGAGCAGAAGTTTCCCAGCAATTTTGACTTTGATTCTTAAGGATTAGCATAATGTTGCCACATCTTGGTATAAGGGAGGAAATGGCTTCAATTGCATCTAGCAATTAAAACCTCTTGATGATGGTAGCTTTGAAGATGTAAATCTCAGCTGCTGGCTGCCTGACAGGAGATATCCAAGAGGAGCGAGTCTTGACTAAGGGTGAGGTTGTTTCCTAGGCTGGGTGAGCGCAGGGAGATGCGTGTTCAGCTGGTGCCTTCCCCATCTCCCTGGCTGGGAGGTTGTGTTGCATTGTTGTCTCCTCATTTGCTGACGTTTGTGCTTTCCCTGGCCCTGTGGGTACCGGGTGTGGTTTGTTTTCAGTTTACAAAGCATTTCCAGTCGTCTGGGTGTGGGGAGGATTCTTTGTAATGGTCTGACAGAACCACCTCTGGTGCTCCTGGTGGCATCGATCGCCTTCCTCGTAGAGGGAATCTCACCCTGTGAACAAAGTGCTGGCAATTCCCTTTCTGGATCAGGTAGAATTTGGGGTGCGGTGACTGAAAACTGTGATGAAAATCTTGATGCTGAATAAAGTGATGGAGAAATTAATTCTTCTCTTGCTCTGAGGTATTTGGCAGCAATGGTGGCAATTTCTCAGTAGGCTGGAGAGTTGTTGGCTGCTTCTGTTATTGGGGGTGAAGCAATCCCTGAGGAGCCGTGTTTGTATGAGGGGGAGCTCGGCTGTTGCCTACACCAGCGTGGCTGTTCCTGTTATCACACTCTGCTGACAAGTAGCTGGCTGCCATCAGCATTTTCAGCACCCTCTTGGCCAGCTCTTCGGTGAACAGTGTTTGAAATGATGGCAACTCATCCATGCCACTTCCAGGACTGCGTGCTGCTGGGGCCAGGCCAGGATTGCCACGGCATCTCTGCAAGTTTTGCAAAAACTTCCCACTTTAGGTGTGATTCTGCTTTACTGGAGCTCTTTGTGTTCCTGCAGCTGCAAAAAAAAGGTCATAGACAGAAGGCGAAGTGGGTTCCTGGTGGGCTTAAAGGTTGGACACCAGCTGAAAGGGAACCATGTAGGGAATCATAGAGTAATGGAGTGGTTTGGGTTGGAACAGACCTCAAAGCCCATCCAGTTCCAACCCCCTGGAAGAGTTCCAACCCCTCCCACTGGAACCGGTTGCTCCAAGCCCCATCCAGCCTGCCCTTGAACACCTCCAGGGATGGGGCAGCCACCACTGCTCTGGGCAACCTGGGCCAGGGCCTCCCCACCCTCACAGCAAAACATTTCTCCCTAAGATCTCATCTCAATCTCCCCTCTTTCAGCTGAAAACCCTTCCCCCTTGTCCCATCCCTGCCCTCCCTGATCCAGAGCCCCTCCACAGCTTTCCTGGAGCCCCTTTCAGGACTGGAAGCTGCTCTAAGGTCTCCCTGGGGCTTTCTCTTCTCCAGGCTGAACAGACCCATTTCTCAGTCTGTTCTCATATGGGAGGTTCTCCAGCCCTCAGGTCATCTCTGTGGCCTCCTCTGGTCTCGCTTCAACAGCTCCATGTCCTCCCTGTGCTCAGGACTCCAGAACTGGATACAGGGGGCCCAGGTGGGGTCTCTCTGGAGCGGAGCAGAGGGGCAGAATCCCTTCCCTCCCTGCTGGTCCCACTGCTGTGGATGCAGCCCAGGACATGGGTGGCTCTCTAGGCTGCAGGCACACCTTGCCAGCTCCTGTCAAGTACTACAGAATAACTGCACTCTGTACTGTGCTGGGCAGAGAAATTCCCTTTCCAGAGAGGGTGAGCAGTTGGGTTATTGCATTGATGTTGAGCTCCGGATGCAGCTTACTGCCCATACATCAAAGCTTGTAGTGTGTCTCCTTTGACACATGAGCAAATGCTTGGGAACAACTTGCTTTGTGCTTTAGTGGTCAGCATCTCCTAAAATAGCGCGGTTGAGCTTTGCCATAGACAAGAACAGCCTTGCTTTGCCAAACGGTGCTGCGTGGTTTCTAGCCATATGGCTTTGTGGCTGGGTGCAACTTTGAGGAGGTGTGTGAAGCTTCCCTGGGCTTCTGCAGTGGCAGAGAAGCGAGTTAAAAGCATCTGCGTGTGTGCTCTCCTCCGAGTGATGTGGCGTTGCATAAAGTGAAGTGGTGGCGAACGGAAGGGGTATTTCACGCAGTGCATAATGAGCTGGTGGAACTGACTCCTGCGCGATGTTCTAGAAACGCCTAGCTTGGAGAAAAACCAATAAGTCTTGCCTAATTAAGCTAGCTTTCCCAAACGCTTTGAAGATTAACACTAATACCCTCCGTGCACTTAGAAGTGGCAATGGTAAATGCAGGATTCTCAGTCATTCCTGATGTTGGTGTCTCCTAACCCTGGTCCATGAGGTTTTCTGCCTGCAGAGTGGCAGCCACATAACGTCCCCTACTGGGGAAGGGAGACGGGAAGCAGCCTGCAACCCTGTGGCTAATTCATGTCTGGTTCACATTTGTGCCCTGAATTCATGTGTTCTGCCATAATCCAAAGCAAAGCTTGCAGAGGGTAGCAATAAACAGGGAGAGGAGTGCAAGGACTGGTGGCTGTTCCATGGCAGCCAGCTCAGAGCTCCCTTCGCCGCCCCTCTACGTGTTGTCCGTGGGATGGATGTCCTGCACCGTTCCTGCTCTTCAGAGGCTTTTAACACAGATACTGGGGCTGTAGAGCCAGAACCAGTGTGGACAAAAACTCCAGCATATGGTTGGCAGTGATGGACTCCCAAGCCCCTCTATGAGGGAGCTGTTGTTTCGAGACCGCATCAGCGTGTGTTCAACAGCAAGGAGGAATGGGGCCTGAAAAAGTCCCTTGAAAACGCTCTCTGGAACGCAAATCTTAAGTATGCTTAGCTGCTTTTTCTCTCTCCTATTCTGCTGGCAGTCAGTCTTGTCTCTGATCGCCAGGCTGGTGGTGTTGGAGCTTCCCCGAGCGCTGTGTTGTGCTGCAGTGCTGACCACAGCGTGTGGTCCAAGTTCACTGGTCAATCCCTTGCACTGGGACTGATTCTGCTGCCAGGGGAGCTTTATTTGCCCCGCCAGGGTGGGATCGCTGCAGGTGCAGCTCCCTGGATTGGAAGGGAGAAGCAGTCGATGCTTTGATGGGTCAGCAGGAAGGGTTGTTGCAGGCTTGGGTTTCTTCTTTAGCTGTGCTGTTCCACATCCTTTGGTGTATTAAGCTCATTGGCATCAGCCCTCGTTTCTGAGAGTGAGGGGATAAGCACAGCCCAACTCCCGGTATGGAGCACAAGCACGCTGAACCAGTGGGAGATGATTCCCCTCCATGGAAAAGCATCTGCCACCACAGAACAGCAGTGGGCTTGCAGGTGAGGGAAAGGGACTTTATCCCAGGGTATCAGGCCCCCGTGCCCATCAACGCTGACATTCTACTTCACCTGGCACCACGCTCGTGGCTCTTCTCTTCCCATTGACTTCTTGAGGCAAGGACGGCTGGGTCTGGGGATCTTGGTTCTTGTTGATGAATGAACATCTTGGGTAGGGAGAGGAGGGAAACACTCTCATGAGCTACTGTCCTGTGCTGGCGGAATTGTCCCTCCTGCGTCCCGCTGGTGGGATGGATGGACAGCTTGCTGCATGTGCATCTGGAGCAGGGTGGAGTTGCCTATCGCTGCTCCAACTTACTTCACACTGCAAAGTACTTTGGGGAGGAATTGCACTCTCTCCCAGTTCCAACAGAAGCCCCAGGAAGAGTTGCAGATGGGTTTGGGAGTGGCTGGGGCTGGTGCGCTTTGTAGCATCTGTGTCCGTCCTGTGCAGCCTGCGATGCTCAGCGGGGGAGATGCCCGGGTTGGTCAGCAGCGTGAGATCCTGTGTGTTTAAACTCTGACATTCTTCGGTCAGGTGGTGCTGCCTGATGTTTTGTGCCTTTGTGACCTTCTACCAGTGGCTTTAACAAAGAAAAGCGAGCCGCCGTGCTTTCCCAGCACAACAGTTTTCAATGTATAGGTGCTTATGAGAATTTCCATGCTCGAACACTGCTATAAATCCCAAATCAGAGCATCTCCAAGAAGCTCATACTTCTGGAATGCTTAAAAATACAAAGTCCCTCCTAGAAAGAGGTCACAGCCCTCTTAGCCTTGCCTTCACTGATTAAATGTTCCCGCTCTCCCCACAAAGTGTAGGGATGAGGTCTCTAATCAGGAGTGGCTGCTAAATCCTGTGCAGTCCCAAGCCGCAGAGGCTGCCGCCCTCACCCTCTTCCCTGCCCTGTGCAGCCTGCAGCTAACCCCACGCGGTGCCTCCCCGCTGTAAATAATGTGCCCTTCACCCCACGGGCATCTTGCTCCCAGGCAAACAGTGTGATCGCAGTGTTTTGTGGTGTGTTTCTGGTTGAAAGCTGTGCTGCCAGGCTAAAACACAGCTGATAGTCGAGGAGAGCCCTTTGCAGCTGTATTTCCTTTGAGGGGCTCTTTGACTGTAACGTTTCAGAGATGTTCCCTTGAGTTGGAGGTCCAATTCCTGCAGATTTGACCCATTCTTTTGATAAGTAACATACAGGAACTCACTGGAGAAGGCAGTGGTCAAGCGAGTGCTGGACAGTCCCTTGTTTCCTAGTAACAGGGAGCACAGAGGGGATAAATCCTATACTTCTTGCTGTGAGGGTGGGGAGGCCCTGGCCCAGGTTGCCCAGAGCAGGGGTGGCTGCCCCATCCCTGGAGGTGTTCCAGGCCAGGTTGGATGGGGCTTGGAGCAACTGGATCCAGTGGGAGGTGTCCCTGCCCATGGCAGGGGGGTAGAACTTGATGAGGTCCCTTCCAACCCAAACCATTCTATGGTTGTGCTGGCATCGCCAGAGATCTGCAAGAGTGCAGTGACCAGTGTGGGTGCTGAACCAGAACAGCAACTGCGAGTGCCAAACCTTTAACAGCTCTGTGGTTTTTGACCAGCACTCACAAAAGGTTTCCCAGCTGGTCAGCCAGCCAAGGCCCTTCTGCACAAATCTTGAATTCTGCACTTGCTTCTTGATGGTGAGGAGAGGGCAGCTGTAGCTTCTCTAGCTGCATTGTGGTGGGGCTTTAGGAGAGCAGGTGTTTCTGTTTTGCTCTCTACAACTACCTGGAAGGAGGTTGTGGAGAGGAGGGAGCTGGGCTCTTCTCCCAAGTGACAGGGGACAGGAGGAGAGGGAATGGCCTCAAGCTCCGCCAGGGGAGGTTCAGGCTGGACATCAGGAAAAAATTCTTCACAGAATTTGGGTCATTGGGCACTGGAACAGGCTGCCCAGGCTGAGTCACCTTCCCTGGAGGAGTTTAAGGGACAGGTGGATGAGGTGCTGAGGGACATGGTTTAGTGATTGATGGGAATGGTTGGACTCAGTGATCCAGTGGGTCTTTTCCAACCTGGTGGTTCTATGATTTTATGATTCTTTTCTTTCTGCAATGAAAGAGTTTCAAACATTGGAACCGGCTGCCCAGGGCAGTGATGGAGTCCCCATCTCTGGAGGGGTTCAAAAACCATGTGGCTGTGGCACTTGGGGACAGGGTTTAGCAGGCACAGTGGGGTTGGACTGGATGAGCTGAGAGGTCTTTTCCAACCTTAATGATATGCCAGACAGCTGAGATGTCTACAAACCTTGTACCAGCTGTGCCAGCAGGAGGATGGGCTATGGGGCAAACACCTACATGGGTTGAATAGTGGGTGCTCCCAAAGGAAGCCAATGTGCCTGTGTGGGAAGAGTGGAAGGCATCAGCCTTCTGTGTGTGTCTTGCAGGTGAGCTTATGCTGTTAGCTTCATGTGGAAATAACCACTTCCCATAGCTGTTTGGGTCAAGAAATGTGACTTGGGTACGACTCCAGGTGAGGGCTGGTCGCCTTCCACAGCTGCTGCAGCTCAGCAGAGTTTCAGTGTATGACCCCAGGCTGCTTCAGGGGGAGAGATGAACCTGCTGCCCCTCCCCACGCGTTGGTGTGGGCTGCAGGGGTCATGGCTCTGCCTGCTGCGCTCTGCCAGGGCCAAAAGCTGAGGCTGGGCAGTAACAAAGGGGAATGTAAGCTTGAATTTCTCCACCAACCTCCCTCAGAACTGCTCGAGGTGGTCCAGACGCTTGGGGCAGGAGCAAGGGCTGGGTTTGAGCAGAGCTGTTATGTGGAGGTGGCCGTGCTTTTCCCTGGGGAGGAGCACCCGGGGCAGGCTCTGTCCTCTGGCTTACAGCTTGGCTTGTCTTTGCCTCTGTGACTGTAAGGAAGGGGCAAAGTGATGGTAAGGAAACAGCAGGTACCTAAGCAAAGCTGAGGGCTCTGGGGAGCTGGTGGGGTGCTAATGATGTTCTCTGGATCACCTGAAGAGCTTCAGAAAGGCTCTGGGCTGGTCTCTCTTTGGTCCCTTTGGGTGTTTCAGCCTCCTCAGAGATGGCAACTCAGGCTGTGGGGTGAGCGAGCTGCTCGCTCGGGAATGACGCTGCCGTCAGGGGGTTTGGCTGCGGCCTGGGGAGTGAGTCCACAGCCCATCCCGGTTCCCCGGCTCGGTCACGCTCAGCAGCGTATTTCCCTGCCAGGTTTCCCTCCGTGTGGTATCAAGGTGAGACTTTTTCTTTTCTCTAAGATCAATACTGCAAAATGCAGGGAAAGTGCCAGAGGAGTAGGTATTTATAGCAATTCCATAAATAGTCTCTCTAAATACCTGCAGTCACTGAACTTGGCTTTCCAGGAGTTTGGTTTTGTTTAACCGCTGTAAGACCCTTACAGTTTCCCAAGCTCTGAAGAGTTGTCCTGTCAGGGCAGGAGGTTGCGTCTGGTCCAGAGGGAGATATTTTCCTGTTGACTAATTAAATCAGAGTAGGTTTCTGTGCCTGTAACTGATGCAGGTAGAGAATCAGAGAATGGTTTGGGTTGGAAGGCACCTCCATCCAGTTCCACCCCTGCCATGGGCAGGGACACCTCCCTAGTTGCTCCAAGCCCCATCCAGCCAGCTCTGGAACAGCTCCAGGGATGGGGCAGCCACCCTTGCTCTGGGCAGATGGTTCCTTGACCTTCCTTCTGCAGAGCACTCAAACAGCTTCCACACGGGCCACATACAGACTCGAGGCAGCCTGCATGTGCAGTCATGGCTGTAAAGGAGAGAAACATCCTATTTTAGCAGATAAATAAGGTCTGCAGTGATTGCTGAGAACCAAAATCAATAAAGACCTGCGTTGTCTTCAGTAGCGGTTGTAACTGGGGATTGTTTTCACTTGGACTCTTGACAAATAAAACATCCTCCAGTTCATTATAGCTTCAACCTTGAAGTGTTGCGTGAGCTGATGAAAATCAGAGGTCAGGCTGCTTAGAATGCAGCCCTTCCCTTTGCTCTTGGAAACTGCCTCGAAGTGCAGCTCCTTCCACCCAAGAGCCCCCAGGGCAAACCCAAGCCCAGAGGCACTGAACCTGCGGGGATGGAGCACCTGAGGGTGACTCATTTGCTGCAAAATTATTGGGTTGCTTCATTTACCAGCCATATGGGCTTGGCTTGTAGTAGGAGAGATGATTTCAGAACCTCTTGCTTTATGCACAAGGAGATGAAGTCATTCCTTCATTCCTCCAGAGAGTGGTGGGAAATGGAGTTAACTCCAGCTGGAGACCAGTGACAAGTGGTGTCCCCAGGGCTCAGTGCTGGGTCCAGCCCTGTTCAATGTCTTTATCAATGACCTGGATGAAGGCATCGAGTGCACCCTTAGCAAGTTTGCGGACGACACTAAGCTGGGTGGAAGCGTGGATCTGCTGGAGGGTCGGAAGGCTCCAAAGGGATCTGAACAGGCTGGATCCATGGGCTGAGACCAATGGGATGAGGTTTAACAAGGCCAAATGCCGGGTCCTGCACTTGGGGCACAACAACCCTGAGCAGCTACAGACTAGGAGAAGTCTGGCTGGAAACTGCCTGGAGGAGAGGGACCTGGGGGTGTTGGTTGACAGCAACTGAACATGAGCCAGCAGTGGCCCAGGTGGCCAAGAAGGCCAGTGGCATCTTGGCTTGGATCAGAAACGGTGTGACCAGCAGGTCCAGGGAGGTTCTTCTCCCTCTGTACTCGACACTGGTGAGACCGCTCCTCGAATCCTGTGTTCAGGTCTGGGCCCCTCACCACAAGAAGGATGTTGAGGCTCTGGAGCGAGTCCAGAGAAGAGCAACGAAGCTGGGGAAGGGGCTGGAGAACAGGCCTTATGAGGAACGGCTGAGAGAGCTGGGGGTGTTTAGCCTGGAGAAGAGGAGGCTGAGGGGAGACCTCATTGCTCTCTGCAACTACCTGAAAGGAGGTTGTGGAGAGGAGGGAGCTGGGCTCTTCTCCCAAGTGACAGGGGACAGGACAAGAGGGAATGGCCTCAAGCTCCGCCAGGGGAGGTTCAGGCTGGACATAAGGAAAAAATTCTTCACTGAAAGGGTCATTAGGCAATGGAACAGGCTGCCCAGGGAGGGGGTTGAGTCACCTTCCCTGGAGGTGTTTAAGGTGCTGGTGGAAGAGATTGGTGGGAATGGTTGGACTCGATGATCCGGTGGGTCTCTTCCAACCTGGTGATTCTATGATTCTTCAGATCTTCCCATGGAGCAAGGGGGATGCATGGAGCAGGAAAGCAATAGCACCTTGAGCTCTGCTGCAGTGGCTGGGGGCAGCCTGACTCGCCTTCGCTGGGGAACGCGGCTCGGAGCCCTGGAGGTGATTAACAAAAGCCGGGATGGCTCAAACAGGGCCTTGCAGCCCCTGGAGCCATTAGGAATATCACCAGGCTGTACTGAAGCAACAACAGCGCAAAATCACCAGGCACTTGGTGCTAGGCACACGCTTGAGGGCGATTATATTTAAATCTAAATTCAAATACCTCGGCTGTGATCCTGGTGGCACTGCCAGGTAGAGAGCAGGTCAGCCTGGAGGGTCTCAATGGGGCCCTCTGAAGGCGCTGCTGGGTGGAATAATTTTTTATGACTCCTATGTTTAGTTTTCCAAAAGTGAATGCCTGGTTCCTTGGAAGAAGAGGGAGAGGATCCCAGCTGCCCGGCCTGCGTGGGGGCCAGGAGGGCTCCAAAAGTACAGCTGTCCTGCCTGGGAATTAGGAAACATGCTGCTTTCTACAAATAATTAAGCAAGGAGAGCTATAATCAACCAGCTCTCCCTCCAGAAATCCCTCGTCCACAGCAGAGCTGTGGATTCTAACAGCTCGCTTAAATGAAGCTTAGCAGAGCCTATGAGCAGGAGTGGTCGAGTGCTGCAAAGCTGGAAACTTAAGCAAAACTTGCCCCTTTTTCTTGTTCTTCCGCACTGTTTTGGGATGTGTGTGATGGTGCTGTGGGATAAGGTGTGTCCATACAGGTTGTGGTTACAGCACAGGCTGATTTTACGCTGTGATGGGCTGCGACCTGCAGCGGCTCAAGAGCAGGCTCAAACCCTGGTGAGGCACAGCCCTTTGTAGGGGGTAAGGCAGCAACCCGACCACTCCTTGCTGGAGGGATTGACCTCGGAGCCACGAGGAGACACTGTCTGCTCAGTTGGTCCAGTAACAGCTCTCCTACTGGAGTATTGGGATGTTCTTGGCTTCCTTGGCTCTTCCCGTGGATGCAAGAAATGGAGGAGCTTAGCTCAGAGTTGTGTTGAGGGAGAAGGGCAGGCTGTTCAGATGGGCTTTCTCTGGCTTGTGCTTCCACCACCCATTTGAGCTGAGCTGTGGTTTGGGGTTTTGCTTGCATAAAAACTCTGTTTTATGGTTACCGAGGGCTTCCATGGGATTAGTTTGCTGTTGCGCTGATCAAAGCACCCCCAATTTTTCCACACGCCTGATCTTTTTGTATTTCTTTGCAGTATTTCTTAGAGCCATAAACTTGGTTTTAGAGCTCACAAGCCTTTGACCACACGTGCATTAGCAGCGGCGTTGTGGTGTTGGTGCTGTGTGGTTCCCTCCTGGCAAAGTCAGCGATGCCCTTCAGCCGAGCCGGATGGTGTGAAGGGATCCATGGGAACAAGACAGTTTTTGCTGTGTTTGCAGCACAGGGAGCGTTCGTACCCTCTGTTGATAGGTGAGAGAATGAGTTTGGATCTAGCTTATTGACCCTGAGCACTGCTTATCTTCACCAGGAAACCGTACTCCCTGTCTGTGCCGATGCACCGCCCTCCCCTTGTTTGGCCTGGCTGTGGCGTTGGATATCAGATAGCGATTGATTTGCTTTCCCCAGTTACAGCCCTGCGGGTGTAAACAGCTGGGAAACTGGAGCTTGGCTCCTGGTAAACACGCTGGCAGAGCTGCCGCACTCTCCCATCCGCTCAGCTCCAGACTGGACAGGGCAGCCAAGGCTCACGGGGAGGTGGCAGAGGAGCCCGGGAGTTGCTGTGGGTGGGCCCTCTCCTTGGGGAAGGACCAGGAGGGAAGGGGTTAAACTGGATGGCAGCGGTGGGGTGACCCTGGCTGGATGCCCCGTGCCCACCCAGCCACTCTGTCTGCCCCCTCGGCTGGACGGGAGGGGAGGGTACCTGTAAATTGTCCTCGTGGGTTGAGATAATGACAGGGAGATCACTCACCCGTTACTGTCATGGGCACAGCACTCGATTTGGGGGAATCAGTTTAATTTATTACCAAGCAAATCAAAGCAGCATGATGAGAAATAAACCCGAATCTTAAAACAACTTCCCCCCACCCCTCCCTTCTTCACAGGCTCATCTTTACTCCTGATTTTCTCTACCTCCTCCCTTTGAGTGGTTGCAAGGGGATGGGGAATGGGGATTGTGGTCGTTTCATCGCACGTTGTCTCTGCCAGTCTTTTCTCCTCACATCTCCTCTGCTCTGGCGTGGGGTCCCTTCTGCGGAGACAGTTCTCCACGAACTTCTCCATTGTGAGTCCTTCCCGTGGGCTGCAGTTCTTCACAAACTGCTCTTGCGAGGCTCCTTTCCACAGGGTGCAGTCCCTCAGGAACAGGCTGCTCCAGCAGATCCTGCCGGGAACCTGCTGCCATACGGTCTCTCTGGGGTCACAGCCTCCCGCAGGCATCCACGTGCTCTGCTGCAGTGTCGTCCCTGGGCCGTGGGTGGAGATCTGCTTCATCACGAACCTCCAGCTCACCGTGGGCTTCAGGAGTCTGTTCCAGTGCCTGGAGCACCTCTTCCCTTTCCTTCTGCGCTGCCCTTGGTCTCTGCGGGGCCGTTTCTCACTCGGCTCTCCAGCTGCAGTTGCTGTCATGTAGGATTTTTCCCCCTCCTGAGCTGTGTCGTCCAGAGGCGCTGCCACCGTTGCTGATGGGTGGCTGGTCCCTCTTGGAGTTGGCTGGTGTTGGCTCTGTCAGGCACAGGGGAAGCCACTAGCAGCTTCTCCCAGAAGCCCTAATCCCACCGCTACCAAAACCTTGCCGCGCAAAGCCAATACAAGGGCATGACCGGCTTTCTCCACGGCCAGTTTGGGTGGCTTTTTCTTGTCCTCAATAACAGCAGCACAAGCATTTTGTCTGCAACCTCCAGAAAGGAAGTTGTGGAGAGGTGGGTGCTGGTCTTCTCCCAAGTGACAGGTGATGGGATGAGAGGGAGCGGCCTCAAGTTGCTCTGGGGCAGGTTCATATTGGACATCAGGAAAAATTTCTTCATGGAAAGGGTTCTCAGGCACTGGCAGAGGCTGCCCAGGGAGGTGGTGGAGTTTAAAAGACGGATAGATGAGGTGCTCGGGGGTCTGGTTTAGTATGGGACGTAGGTCTGGGACAGGTATGGTTGGGCTTGATGATCTCAAAGGTCTTTTCCAACCTAGATATTATGATTCTGTCTTCTGTTTTGGTGGTGCAGCCACAGCCTATCGAGGGGTGCTTCTGTGGTTGCTCCGTTCGGGCTGCTCCAGCGCTCTGTTGGGATGAGCTGTGCAGGATAAGGCTTAAGACTTGGCCTAGAACTTGCTGTTTCAGTGCTGTCCTGTCAGACTGCCCAGCAGTGACCGTGTGGGTGCTCCTCATCCTCGGGCGCTCAGTGGCTTCCCTCCCTCTGGCTGGCAGGGCTCAGCCTGTGCCACTTCACTCCGGAGGGCAGGGAACAATGTAGGGTCCTCTCACCCTCTCTGGTTTGTGGCTGGGGCTGAATTTCCTCCATCGTCAGTGCTGGTGGATGAAGAACTGTTTTGCCATCCAGCCAGGGAGTTTGCAGTGATGGGGCAGAACTCTCATAGCTGTGGTTCCGTGGGAAATGCTTTACCTACCTGCGTCCGTGCTGTGCTCCGTGTCGGGTAGGAGCCGTCCCCGTTCCTGCTGTGAGGGCAGAGCAGGAAAACATTGGTAACAAGGCAAGTTTTACATTGGCCAGATGTACAGTGCGCTAAACGAGGCTTTGGGGACATCCAGCAGGGAACGTGGGGAAAGGGGCAGCGATGGTGCAGTGACTGTTGCTTTAGCACCTTTGTGCCTCCTGCTGTGCTGGCAGTTTGTCTGTTTGCACCATAAACTGGAACGTGTCAAGGAACGTCCAGGGGCAGAGTCAGCTCAGCCTGGGCTTGCGCGAGTGGTGCCGTCTGAGCCAGCCACACCTCGAATCCTGGGGTCAGGTTTGGGCCCCTCACTCCAGGAAAGACCTTGAGGGGCTAGAGTGTGTCCAGAGAAGGGAACGGAGCTGGGGAAGGGTCTGGAGAACAGGGGTTGTGGGAACGGCTGAGGGCCCTGGGGCTGTTTAACCTGGAGAAGAGGAGGCTGAGGGGAGACCTCATCGCTCCCTGCAGCTCCTGGAAGGAGGTTGTGGGGAGGTGGGTGCTGGGCTCTGCTCCCAAGGAACGAGGGATGCGGTGAGAGAAAATGGCCTCAGGTTGTGACAGGGGAGGGTTTAGGCTGGATATAAGGAAAAAATTATTTTCCAAAAGGTTGGTGAAGCCTGGAACCGCTTGCCGAAGGCAGTGGTGGAGTCCCCATCCCCGGAGGGTTCAATAACCATGTGGCCTCGGCTCTTTGGGACATGGTTTAGCAGGCATGGTGAGTTGGGCTGAGGGTTGGACAGGATGAGCTCAAAAGTCTTTTCCAACTTTAATGATTCTGTGATTCGAAGTTCCTGTCCTGGCTGGAGAGGCAGCAGCTGTGGGCTCAGGCTGCCCGAAGTCATTCACAGGGCAAGTGCCTGCGCTGGGCACTGGCCAAGCTGAAAAATAATCCGGTCCCCAGACACTGGAGGCTGTCCCGGTTATTTTTCAGCCTCGTGGCTCCCTGCTGCAGGTCCCTCTCCCAGCCCCATGGGCCGTGTGTCAGAACAGGACGTAAGGGCTGGGGTGAGCAGCTAGGATGGGTCCCACTCTCGTGGCCATCAGGATACGGCTCAGTTTGGGCTGGACTTGGTGTGCTGGGGGGAGCTGGTGGGGCTTTGTGCCTCCCTGAGCTCCTGTTCACTCTGAAAAGCAGCTTGGTTGGCAGCCCCATCATAGGCTTCTTCGTACACCTGTACCAGTGGCTCTGTGACAGCGCTGCTGGGCAACTTTAGGCATGTAAATGGGTTTGGAAACATAGACGACATCCTCATCTCTCACCCCTCCCTTTGAATTCCTTCCTTGAAGCGGAACTTTAGCTGTTAACATAGAATCCTGGAATGGTTTGGGTTGGAAGGGACCTCAAAGCCCATCCAGTCCCACCCCCTGCCATGGGCAGGGACACCTCCTGCTGGATCGGAGGCTCCAAGCCCCATCCAGCCTGGCCTGGAACACCTCCAGGGATGGGGCAGCCACCACTGCTCTGGGCATTGCATAGGTCTTAGTGGGATGTTTCGGAGAGGAACCAAAGGTGGGACAAGAGGAGATTTGGTGATTTTGGGAGGACCAGGAGTAGGGGAGCACAGGGGTAAGGGGATCAGAGGGGTCAGCCGCGTGTCTGGCCATGCCCTGCCCGGCACTATCTGTCCTGTCTGGACAGCAACTAGAATTGGACTTCAGCCTCAGGGCTTCATGTGTCCAAGGTCCAGGAACTAGGCAGATGGAGTGAGCGCAGCGGCTGCAGGATCCTCCTTGCACACAGGGATACGTTATATTTTCCCTAAGGGACTTCCATCCTGCCAAGCCAGAGACAGGAGCAAAGGAAAGCTGTTGCTGCCCGTGTTTTTGGTGCCCCCCCGGTGATCTGCATGGCCACCCACGTGTACACACACGCGTAGTAGATCTGGGTTCCTGCTGGGAACACATCTTCAGCCACAGCGCTGCTCAGACCTGGGGATGTGGTGCCACGGCAGCCTCGCTGCTCTTACACTGCTGCGTCGGGATGGTGCATTGTCCTCTAATGCGTATCTGCTAGGGTTTTAAAGGGCTTCAGGCTCCTGTTCCTGCCGTCAGCATCTAACAAACTTTGTGGCTTCTCTCCATTTTTATAGGAAAAAAAACCCACCTCCTTGAGCCAGACACTGAAACTTGTCAACTGATGGGACAAAGAGATGGGACCCTTGGCTGTACTAAGACACTAAAACATAGGGTTTAAGCCAAAGGAAATTTCCCCAACGTGGAGGCTCACACCTGCCAAGCCCTGTAGCGTTCTCGGGAGGCTTTTCTATTCCTTTTCTCCATTTCCAGCCTTTCCATACATCATGGTATTCCTTTTGACTTCTTTTGCAAGCTAGCTCTGCCTCTGCCTTCTGCTTCCTCATGCTTTGGTTTGGGTTACCTGGTGCAAGCTGCTGGCTGTAGGCTGGTTCTGCGTTTCTACCTCCAGCTTCTACCTGGAGGCTCCTCTTGGATGTTGTGACTGACTTGCTTTTTCTTTCTCTTCTACTGTGTATCTCTCTCTCTCTCTATCTCTCTCCCCCCAATCTGTCTCTTGCATTCTCCGTTCTTCCCACCTCCATTCCTGCAGGTTCATCATGCCTAGTGGCATATAAAAAGACTCCACCTCCTGTTCCACCTCGGACCACATCCAAGCCGTTCATCTCTGTCACTGTGCAGAGCAGCACTGAATCGGCGCAGGACACCTACCTGGACAGCCAAGACCACAAGAGTGAGGTGACCAGCCAGTCGGGACTCAGCAATTCCTCAGACAGCTTGGACAGCACCAGGACACCCAGCGTGACAAGAGGAAGCGTCGTGACTCCAGCCAGAGACACTCCAGAGTTACCCCAGAAAAATGCAACTTTGAAAAGCGACAAAGGGACTCTGACGAGCGAAGAGCCGAAAGTGGAGAATATCCCCAAACGGAAGCTGTCGTCAATAGGAATACAAGTACGGAATAGTTTGTTCTCCTTTGTCCTTAACCCCATCCATTTACCGTGTGCATTTTGTGTGGCCAGGGCTGCAGCTGAGCTCGCTTAGGGTACCAAAAGAAACTACCTTCCTTGTCAGACTAACTTCCTGTGTTCCCAGGGGTGAGATTCCGCAGGAGCCTTCCCAAATAGACCAGAAAGGACTGAGTTCTTTTGTACTTAAAGTAAAATGTTTTGTTAAAGCAATGGGACTGTGTTAATGGGCTGAGCCCCTTCAAGAGGCCTTTTGCTGCAGTGTCATAGAATCACAGAATGGTTTGGGTTGGAAGGGACCTTAAAACCCATCCAGTTCCACCCCTGCCATGGGCAGGGACACCTCCCACTGGATCCAGTTGCTCCAAGCCCCGTCCAACCTGGCCTGGAACACCTCCAGGGATGGGGCAGCCACCACTGCTCTGGGCAACCTGGGCCAGGGCCTCCCCACCCTCACGGCAAAACATTCCTCCCTGAACTCTCATCTCAATCTCCCCTCTCTCAGCTGAAACCCATTGGAGAAGGAGCAGAGCAGTGTTCAGGAAGCGCCTCCTCGGTCTCCACCATTCCCAACAGGCTGCTGCTTCTCTTGCCGGAAGCATTTAACTGTGGAAATCAATGGAAATGTTCTGTTGGTTATATAGTCAAGTGAGAACCCACTGAGCAGCATAAATCCATGCTTTATTGAGCAAAACTGAAGCTGTCCACAGTTGTACGTTCTTCTTGCAGACAGGTTTCCCAGTTGCAGGTAGCTGAGTGCTGCCAGCACTGGATCTCTCCCACAGTGCTGGTTCAGTGCTGCAGGCTCGTACCTGCAGGCAGGAACTGGAGCACTTAGGCAAGTCCTAATGCAGGATCTGAGCTTTAAGCCACCATGTGTATGTGCTGAATAAGCTCTTCCCAGCAGGGCTAACTGGCCAGTTTAGCGTGTGATAGTGAAGGCTTTTCTGCAGGGCTAGTGGGGCAAAACAAGGGCAGCAAGGTGAGAGAGCTCACACTGGAGAGGCTGGCTGCCTTCCTATTCCCTTCCTTCCTGAGCTGGTTCCTAAGCCACCTGCCCCATGGCCTGGATTTGCTTCCTAAAACCTTCTAACCCTCTTATCCAGAGCACAGAGGGTGTCAGTCCATGGGAGAGAGGAAGCTGGGCTTTTCTGTCAGTCTCAATCAGATCGCTGCCCTCTCTTGAGCCTCTTGGCCTTTGCCCGTGCCAGCTGCTGCGCAGACGGGGCTCCCTCGGGGGCACAGACCCTCGGAGCGAGCCGCAGCCACGCGAGCAGCAGCGGGTGGCAGAGCCCAGCGCCGTTAGAGCCGACGCCTGGCAGGGTGTGGTCCTGGTGCTGAGCCACGATCCAAGGCGATTGGTGTGCTCGTGTGCGTGCAGTTCTCCTGGTCGTGAATTCCAGCAGCAAGTTCTCGTGTCTGTTTTTGTCTGTATTTTCTCTGTTTAATAAGGTTGACTGCCTTCAGCCGGTGGCAAAAGAGGAGCCTCCTCCACCAGTCACCAAATTCCAGTCCATCGGGGTACAGGTAGAGGACGAGTGGCGGTAAGTGAGAGACGCAAGTGTTCGTAGTTTCCTTTCGTTTAAATTGCGCTTCCCCCACTTCTGCTTGGACCTTCTCCCCTGCTTTGTTCCGATACGAGTGGTGTTGAATGGGGCCCATGGAGAGCTCTTCCTCCGCAGCACACCCACTGCACAAAGCCCTGGTTCCATAAACAGCCAAATCCACGGGAGTTTGGCATTAAATAAAGTACAAGGTGTAATTATAGATGTGCGTCAGTCCTCTCGTCTGAACAGCCTCATGCAGTAAGCAGGCAACCTTATAATTTTGTCTGTCTGAGCGTGGTGTGTGTTTGTGTGAGGAGGGGTGGGGCCAGGCTCGGCCACAACAAACATGAGGCCTCGTTGCCCTCGTGTTCCGCTGTCCACGTGAGGGCAACCGGGTTGGATTCTGCTCCTCACAGTTTGCTTTTGATCTCTCTAGAAACAGCCACTCTCGCAGCATGTCCTCCAAACAGGACACAGACTCTGACACACAGGAACCCAATAACTCTAGCTGTAAATCATCTGAGAGAAGCCTCGCTGAGTGCCCCCAACACAACAACTCCACTGGGGTTGATGCCACTACCAGGCAACCAGCCAAGCCCTCACAGATTAAAAGAAACCTCTCCTATGGAGAAAACAATGACCCAGCCCTGGAACCTTCCTCTCTCCCTCCTCCCGACCCCTGGCTCGAGACGTCCTCCACCTCGCCGTCAGAGCCCACGCAGCCAGGAGCCTGCCGGCGGGACGGGTACTGGTTTCTGAAGCTGCTGCAGGCGGAAACAGAGCGGTTAGAAGGCTGGTGCCGCCAGATGGACCAGGAGACCAAAGAGAACAATCTCTCTGAAGAAGGTAAGTGCTGTCAGCCGCTTGGCACAGGACAGGAGGAGCAGCCTCACAGCTTCTCCCTCAAGAAGCTGTAACCGAGGAGTGGAACAGCTTCCTGCAGTTCAATCGCTGATAGTGTGCAGGGCGAGGGTGGAACACAGAGAGGAGGATGGGACAAGGAATGTTATTTCTGTGTCATTAACATGAATTTTAGTCCTGTGTCCAGTTCTAGAATCCTCAGCGTAAGAAGGAGATGGAGCTGTTGGAATGGGTCCAGAGGCTACAAAGATGATCAGAGAGCTGGAACACCTCCCATATGAGGACAGACTGAGAGAGTTGGGGTTGTTCAGCCTGGAGAAGAGAAGGCTCCGAGGAGATCTTATAGCGACTTTCCAGTACCTGAAAAGGGGCTACAAGAAAGCTGGAGAGGGACTATTCATAAAGGCTTGTGGTGATAGGACGAGGGACAATAGGTATAAACTTGAGAGAGGAAGATTTAGAGTAGACATAAGGAGGAATTTCTTTACCGTGAGAGTGGGGAGGCCCTGGCCCAGGTTGCCCAGGGAAGTCGTGGCTGCCCCATTCCTGGAGGTGTTCAAGGCCAGGCTGGATGGGCCTTGGGCAGCCTGAGCTAGTGGGAGGTGTCCCCGTCCACAGCAGGGGGGTTGGAACTTGATCATCTTTAAGGTCCCTTCCAACCCAAACTATTCTATGATTCTATGATTTCTCTGGAAAGGATGAGGTAACTTCCTTTAGCAGATGGTGTAAGGAACAATATTGCGATGCAGCACAGAAGATGGTTGGAGTGGTGCAGCTTCTGACCATTCCAGACTGCTAAAATCTTACGTAGGTTGCATTCAGGGAGACTGTGGGATCTTCTCCTGCCTAACCCATTGTCCAGAAGCGGGCAGGTTGAAGTTTAGTTGGCAGTGGGGCAAAAGGAACATGACTTCTGAGCTTATTTGATCTTTTCAGTTGGTGGATTTGTCCTCACAGGAGAGGAGATTTCTTGTGGGAAAGCTTCACTGGATGTGTGCTAAATACGCACGGGGAACACAAGGCCGCTTGATTTTACCGGGTTCTGTCCCAATTGCGCTTGTTTTGTTATTTTCAAACAACCTGGGAAAAGCTGCGCTGCTTGCAGTGCAAATCGTGCCCCTGGTGCACACCGAGTGACAGAAGGGGGTGGCCACGATGCGCGGGGCAGGGTCTTGGTTTGCAGTCTGGTTGCTTTTTATCTTTTTAATATAAACTGATGGTGAACTAATGAACTGACGGTGAGGCTCGGTTAGGGCTGCGTCAGTGCTCAGGCCAAGGAGCTGATCTCTAATCCTATTGCACTAAGACACTGCACCGGCTGCCGAGCTGGCCAGGCAGTGCCAGGGCTCTCCCTGCCTCCGGGGATGCCTGTGGCAAGCGTGACCTGGCAAGGAAAGAGAGAAAGAGTGGTGTGATGTATCTGTGACCTCCAAGAGCAATCTCCTGGTAGAGTCTGTAACTGAGAACTCAGTGGGTACAGAGAGAGCCCAGCTTAACGCTTGTCCCACCAGAATCTGTGAACATTCAGAACTGATTCCGTAGGTGCAGCCACACATCAGGGAAGGGAATCGGTTCATCCCTGGTCACGAGGAATTGTCTCTCAGCCCTTCAGAAGGGAAAACCCCAGACAGTGTTTTTCCATTAATGAGTAGAGGGATGGTGCCATACCCAGAGGCATCTTGGAAAATGCACCAAGAGCAGCAGCAGTTCCTAGGTATTAAAGGCCCTGGCCAGCCAGGAGTTTAATCCCTTCAGGTAAACAGAGGTTGGAGACAGTTCTCCTGCCCTTTGCCACCTTCACCTCATACAGGGGTGTGATCTGCAAGCCAGTGCCAGCAGATCTACTCACAAGACGGTGGTGGTGACTTGGATGAGGGGAACAAGGGAATTTTCTTGATCAGGACACGCTGAAGGCAGCGTAGGACACTGCACACGCTGATGTGATGTTCACACTCTTGCCTGCGCTAGAAGGAGCAATAATAGATGGCAAAGACAACTGTAGATTATAGTATGAATACATCTTTCCCTGAGCACTTGCTTTCTTGGGGTCTCTGAAACTCGTTTGCTAGTGAATCAGGAGTGTTTCTTTGCTCCAGAAATGTGAGTTCATTGCTGCATTTAACAATCTGTTCAGCTGAGGTCTCCTTTCTCTTTTTCTCTCCCATAGTCTTAGGAAAAGTCCTGAGTGCAGTGGGCAGCGCACAGTTACTAATGTCACAGAAGTTCCAGCAATTCCATGGCCTCTGTGAACAGAACTTGGTGAGTCTGGGTCTATTTCTCCTGGGTCTAGGGGAGAGGAATGTATAATAGAATCATGGAATTAAGGTTGGAAAAGACCTCTAAGTCCACCCAGTCCAACCATCAGCCCAGCACCCCCGTGGCTACTTAAACCATGTCCCCAGGTGCTATGGCCATGCTGCTCTGTACCCTGGAAACTGCCTCTGTCTTTTTAGTTCTAAAAGGCATTTTGAGGTGAACCATCGAGGTTTTTCAAAGTAGGGGGAATGTTTGATGAGTCTGTATTTCTCCCAACGTGCTTGCATTGTGTGTAGATTATGCGGATGGTGAAACCATTCCCAGAGGATTGTCCCTGGTCACAAAGCGCTGCTTGAATCGGATCTCTTCAAATGTAACGCAAGGGTTTGCCCTTGCTGGGAGCTGAACAGGGATGATGTGGGGATGGATGGGAATCTTTTGGGTTTTTCCTTTCAAGCCTTATCGTGGTATGGATTTCTCAGACCTCCTCAGAGGCAAATGCCCCTTTGCCTGCAAAAAAAAAAAACTTCAGGTAACTTGGGAAGGAGGAGAAGGGGCTGAAGTGCTGATCTCTGGCTGGTCAGGGCTGAGAGATGAGCAGCAACACCACTTGCTGCCAGGCTCTCAGCAGAGCTGTGTCCAGGGTCTCCCTGAGACACCTTGTACTGAGTTGTTCAGTATGCTTCCTTGAGACACCCAGGCCCACGATGGCAGCTCAGATGTCTCAGACAACTCTGTTCTTGCAAGAAACTTAAGCTACTTAAAATTGTTCAAGGTAGCCTGAGAAATACAGATACTTTCAGATTTTGTGCAGGACTAACAAACTTATTTTTCTCCTGGAAGCTGGATTGCTGCACTCTGGCATGCGAGTTCTCCAGGTGTCAGAGCTGTGCTTTACATCCATTTTGATTACTACCTATCCTGAAATCAGGATCTCTGTGTAAGAAACCAGTGTTCTAGCTCTGAATCACATGCTGGAGTTGAAATTACAGCTGTGGGATTAGCGCTGGCTGGGGAAGCCTTGGGAAGAATGGGAGCTGTTGCTTTCTGCTACAGAGAGCATCTCTTAGGATTCTTCTTCAAGCTCTTCTAGGAGAAACACAGTCAGGATCTCTGCTTGGATCTCTTTTGCCTGGAGCAGTGGTGGCCGCGCCATCCCTGGAGGTGTTCCAGGCCAGGTTGCATGGGGCTTGGAGCAATTAGATCCAGTGGGAGGTGTCCCTGCCCCTGCCAGGGGGTTGATGCTGGATGGGCTTTGAGGTCCCTTCCTACCCAAACCGTTCTGTGATTTGGTGATCTCTGCAGAAATAGTTTTGACTGTAAATGATGCATTGGGTCTTTGCATACTATGGGCTGGTGTCTCCCATGGGTTCCTGACGTTTCAATTGTCAGAGGTAGAATTGCAAGGGGAGGACACAGAAGCTGTGCGGTCTGGAGGGTAAATTCTTCCTGAAAGGCTGTTTTTTATGCTTTGCCTTCTAGAACCCTAATTCCAATCCCAGACCCACAGCCCAGGACCTCGCTGGGTTTTGGGACCTCCTGCAGTTGTCTATTGAAGACATCAGCATGAAATTCGATGAGCTGTACCACCTGAAAGCAAATAGCTGGCAATTGGCAGAGACACCGGAGAGAAAGGTGAGCGTGGGGCAGTTGAGAGTGGCCGGAGCACCTCGCAGGCATTTTGGGTGTCTGTGATCTGTTCCTGTCTGCAGGCAGGAGATCTCTGGGGCTCTGACCACGCTGCATTTGTGCAGTGTAACCTCACAGCCTTGCAATGCGCTGAGCCCATTCCTCCTGAGTAATAGCGGAAACTATTTCCTGTTATAGAGCGGGAAGGAGTGTCAGGATGCAGGGAGACCGGTGGCGAGTGGCTTTACAGCAGTGATACAGAGGCCTCTAGTGTTGCAAGCGCTGCATGGATGGGGTTTATTCCTGGTGTCTGAGCAGGATAAAAAACACCTACTGGAGCCCATTGAAAATGCAGCGCAGATTGTGTCCCTGGGCCTCGAGGGCAGGAACAGAACCAACCGTGGCTCCAGGCAGGGCGGCGTGTTCAAATTTTGCAATTGCAGATCAAGTTCAGCTTTCGTGCTGCCCATGCTGGGTCCTTGTCTGCTTTGCGGAAGGGCTCTGTACCACAAAACACAAATAGGAACATTTGTAAGGGTGGGGGAAGCTGGTTTTGATGAATGTCTGCCTCAAGAACAGCTCCCGCTTCTCTCACCTGACACTCGATCTCATTGCTTGGCCGTGAGAGTCCCCACCAGGTCAGAGAGGAAGCTTCTGTATGTGCATTTTTATTTTATGTTTGGGGTTTTTTTTTCCTTACTGTCTTCCTAAAGGAAGAGAAGAAACCACCCCCTCCCGTGCCAAAGAAGCCAGCCAAGTCCAAATCCCAGCTGAACCGGGACAAAGCCTCTGATTCAGACAAGCAGCGCCAGGAGGCTCGCAAGCGTCTCATGGCAGCCAAGCGGGCGGCCTCCGTCCGGCAGAACTCGGCCACGGAGAGCGCGGATAGCATCGAGATCTACGTACCCGAGGCACAGACCCGCCTTTGAGCAAAGGGGCAGAGGAAGGAACCGCGTGGTTTTTATAAGTCATTAAAAAGGAAAAAAAAAAAAGGGTTCTCTCTAAACTAGTGTGATTTATTCAGTCTAGAGACAATGAGCCATCCTTGAAAAGGGCTCCCGAGTTGGCTTTTTTCTCTCAGCTTTAAGTAATGAAGATTTTAAAAAAAACAAACAAACAAAAAAAAAAGAAAAAAAAATGCCCCTTGTTTTTCTCACTGGCTGTGGTGTTGCGGAACGGACTGGACAGACTCCTGGAAACTCCAGCCCCTCGACTTGGAACTTCAGTCTTTTTACTTGTTCTATCTAACGAGAATTACAAGCTTGTTTACGAGAAGAAGACAAGAAAACATGAAGCCTCGAGCACTTGCCATGCTGTGTTCCTCCTCCTCCGTTCTGTTCTTCCTTCTCATCCTTTATTTTTTCCTCCCACTCCCTTTATCCCACCTTTTGCATGGCTTTGTTTACCGTGTAAGAAGTAACCTCTCTTCCACAGAGCTCCCGAAGAGAACACCGTTCAGTGTGTGCTGCCATTGCACTCTGCTCCCCAGCAGCCTTTCCTGGGGTTTTTTGTTTTCCTTTTGATGGGGATATCGGGGTGGGGGGGGAGAACAGGTGGGCAAGGAAAGGCCAACGGCTTTGTACTCCTCAATTTGTTGAAGTGAGAGGATGGCGGGGTCTGTGGAATGTAACGCGGGGCTGTCAGAACGCAACCCAGAAGCAAATGTGCAATAAGCTGGCAAAGGGAGACGGGACGGCGCTTGGAGGCTGATCCCGAGAGTGGATCCAGGCAGAGGGGAGCCGAAGGACTGCGGAGCAACGGCGAGGACGAGACACACATGCTTCACTTTGATTTTTCTCCTCCTCTTCCCTTTACAAAATTATTTTCCTTGAATTGCTTGTTGAGAAAGAAGCTGCTGCACCGGGGGAACCTGTTTCCGGGGAAGGGGAGCGCTGGAGGAGAGGGTGTTTTGGGGTGGGGGGACCGGGTTTTGTACAAAGAGAAGGGCAGGGGTGGCTGGCGGGAGGCTGCCTGCCTGTACGTATGTGTACATATGCACATATACACTTAGTAGTACCTGTACATTGAATTCATACACACGTATACATGCCCGTACGCACAGCGCAGACGGTGCTCTCACAGCACCTTGGTGAGAATGGGCATATGTATAGCATATATTTTTACATGTACTATATCTAGATGTGTGTAAAAGTGTGTGTAAAAATATATACCCTGTGTGTAATCAGATGACTATTTTTTCCTTATCTCCCTGCTCTCTGGGTAGAGGAAGGATTGCTAAATATTTTTTAGCCCATTTTCCCCTTTGTAGGTCTCCTTTTCAGTCTGACTTCTCGAAGCCAGAACTTCCACCACCTTTGCCGCCCCCTCCAAACAAGCATTCGGCCCCATACTGAGCGAGAAGGCTGGGGATTTGGGGTTTTTTTCTCTTCTTCACTTGCTTGACTGAGTTGGGAGATTGTGCGCTACTGTAAGGGGGTGGGGGCAGAATCCCAAAGAAGTTTCAGCGAGGGTGTTGGTGATCCAGAAGGCAAAAAATAAATAAAAGTGAAATCCTGACTGACCCCTGTGTGACTGGTGTCTGGTGTAAGTTGTCCGTCATCGTCCCTGCGCAGGAGCTCTGAGAGGATTCTACCCTACTGTAAAAATTGTGCTGCTTCCCATCAAAGCTTGGCTCGAATTCCACATCGGCCTTGAATCATCGCGGTTGAGACACGGACTCGGGTTGTGCTGCTGGGCTTGGGGGAGGATGGTGAAGATGCAGGTTTGGGAAATCTCCAGTGTTGAAAAAGGTGATTTTTTGCAAAGTAGAAGGGAATGTTTGAAAGGTGTTCTCCAAACGTGCTTGTTTGGCGTATAGATAATGGGGATGGTAAAACTATCCCCAGAGGATTGTCCCTTGCTGGTCACAAAGCATGGCTTGAATTGGATCCCTGCTGATCCCTAGCAGGAAAAGATGATGTCTCTTTCTCCCCATTCTTTCTTCCCTCTCAATTTACTCTTCCAAGTTTGGCTGCAGCTGCTGCCAGGGCCTGGAAAGCTGCGTTGGGGCTGGTGCTCCAGCCATCGGCCGTCTTGCTGCGCTCCCACCTACTGTTCTGCATTCAAGGCTGGGGCTGTTCCTTGTCCTGGGTCAATCGCTGCCTGGGCTGCGCTGGGTGCTGGTGCCGGCCGGGCCGTGCACAGCTCCAGGATGAGTTTGTGCAGCAGAGGTGAGCACCCATATCCCTGCCTGGCCCTCGTTTTGCCTGGCCCTGCTTTCTTGGAGGAGGAGAACCCACAGCCAGCACAGCGGGGTTGCAGAGCAGTGCTTTCCTGGCAAGATGGATTTCTCTCTACAGCTGTATAGATGTACATGCAGATATTAAAATATAAACACACATATAGATGTGTACATAGATGAAAAATACACATTTATCCATATTTCAGAGAATCACAGAATCCTAGAATGGTTTGCAGGAAAACAATTTAAAAGCTGCAGAGCTTGAAGCCACAGAGCTGCCTGCTCTCTGCAGAAGGATCATGAAATCATGGAATGGTTTTGATGCCAAAAATGCCAGCAAATCAAGTCTCTCAGACCCACTTTGGAGTTTTAGAAAATGAGCACCCTTTATCAGCCCTGGGCAGCACAAGGAGCGATCCCCATCAATTGTGTGCAGTGAGAAACAAGCTGCCACAGAACAGATTTCCCACTTCCATGCAGGTGGATAGATTTTCCCAGAAATCTTACACGTATTGTCCTACTTTCCAAGGTCTAATTTCAATGCATTATGAAACTTTGCAACAGCCAAAACTCTGGTCATTTGTAGCTGGGTCCAGCTCTGCCTGACCTTGCCTGTCGGATAGGGAGAAAACTGCAAACAGAGGGGATTCCAGCAGCAGCCCCCTCTGTGCAGCACAGACCCCCCTGAGCACAAGGCGTTCTCATCCCCAAAGAGTGAGCAGTGTCGGGAAAACCCTCGCTAAAAGAAGCCCTGCTCTCGGAGGGACGTTCTGCCTGACTTTCGAAGGACACGATTATTTGGATTAAACTTATCTTCAACGCTGCTTTAGCTTATATCACAAATATAGAATCATAGAATAACCAGGTTGGAAAAGACCCACCAGCTCATCGAGTCCAACCATTCCTATCAAACACTAAATCATGCCCCTCAGCACCTTGTCCACCCGTGCCTTAAACACCTCCAGGAAAGGTGACTCAACCACTATCCTCAGCCTTTCCCTCATCCAGTAGTCAAGTCACTTTATAATAGAAGGCAATCAGGTTAGTTTGGCAAGACCTGCCTTTTGTGAATCTGTGTTGACTGGGCCTGATCACCCGGTTCTCTTGCATGTGCTTTGTGATAGCACTCAGGATCACCTGCTCCAGGACTTTCCCTGGCACTGAGGTCAGACTGACAGGCCTGTAGTTCCCTGGATCCTCCCTGCGACCCTTTTTGTAGATGGGCACAACATCAGCCTCCAGTCCAGTGGAACTTCCGCAGACTTCCAGGACAGCTGGAAGATGATGGAAAGACTTTTTGTAACAGGAACTACTTCTTGTACCAGTTTGGGTTGGAAGGGACCTCAAAGCCCATCCAGTTCCACCCCTGCCATGGGCAGGGACACCTCCCACTGGATCCAGTTGCTCCAAGCCCTATCCAACCTGGCCTGGAACACCTCCAGGGATGGGGCAGCCACCACTGCTCTGGGCAACCTGGGCCAGGGCCTCCCCACCCTCACAGGAAAACATTTCTTCCTGAGATCTCACTTCCATCTCCCCTCTTTCAGTTGAAAACTGTTCCCCTTCATCCTGTCCCTGCAGTCCCTGATCCAGAGCCCCTCCCCAGCTTTCCTGGAGCCCTTTTCAGCACTGGAAGCTGTTCTAAGGTCTCTCCACAACCTTCCCTTCTCCAGGCTGAACAGCCCCAACTGTCTCAGCCTGTCAAGTATCTAATCTCAATCTCCCCTCTTTCAGCTGAAAATTGTTCCTCGTCACTCTGTCCCTGCACTCCCTGATCAAAAGCCCTTCCCCAGCTTTCCTGGAGCCCCTTTCCATACTGGAATGAAGAAGGTAAAGGAGAACTGCCATATTAAAAACACTTAGAAGTGAGTCCTTCTTCCCCAGCTTCCCTGCAAGCTCAGCTTCACTGCGTCCGTAGGTTAGTTCATGCAAAAGCAGTCAGAAATCCAAACAATGATAACTGCTTTCAAAAGCTTTCTAGTTCCCTACCCAAAGGGATTAGAAGGCTGGGATGTTTGCCTGATTGCCCGCTGGCTCCCAGCACGTCTCTCGCCTCTGCAGATCAGCCCAGGGCTTTGCAGTGTCGCCTGCTCTGGTCAGTGCAGCAGCTCCCTGCTGCCACGTTTAATGCTGCTGGAGAGAGAGACCAACCTGTTACAGCCCTTTCCATGCTTGTTCACGGGATAGTTTGTTAATCTTAGAACTAATGCCATGTTAAATTGTGAATTCAAATATAGAGTGGCTTTCCCTAACATGCAAAGCTTGTCCTGTGCCTCTGCGAGCAGAAGTTTCCCAGCAATTTTGACTTTGATTCTTAAGGATTAGCATAATGTTGCCACATCTTGGTATAAGGGAGGAAATGGCTTGAATCTAGGAATTGCATCTAGCAATTAAAACCTCTTGATGATGGTAGCTTTGAAGATGTACATCTCAGCTGCTGGATGAGATACTGTGATACATACTGTGTTCAGTTCTGGGCCCCTCACCACAAGAAGGATGTTGAGGCTCTGGAGCGAGTCCAGAGAAGAGCAACGAAGCTGGTGAAGGGGCTGGAGAACAGGCCTTATGAGGAACGGCTGAGAGCGCTGGGGGTGTTTAGCCTGGAGAAGAGGAGGCTGAGGGGAGACCTCATTGCTCTCTATAACTGCCTGAAAGGAGGTTGTGGAGAGGAGGGAGCTGGGCTCTTCTCCCAAGTGACAGGGGACAGGACGAGAGGGAATGGCCTCAAGCTGTTTAAAAGACGGGTGGATGAGGTGCTGAGGGACATGGTTTAGTGATTGATGGGAATGGTTGGACTCGATGATCTGGTGGGTCCTTTCCAACCTAGTGACTCTGTGATTCTGTGTGTGGCTGCCTGGCAGGAGACACCTGCGATCACCCGAGGGCTCTGCAGCAGCTCCCCGCTGCCACACTTCATGCCGCTGGAGAGACAGCTCCCCGCTCAGCCTCCCCTCCTTCCCCTCACCCCCCGTCTCTCCCCTAGGCAGGTTCCCGCCCCGGGGCCGCCAGGGCGCGAAGCGGGGGGGGGGGGGGCTGGAGGGGGGGGTGGAGAGGGAGGCAACCAATCACCGCGCTGTGAAGATCACGTGGTCACGGGGCCAGCCAATCACTATGCGGCGTGACGTTAGGCAAAATGGCGGCGCCCTTCCTCTGAAATGGCGGCCGAATACAAGATGGCCGCCCCCACGGCCCATAGAGAGCGCTTTCCCTGCATGGGGGCTTCCGGTTTGCCGGTGCTGGCAGCCGGGCGGAGGATCATGTGACCGCGGCGCCCAATGGCCGCGTGGGAGCTGCCCCCAACCCTGGGCTGGCGGGGGCTTCGGCCGGGGTCAGAGAGTCACAGAGTCACTAGGTTGGAAAACACCAACTGGGTCATCAAGTCCAACCATTCGTATCAGTCACTAAACCATGTCCCTCAGCACCTCGTCCACCCGTCCCTTAAACCCCTCCAGGGAAGTTGAATCAACCCCCTCCCTGGGCAGCTTCTGCCAGTGTCCAGTGACCCTTTCTGTGAAAATTTTTTTCCTAATGTCCAGCCTAAATCTCCCCTGGCGGAGCTTGAGGCCATTCCCTCTCCTCCTGTCCCCTGTCACTTGGGAGAAGAGCCCAGCTCCCTCCTCTCCACAACCTCCTTTCAGGTAGTTGGAGAGAGCAATGAGGTCTCCCCTCAGCCTCCTCTTCTCCAGGCTAAACACCCCCAGCTCTCTCAGCCGTTCCTCATAAGGCCTGTTCTCCAGCCCCCTCACCAGCTTCGTTGCTCTTCTCTGGACTCGCTCCAGAGCCTCAACATCCTTCTTGTGGTGAGGGGCCCAGGACTGAACACAGGATTCGAGGAGCGGTCTCACCAGTGCCGAGTACAGAGGGAGAAGAACCTCCCTGGACCTGCTGGCCACGCCATTTCTGATCCAAGCCAAGATGCCATTGGCCTTCTTGGCCACCTGGGCCACTGCTGGCTCATGTTCAGTCGCTGCCAACCAACACCCCCAGGTCCCTCTCCTCCAGGCAGTTTCCAGCCAGACTTCTCCTAGTCTGTAGCTGCTCAGGGTTGTTGTGCCCCAAGTGCAGGGATTGGCATTTCGCCGTGTTAAACCTCATGTTTATGAATGCTGCCTTCACCCAGTGGAGGCTGGTGACCCTTCCCCAGGGAGGAGAGCGTAGGTCCCTGCACCTCTTCCTGATCTGCCAGGGTCCCCCAGGTCTGGCCAGGACAAATGCCCCTGGGTGCAGCTCAGGAGCTCTGTGGTTGTTGCTGTGCAGCCCCCAACTTGCAAGCTGGGCTCCAGCCCCTCTGAGCACCCCAACCCACATTCCACCAGGAGCCATGCAGGATGGGGGCCACCTTGGAGCTGCATCGACGAGTCCTGGCTGGAATCTGTGTTCCTCCATCCTCCCTCAGCCTTTGCCCAGGGCCAGGGCTTGTGGAGCCCCCGGAGTCTCCTGACACTCCAGAAATCCAGGCTGAGAGAGATGCAAAGGGCTTTGAACCAGCGTCAGCCTCACTCCGGCACCTGCTATGGGAAAGCTGGCATCCCTTTTATGAGAGGCAGGGCATGGAGCTGGCACAGGGACTGCAGCCCTGAGCACGAGACATTTTGGCACACACACTCCCAGTGTGTGCTCCAGAGAAGGGAAGGGAGCTGCAAAGGGTCTGGAGAACAGGGGTTGTGGGAGCGGCTGAGGGCCCTGGGGCTGTTTAGTCTGGAGAAGAGGAGGCTGAGGGGAGACCTCATTGCTCTCTGCAGCTCCTAGAAGGAGGTTGTGGGGAGGTGGGTGCTGGGCTCTGCTCCCAAGTAAAAAGCAATAGAATGGGAGGAAATAGAACGGTTGGACTCGGTGATCCGGTGGGTCTCTTCCAACCTGGTTATTCTGTGATTCTGTGATTCTGTGAAATGGCCTCAAGTTGTGCCAGAGGAGTTTTCGATATTTAGATATTCCTGATATTTGGAAAAAATTCTTCCCTGAAAGGGTTGCCAAGCACTGGAAACGGGTGATACCATTTACTGGTGGGGTTGGCAGTGTGAGGTTTAAAGATTGGCTTGATGATCTTCAGGGTCTTTTCCAACCTTAATGATTCCATGATCGTGTGATTCCCAATGCATGCAAGAGGCTGGCCAAGCTCCAGGGGCAGCACAGGAGCAGGCAGGGCAGCCCCAAGCCCAGCCGTGCCCGTGCCAGCAGCACACAGCCTGGGGTCCACGGTGGAGCAGACCCCTGCCCACCGCACAGCATCCCCAAGGCACTCTGTGCAGTGAAGTCCCCGAGCTCACTGCTTTTTCCCCTTGCCAAGGGGCCAGCAGCGATGCCATCTCCCTTTTCCACTGCTGGCCAGGAGAAGGGAAGACACAAAAGCATCGTCAGCCCACTGCTGCTGCCCGCCAAATGCTTTCCTGCTCCCAGACACCGGCATCAGAGACTGTGGGAAGGTGCAGGCCTGTGCCAGGCACCATCCCTGATTTTTTCCACTCCCAGCACTGCTCTTTCGACCTTGTAAGCCGCTTTGCCTGGGTGTCGGGAAGTGGGAGCTGGCTGAAGGAGGAACAAGGCAGCCCCCAACCCTGACAGAGCCTGGCCTAACCCACACCTCAGGGTTAAAAAAGAATAAGAAAAAAAAAAGAAAAAAAACCAAACTAAAAAACCTTTTATTTGACAACGGAAGAACAAACAAAAAGATATTTACAGTAGTTTTTTGCTCCATAAATTCCATTCCAATAATCCCTGCCCTCCCCGCTCCTTCTAGTCCATCCGCAGGGCAGCACACCGCTCCAAGGCACGAGCACGACTGCGGCTTTCCTGCCCCAGAGGAGGAAAACACTTTGGTTCGACTGGGGCAGAGCAAGGCGAGGAGACCAAAAAGCTTCTCCCTCTCCTGGGAAAGGGAACAGAATTGCTGGGAATGACAGGAGAAAGGGCAACCTAGAAATAAGGGAGGGAGTCCTAAAATTCAGGGCTTTCCCAGCAAGGAGGCTGGAGACAAGACAACTGGGGGAGACGGGAAGGGTTCACAGCCATGTGGCGAGCAGCCACCGCAGTGGTGCCCGTGGCACAGCCAGGCTGAGCCAGAGATGGAGCCATCCTGCTGCACAGTGGCAACCAGCCAACGCGGCACACGACTGCAACTCTTCCCGCAGCCCCTGCCAGCACTCAGAACTCCGCTCCCCATCACCTCCGCTTAAAAGAAAACACGGGGAAAGCACCAGTCCCCCAAATCAGTGCTTTGCCCTTCCTGGCCCCATCACCTCACAGTGCGCTGTGGAGTACCAGAACCCGTGGACGTTACCTTCTCTAGTCATGCAAATTAACAATCAGTCTAATTACCTAGGATTAGTGTTTCTCAGGATAACATAGGTGTGTACGTATCGCTATTTAACTTACATTTTACAATGGAACGGCAACATCTGCGCCAAGACCAGCTCTGGGCCCCAGTCCCAGCCCCAGTCCAGGCTGGGGCCCAGCCAGCTCCCAGCAAACACCAGTTTGTCACGAGAGGTCCCCAGCAGCACACAGCCTCACTCAGCCCTGGAGAGCCATAACAAGAGGCAGGGAATCAACCGGACTCCATCCTTCCGCGTTCCCAGGGCATCAGCACTTGGCTGACAAGACAACTCCGCTTTCCAGGAACTGTGGTCTGCAGGCTGCTTGCAGAACACTCATGGCCATGCCCGCAACACGCCTTTTTTCCCAAATGTTTTGTTTAAAAAATAGGAAATAAAGAAGTTGGATACAAAATTCCACAGTCCTGGCTCTGGGCCCGCCCCAGCAGCAGCTGGCTGTCAGCGTCCCACAGGCTCTGCACCGCGCTCTCCGCTCCGGGATACAACGTGCACACATTCAGCAGGAACTCAAAGAGAAACACGGGGGAAGTTGTGGAAATGCTTATGAGGGGGAGGGGGGAACATATAATAAATCACAATTAAAGAGAAAATGTTTCAACAAAAAATTGTGAAACAGCACCATGGAGATTTCTACTGGCAGCATCTGTAACGCGCTGCAACAGGAGAGGAGGGTCCCACGTCCTCCGTGTGAAAAAATGCCACAGGCTTCAGGTTTTCCAGTCCTTTTCCCTTCCCTGGGCAAGGCAGGGCTCCCAGCCCGCTGAAGAGCCAGAAAGGCCCACAAACAATAGGAAGAAAAGAGGGCGGGGGGAAGAGATCAGAGATCTGACAGAAAAAATATCCATAGTCCCTAAAACAGACACCAACTGTAACAAACATAAATTCTCTCTTTTTCTCCCCAAGAAGCAGTGTGGGCTGCACCCTTGTTTACAGGGGAGAGAAAAAGAAGTCAGCAGGTTTTCCAAGGGGAGCTCCAGAGTGGCTGTCAGCAAGGAGAGGCCAGGAAAGCTGCTGGTGTTTTCACAACAGCCAGACGGCAGCAGCCATGTCCTCCTGCGCAGCCGGGCACCGTCCTCAGTGGCACAGGGCATCTCCCCAGCGAGTGGCTGGTGGGCTGGGACGGTCCTTCCCACCGGAATGACTGAGTCTCCAGGAGGGAGGCAGGAGTCTGCTTCCAAGATGAGCTGGTGGGGGTTCAAGAACGGGTGGTGCAAGGCCAGGAGGCTGAGGCACTGCCCAAGGAAGATGGGCCCCCCATAAGGAAGGGCACTCCACGGGACCTGGCCCGGGTGATTATTTGGAGACAGAGGCTGCTGGATGTTCAGTGTGGGGCGAGAGGGGCAGCTGCCCACCCTGCCGCTGCGACTCCAGCTCAGCTGCCTTCTGCAGAGCCACCTCCACCAGCAGCTGGAAGCTGCTGAAGTCATCACCAAAGAGCTCAGGGGGCGTGGGGGGCGGCGTGTTGAAGAGTCCACTGGTGGGGCTGGCCGCCTCGGCACGGGCCAGCACGGTTACGGTGCTGCCAGCAGCACCCGGTGCCGCTTTGGGAGCGGGGTCTGGCTCTGCTCGCTGCAGGCCGGGGGGCTTCTCCCGCTTGGGGCTGTGGGCGCCCACCACCGTCAGGTTGCTCCCCAGTGCCTGGGCAGGGTGGCACAGTACCTGTGGGCACATGGACATCGACAGCACCTTGGAGGCCCCGGTCACCGGAGGCACCACCAGCAGCCCGGAGCCAGCAGCAGCCCCCCGTGGCAGGGCCACGTCTCCGGCTTTGCCCCCTCGGCGGGAGATGGTGAACTGGTTGGGGTCCTTCCCATCCTTGCGCAGCATGTCGGGGAGCAGCCGCCGCCGGGCGTTGATGAACCAGTTGCAGATCTGGGAGGAGAGAGGAACGCAGTGCTGTCAGCCCAAAGCCCGGCCAGCAGAAGAATCATAGAATCACAGAATCACCAGGTTGGAAGAGATCAGATCATCAAGTTCAACCATTCCCATCAATCACTAAACCATGCCCCTCAGCGCCTCATCCACCCGTCCCTTAAACCCCTCCAGGGAAGGTGACTCAACCACCTCCCTGGGCAGCCTCTGCCAGGGACCAATGACCCCCTCCATGAAAAATTTTTTCCTAATGTCCTGCCTGACCCTCCCCGGGTGCAGCTTGAGGCCATTCCCTCTCGTCCTGTCCCCTGTCACTTGGGAGAAGAGGCCAGCTCCCTCCTCTCCACAACTTCCTTTCAGGTATTTGTAGAGAGCAATGAGGTCTCCCCTCAGCCTCCTCTTCTCCAGGCTAAGAAGCCCCCAACCCCGGACCTGGCAATCAGCTCCCGCTGGAGAACACTCCACCACTTCCCTGGGCGGCCGATTCCAGTGCTTGACAACCCAGCTGCCACAGGTCTCCCCCCCAGCTTCCACACCTCCTTCCCGTGGGGCTTCAGAGACGCAGAGCTGCTCCTGGCAGAGGCTGCCTGACCACCCACGGAAACCCCAACGCCGGCTGCTTCCCGCCTGGCACTGCCCGCGTGGGGCAGCCCCTTCCTCCCTGCACCCCTGTCCCAGGGTGCAACGCTCTCGCTCGGCTCTGCCAGCCCACGCTGCCAGGGACTGCACGTGGTGCCGGCTCCCCAGGGCACCGCCGGCACTGGCTCACGGCGCTGAACAAACAGAGCCTGGGCAGCTACGGGGCTGAACCACCCCGTGAGCCAAAGCAGGCCTGCACGGAGCCACTGGAGCTGCAGTGGTTCCTGAGCAGAGATGCTCACCCCCTGTGAAAGGAGTGTAGAATCACAGAATGGGTTGGGTTGAAAGAGACCTCAAAGCCCATTCAGCTCCACACCCTGCCACACCAATGGCAGGGACACCTCCCACTGGATCAGGGGCTCCAAGCCCCATCCAACCTGGCCTGGAACACCTCCAGGGATGGGGCAGCCACCACTGCTCTGGGCAACCTGGGCCAGGGCCTCCCCACCCTCACAGCAAAACATTTCTCCCTAAGATCTCATCTCAATCTCCCCACTTTCAGCTTCAAACCGTTTCCCCTCATCCTCTCCCTGCACTCCCTGATCCAGAGCCTCTCCCCAGCTTTCCTGGGGCCTTTTTCAGTACTAGAAGCCACTCTTAAGATCTCCCATGAGCCTTCTCCGGGCTGAAAAACCACAAATCTCTCAGCCTGTCCTTGTACAGTTGGTGCTCCAGCCCTCGGATCATCTCCATGGACTCCTCTGGTCTCACTCTGGCAGCTCCATGTCCTTCCTGTGCTGAGAACTCCAGAACTGGACTTAGGGCTCCAGGTGGGTCTCACCAGAGCAGAGCAGAGCAGAGCAGAGCAGAGCAGAGGGGCAGAATCCCCTCCTTCACTCTGCTGCTCACCCTGCTTTGGATGCAGCCCAGCACCAGCAGGTTCAAGGCTCAGTGCTGTCCCTCCACCGCAGCCCACAAGTCCCAGCAGCTGACTGTGCCCAGCCGCATGCTGGTGAAGCGGGTGCAGCTCCCAGTACCTCCCTAAGACTCCTGCTACCCTCCAGCCAGAGGCTGTGGGATTGCACAGAGCCAGCGCAGAGCCCAGTGGCCTCCAGCAGCTCCCCAGGCTGCTTTCCCTTCTCTGGGACACCCATCCTGGATGTCAGCACACCCAGCCATGCTGCCACCCCAGCCGGGAGCACTGCGGCTGCTCTGAGCAGGACAGCAGCGCTGGTGAAACACCCTACTAACCATCAGCTGGCAGCACTGCAGCTCCCATCCCGTAACAGGGCAGCAGCGATTGCAGCAGCACACCCACACCTTCCCAAGCCTCCTGCCAACCAGAGAGGTTATGGCTAACTTTAAAGGCTCTTCCAGACATCAGCGCACGGAAGAGGCCAAGCTCTGCAAGCCCTTGAGAAACCCAGCAGCCATCTATTCATATCAGCCATGTATTGTTTCCGTATCATTATACAAAATGCTACATTAAAATAACCGCCTTCTTCCCAGGAAACAATTAGAAGGGAATAAATCAGGAAGGAAAAAAAGTACCGATCTTTCCCAAATCAACAGCTATGGAAAACATTTCCCCCAGAGAAAGAGAACTTCCCACAACTTCGATTGCAGCAAGATCTCAGTTGTCCTTTTTTTGTTTTCAAGACAATATTTGGCATTTAACACCCTCAAATACACAATCTCAGTCTTTTTCCCTTCCAAACACTGTCCCTTGCCAGCCTTCAACGGGTCCCCTTGATGTGATCCTGCGACCCCATGGCCAGCACTGCTGTAAATCCCCAGGTAGAGAGCCAGACCCCAAAAAAAAATCCCACCCAATTCTGCAGTACTGGGATGCCTCCGAAAATCCTGCCTGTCCATGTCCTCCCCACCTCCTTCCAGCATTCAGCTCCCTCTGGAGAACACAGAGCCACCGGTGACACAGTACAGCATCCTCTCACACACCTCAGCTTTTAAAGCAAGCAGCTTATATTTTTCAGACACAGCCACCACTTGGTCCTGAGCCGGCACCTTGGGCTGTGTCTGTCCCCAGCGCCGCCGCGAGGGCAGCATTCTCTCAGCAGGAAGGAGAAGCCCATCCTCACAGGAGGGCACAGGCTGTGTCCTGGAAGCCTCGCCAGGAGCAGTCATTGCTTTCTTACCTCCCGACTTTCTGCAAGGGAGACACATGGCTTCCTGGTCTCCCTGGAGAGCCGGGGTGGCTGCGCTCCTGCTCCCTGTCCACTGGAGCTTGGCTCCAGCTCCCCAGACCCTGGACCAGGCAGGGGGACGCACAAATAAACAACCATGGGGTGTTCAGCAGGGGCTGCAGTGGAGCCCAGTGCTCCCAAGGCTCCTAGAGGGGTCAAATCAGCCACCAACAGATCGAAGCCCACAGCCACTCCAGCCACAGTTGTCCCACGCCTCCACCCCACAGAGCAGCCCCCATGGTGTCCTGTCACATCACCTCAGAGTGACAGAAACCCCAGTGACGGCCCTGGGAAACGTCACCCAGCCCAGGGGTACAGGAGTCATCCCTCACTGGGTGCACGCCAGCAGCAGGGAGTCCCACAGGGCAGGCAACAGCCAGTGAGCAGCAAGCCCACACCTCAACACAAGCCCACGTGCCGGCCAGCATCTCCTTGGTCCCAAATTGCTCAGGGCATGGAGAGTCAGGCACCTCCTGGTCCCTCTGCCATAAGCCTGGGGGTAAACCCCCATACACCAGGCACTGCCGTGCCAATCCCACAGCTCCAAACCCATCCCTGCTCCCGCCACCACACTGCCTCAAGCCCTCCCGGCACCTCCAGCCTCACCCCGGAGCAGCAATCCAGACACAAACCTGTTGCACATACATTAAAATGAAGAAGAATGTTTGCCTTGCTGGCCAGGAATAGGGGAAGCAGCCAGCCCCTGCCCACACACCGGTGCCTGGCCAGGATGGCTGGCCAGGACTTGCACCGACCCTCAGGGAAAGGAGCCAGAGATGCAGAGGAAACCCCAAAGAGAAAAGTTCAGCTGCAATCCCACTAGCCCTCACCTTCTCTCTTGCACAGAAGAGCTGTTTCCCACCCAGCTGTGTCCAGAGAATGGAGCAAAGCCCTTGTTCATCTCCCACTTTGCCAGGTTGGCAGAGTGGAAATGGGCCCTGGGCACCCAAGGATCCACCTGTCTGGAGGTTTTGCACAGACTAAAGGACAGGCAGCTGCAGGCTGGTTCTCCCTGCACCCTGACAGCAGGCAGGGTGAAAGCTGAAGCCAGAAGGAAAAGCACTGCTCACGCTGCTGCAGGCCAGGGCTCCTGGCTGGGCACCCATCATAGCACCACAAAAACATCAGCCCACAACCAGGAGCAGGACAGGGTTCTCCTGCCCAGGAACTCCGAGCTGGGCTGGGCTCCCCTTAACGCAACTGGTGGAACTGGGGCCAGGTCGGCCAGCCAGCTCTCAGCGTGGCTGCTGGCCCTGGCCCCTTTGCTGGGGGGTGCCCATGCAACAGGGTAAAGCAGCACCCCCTAAAAAACCCTCCTCACTAGTGATGGGGTGTTGCTTCGTTTGGCCCCATCTGCGTCCCTCCATCTCCTGGCCAGCCAAAAAAAAAGCTCCACCACGGAACAGCCCCCAGAGCACGGACCTTGGCCAAAAAGGGGCTGCCCACATGCCCTGCTGCCTGTCAGAGGGAAGCGGTTCCAGCACACCGAGTCCTCTGGGATTTCTGTTGGGGTTCTCCCACTCTGTCCCAGCCCAGGCACCGTGACAGGGAATGCAGCAGCGTCCTCGGCGTGTGTGGAGCTGGCTCCTACCTGCAGCACGGAGAGGCTGGTCTGCCCTGAGAGGCTGAGCTTCTCCTGCTCTGAGGGGTAGGCATTGAAGCGGTGCTCGTACAGCCAGTCCCGCAGGATCTTCACCGACTCCTTGGGGAGATTGCCCCTTCTCTTCCTCTTGTTGGACTGTGAGGGGTCCAGGGACGTGGCACTGTCGTCCTCCCCGAGGTCACTATCTGACATGGTGGAGCTGCTCACAGATCGCTCCTGGTTAAAGCCTGGCGAGGCGGAAACCAAAAATCAGGCATCAGGCAGTGTCCCGGCTGGAGGAGCGCGAGGAACGTAGCCATGGGGACCCCACACCACCTGGGAGCTGGAGGGCGGCTCACCCTGTCCTTGCCCAGCCAGGGTGGGGGGATAACCCAGGGCAGAGCCCCCGGGGGAGGAGAATTGGAGACAACAGCACCTGGCACCTCTGCCTGAACAGAGCCTGCAGAGCCACACACAGGCAAGTGGGTCTGAGGGGGCTTGGAGGGGTTCAGGAGGCTCGAGGGGGTCAGGAATCTAAAGGGCTAGAAGAACTTAGAGGGTCTCTGTGGTTAAGAGGGCTCAGTTTGCTTGGGGAGCCTGGGGGGGGTCCAGGGGCTTGGGGAGCTTTGAGGGGCTTGGGGAGGTCTGGGGGGCTCAGTGTGCTTTGGGGAGCTCGGGGAGTCTGGGGGGACTCAAGGGTTTCAGGGCGCTCAGGGTTCCCTGGGGCCTCAAGGATTCTGGGGGTCCAGGGGGCTAGGAGGGCTTGGGGAGTCAGGGTGGTTCAGGGAGTTTTGGGGGGTTCAGGGGGTCCAGGGGCTTTGAGGGGCTTCGGGAGGTCTCAGTGGGAGGTCCAGGGGGGCTTGGGGAGTCCAGGTGATTTCAGGGGGCTTGAAGGGTCTGGTGGCTTCAAGGGGCTCGTGGGGGATCAGGGTGTTTGGGGGCCTCAGGTGGTCTGGTGACTTTGAGGGGCTCGAGAGGTCCAGGAAGTCTAAGGGGGTTGGGGTGGTTCAGGAGGTCTGGGGGCTTTGAGGGGATCGGGGCAGGGGCTCAGGGTGTTTGCGGGAACTCAGGCAGTTTGGGAGGTTCAGGGGTGTTCGGGGGATTTGGGGGGTTCAGTGGAGCTCAGGGGAGCAGGGTTTGGGGCTTCTGCAGGGGCTCAGAATGTTTGGGGGGTCTGGTGGGTTGAGGGGCTCGGGGGGGCTTAGGGATTTTAGTGGGTTCAGAGGCCTCAGGGTGTTTGCGGGGGGATGCTCAGGGGTTTGGGGAGGACCAGGGTGTTTGGGGGCGCTCAGAGGACCTGGTGCTGCTCAAGATGTTTGGGAGGTCCAGGGGGGTGGGGAGTGTCTGGGTGGTTTCAGGGAAGTTGGGGGGGTTGAGGGTGTCAGGATGTTTGGGGGGGCTCAAGACATTTGAGGGCTTAGGGGGAACGTGAAGTCCAAGGGGATCAGGGTGTTCTGGGGGGAGGCTCAGGGGTTTTGGGGGGATCAGAGTGTTTGGAGGGAGGCTCAGGGAGCCCAAGGGGGCCTCGGGGTGTTTGGGGGGAGGCTCGAGGTATCTGGGGGGGGGGGTGGTCGAGGTGTTTGGGGGGAGGCTCATAGGGAGCCCGAGGGGGCTCAGGGTTCAGCGTGTTTGGGGGGGCTCAGGGATTTTGGGGGGCTCAGAGTGTTTGGGGGGCTCAGTGTGTTTGGGGGTCTCAGCGTGTTTGGATGGAGGCTCAGGGAGCCCAAGGGGCCTCAGAGTGTTTTGGTGGGAGGCTCAGGGTGTTTAGGGGGTGGCTCATAGGGAGCCCGAGGGGGCTCGGGGTTCAGGGTGTTTGGGGGTGCTCAGGGATTTTGGGGGGCTCAGAGTTTTTGGGGGGCTCAGCGTGTTTGGACGGAGGCTCAGGGAGCCCAAGGGGCCTCAGAGTGTTTTGGGGGGAGGCTCAGGGTGTTTAGAGGGGCGCTCAGGGTGTTTGGGGGGTGGCTCATAGGGAGCCTGAGGGGGCTCGGGGTTCAGGGTATTTGGGGGTGCTCAGGGGTTTTGGGGGGCTCAGAGTTTTTGGGGGGCTCAGCATGTTTGGATGGAGGCTCAGGGATCCCAAAGGGCCTCAGAGTGTTTTGGTGGGAGGCTCAGGGTGTTTGGGGGGTGGCTCATAGGGAGCCTGAGGGGGCTCGGGGTTCAGTGTGTTTGGGGGTGCTCAGGGATTTTGGGGGCTCAGAGTTTTTGGGGGGCTCAGCGTGTTTGGATGGAGGCTCAGGGAGCCCAAGGGGCCTCAGAGTGTTTTGGTGGGAGGCTCAGGGTGTTTAGGGGGTGGCTCATAGGGAGCCTGAGGGGGCTCGGGGTTCAGGGTGTTTGGGGGGACTCAGGGATTTTGGGGGGCTCAGAGTGTTTGGGGGGCTCAGCGTGTTTGGATGGAGGCTCAGGGAGCCCAAGGGGCCTCAGAGTGTTTTGGGGGGAGGCTCAGGGTGTTTAGAGGGGGGCTCAGGGTGTTTGGGGGGTGGCTCATAGGGAGCCTGAGGGGGCTCGGGGTTCAGGGTGTTTGGGGGTGCTCAGGGGTTTTGGGGGGCTCAGGGTGTTTGAAGGGGCTCAGGGTGTTTGGATGGAGGGTCAGGGAGCCCGAGGGGCCTCAGGATGTTGGGGGGGGGGCTCAGGGTGTTTTGAGGGGAGGCTCGGGGGTCTTTGGGAGGCTCAGGGTGTTTGGGGAGAGGCTCAGGGGTCTTGTGGGGCTGCGGGTGTTTCAGGGACAGGCTCGTGGCGTTTGGCTGCCTACGGAATTCGAGGGGTCCGGGTGTTTCAGGGACTTTGTTGGGGGGGGGGGGTATCGGGGAGTTTGCGGGGAGGCCTGAGGGGGCGGGAGGGCCGGGGGGCGGCTGGGGGGCCGGGGGGCTGTGGCCGCCGAGCAGCGCGGTGCGGGCCGGCCACGCGGGGCATTGTGCGAGGGGCCCGCGCTGACAGCCCCGCAACAGGTCGGGGGGGGGCGGGTTATAGAACTTGGGGAGGGGGCAGAGCCGGGGGAGACAGAGCTGGGGGTCAAAACTGGGGGGGAGGACAGAGCTGGGGGGGGAGAGCTGGGGGGGCAGAGCTGAGGGGGGGGCAGATCTCGGAGGGCAGAGCTGGGGGAGGCAGAACGGGGGGGGGTGTGGGGGAAGATCTCGGGGGGCAGAGCTGGGGGGTCCCCGCCGCCCCCCCCCCTCCCCCCCCCCCCGCGGTGCCCGCTCCTCCCCGCTCGGGGTCCCCGGCCCCCCCCTCCCCGGTCCCCCCGCCCCCCGTCCCCGCTCCCCGTCCCGGTGCCCCGTTACCCGCGGGCCGGCGCCGCCTCGGGGCTCGCATTGGGGGGGGCGGGAGGTGGGGATGGGGCTGAAGTTGGGGTGGGGGGGGGCGGCCGGAACGGCGAGAAAAAGTTTTGGGTGGGCGGCGGTGACAGATGCCGAGACAGAGTTCCCTTTGTTCGCGAGGAGGCAGGAACTCGGCCGGGCCCCCCGCCCCCGGCCCCGGCCCCGGCCCGCCCGCCCCCGGCTGTCACCGCACCGGCCACCGCCGGGCCCCGCCGCACCTGGCGGCGCCCCCTCCCCGCACCCCGGCACCCCGGGATCCCGGGACCCCCGCACCCCGGGACCCCCGCACCCCGGCACCCCCGGGATCCCGGGACCCCCGCAACCTGGGACCCCGGCACCCCGGGACCCCGGCACCCCGGCACTGGGACCCCCACACTTCGGGACCCCCAGGATCTCGCGACCCCACACCCCTGGGATGCCGGCACCTCGCACCCCGGGACCCCGGCATTGGGACCCCTGGGATTCCGGGACCCCCATAACCTGGGACCCCGGCAACTCGGAGACCCCAGCACCCCGGCACTGGGACCCCCGCACCCCGGGACGCCGGGACCCCAGCACTGGGACCCCCAAACTTCGGGACCCCCAAGATCTCGTGACCCCGCATCCCTGCAATGCCGGCACCTCGCACCCCGGGACCCCGGCATTGGGAACCCTGGGATTCCAGGACCCCCATAACCTGGGACCCCGGCAACTCGGAGTCCCCAGCAGCCCGGCACCAGGACCCCCGCACTGCCGCACCCCTGGGATCTCGGGACCCCACACCGGGACCCCCACACCCCTGGGATCCTGGCACCCCGCACTGGGACCCCCACACCCCTGGGATCCTGGCACCCCGCACTGGGACCCCAGCACCTCGGAGCCCCCACCACCCCAGCACTGGGACCCTGGCACTCCTGCACTCGTGGGACCCCGGCATCGGGAGCCCTGGGGTCCCAAGAACTGGCACCGGGACTCCCACACCCCGGCATCCCAGGACCCCCACAAGCTGGGACCCCAGCAACTCGGCACCCCCGGCACTCCACACCCTGGGACCCCCGGGTTCCCAGCACCCCACATAGGCACCCCTGGGATCCTGGGACCCCCGCAAACTGGGACTCTGCGCTGGGACCCCACACCTCTGGGATTCTGGGACCCCCGTAACCTGGCACCCCGGCAACTTGGAGCCCCCAGCACCCCACACCCCAGGACCCAGGCATTGGGACCCCTGGGATCTCAGAACCCCACACACCAGGACCCTAGCATTGGGACCCCTGGGATCTCGGTACCCAATACTCTGGGAACCCAGCACCAGGACCCCCACATTCCTGCACCCCCGGGATATCAGGACCCCACACTGGGACCCCTGCACCCCTGGGATTCTGGGGCCCCCACAATCTAGGACCCCAGCAACTCAGAGCCCCCAGCACCCCACACCCCAAGACCCCTGGGATCTCGGGGTGCTGGCACCCTGCATCCCAGGACCCCCGCATCAGGACCCTTGGGATCTCGAGACTCTGCAGCCTGGGACCCCAGGAACTCAGACCCCTGGGACCCCTGCACCCCTGCATCTCTGGCACCCTGGCACTCCCAGCACACACACACTGTGGGACCACAGGACCCCAACACCCCCCTGGAACCCCTGCACCCCATCACCCCCGACATCCAGCACCCTTGGCACCTGCAGTGCTCGACACCCCTGGAAGGTGCAGGGCACTCACGCCCACGGATGCTGAACAAGGGCACCCGCACAGGGACACACAGCTAGGGACACCCACCCTGGAGCCCCCACGCAGGGTCACAGCACAAACTCTTTGTCCCCAGCCATATTCAGGCTGAATCCTGGGCTCTGCGGGCAGGGGACAGGGACTGACTGCAGGCACCGTTTGCTGCTGGGGTGGGTGACAGCCCCGGGGACCTCAGACTCCCCAGACACACCACCATTTCTTCCTTTGGTGGCTTTTTGATTTACTAGATGCAAAGGGACAACTCTCCATGGACAACTTTCTGTAGCAGATACCTTCCAACGGGGCAGATCTATACCAGGAGGGTTAGGGTTTGAGACTCCCTGTGTAGAATCGTAGAATCACTAGGTTGGAAAGAACCCACTGGATCATTGAGTCCAACCATTCCCATCAATCACTAAACCATGTCCCTCAGCACCTCATCCACCTGTCCCTTAAACCCCTCCAGGGAAGGGGACTCAACCCCCTCCCTGGGCAGCCTCTGCCAGTGCCCAATGACCCTTTCTGTGAAATATTTTTTCCTGATGTCAAGCCTGAACCTCCCCTGGTGGAGCTTGAGGCCATTAGAGTTGTCTTCGTGGAGAATTGTCCTAGACGCTTACTAAATAGGAAATCAGAAGCTCAGCACATCACTGCTCCCATGAAAGCTGAAGCTGTTTGAATGCAAGAGTGGCAATTGAGGAGGCACCAGGTAGGACCTTTGCTAAGTCCATCACCAATGGGCCAGGTGATGTCTTTGGAGGCCTCACTGGCTGCTGCTGCTCTCCCTGCACCTCCCCACAGCCACAGCAGAACCTGAGGTGACCGCTGGAGTTCTGGAGACCCCATGGCTTCATTTCTGTGCAAGCACCTGCTGGTCCAGGATGTGGCTGCCACACCACGTGCTCCCTGCCTTTCTGCGATGTGGGGCTGGGTCACACCTTCCCCCTCTGCTAGATGCTCAGGTGAGCAGCACCAGGACTAGAAGGGGATGTGCCCTGGGGTGGCACTCATCATGGGCAGGAACCCTCTCTCCACTCCTGTTCCATCTTCCTACCTGGAAGGAAGTTGTGGAGAGGAGGGAGCTGGGCTCTTCTCCCAAGTGACAGGGAACAGGAGAGAGGGAATGGCCTCAAGCTCCACCAGGGGAGGTTCAGGCTGGACATCAGGAAAACAGTTTTCATGGAAAGGGTCATTGAGCACAGGGAGGTGGTTGAGTCACCTTCCCTGGAGGTGGATGAGGTGCTGAGGGACATGATTTAGTGATTGATGCGAATGGTTGGACTCGATGATCCGGTGGGTCTTTTCCAATCTGGTGATTCTATGATTCTGTGATTCTATGATTCTATGATCTTTCTCCACACAAAACTTGTTAGCAGCAGGTTTTGACCAGGAGCCACCCATGGGGCAGGTCTCCCCTCCCAAGTTCCATCACCTTTGCACCCCCCGCCTCCTTCCCCTCTTTTCTGCTTGCAGGCAAGAGGTGGGTATTGTTTAGTTATCAAGAAAGGCCAGAAAAAAACCTTTTATAGGCTGGCTTTGGTCCCTGCAAAGCAGTTTGTGTGGTGCAAGGACAGACTAAATAACAAAAAAAGGCAAATTCCTCAAAGCATTTGTTTCATTGCTGCTAAAGCTCCAATGTCCTGAGTGAAACTGGACCTGCAAAGCACGATTGATGCAAGTGCAGTACGAGGCTGGTGACCCCCAGATGAGGTGTGGGGTGCAAACCCTGAGTGCAAACCCCTGTCCTGTGCAGGGTCCATCCCTGGCCCAGTGGGTGACACTGCGGAGCTGGGCTCCGTGTCAGCCTCCTTCCCAAACTTCGTTTCTCCCACCCTTCAAAAAAAGGCTCTATCACTCTTCTGCCTAATTGAGACAAGCGGGAATTGGTCCCTGGGCTCAAAAACCTGCCCAGGGCTCCTGTGGATGCCAGCAGCGTGGGAGCAGCTCTGGGAACACCCCACTGGGTGCCCAAGTGCAGCATGTGGGGAGCTGCGACCCCTGGGCAAAGCCAGGCTGGGGCAGGAGTCAAGGAGCTCGCAGCTGGTGGGGAGCTGAGGGCCAGGCCAGGGGCACCAGAGCAGCTCCCTGCCTGCTCTCCAAGGCCTTCTCCAGGCTGAGTGTCCCCCCAAGCCCAGCCAGCCCATCGGCATGACAATGCCATTAAACCCCAGTAATTTGGAAAACAATCAGCAGGGCAGAGCCCAGGGGGGATGCTGGGAGCCCAGGCAGGGCTCCCTTACCCTTTGCTCACCCTCGGATATTTAATCAGGGGGTTTGGCACGGAAAATTGGATTTGTTATCAGTTGTGCCAGCATCTGGCTCCTGCTCTGCCCTTGGGGCCCAGCTCTGGTTCCCCAGCAGCAGGAGTCGTGCTCCCTGCTCAGGGAGGGATTCCTCCAGCAGGACTGGTCCTTGGAGCCATGGAGCGGCTGAGAGAGCTGGGGGTGTTCAGCCTGGAGAAGAGGAGGCTGAGGGGAGACCTCATTGCTCTCTACAACTACCCAAAAGGAGGTTGTGGAGAGGAGGATGCTGGGCTCTGCTCCCAAGTGACAGGGGACAGGACAAGAGGGAATGGCCTCAAGCTCCACCAGGGGAGGTTCAGGCTGGACATTAGGAAAAAATATTTCATGGAAAGGGTCATTGGGCACTGGCAGAGGCTGCCCAGCGAGGGGGTTGAGTCACCTTCCCTGGAGGGGTTTAAGGAACGGGTGGAAGAGGTGCTGAGGGACATGGTTTAGTGATTGATGGGAATGGTTGGACTCGATGGTGTGGTGGGGCTCTTCCAACCTGGTGATTCTATGATTCTGTGAACCCACCTGGAGCCCTGAATCCAGTTCTGCAGTCCTGGGCACAGGAAGGACATGGACCTGTTGGAGCAAGTCCAGAGGAGGCCACAGAGATGATGCAAGGGCTGGAGCACCTCCCATAAGAGGACAGGCTGAGAGAGTTGGGGTTGTTCAGCCTGGAGAAGAGAAGGCTCAGGGGAGACCTTAGAGCAGCTTCCAGTGCTGGAAGGGGCTCCAGGAAAGCTGGGGAGGGACTTGTGATCAGGGAATGCAGGGATAGGGCAAGGGGGAATGGTTTTCAGCTGAAAGAGGAGAGATTGAGATGGCATTTTAGGAAGAAAAGTTTTCCTGTGAGGGTGGGGAGGCCCTGGCCCAGGTTGCCCAGAGCAGTGGTGGCTGCCCCATCCCTGGAGGGGTTCCAGGCCAAGTTGCATGGGGTTTGGAGCCCCTGATCCAGTGGGAGGTGTCCCTGCCCAGGGCAGGGTTGGAACTGGATGGGCTTTGAGGGCCATTCTGCGCCAAACCATTTTGTGATTCTATGATTCTATGATACGATAGCTTGGGTCGTCCTTGTCTTGCTCAGGGATGGAGGAGGAGCCTGGGGCTGTTGCGCTCCTTCACCCTTCCCTAGCAGGGCTGTATCAGGACGAGGGTCCCAGCAGGCAGAAGGAGGGGATCCTTCCCCTCTGCTCACACCTCTGGAGCCCTGGGCTCAGCTCTGAGCTCCCCGGGCCAGGAGAGACTGGGAGAGACTGGAGAATCCAGCCAGGGGCGAATCCAGCTGCTGGAGAGCCTGGAATGTCTCTGTCAGAAGGAGGGGCTGAAAGCTGGGGCTGCTTAGAGTGGAGAGAGCAGGCTCAGGGGGGTGTATTTTGCCTTTATTAAGGTGCTATTTAGTACCTTGGAAATGGCTGAGTCGGGTCAGGTTGTTCTCCTGGCCACGGTTCTTGTGAGGCAGCCCAGGATCTCCTTGGGTTTCTGGGCTTTGAGCGCACGCTGCTGGGTCACATCCTATTTGTCACCCACCAGTGCCCCCTGGTCCTTCTCAGCAGGGCTGCTCCAGTCTGTGCTGGTAGCTGGGGTTGCTCCTACCCAGGTGCACAACCTGGCACTTGCCCTGGTTGAACCTATGAGGTTTACATGGGTGCCAATAGATGGGGATTTGCCGATTGTCCTTTCTCCCTCTTTGGATGAAGTGGTTGACCAAAGTGGATGAAGCATTTCTGGGGAACGCACAGTTGCCAGCACAGAAGAACTGCCCTGTCTGCTGGGTTGTGGCACCAGGGGCCTTCCAAGAGCATCAGCTGATGGACAATGTGATCAGAAAAGCTGCCCTCCAGCCTCCACACTGCCAGAAAAGCCAAGAAGCCAACAGCTGAGCAAAACCAGGGGAAAAGGCTCAGTTAGTGCCTGGACTGAAAAGAAATTAAGAAGCTTGGAAAGGGCTCTGAGCGTACCTGGACTAAGCAGCATCTCTCCTAGGGCCCCATCTCCCACCGTGGCTAGAGGCGCTGACAGAGGGTGGGAGCAGAGCCTGGGGGAGAGGTGCTCCTGGCCACAGACACCCTGAGCCAGATGTGGCTCCTGCCTGTCTGGGAAGCCCAAGGAAGGGTGGGAAGTAGCACCATCCCCATGCTGCCACCCTGCTTCCATGTCCCCTTGCCAGGCCAGAAGGTTCAGCCTGGGACTCTTCAGGTGGAGGCTGGTCCCTGCTCCAAATCTCCCCCTTGCTCTTCTCAGGATGCTTCCACTTTGGCTCCATCTCTTTTTTTAATTTGAGGTGTGGGCAATGAAAGGACCTAGGCAATGGCCCAACGATGGCCTCTCTTCTAACCTCCTTTCTTCTTCTAGCAATTTCTAGCATGGGATTTCCTTTCTCCTTTCTGTATTGATTTTGCTGAGCTCCAACGTTTCCTTGGGGCTGTTCCCAGGCCCTTGGAGCTTCTGGTCTCACCTGTGGAGTCAGGGTTGATCTTCCCCATATGCTTCACTTTCCCTCAACCCATCTATGACTGCACCTGCATTTTGGTCCTTTTCACTCAGCCTCGAAGTCCTGCAAAACAGCCCCATCTCTGTCACAGAATCACAGAATCACCAGGCTGGAAAAGACCAACTGGATCACCAGGTAGCTTCTTGTTCCACCTGCAAAAAGCTCCAGGAGGCTTTGCAAAGGCCATATTTACTCTTCCCTTGGGTATCCCAGTGTCCAATAACAAAGTTAGTGGTGGAGTCTCCATCACTGAGGGGGTTCAAAAGACGTGTGACTGTGGCACTTTGAAACATGGTTTATCAGGCACGATGGGGTTGGGCTGACGGTTGGACTGGATGAGCTCAGAGATCTTTTCCAGCCTTAATTATTCTGTGATTCTATGATAATCCCTCTACTTTGTTGGATTCAAGGTTGAAGGATGCCCTCTCCTGAGTCCCCTGTGGTGTAACCACAGTCATGCCATTGAAGAGGGCAGCTCAGGCATAGCAGCTTCAGCAACTGCTTGAGACAGCGGTTCCGAAAGCCCCGTGCTGGAGGTTCTGCCCAGGGCCAGCAGTCCCTGCAGCTGGTGGTCACCAGCCACCAAGTCCATCCCACTTCCAACAATGGGAGAACCTGGGCTGGTTACACGAGCTGATCCTTTGGGGTCGGTGGGGCTGAACATCCCTCCTGGATGCAGCCACCTCCAGAACACAGCTTGCCCCCAGAGTGGCAGAGACCTTGCGGAAGCTGGAAACCCTTTCCTCACCACTCGGTCTATTTGCAGCATCAGCCAATCTGCCCCAAAGTGACGTCTGTGAGATGCTCGTTTGGTGTGAAGGGGCTTTTCACAAAGGATCCTGCCCTCCAGCAGCCTTCAAGCCTGGGATTTTGCCCTGCAAGTGGGAGAACTGAGGTGTGGCAGGGAGCTCAGGATGGAGCACGGGGGAGCTTGCTGGGAAAGCACATGTTCAGCTTTTCACCTCTCGGCATTCCTGGTATTTTTGCTCCTCTTTCCTTGTGTTGGCAGTGCCTGGGAAACGGAAACACCAAGAACCAAGGAGAAGCTTTTCAACTGTGGGTCATCTCCCAGGTGAGAGCATCTCCCGTGGGGCTCTGAGCAACAATGGAGCCACTGACCACTCTGAGCCCAGCAGCACGCGCTCAAGGAGCTCCCGTAGACCCCATCTGAGTTTTCCCTGTGCCCTCGCCAGGTTCTGTGGGTTTGTTGTCACATTTTAAATAAAAAAATGCAGGAAACTCCTCCTTCCAGGGCAGGGAGATGGGCTGACTTCAAGCAGAAGTTGAGGTAGCTTTGCAAGCAGGAGGCCTTCACCGCCTTGTCAGAGGGTTGATAAAGAACTCAACCAAGAGGACAACCCCCCTCCCTGTTTCTTCCGCTCCCTCTTCCCCCACCTCTGCCCACTCAGGGTGACACAAAAGGGTGACCCTGGGACCCCAAACCAGCTGATGGGGGCAGAGCAGCCGAACTCGCCAAGTGCATCTCAGCCCACCCACCACAGCCCGGGGGCAGAGCGGAGTGACCCTCATCCCATCAGCAAAGGTGGAAAAGGCTACTCAAGCTGATATTACAGAGGCTGGAGGTGATTTGGCTTCAAAACCAGGCTGCTCTGCTGGAAAGGGCCCTGGCTGGCAACAGCAGCGAGGTGGAGTGATGTGGTGCCCGAACTCAGCACGGCTCGGCACCGGGAGTCACACACGGCATGATTTTATATCTGTATCACACCCATCAGGTTCTATACGCTGCTTCATTTTCCAAAATCCCTCAAATCACAGGCTTGAAAGCCATAAAACAGCCAAGGAGGAGGACACAAAGTGAGGTTTCTTTCACAGAAGAAAGGAGTGCAGGCGGGAAGAGGAGAGGTGCTTTCTCTGCGTGCTACAGCCCAGAGATGGGGATCGCTCAGGCTTGAGCCACCGCTCGCCTGGGATGCTCTCCCCAACCCCGGGAACCAGCGGTGTTGTGGCTTCAGGGGGTCAGTGGCTGCTTCTGGGGGGACCAGCCAGGTTGGGGGTCCCAGCAGGGCGAGCCTGTGGGTGGGAGAGGCGGTGGAAGGGGAGATCTGGGGCTGATGGACAGGGATACAGTGGCAAAGTGACAGGAGCACCTCCCTTCCAAGCATGACCCGATGTGGGGTGCCAGTCCTGGGAGGGGTTTCCCGTGGTGGAACCTGCTGTGGGGTCAAGGAGTAGGGCAAGTGCGCAAGAGGAGGCAGAAGGGGTGAGCAGCCCCGGGCTCTAATCGTCCTTGTCCTTGGCCCCGTGCTTCAGGATGCGGGTGAACTCCACATAGTTGAAGTTGCCCTTCTTGTCGATGGGCGCCTCCCGGTACATCTCATCCACCTCCTCGTCGGTGAACCTGTCCCCCATGGTGGTCAGCAGCTCACGCAGATGGTCCTCATGAATGAAGCCTGTGAGGATGGCAGAAGGTGGCGTTAGCAGGGGACACCACCAGAGAGCTGAGCAGCAGGACCTTCTCCACCTCTCCCAAGGACACCCTTGCCCAGCTCTCCCACGCTGGAGCTGCCTGGGGACTGTCCCCAAGGATTTGGGCTCAGCCCTCATCGTGGCTGCGCACCCAAAGGGCAAAGCACCCGTACCTGATGCCTCCTCGTCGAAGCAGGCGAAGGCGTTGCGGATGACGTCCTCTGGGTCGGTGCCATTCAGCTTCTCCCCGAACATGGTGAGGAACATGGTGAAGTTGATGGGCCCCGGCGCCTCGCTCATCATGCCCTCCAGGTACTCATCGGTGGGGTTCTTCCCTGCCGGACACAGGCCAGGGTGGCTGCAGGGCCCCAGCACCCCTCCCCAGGGCCACCCCGTGCACCCTGCTCGCTGGGATGGTCTTTTCCATCACAAATGAATTTGCAGGCGCATGTTCACCCACCCCACGAACAAGGGAAGGGGGTGTCCACAGTGCCCAGTGCTCCCCCCTCAGCAACTGGGCTTCTGGGCTGTCAGTTGGACTGCATGATCCTAGAGGTCTTTTCCAACCTTAATGATTCAATGACTCTAAATCTCGCCATGCTTTAATCCATGCTGAAGGCCACTTGGAAGCAAGCTCTGGCCTTGAGGGAGATGCCTGGATTCATCTAGGGGTTACAAGGAACCAAACCCATGGTTTTGCCCATTCCCCTGGCAGCTGCCACCCAGCACCACCTGAGGAGAGGAACAGCAATGTCCCCACACGAGCCTCGTGCTGCTGATGTCCCTAGCACTGCTCCAACCAAGGATGCACCATGGATGGTTTAACCTCCTCTGCTGAGGTCCAGATGCACCCCCATGCCCGGCCCCACTCTGCTCCCAGAGCTGCTGCTCCAAGGAGGAGGGAGGTCCCTCCCATTGCCCGTCAGGACCTCCAGAACAGGTTTTGCTGCCAGGTCAATCATTCACAGACCTCCCAAAGTGCAGTGGAGGCACCGCAAGGAGCGGGATTTGGGAGCTGTGGCCTGCAGCAAAGGAGAACTGGAGCTGCAAGTCTCAACCAGCAGAGGTATCGTGCTGACACAGAGACTGGCCTCTTCTGTACCCAGGCCGAGAGCAACCACAGGCACAACTCCAGGTGATGTTCTGTGGTGAGACTACTCAAATACTGAGTGGCTGTGGCTGGTGGTTGCTCCAAGGGAAAGAGCTTCTCCAGCCCTGTGGGTCTCTTCCTTTCTAGTGAGCATGGCTGGAAGAGCAACACACCAAGCTGCTGCCCTTGGGTGCCACCACAAATCACACAGAATCATAGAATCACTGGGTTGGAAAAGACCTCCAGGATCATCGAGCCCAACGATTCCCATCAAACACTAAACCATGTCCCTCAGCACCTCATCCACCCGTCCCTTAAACACCTCCAGGGAAGGGGACTCAACCACCCCCCTGGGCAGCCTCTGCCAGTGCCCAATGACCCTTTCCGTGAAAAATTTCTTTCTGATATCCAGTCTGAACCTCCCCAGGGGTAGCTTGAGGCCATTCCCCCTCGTCCTGTCCCCTGACACTTGTGAGAAGAGCCCAGCTCCCTGCTCTGCACAACCTCCTTTCAGGTAGTTGTAGAGAGCAATGAGGTCTCCCCTCAGCCTCCTCTTCTCCAGGCTAAACACCCCCAGCTCTCTCAGCCGTTCCTCATAAGGCCTGTTCTCCAGCCCCTTCACCAGCTTTGTTGCTCTTCTCTGGACATGCTCCAGATGCACCTTCTAAGGTCAGTTTGTGCCATCAGAGACGTTCTTCCCCCCTAGATTTAGCAGCCATTAGGCTGGCCCAAAGCAGGAAGGCTGTGCCTCAACAGCATCCGACCAAAGCTGATTTTCAACACTGCGCATGAGGCACTAGGTCACCCAGCATCTCTCCCCACTTCCTGAGGACACATTGAGGACAGAAGGGCTGAGGGACAAGCAGAGGCAAGAGGGAAGGGTCTCCTCACCGAGGGAAGCCAGCATGTCGTGCAGATCCTCCTTGTCAATGAAGCCGTCACGGTTCTGGTCGATCATGTTGAAGGCTTCCTTGAACTCCTGGATCTGTGACTGGTCGAACATGGCGAAGACATTGGAGGTGGCGCGCTGAGGGCGCTTCTTGGTGGTCTTGGCCTTGGCACGTTTGCTGGACATCTTGGCGGCTGGGGTGGTACCTGGGGACAGGGCAGGAGGCAGGAGCGTCAGGAGGGCTGGGACAGGCAGAGCAGGAGATGTGGGGCAGGCAGGGCCTGGGGAGCCAGAGCGGAGGCAGGACAACTCCCGGCACCTCCAGGCCCATGCCTCAGTTTCCCTGGCTGTCACACTTTGGCAACAATGGGATGAGGCAGTTGCAAGGTTGGATGTGGGGACAGGCAGGACTCGAGGCTCAGGGCCTTGGCCAAACACTGCTGGAATATTGTCAGCCTTGGTGTTGTGACTCCTTCCCTGGGACCTGTTCCAGGGCTCCACCACCCCCTGCGTGAAGAACATTTTCCTCACGTCCAACCTGACCCTCCCTGGCACATCTTCCTGCCATCCCCTCGAGTCCTGTCCTTAGTCACCAGAGAAAAGAGAATCATAGAATCACCAGGTTGGGAAAGACCCACAGGATCATCAAGTCCAACCATTCCCATCAATCACTAAACCATGTCCCTCAGCGCCTCGTCCACCCGTCCCTTAAACCCCTCCAGGGAAGGTGACTCAACCCCCTCCCTGGGCAGCCTCTGCCAGTGCCCAAAGACCCTTAATAATTTCCTGATGTCCAGTCTGAACCTCCTCAGGGGTAGGTTGAGGCCATTCCCTCACGTCCTGTCCCCTGTCACTTGGGAGAAGAGGCCAGCACCCTCCTCTCTACAACCTCCTTTCAGGTAGTTGTAGAGAGCAATGAGGTCTCCCCTCAGCCTCCTCTTCTCCAGGCTAAACACCCCCAGCTCTCTCAGCCGCTCCTCATCAGGCCTGTTCTCCAGCCCCTTCACCAGCTTCGTTGCTCTTCTCTGGACTCGCTCCAGAGCCTCAACATCCTTCTTGTGGTGAGGGGCCCAGAACTGAACACAGGATTCGAGGAGTGGTCTCACCAGTGCCGAGTCCAGAGGGAGAAGAACCTCCCTGGACCTGCTGGTCACACCGTTTCTGATCCAAGCCAAGATGCCATTGGCCTTCTTGGCCACCTGGGCCACTGCTGGCTCATGTTCAGTCACTGTCAACCAACCCCCCCCAGGTCCTTCTCCTCCAGGTAGCTTTCCAGCCAGACTTCTCCTAGTCTGTAGCTGCTCAGGGTTGTTGTGCCCCAAGTGCAGGACCCGGCATTTGGCCTTGTTAAACCTCATGCCGTTGGTCTCAGCCCAGCACCTGCTCCTCCTCCTCCCCGTGTGAGGAAGCTGCAGAGTACAATGAGGTCTCCCCTCAATCTTCTCCAGGCTGAGCAGGCCAAGTGACTTCAGCCGCTCCCCACACAGCTTCTCCTCCAAACCCTTCACCAACTTCACACCCTCCTCTGGACGTTCTCCTTTTTATCCTGTGGCACCCAAACCTGCCCCCAGGGCTCACATTGGGGCCACATCAGTGCCGAGCACAGCAGGACAATCCCATCCCTCGCCGGGCGGGCGATGCCATGCTGGATGCTCCCCAGGACACGGTCGCTCTCTTGCCTACCCGGGCACACTGTTGGCTCGTGGTCAACTTGCCATCACTCAGCAGTCCCAGATCCCACCCACAGGCTCTCCAGCCTCTCGCTCCCCAGGCTGTGCAGACATCTCGCAGCATCCTCTGTGCGGTGTCCCCAGGGAGGTGGGTCACCCAGCGCCCATCACCCAGGGGGAAGGGGTTATCTGCTCCGGGCACATTCCGCACATACCGCTGCCTCCCTTCCCCCTCTACCCTGCCCCATCCATCCCAACTCCTGCTAAAGGCTGCTGGCTGCCTCCTTCCCCGCCACTCTGCCCGCGGGAGAGACCCCTAAGTGGAGGGAGATGGGGCTCGTGGATTTCTGGGGCTGCAGAGTCCCTGTGGGGCACAGGGAAAGTGGTCGAGCAATGCTGGGACCGCAGAACGCTGAGGACTGGTGCTGTTGTTACAGGTAATTGTAGAATCCCAGTGGTTTGGGTGTGAAGGGACCTCAAAGCCCATCCAGTCCTAACCCCTGCCATGGGCAGGGACACCTGCCGCTGGATCCGGTTGCTCCAAGCCCCATCCAACCTGGCCTGGAACACCTTCAGGGATGGGGCAGCCCCCACTGCTCTGGGCAACCTAATGAATGCCGGAAGAAGGGAACAGCCCAGAGGGGCATTGGGGTGGAGAGACCTTTGGGGACACGGCTGGATCAATGCGTGTCCCTTGGGGAATGGCAAAGGGAACCGGTGGACCCCAAACATCACCCAGGCAGGGCCACAGCAGGAAATCCTGGTCTTTCAAAGGGGGTTTGTGTCCCCAGACCATGCTGGCAAACACCCAGCAGAGCCAGGCTGGAGCAGAGAGCCCATCTGTAGAATCACAGAATCACTACTAGGTTGGAAAGGACCCACTGGATCATCCAGTCCAACCACTGCTATCAGTCACTAACTCCTCAGCACCTCGTCCACCCGTCCCTTAAACCCCTCCAGGGAAGGTGACTCAACCCCCTCCCTGGGCAGCCTCTGCCAGGGACCAATGACCCTTTCCGTGAAAGTTTTTTTCCTAATGTCCAGCCTGAACCTCCCCTGGTGGAGCTTGAGGCCATTGCCCCTCGTCCTGTCCCCTGTCACTTGGGAGAAGAGCCCAGCTCCCTGCTCTGCACAACCTCCTTTCAGGCAGTTGTAGAGAGCAAGGAGGCCATGCCCAGGGTAGGAGATCTCACCCCTTGCAGCCCACCTCTTGTCCACTGCTTCCTCCCACACTGGTCTCCGCAAGGACACAGCCTCCTCCTGCCCAGCCTGACCCCAGCACATGCTGCTGGTCCATAACCATCCCTGGGCAGTGGCACAGTGAGGTTCTGCTTCACTGCACCCGGGGCAGAGCCAGCAATAAAAGCTCTGCCACTGGCCCATGGCAGGGCTCATGTCTCCAAACACACCAAATTATTAGCAGAACAATTAGCAGCAGACTAGAAGAATAAGCAGGAGGTTTGCTCTCCCCCCATGAATTAATATCAATCCAATATTTGCCCTGCCCTGGTTCTGCTTGGCTCCCTCTCCAGTGAGATGGTTCTCGTTAGGGGGATTATCTGCAATTTTAACAGCACCTGGTTTTGTTGTTTCATCCAAAATATGTCCTGGAAAGGTGCTTGGTCCCAAGGACCAGCTCAGCCTGGTCATCTCCTACCCCTTCTCTTTCTGCTGTCAGCCAGCCTTGGGCAGGCAGGGACTTGGGAAGAGACTTTTTTGGGAAAGGTGTTTCTTGCATGAGACATAGGATCACAGAATCAGGGAATGGTTTGGGTTGGAAGGGACCTTAAAGATCACTCAGTTTCACCCCCCCTGCCATGGGCAGGGACACCTCCCGCTAGATCTGGGCTCCATCCAGCCTGGCCTTCAACACCCCCGGGAGATGGTGGCATGGAGGGGAGGCTGACAGGTCGGTAGTTCCCAGGATTGTCTTTTCTACTCTTTTTAAAAATGGGCTCAACGTTGCCCTTCTTCCAGCCACCCGGGACTTCTGACTGCCAGCACTTTTCAAATATCACGGAGAGCGGCTCAGCAACCCTATCGGCCAATTCCCTCAGGACTCTGGGATGCATCTCGTCAGGTCCCATAGACTTATAAATGTTCAGGTTCCTCAGATGGTCACAAACCTGATCCTCCTCTACAATGGGAGGCGCTTAAACCCCAGGTCCCCATCTTGTTGTCCGTTGACCCAGGAGGGGTGAGGAGAATGGTTGTCGGTGAAGACTGAGGCAAAAAAGTAGTTGAGTACCTCACCCTTCTGTTCATAGGAGGTCACCGTTTTCATTCCTCGGTGGGAATACTCTTTCTTTGACCAGGGATTTGACGAAGGGATTTGAAGTGAGGCCCAATTTGACAGGGGCAATCCATGCTCTGCATGAGAGCTTGATGGCCACGCTCCCCTGGTCTTTGAGCCCACGCTTTCCAAGATTCCCAAAAACCCAGACCATGCCAGGAGATGCCCAGCCATGACGCCCTGCACGCTGAGGTGGACTTGGTTGAGACCATTAGTGCAAGTATCAAATCTCCGGCTTCCTCATTGGCAAGAAGGAAACTCATGGAGACTGGTCCTGCTCCTGCCCCACCACCGAAAGCCCCATCCCAGCGCTGCTCCAGCCCAGGAGCTGCTGATTCCAGGCAGAAGAGCTGAGGAGGTTGGTGCTGGGGCGAGATCTCAGCCAGGCTGGCACAAAAGCCACACACCGATCTGATCACCACACTCACCTTGTCACTGCTGACCGTATTCCCTCGCCCCTCTGCCACCAAGGTGATGTCCCTGCCTCCCGCACCACTAGGATGGTGCCTTCCCCACCCAAGGGCTTAAGTTGGTAAAGAAAACAGTTTAGTTTCAAAAAGAGCAAAGACCCGCAGTTATCAGAAAAAATAAACCACCATCTGTTTCCTCCTTAATGAGCAAATCCATCCCGGTGCTGCTTCCCGACCGTGCTGGGGAGGGTGGGATACGCAGAGGGACATCACCATGGTGTCGGGGCAGGTGAGCCCCGTTCTGTCTTGGAATCCTAGAATGGTTTGGGTTGGAAGGGACCTCAAAGCTCATCCAGTTCCACCCCTGCCATGGGCAGGGACACCTCTCACTGGATCAGGAGCTCCAAGCCCCATCCAAGCTGGCCTGGAACACCTCCAGGGATGGGGCAGCCACCACTGCTCTGGGCAACCTGGGCCAGGGCCTCCCCACCCTCACAGCAAAACATTTCTTCCTAAGATCTCATCTCGATCTCCCCTCTTTCAGCTGGAAACCAGGCAAGAGCAAGGAGCCAGAGCCAAGTGCACAGCAACTCCCAGGAGGGAGCGGTGGTCCCAGCCCTCCCTCAGCTCCCACCATGCTCCAGGGGGCAAGTTCAGCAGACGATCTCTGTGCTGGATCTTTCCAACCAAATTTAGGGAACAAGGACCTCACATGCCTGTATGGCACCCGCAAACCCTTCCAAAGTGCAGCTGCTGGGGCCACCAGAAGAAAACGAGGCATGACACCATCACCACGCAGAAGACCCAGCACCCTTCTGACGGGCGGGGAGGCTGGGAAACAGGACCATGGGGCAGAAGGGCTGTGGGTGCTGCTTTCCCAGGAGAATTAAGGGGCTCACCTCGGCTGGGGAATCTGACCGCTGTGCCTCAGAGGGGGAGGTGATTGCAAACTCCTCCTACAGCCGCTCAGAGCCTGCCAGGGGAGAGGAAAAAAAATCCAGTGGCTGAAGAAACCAAACCATCTTTGGTCAGCGCGGTGGTTGTTGACACTTGGGGATGTTCCGCTCCAAAGAATGCTGCTTCGGCTGCTGCCTTCTCCTACACGTCCATGTTTTAGAACCTCCCTGGCTTTTATCACAGTCACATTTTGTCCCAAAAGGGCATTCAGGGAGGGAAGCCAAGAGGGCTTCAAGTTTTCACGGGCAAGGCTAAACAAAACACAGCATTCCTCAGTGTTTAAGACCAAGGGAAATGAGCTAAATAAAGCTTCTCTGCCTCGCAGAAGTTCACTGCCCCGAGTTGCTCAGAGGTCACTGGGGAGTTCTCTAGACCATCCCACATGCATCTGCATCTTGGCTCTGGCCATCAGCAAAAAGGCTTTGGGGAAAAGCAGATGTTCCAGACAGGAATAGGTCTCACAAATCATGCAGTGGGTGAAGCCATGAGCAACAGGATCGGCTCTTGCAGCACTGCCATCCCAGGGAAGCCAGAATATCCCGGCTCCCAGTCATTGCAGGCACTTCTGGAGAGCTTTGCTCAAGACAAGTCCTTGCGTCCCCTCCTGCCCGGGCAGAGGGGTGCCTGCCAGGATGCCCTGGGCCTCTCTGTCATCCCTTCCCCAAGGCTGAGCCCCAGCTCCGGCCCCACAGCATGGGGGGCGGCCAGGGGCTGCTCCCTCCTGCCCTCCCGGGGGCAGCTGCCCCCTCTGTCCTGCCGCTTCCCCTCCGAGCTGACCCCAGCTCCATCCCACCCCATCGGGTCTTTTCCAGCTCCATCCCGCCCCAACTCCATCCCATCAGTCCATTGGTGTTGCCTCTGCTGCATTCCAGCTCATCGGGTCTACTCCAGCTCCATCCTCTCCAGTCCATCCCACCCAGCTGGGTCTGCCCTGATTCCATCCTGCTCAGTCCCGCCTGCCTGGCTCCATCTCATCCACCTTCAGAGCTGCCCTGGCCCCATCCATCCCATCCCACCACAACTGCCCTGGCTCCATCCATCCCATCCCACCACAACTGCCCTTGCTCCATCCATCCATCCATCCCACCACAACTGCCCTGGCTCCATCCATCCCATCCCACCACAACTCTTCTGGCTCCATCCGTCCATCCCATCCCACTGCAACTCTCCTGGCTCCATCCATCTATCCCATCCCACCACAACTCTCCTGGCTCCATCCATCCCATCCCAATGGGGCTGTCACAGCCGCATCCCCCGGTCCCTCCTGTCCCACCAGGGCTGCTCCATCTCCATCCCCCGATCCCTCCCATCCCATCGGGGCTGTCGGGCTCCATCTCCCGATCCCTCCTGACCCACCAGCTCCATCCTCCGGTCCCTCCCGTCCCACCGGGGCTGTCCCGGCTCCAACCCCCGGTGCCCTTCCCGTCCGCCTCACCTGCGGGGCTCGGGGCTCGGGGCTGCGGGGCCGCTGGGTGCCGGGGCCGGGCGGTGGCGGTGGCGGAGGCGCTGCCGGTCCCCGCCGCCCATACAAGGCAGAAGAATGCGGCGGGGCCGGCCCGGGGCTCCCCCCGCCCCTACACACCCCGGGGGGCGGCGGCAGCCACCGCCGTGTCCGCGCCCCCGGGGCACCGAGGGGACCGCTCGGGGCCCCACGGGGGACACCAGCCACGAGGGTCCCTCAAACACCCACAGATGACTCCAGGCTGGCAGCTTGGGCACCCACGGGGGACACCAGCCAGCAGGTTCCCCTAGGCACCCCCCCCACCCCACCCCGCCGGGTGGTTCCCTCGAGCCCCCACGGGTGACATAGAGCTGGGGCTCCCTTGAGCACCCACGGGTGACACCGGGCTGGGGGTTCCCCCAGGAACCCATGGGTGACACCAGGCTGGTAGTTCAGGCAGCCATGGGTGACACTGGCCAGGCGGTTCCCCCGAGCGCCCACGGGTGACGCCAAGGTGGGGGTTCCCTCAGGCACCCTTGGGTGACTCCAGTGAAGGGGTTCCCTTGAGCACCTAGAGGTGACACTGGCCAGGTGGCTTGGGCACCCACGGGTGACACCACGATGGGGGTTCCCCTGGGCACCCATTGGTGACACCAGACTGGAGGTTCCTCCGGGCACCCACGGGTGACTCCAGCAGGCTCGGGCACCCGCAGTTGACACCAAGCTGGGGGCTCCCTTGGGCATCCATGGGTGACACCAGGCTGGGAGGGTCCCCAGGCACCCACAGCGACAACAGCGAGGGGGTCCAATCACCCACGGGTGACACCGGCTACGGGGTTCCCGTGGGCACCTACAGATGACACCAGGCTGGAGGATGCCCTAGGCTTCCTTGGGCGACACCGGCTAGACGGGTCCCTTGGGCACCCACGGGTGACACACGGGAGTGCTCAGGCCACGCCCCCAGCCCAACAGGCCACGCCCCCACCCCGCCATAGAGCAGCTCTCAGGCCACGCCCCATCGCTCAGGCCACGCCCCCATCGCTCAGGCCACGCCCCCATCGCTCAGGCCACGCCCCCATCGCTCAGGCCCCGCCCCCATGGCTCAGGCCCCGCCCCATAAGACAATACGCTGGGTGCCAGGCCCCGCCCCTCCCGGCCCCGCCGCGCCGCTGTCACGTGACCGGGGGGGCGGTGACGCTGCGCGGGCGCCGCTTCCGGGCCGGCGCGGGGCCGGGCGGGACGGACGGACGGACGGACGGACGGACGATGAGCGGCGCCCGGCGCAGGGAGGAGCCGCCGCACGGGCAGCAGCACGCGGTGGCCAACGGCGGCGCGGCCGGGCGCGGCTCCGTGTGGGGGAAGGCGCTGCGCAGCGACTCTGCCTGGCACGACAAGGTGCGGGGACGGGAACGGGAACGGGAGCGGCGGCTGCGGCCCGGCCCGGCACGGCCCCCTTCGCCGGGAGCCACCATCCCTCCCTTTACTGGGAGCTCCCGATCCCTCCCTTTACTGGGAGTCCCACCTTAACCGGGAGGCTCCGATTCCCTCCCATTTACCGGGAGCCCCCGATCCCCCCCCCTTTACCGGGACACCCCGATCCCCTCCCTTTACCGGGATCCTCCCCCTTTACTGGGAGTCCCCGATCCCCTCCCTTTTACCGGGAGCTCCCGATCCCCTCCCTTTACCGGGATCCTCCCCCTTTACGAGGAGCCCCCCCTTTCCTCTTCCCCTTTACCGGGAGACCCCCCAATCCCCTCTCTTTTTCCGGGACCCCCTCCTTTTACCAGGACTCCCTGCTTTTACCGGGAGTCCCCGATCCCTTCTCTTTGCCAGGAGCCCCCGATCCCTTCCCTTTACCGGGACCCTTCCCTTTGCTGGGAGCCCGTGATCCCCCCCCTTTACCGGGAGCCCCCAGTCCCTCCTTGCCCCCAGCCCCTCTGAGGGCAGCGATGGCTTGGCCGCTGCCCGCCTGGAGCCAGGGAGCAGCGGCTGCGTTTGTGCTCAGACTCCACTCTTCAACTTGCTTTGGGGTTAAACTCGTCTAGGAGGAAATAAAGATGCGTTTTGTGTAGTTCAAAGTAAGTTTGGAATGGAACGGGCTTTGGGAAGCTGGGGGAGAAGCGTGTTTGCAGCTCCAGGTGTGAAGGGCGAGGGCAGCGGCGGCTCCTCCACCGTCGCTTCTCTCTGGTTCTTCTCCCGGCTGAGCAGAGCCACGGCAGCTCCGTGCGCTGCTTTGCTGTGCCGAGCCTCGCCGTCTCACGTGCAACAGGAGATTTGGTTTCTTCGAAATCCCGTGTGTGTGCTCAGCTCACACGGTTTGCTCGCGACTGCCAGCAAACCTCCCAGGTGTGCGCAAAAACATGGCAGCTGCAGGCTTCCCGGGGCTCTTTTTTTCCCCAGGCGTCCACCTCACGACGTGCAGGGCAGAGCCTGTTCCGGCCGCTGCCCTCGACATCCTGCTCCAAGCTCCTGCAGCATCTCAGGTCCCGCCGTGTCCCCAGCATGTGGCCGGAGCTGGATGGCGCGGGCTTTGCCGGGAGCACAGCCCTCTGGAGAATGACCTCATGAGGTTCAACAAGGCCAAGGGCAAGGTCAGGGTGACCTGTGGTTTCAGTACACGCTGGGGGATGATGTGATGGAGAAGCTGCCCTCAGAGGAAGGACTTGGGGGTGCTGGTTGATGAGAAGCTCAACTTGAGCCTACAGTGTGTGCTTGCAGCCCAGAAGGCCAAACGCATCCTGGGCTGCATCGAAAGAAGCGTGGCCAGCAGGTCAAGGGAAGTGATTCTGCCCCTCTATTCCTCTCTTGTGAGACCTCATTTGGAGTATTGTGTCCAGTTCTGGAATCCTCAACAGAAGAAGGAGATGGAGCTGTTGAAATGAGTCTAGAGGAGACTACAAGGATGATCCGAGGGCTGGAAAACCTCCCGTACAAGGACAGGCTGAGAGAGTTGTTCAAGCTGGAGAAGAGAAGGCTCTAAGGAGACCTTGTAGCAACCTTCCAGTACCTGGAGGAACTCCAGAAAAGCTGGAGAGGGACTGTTCACAAAGGCTTTGAGTGATATGACGAGGGGGAATGGGTATAAACTGGAGAGGAGCTGATTTAGACTGGACATAAGGAGGAATTTCTTCACTATGAGAGTGGGGAGGCCCTGGAACAGGTTGCCCAGGGAAGTTGTGGCTGCCCCATCCCTGGAGGTGTTCAAGGCCAGGTTGGATGGGCCTTGGAACTGATGGAGCTGGTGAGACTCTTGTGCTCAACCTGATCCCCCCTGACAAACAGGGCAGGAATGCCAGAGTGGTGAGGGTGATGGGATGTGCCGAGGATGCAGTGGGAGGTGAACTGCAGGCTGGGAGATGTAGTGACCGAGAGAAACATCTGTGTCTGGCCTGGATCCAGGGCTTCCACATGGAGCCAAACTGCACATCCTACACTAAAACCACAGGCTGGTGGGGTTCAGGGTGTGTGGGGCCAGTCCCATCCTTGGGGAGGCCAGGCGAGCAGAAGTTCATGTTATCTAAAGTGTCGGTTGGTGTTGCCCAGCTGCAACGCTTGGAGCTGTATCGTGCTGTGAGCAAACAGGAACGACGGGAACGAACGCTGCCGCTCTTTAGGAATGCACTGAGAGCCACCAAACCAGTCAAAGAATAAATAGTTCCTGAGACTTTTATCCATGAGATTTTAACAGAACTGAACCTTTACTAATCGAGGGAGGTGGAGGCTTGTTCACCTCTGCAATTTGTCCCCAGGAGGGCAAAGCCCTGTATTTAACCTGAACAACACGGATCTGTCAGAGCAAATCGAGAGGAGGCCACAGAGATGATCCAAGGGCTGGAGCACCTCCTGTATGAGGACAGGCAGAAAGAGTTGGGGTTGTCCACCCTGGAGAAGAGAAGGCTGAGGAGAGACCTTAGAGCAGCTAAGCAGTGCTGGGAGGGTCTCTTCATCAGGGAGGGCAGGGAGAGGATGAGGGGGAAGGGTTTTCAGCTGAAAGAGGAGAGATTTAGGTGAGATCTTAGGCAGAAATGTTTTGCTGTGAGGGTGGGGACGCTCTGGCCCAGGTTGCCCAGAGCAGTGGTGGCTGCCCCATCCCTGGAGGTGTTCCAGGCCAGGCTGGATGGGGCTTGGAGACCCTGATTCAGTGGGAGGTGTCCCTGCCCATGGCAGCGGTGGAACTGGATGGGCTTTAATATTCCTTCCAACCCTAACTATTCCATGATTCTATGATAATTTGGACACAGAAGAGTCCAGGGGGCACTGTGCTGTGAGCTGCTTCCATTCACTCTTGGTGCGCCACTTTGAATGGAAAACAATGTGTTCCATGTGTTAAAATTTAACCTGTTTCTTGTATGATGTTTAAAAAAGGAAGCGTGGGCGATGCTGAGGTCTTTCTTGTGTTTTCTCTCCTCAGGACGAGTTTTTAGACGTGATCTACTGGTTTCGGCAAATCATCGCAGTTATTTTGGGAATCATCTGGGGAGTAGTTCCGCTGAAGGGATTCGTGGGAATAGCAGTGTAAGGTTTATTTCCTTTTCTGTCTCATGCACTTTCCCACGTTAGAGCTTGGTGTGGTGTCTCGTTTCAAGCTCTGCTATGAACCACGGGCCGGCCAAACTCAGCCTCTGTGCCACATGCTGCGCAGCCCGTGCTGCCTTCCAGACTGTTATTTGTCATCATGTTTGTACAACTTGGGGAGAAACGCTTTGCAGTGAGGGTTGGGAGGCCCTGGCCCAGGCTGCACAGAGCAGTGGTTGTTGCCCCATCCCTGGAGGTGTTCCAGGCCAGGTTGGATGGGGCTTGGAGCAGCTGAATCCAGTGGGAGGTGTCCCTGGCTGGGGGGTTGGAACTTGAAGAGTTTTAAGGTCTCTTCTAACCCAAACCATTCCTTGCTTCTATGCCTCCTCCAACCCCAGAGGCCATAGGAGCCCGCAGTATGGCTCTGCTGGCACTGCTCCTGCAGCACTCCCAGCTGGCTTAGGTTGTTCTTCCAGCAGTGCCTGGATCCCCCCTGAAGACCTGGGATTCTGGTCACCTCCCAGCAGGTCACAGTGAGCACTTGGAGTTAGGAAAAATTTCTTCCCCGAAAGGGTTCTCGGGCACCGGCAGAGGCTGCCCAGGGAGGTGCTGAAGTCCCCATCCCTGGAGGCGTTTAGAAGGATGAGGTGCTCAGGGATCTGGTTTAGTAGTGGACAGGTACAGTTGGACTTGATGATCTTAAAGGTCTTTTCTATGCAAGGAATTCTACGATTCTATGAACTGTGCCTGTCGCTTCCCAGGATGCCCCAGCCCTGAGCTGAGGTGCCGCAAAGCCCAGTGTGTCTAATGACAATCAGGACGATAAGCTTTTTTTCTCTCTGCTGCACCATGACTGTTGGCACAGACCAAGGAGTGCCAGGAGTTGTCTCCTGGTGAACCCAGGGCTGCGGCTCTGCGGGCACATGTCAAGGCTTTGCTGGCTCTTCTCCCCAAGTCACTGCCTTCGGTCACGGGACACCAACAGGGATCTAACACTGACCCCTCTTAGCAGCCTCAAAACCCAGTAGCACGCGCAAGGAAACTGGATTCTGCGTGGAATAGATTTGCTGGATCTGCAGGACAGGAACAGTTGTGGGGTTTGCGGTTCTGCTCATGGTTCCAGCTTTCAATCGCCGTCTGCTGGGCCTTACTGGGAGCAGGTGGTGTCCTGTGGGGTGACCTTTGCCCACGCCCAGCGAGCTGTGGCAAGCGGCTGCTCTTTGAAGCAGCGACGGGGCTGCCTGAGAAGCGCTGCAGGAGCAGCTTTTCTCTTTGCTTCCTGCACTGCAGATGAAAGATGTTTCACTGTGTTGGGCACCCGCATCCCTGGCGCCGAAGTGATGGTTCTTCATCTCCTCCAGGTTCTGCTTGATCAATGCCGGCGTGCTGTACCTCTACTTCAGCAGCTTCCAGCAGATAGATGAGGAGGAGTACGGCGGGACGTGGGAGCTGACAAAGGAAGGATTCATGACATCTTTTGCACTGTTTCTGGTAATCCTTTTGCTCTCTTTAAGTTGATTGCAGAGACTTGTGTTGGTGCATGTGCTGAGGGAAAGGACCTGGAGGAAAAGCAAGTGAGCTGATAGAAAAGAGATGTATAAATGTCATCTAATAAGTGGAGTTGATTGAGAAAGAGAATCCCAAAATCTGATGGCTGCTTGCTATGAAATATAGCATGAATGCCTGGGATGTCTCTGCAGGGAAGGATGTAGGAACAGGAAGCTCTACTTCTGCATCTACCACTTAACACGTGTGTCTTTCCCTCCTCCATCCCAGATATCCTGGTGGAGTCTCCTCCTCAGCTGGTTACACCCACACGGCTGCTCTGGGTGGCTGTTTTTTCCCTTACTCCCCTCCCCAAGTCTCTGAACCCACTCAGCGGTGTGGTGGGATTTTGATGTGGAGAGGATGTGACAGGGTGACTCCCAGAGGCAAGCAAGGTGAATGCCACCACTTATGGCATATGGTGATCCCAACATCTCTCCAAGACCCTCTCAAAGACAGAATTCCATCCCCAGTCCTCTACCTCTAGCAGGAGGCATGTTTTCAGTCTGAACTCTCTCCAGAAGCATCAGAATAACCTTTTCTTCCTTTCTTCTCCTCTCCACAGGTTGTTTGGATAATCTTCTATACCGCCATCCACTATGATTGACGCAGCCCGCAGCTCTTGCCTCTTAAATGGGTCGTCAGTAAATCCAGAAGGTTTTAATAAATCATAGTCTTTAGTGGACTGGTAGGAAGGTGGGGGATGTCAAATCCAATCCCTTCAGTACCAACGGTCTGATTAGCCTGGAAGAGCCCCACCTCTTCTGCTGGAGAAGTCCACTCCGTTTTATATTCCCGTTAATTATTGGAACTATTAAAAAGCCATTGGAATTTTTGGAAGTGGTTCAAGACTGTTCAAATTTGGAACTTCCTGTGACTCTAGCCAGGAACTCCATCAAACTCCTGTGTGCCGGGGGTTGAGTCTGTTAATTTAATGTCTGAATGCCCTCCCGTTTGAAATGTGTCATTAAACCCTGACTCGTCTTCCATTGTTGTCCTTCAGACAAATGGTTTTTAAAAGCAGTGGTAGGGTGGGCGGAGGCACCGCAGCACCAGGAACGGAGCTGCAGGGCTTCCTTCGCCTGCTTTGTAGGAACAGATCAGAGCTGATTAAACCGATGGAGTTGTTACCATTCCGAATACTTTTTATTTTACTTGCAAATCAGTTGTTGACCAGAATTGTGGTTCATTTGGTTAATGAAGGTGCATTCAGGAGGCTTGGAAATGCTGCTGTGCTCTGCTGGCCGGACTGCTGAGTTGCCATCACATACCTCAGAGCTTAGTGGTCTCGAAGGACTCTGGAGAAATTCTGTCGAGTGTTAAACATTTACATTCTCTTATTTTTAAGCTCTTGAATTCAACTGCTCCTTGTTGGTAAATGTAGGAGTCTAAGACACAACTGAGGCAGCTATTACCTTATGTGCAGAATTACTAACTTGCAAATCAGGCAGAGCACAAAGCCTCTGGTTTGTGAGGTGCTCGATCACTTCACAGCCCAGTTCCTCCGCAGCCATGCCCTTCCTGTGCACCAGGAGGGGTGCCTCTGCTTTAAGGTATTTTTTAAGGATGAATCTTTTGGTAGTTCTCGGGAAACACGCACAGTCCTTGCTGTTGTCAGAGGACCTCGTAGTCTTGTTGCCGTGTGGTCCTTGCTTTTTTAACCCACCGCTCAGGCACCCGGAAAGAGTCCTGACCTAAAGCTGCCTTATAGTGAGGAGTTGGTGGTTTCGATGTGCTCTTGCTGAAAGCCTGCGCTGCTTCCTCGCTGCTGGAAGTCCAACAGCCTGGTTCTCACATGCAAAGCCAGGAATGTGAATCTCCAAGTGCGGAGCTAGGGCTCCAGAATTGCCCTCTGGTGCCGGCCTCCATTCTTCCCAGGGACAACGCGGTCTGTTCTTGGTGGAAAAAAAAATCCCTGGGTATTTTAGGTCCTTGGGATGCCAAGGGAAGAGTGCAATAGCAGACAGGTTCTGCTACTTGTGAGTTGCCAATTTAAGTAAGCGGTCTCAAATAAAAACGTCTATATTTTCTGCTCCCCATCCCCAAACCTCTTCGGACTTTTAGTCCAATACTTCCTTTTCCTTCTCTTTCAGCTGAAAGCATTGATTTCCCACAAGGATTGCATTGCCTGCTAGTTCTAGGTCACCCTTTTCTATCATCTGTTTGCATCTTAGCTGCTCAGAGCCATCAGGAAAACCATTGTATACTTGAAATGCTCTAATAAATGTCACCTGGATAATTCACTGCGTGGCTTCTGTATCCTCTGGTCTCTGTAGTTCTGTGGAACAGTGGGAGTGTGGGGTTCCTTTAAGAGTTTGATTTTTGGCAAATATCCAAGCCAGCAGCTCTTTGGGGTTCTTGGATCTCTTGAGATGCAGGCTTGAGTCGTGTCCCTTTCCAAGAGGCCAGAAGCATTTGTGGTGTAAGCAGCAGCTGATGCTTTAATGAGTGATTAACCAGGTTAAGCCAAGTGTTGCCTCTCTGTAAGCTGTTCTGCTCTGTCAGCAACTGTCCCTGCCCTGGGACACGTGGTCGTGGCAGAGCCAGGGCTGCGTTCCAGAGCAAACCTGTGGAGGGATCATTTCCTGGAGCACAAGCCCTACGACAAGTGGCTGGGGTTGTTTGGTCTGGAGAAGAGGAGGCTGAGGGGAGACCTCATCACTCTCTGCAGCTCCTAGAAAGGAGGTTGTGGGCAAGTGGGTGCTGGGACTCTTCTCCCAAGTAACAAGCGATAGGAGGAGAGGAAATGTGGCACCAGGGGAGGTTTAGATTGGATATAAGGAAAAATATCTTTGCTGACAGAGTGGTAAAGCACTGGAACCGGCTGCCCAGGGCAGTGGTGGGGTCTCCGTCCCTGGAGGGGTTCAAAAACTGTGTGTCTGTGGCACTTGGGGCCATGTTTTAGCAGGCATGGTGGGGCTGGGCTGACAGTTGGACTGGGTGAGCTGAGAGGTCTTTTCCAGCCTTAATAGTTCTGTGTCTTCCAGTACTGATGTTCAACGTGTGGAGTGAGAGAGTGCAGAGCTGGTGAGCTGCTTATGTGCCCTTTGGCTTCATTCCTTGCTTGCCTGCAATTCTACCAGCTGAGTTCCTTGGTGTTTGCAGGATTAGACAGGTCCTGAGCTGAGGAGGATCATGGCCATGCAGAAGAGACATTGGTCTCTCGATCTCCTCATGGCTCCTGGTAAATGAGTCAGTGATTGCAATTGCTCAGTTGCCACATTTTAATCTCTTCAGGTTTCTGTTTTAAGGAGCTTGAAGCTGATCAACAGAACAAAAGCTGTAGGATCTGCCCCTGAAGAAATGAGGTTAATGTTGAGAACATCGGGGTATGTGGCAGCCTATAGAACAGAGCTGAGCATCTCACAATGGTGAGCGCTGTGAAAACCAGGAGCGCGGCACACTGGACAGGCTGGCACAGGGATGGTCTAACAGAGAGCACAAAGTTGAGTGCTGGGAGGAGAGAGGAGCCAGGGGCTGCAGAGCAGGGACAGGGGTTCGAGTACTACCTCTGGCCTCTGTGGGTTTGGTACTGACGTGATCCTGCTTGCTTTGAGCTCTGCTCTCCTTGGAGGGCAGGTGCTGCAGAGTGCCTGGTTGGGGAGCGGCAACTTGGGGAGTAAAGCCTTCCCTGTGCTGGAGAGCCGAGCAGCAGGAGCCACGGCTGCTGGGATATGAGGCTGCATCCTGGTGGGGTCTCCACAATGGCACAGAGAGGAGGCTGCGTGCTTGCAGGTGCTGCAGCCATGGGCCTGGAGGGCCACGAAGATGGTGAAAGGTGTAGTGGAGAAGTCATATAAGGAGTGACTGAAGTCACTTGGTCTGATCAGCCTGGAGAGAAGGAGACTGAGGGAAGACCCCATTGCAGTGTGCAGCTTCCTCACAAGGAGAGGAGGGTGAGCAGGCACTGGGTTCTTCCCTCTGGTGACCAAGCACAGGACATGAGGTGACAGCAGGAAGAGGGAGGGTTAGGTTGGACATAGAATCATAGAATCACTAGGCTGGAAAAGACTTCTTAGATCATTGAGTCCAACCATTCCAATCTGCCACTAAATCATGTCCCTGAGCACCTCGTCTACCCATCTTTTAAACCCTTCTAGGGATGGTGAATCAACCACCCCCCTGGGCAGCCTGTTCCAGTGCCAAAAGACCCTTTCTGTGAAATTTTTTTTCCTGATATCCAGTCTGAACCTCCCCTGGTGCAGCTTGAGGCTGCTGCCTCTTGGCCCCTACCACTGCCAGCACCCTCTTCTCTACGACTTCCTTTCAGGTAGTTGTAGAGAGCAATGAGGTCTCCCCTCAGCCTCCTCTTCTCCAGGCTAAACACCCCCAGCTCTCTCAGCCGTTCCTCATAAGGCCTGTTCTCCAGCCCCTTCACCAGCTTCGTTGCTCTTCTCTGGACTCGCTCCAGAGCCTCAACATCCTTCTTGTGGTGAGGGGCCCAGAACTGAACACAGGATTCGAGGAGCGGTCTCACCAGTGCTGAGTCCAGAGGGAGAAGAACCTCCCTGGACCTGCTGGTCACGCCGCTTCTGATCCAAATCATGGAACCCTAGAATGTGTTGGGTTCAAAGGGACCTCAAACCCATCTAGTTCCACCCCTGCCATACGCAGGGACACCCCCCACTGGATCAGGGGCTCCAAGCCCCATCCAGCCTGGCCTGGAACACTCCCAGGGATGAGGCAGCCACCTGGGCCTGCCCCTGCCCGTCCCGCTCCGTCCTTTCCGTCCGGGTTCGACTGTTTCCGTCGGGGCTCGGCTGTTTCCGTCCGGGTTCGGCTGTTTCCGTCCGGGTTCGACTGTTTCCGTCGGGGCTCGGCTGTTTCCGTCCGGGTTCGACTGTTTCCGTCGGGGCTCGGCTGTTTCCGTCCGGGTTCGACTGTTTCCGTCGGGGTTCGGCTGTTTCCGGCCGGGTTCGGCCGTTTCCGGCCGGGTTCGGCCGTTTCCGGCGGGGCGATGGCGGTGCCGGTGCCGGCGGAGGCGGGGGCGGCGCGGCCGCGGTCTCTGGCCGCCGGCTCTCCCGTGGATTACATGAGCATCACGAGCTTCCCGCGGCTCCCCGAGGAGGAGGCGGCGGCGGCGGCGGCGGCCGGCGCGGCCGAGAGCGGCCTCCGCGCGCGGAAGGAGGAGGACGCCTTCCTGGGCGAGCAGGACACGGGTGAGGGCGGCGGCGACCGGGGCTCCCCCCGCCACCCCCCCCGGCTCCTCCCCGCCACCCCCTCGGGCCTCCCCAACACCCCCCTCCCGGCTCCCCCCGCCACCCCCAGCTCCCTTCCATCGCCTCCCGGTGCTGCCCGGACGGACCCGGGGCTCCCTCCGTCCTCCCCGCCTCCCTCGGGGCTCCTCCCGGTCTCTCCCCACCCCAGGCCCCCGGGCTCCCCCCACTGCACACATAACCCCACCCCCACCCCGGGCTCCCCCACTTTACACCCAGCCTTGGGGCTCCCCCCATCCCTCCTGGGACTCCCCAGACCACACTCGTCTCGTAGAATCATAGAATTGTAGAATAGTTTGGGGCGGGAGGGACCTTAAAGACCATCCAGTTCCAACCCTATGGGCAGGGACACCTGCCTCTAAATCAGATTGCTCGAGGCTCCATCCAGCCTGGCCTGGAACAGCTCCAGGGATGGGGCAGCCACCACTTCTTGGGGCCACCTGTTCTGGTGCCTCCCCGCTCTCATGGTGAAGAATTTCTTCCTTATGCCCAGCCTAAATCAGAAACTGCACAACCAGCAAGTCCAGGGAGGTTCTTCTCCCTCTGTACTTGCCACTGGTGAGACCGCTCCTCGAATCCTGTGTCTGGGCCCCTCACCACAAGAAGGATGTTGAGGCTCTGGAGCGAGTCCAGAGAAGAGCAACGAAGCTGGTGAAGGGGCTGGAGAACGAGTCTTACAAGGAGCGGCTGAGAGCGCTGGGGGTGTTTAGCCTGGAGAAGAGGAGGCTGAGGGGAGACCTCATTGCTCTCTACAACTCCCTGAAAGGAAGTCATAGAGAAGAGGGTGCTGGCAGTGGTAGGGGCCAAGAGGCAGCGGCCTCAAGCTGCAGCAGGGGAGGTTCAGGCTGGACATTCGGAAAAAAATTTTCCTGGAAAGGGTCATTGGGCACTGGCAGAGGCTGCCCAGGGAGGGGGTTGAGTCACCTTCCCTGGAGGTGTTTAAGGGACGGGTGGACGAGGTGCTGAGGGACATGGTTTAGTGACTGATGGGAATGGTTGGACTTGATGATCCAGTGGGTATTTTCCAACCTGTTGATTCTATGATTAAATCTGCCCCTTTCCAGTTTATACCCATTGCCCTTCATCCTGTCACTACAAGCCTTTGTGAACAGTCCCTCCCCAGCCCTCCAGGGCTCCCCAAACATTGCTCTCGCCACTCCCCAGGCTCCGCACACCTCACACGCCTCCCCCCACTGCACACGCCTCCCTCCAGGGCTCCCAACACCACCGCCCCCAGGCTCCCCATGCTGCACTTCCCCCCCAGGGCACCCCCTACACCATCCCCCTTTCCCCCTGGCGCTCCCCCCACACCGCCACCCTGCAGGGTTCCCTCTCCCTCCTCCAGCCACTGCATGGGCCTCCCACGTTCCCCAGCCCCATCGACCCTGTGGCGTCCCCAGTGCATGGCTGTAATAAAGGCAGGTGCTTCTTTGGTCCGGGAGAAATCCCTTTGCCTGTTTTTGATGGATCACATCCTGCTCAGCAGCTCGGACACCCATGTGTTCTCCCCCCAGGACACGGTTCTCCTTGGAGAATCACCCCCAGGGCCGCTCCATCGCCTGCAGGCCTGTCTCTGCCCGTGGACCTCGGAACCCAGAGGCCCATGGTTGAACTGGTCCTGCATGCCCCTTGGTTTGGCCCCGTTCCACGCTGACCGCCAGATGACGTTCCCATTGCCCATTCTCATATAACGGTTTGTGTTGGAAGGGACCTCAAAGCCCATCCAGTTCTGTGCCCCTGCCACGGGCCAGGACACCTCCTGCTGGATCAGGGAGCTCAAAGTCTCTCATCCTGTGCCATCCTCTGCTGTCAGGGCAAAGCTGCCACGTGCAGGTTTGTGGGAACAGCTCTTTGGAAAGTGTGAGAGCTCTCTTAAGGCACGTGGAGCACAAGCAGAGCTTGGAGCAGTTTTGGCTGTGCCGGTGCCCTCCTGAGCATGGGGTCTTGGTCTCGCTGGGTGCCTGCGCTGGGGTGTCTGGAGGAGCCACTGCTCTCCTACCCATGGAAACTCCCGCGTGTGTGTCGCAAAAGCCACCCATGCCACGTTATCTGCCAGACCACAGGGAGGGAACACAAGCCTTTGGTTTTCTACCACTCAGAAGGTCTCATTAAGACGAGGAAGTCCCTGTTGTGCTCTCGGTGCTGGGGACCCCTCAAGGTGCTGCATTGCAGCCCCTGCTCTGATCTCCACTGTCCTCCCTGCAGCAGCTCCAGAGCTGAGGTTCCCTGAGGCTCTGGTTCCCCTCAAAAGCTGCATCTCCTTCACGGCCCCCACAGAGGTCAGGTAGAGTTTGGTGACTCCTCTTCCAGGTGTGGGCATTGACTGCTCCTTGCCCTCTGTGCTCCCAGCTGACCCCTTCCAGCGGCCCTGCTGACTCCAGTGGTCACAGAGACTCAGTGACTTGCCCAGAGCTGTGCGGGGTGGCTGTGGTGGAGAAGGAAGGGGCTCCTGCGTGGGTGGAGAGACCGGGACCTGCCCCCTCCTGCAGATATTCGTGTCCCCTCATGCTGGGCCTGTCACCAGATGGAGCAGAGGGATGGAGATGCCCCATGGCAGGGTGCCGGGGCTGTTCCTGACATCCCTCTGTGCTGGCATCTGCCTCCAGGCAAGCTGTGGCGCCCACCGGAGCCCTTTGCTCCCACTCTGCCCCTTTGCAGACCAGACGGGCCGGTGAGAGGCTCTGTGTGTGCTCAGAGGCATGGGCTGGGAAAGCTCAGCCCTTCCCAGTCACACTCCTAAATCCTAGAATGGTTTGAGCTGGAAGGGACCTTAAAGCTCATCCCGTTCCAAGCCCCTTACCATGGGCAGGGACACAGTCAAGACACAGCAGGAATGAGATTAACGTCACCCTGAGGGGATCCCTCAGCTGCAGCATCACTGAAATGAAAACTCACTCCTTGCCTGGCCCCAGGAGAGCTGCGCCCGGCAGGTTGTAATGTCATGGCAAGGACAGGGCTGGCCGTCCCCAGATCAGACAGAGCGGCACAGAGTTTCCTGCTCACTCCCTTCCCCCTTCCCCCAGATCCAGGAAAGGTCCCCTCTGTGGAGGGAGCTTGACATGCGCTCACAGCCGTAAAAGCCAAACCGTGTCCTGGGCTGCATCAAAAGCAGCGTGGGCAGCAGGGTGAGGGAAGGGATTCTGCCCCTCTACTCCACTCTCATGAGACCCCACCTGGAGTTCTGTGTCCAGTTCTGGAATTGCCAAAATAAGAACATGCATCTGTTGGAAGGGTCCAGAGGAGGCCATGGGGATGATCCGAGGGTTGTAGCACCTCTGCTATGAGGACAGGCTGGGAGAGTTGGGGTTGTTCAGCCTGGAGAAGAGAAGGCTGCAGAGAGACCTTGGAGCAGCTTCCAGTGTGGAAAGGGTCTCCAGGGAAGGTGGGGAAGGCCTTGGAAAACCAAGGGCCTGGAGTGATAGGATGAGGGGGAATGGCTTTATATTGGAAGGGGGAAGATTTGGGTTAGACCTTAGGAAGAAATTCTTCACGCTGAGGGTGGGGAGGCCCTGGCCCAAGTTGCCCAGGGGAGTCATGGCTGCCCCATCCCTGGAGGTGTTCCAAGCCCAGCTGGATGGGGCTTGGAGCAACCGGATCCAGTGGGAGGTGTCCCTGCCCATGGATGGGCTTTAAGATGCCTTCCAACCCAAGCCATTCCATGATTCTGTGATCTTGTCTTTTCCATTTGATGCTCCACTTCTTCCCACCATGGATTTGTGGGGCACTGCAACCCCCAGAAATTTCATCCAGGAGCCTTGGATGATGCCCTGAGCCGCTTGGTCCCACTTGATGACCAGCTGAGACTAGCATGTCCCCATGGCTGTGCCAGCAGCTCTGTGTGACCAGCAGCGCCGCTCAGCCGGCGTCCCTCCTCGCAGCAAAGGCAGCAGCTGGAATGAGCAGAGCTTCCAGGGATCTTTTCAAGCAAAAGGGAGACTTTTTCATCCTGCTGAGCACCATTTGCTGGCTGGTGGATGCCCAGCAAACCCCTAACCCATTGCGTTTGCCAGCTGAGAGCTGGGTGTTTGGCGAGCGGTTCGATTTCGCAGTGAGCCTCGTCAGCCAGAGGAAGCAAGAAATGAAAGCGGAGCCTTTCCTGCCGTCGGAGCGGGCGGACGCCCCGAGGTTTGTAGGTTTGCCGCTCCCTGCCCTCACTTTGCCCTGCTCCTGCAGAGGGTTTTCCAGTGCTCAGGCCACACGCTTCGCTTCGCCTCTGTCTTTCTCAGGTGCTTTAGCTCAAGCATAGCTCCAAATAAAGCTGCTGGGTTTTTTTTTATATCTTTCTTTCCTTCAGTCCTGCCACATTTCAGACCTGTTTGCAAGTCAGTGCTGTGTTCAGAACCCTTCCAAATGCAGCAGGAATTGCGGGCCCAGCCCTGAAGACCAATGAAAGGACTGAAATGGAGCAACAGTCCGGGGTTTTACCCCTCTTAATCACCAGGGAAGTAATTTTGGAATAGCTAGAGCTGGAGGAAGGGATCAGTAAACTGACCTAAAGCAGCATCTGAGCCAGGAAGTCTCTTGAGAGCTGGGATCAATAGGGAAGGTAATAGCCTTGCTGGAAGGGGCACGGTGTAACATTAGTGCTGGGTAAACACAGCAACAAGAGCCCCGTGTTGCTCAACAACTAACACTTATTTTCTCCCTGCTGCCCACAAAGATCCAGACTCCTTCCTGAAGTCTGCGCGTCTCCAGCGCCTGCCCTCCTCCTCGTCGGAGATGGGAAGCCAGGATGTGTCCCCTCTCCGGGAGACCAGCAAGGACCCCTTTTCTGGAGACTGCAGCTGCCGGCAGGACGGGCTGACCGTCATCATCACTGCCTGCCTGACCTTCGCCACGGGCGTCACGGTGGCCCTGATCATGCAGATCTACTTTGGGGACCCTCAGGTAAGATGGAACAGTGGCTTTGCAGTCGAGCATTCTCTGAAAACAGGAGAAGCTCCCCAATTTTCCTCCTTGGCAGCAGATTAGCACGGCAGGTGCTGGTGAGCCCTGGCCAGTGTCAGTGAGACCCTGGCTGCTGAGTCTTTCTCTGTGGTTCCACCCCAAATTGTCTCAAAAGCTTTGCAAGCTGGGCTCTGGGCACCTGCCCCATGTCTAGGGTGTGGATTTGGGCAGGTTTCGGGGTGCTGCCAGGGGGGAGATGGGCAGCCCTGTGTTTCTCCAGCTGTGGTTGGAGCCAGATGCGAATGCTTTTAGAAGCAATCCTTAGCTAAGCCATAGGCATCTTTCGTACTTTTCCCCTTGGAGAGACTTTTGTGGGTCTGTATGTCCAGGCTCACCCCGGGAAGGATCCGACCAGGACCAAGCAGGGCAATAGCTGAAAACAGAGCTGAGCCTCCCGCTGCTCTGTCCTACAGAGCAGTGGTAAAATGCAGAGCAAAGGCAGCGTGACCGTGGGGTCATTCTTCTCTGCAGAACATAGAATCATGGAATCACAGAATCATTAAGGTTAGAGAAGACCTCTGAGCTCATCCAGTCCAGCCGTCAGCCCAACCCCTCTGTCTTTAACGCAAGATTCCACCACTGCCCTGGGCAGCTGATTCCAGTGCTTTACCGCTCTGTCAGTGAAGAAGTTTTTCCCAATATCCAATCTAAACCTTCCCTGGCACAACCTGAATCTGTTTCCTTTCATCCTGTCCCTTGTTCCTTTGGAGCAGAGTCCAGCACCCACCTCCCCACAACCTCCTTTCCAGGAGCTGCAGAGAGCGATGAGGTCTCCCCTCAGTCTCCTCCTGGCTAAACAGCTTCAGGGCCCTCAGCTGCTCCCACAACCCCTGTTCTCCAGTCCCTTCCCAGCTCCATTCCCTTCTCCGGATGCTCTTCAGCCCCTCAGTGTCTTTCCTGGAGTAAGGGGCCCAAAACTGAACCCAGCATCTTCTAGCAGAAAGAATTCTTTCCCTTTCCTGTCTCCCACCACCACTGTGGTGTTCATGTGTTGTCAGTGCAGCCGAGCAGGACTTTCCCCTCACAGCACAGCAAATCCCGTTGTGCTGTGCCATCCGCCGACGTTGACCACTGCTTTCAATGTGGTTTTCATGGCATTCTACTTGTTCTACTTTTCCCCGGGGTTACGGCGGAGCAGTTGTCGTTACAATGCCCTAAAGCTCTGGCCATAGCGACAGGCTAGAAATAGGTTGTACCTAAAAGGTCTTGGCGGGGCTCCAGCCCCCTAAAACTGAATCCTGGATCTGAGGTGCTGCCGGGGCCCTTCCATCTTTGCACTTCCCAAGACCACTGTCTCATGCTGAGCTGCTGCAGTTTGTAGAGTTAAAATAGACCTTCCTGTGACTGTATTGGCAGTGGCGCTGGCACCAGGAAAAGATAAGAAAATGCCGTGGTGCTGCAGGGATTTGTTCCCATTTGCAGTGACCTCTTTGCTCAGGGAGTGCAGGGATAAGATGAGGGGGGACAGTTCGAAGCTGAAAGAGATCTTAGGAAGAAATGTTTTCTTGTGAGGGTGGAGGGGGACATTTTACAAGATCATATGGGGATAGAGCTTTAAATTGGAAGTGGGAAGATTCAGATTAGACGTAAGGAAGAAATTCTTCACCATGAGGGTGGGGAGGCCCTGTCACAGGTTTCCCAGCGCAGTGGTGGCTGCCCCATCCGTGGAGGTGTTCCAGGCCAGGTTGGATGGGGCTTGGAGCAACTGGATTCAGTGGGAAGTGTCCCTGCCCATAGCAGGGGGTGGAACTCGGTGGGCTTTGCAGTCCCTTCTGACCCAAACCATTCTATGATTCTGTGGTCAGAACCATTCTGTGGTCAGCCCTGCTCCAGGGTTTTGGAGGACTAGGTGAGACATGGGCAAGGCGAGACAGCTTAGCGTGTTTGCTGTTGAAAGCATCTGAGCTAATGGCTGTGGCTGCATGCAGGATGTGCAAGGACATGCAAGGCAGATATTAGTCTCACCAGCATTTGGAGGCACTTGAAAAGCTAGACCAGCCACAGCCTTGGCGCTGGCCTCAGGCTTCAGGTCCTGCAGAGTCGAGTGGAAATCTTGGCAACCCCAGCACCCGTCCTGGTCACAACCGCTTTCCTCTTCTGGCAGATCTTCCACCGCGGCGCTGTGGTCACAGATTCTGGCCGCTGCACGGCACTGGGCATAGAGGTGCTCAACAAACGGGGCTCCTCGGTTGACGCGGCCATCGCCTCGGCCCTCTGCGCGGGAATCGTCAACCCCCACACGTCAGGGCTTGGCGGGTAAGTGTGGATCACGCCCTCGTGCTGTCGGCTGAGACGTGGCAGCCCCAGCACGTGGTTCCCAGTCTCTGACATCACGCAGTGGACACGTCCATGTCTGCACAGAGATGGGGACCCTTCCTGTGCATTGAGTTGGCAGCACAGGATAGAGACCCCTAGGAAGGGAAAAGCTGCCTCTTCCATAGCAGCTCCCAGGGATGTCTAAGCCTTAGGCTTGAAAGGGATGAAAATGTGACCGCTGTGAGCGTGCCAGGAGCTTGCAACACCCTGGGCTCAGTCCCAGTGCTGTCAGACACTGAGTGCTTCCCTCCGTAAACTCTGCTCCTGCTGCCACAGGAGGCTGAGGTGTGAGCCTGGCTCTGGGCACAGGGGCCTTCTCCCAGCCGTCATCCCCAGGCCAGCATCCACGTGAGCCTCGTGTGCTCAGCTCTGCAGGAGGGCTTGGGAGTGTTGCATAAATCACCGCCACCTGATAGCTTCTCCAGGCTGTGCCACAGGTTGCTCTGGTAGGGAAAAACCCTGCTTTGTTGCAAAACCGCTCAGATTAGAAAGAAAATCCCACATAGTCCTAGCCTGGCAGTGGAACAGAACCAGTGGCCCTGTGGCCAGGCTGGGAGAGTCTGAGAGAGTTGAAGTTGTTCAGCCTAGAGAAGAGACCCTAGAGCAGCTTCCAGTGCTGAAAGGGGCTCCAGGAAAGCTGGGGAGGGGCTCTTGGTCAGGGAGTGCAGGGATAGGATGAGGGGGAATGGTTTTCAGCTGAAAGCAGGGAAATTTCAGTGAGATCTTAGGGAGGAACGTTTTCCTGTAAGGGTGGGCAAGGCTGTGGGCCAGGTTGCCCAGAGCAGTGGGGGCTGCCCCATCCCTGGAGGGGTTCCAGGCCAGGCTGGTTGGCGCTTGGAGCAACCGGATCCAGTGGGAGGTGTCCTTCTACCTGGCAGGATGGATGGAACTGGATGGGTGTTGAGGTCTCTTTCAACCCAAACCGTTCCATGATTCTCTGATCCAGCCTCGCTGCAGGCTTAGCTTGGGGCTGCCTGTATCCCACACCACCCCTGGCTGAGTTGTCCTGCTCCACTCCCTGGAGAGGGGCAGCCCTGGTCACTGCTGAGCCTGGTGACCTGCTGCGATGGCCCCATCACACCAGGGCTGGCCCTGGCCCCAGGGCTCTTCGTTCAGGCTCTACGGCAGCAGCTGTTGCAGGGGCAGCCGTTGCCGTGCTGTGACCCCAGCCTGTCCGCAGGGGTGGCGTGATGCTGGTCCACGACATCCGGAAGAACAAGAGTTGGGTGATTGACTTCCGCGAGGTGGCTCCCCTGGGCATTCCGCTGGACGGGGACCTGCAGAAGGACACCAAGGTGAGGACCCTGCAGGGCTGTAGCTGGCTGTTTGCTCCAGCTCTCCTCTCCCCACAACTCTCAGGCCGAGGAGGAGATGCCTGTGGGGAGCAACAGGAGGCATCTCCCACCATGGCAGGACCTGGGCCCTACAGACGTGGGGACTCCAGGGAAAATACTTTTTTGGCAGCCCCAAAACACCTGGAGCCTGCAAGGTGTGGGGAGTAAAGAGGCCTGTCCTTCCAGCAGGATGGAGCTGGGAGAACCACAGTTCCAGGAGAGAGCATAATCCCGTGTTGCTCTGCTGAATTATTTGTCCTGATCCACCTGGGTCCCTTCCAACCCAAACTATTCTACGATTCTATGATTCAACCATTCCACAAGCTCCTTTTAGGTGGTTGTAGAGAGCAATAAAGAAGGAGCGGGCTGAAGGGTCCAGTGATGCTGGTGACACCAGTGACACCGTGAGCATGGGGCAGCTGGCAGTGCCAGAGGGCAGCTGGCACAGCACAACAACTCCAGAGAAGAGCAACAAAGCTGGTGAGGGGACTGGAGAACAAGTCTTATGAGGAGCGGCTGAGAGAGCTGGGGGTGTTTAGCCTGGAGAAGAGGAGGCTGAGGGGAGACCTCATTGCTCTCTACAACTACCTGAAAGGAGGTTGTGGAGAGGAGGGAGCTGGGCTCTTCTCCCAAGTGACAGGGGACAGGATGAGAGGGAATGGCCTCAAGCTCCACCAGGGGAGGTTTAGGCTGGACATTAGGAAAAAATTCTTCACAGAAAGGGTCATTGGGCACTGGCAGAGACTGCCCAGGGAGGGGGTTGATTCACCTTCCCTGGAGGGGTTTAAGGCACGGGTGGACGAGGTGCTAAGGGACATGGTTTAGTGTTCGATAGGAATGGTTGGACTCGATGATCTGGTGGGTCTCTTCCAACCTGGTTATTCTATGATTCTATGATTCTATGATTGGGTTGAAATAAGGATTGAATTTGCCTCTTTCCTTCCAAAACCTTCTAGTCCCTCATGTAGTCCATTGCTGCAGACCCCTTCCGCTCTCCTGAAGCCCATGCAGGCGCTTCCTGCGTGAACATGACTTGCAATTGGGGACCGTGTCCTCATGGGAAGGAGACGACTCCTCCTTTCTGTCTGTCCTGTTTTACAGCCGGGGCTGCTCGTGGGGGTGCCGGGCACCATACGAGGAATGCACCAGGCGCACCAGTTGCACGGGAGGTAAGACGCGAGGCTGGCCCAGGCGGGCTCTCCTCCTGCTGTGGAGGGAGCAGGGAGCGCACAGCCCTCACCATCTGACCACATCCTCGGCCACCAGGGTGTCATAAAATATGTTCATTTTTTGCTACGTCATTTAACAAAAGAAAGAATTCAGCTTGGTCAGGTTTTCCGCAAAGCAAAATTTTGGCTAACAGGATAGGCAGTGAATGTTCTCTAAGAAGCAGGCACAGAACGTTGACCTGCATGTCTGTATTTTCATTCTCTCTTTAGCTGGGCCCTAAGAAGTGAAGCTGTCTGATGCCCTGGTGGGACAGGGAGTGGGGAAGAATCCTTTTCCTGTGAGGGTGGGGAGGCCCTGGCCCAGGTTCCCCAGAGCAGTGGTGGCTGCCCCATCCCTGGAGGTGTTCCAGGCCAGGTTGGATGGGGCTTGGAGCAACTGGATCCAGTGGGAGGTGTCCCTGCCTGTGGCAGGGGGGTTGGAACTGAATGGGCTTTGCGGTCCCTTCCGACCCAAACCGTTCCATGATTCTATGATTCCGTGACTTGCTCAGGGCCAGGGCCTGGCTTGAGATTTTCCTCTAGAGATGTCCCCTGCCCTAACATTCCTCTCTGTTGCACCTCGTGGAGCCCTGAGATCCTGCTGAAAAGAAACAACCCACTGAAAGCTCAGTGCTGCATTTGGCCACCACTGGCCCCACCCATAGCCTGGTCTTTCAGGAGCCCCCTGACCATGAAGCCAAGCCCTGCACTTGCTCCCCACTGCCCTGCCCTGGTTCACCCCTCAAAGTCATGTTTTTCCTTGTCCTTTCTCCACTGGCAGACTCCCGTGGTCCCAGCTGCTGGGCCTCGTGGCAGGTGTCGCCCGGGATGGGTTTAACGTCACACACGATTTGGGTGAGTACCTGATGGGGACCCACAGGTGGCTGCTCAGCACAGAGGAGCTCACTGGCCCCTGCACTCGGGTGTGAGGGGATGTAGAGGGTTATTCCTGGGAAATGAAGGCTCTTTGGACCTGGAGATGGATGGTTTAGGGGGCTGAGCAAGGTGTAAGCTGCAGACTGCAAGGCGAGAGCGTGGTGGCAGGAAAACCGGAGCCCTGCTCAGGGACACGTTGGAGCAGCCTGTGCTGGGCCAGCCAGGGGAGGGCTCCAGGACGGTTTGGGTTTCCTTCCCAGCTCCAGTGGGTGCACGATCCAGCCTGTTTTGAAACAGGGCAAGAGGCCACAGCAAGTCTCCAACATCCCCATCGGGGTCCCCTGTGCGTTCCTGCAGGCCTTTCTGCATGTCCTCCCCCTTCTCACCCACAGCAACAGCCGTAAGCGAACTGAAGGACCTGAACTACTCTGACAAATTCCGGGAGATCTTCCTGCCAGACGGGCAGCCCTTGCTGCCCGGGATGTTCGTCAGGCGCCTGGACCTCGCGGCTGTGCTGGAGCTGCTGGGGGCTGAAGGGCTGTCAGCTTTCTACAGCGGAAACTTGACCCAGGAGATCATCTCCGAGGTGAGCCGGACAGCTTTCCAGACACTATTCCCAAGCCTGCAGCTCTGCACAGGGGTGTCGTGAGCCGAGGGCAGGACCGGGCACTTGGCCTTGTGGAATCTCTCGTAATTGGTTGTGTGGCTTCTCCTGGGTGGAAGGAAGGAGTTGGGCCATGAGCATAGTAGCAGCTGTTCTCCAGCTGTTACCTTTTGCAGGGGATTTTAGGATCAGCAGAGCACAGTTACGAAGGAACTTCCTCATCTCCTTCACGACTCAACCACAGCAAACCTGCAGTGGGGGGAGTTACCACCGTGAACATTACCAAGCCCAGTAAATTGTACCTCTAGGAGAGTCTTACAGAAAGACCCAGGGTACAGCAGACCCACCGTCACCTGGAATAACTATAACAGGGTGGATGTTGGATGCAGGCATTGAGGGGCTGGAACGCGTCCGGAGAAGGGAACAGAGCTGGGGGTGGGTCTGGAGAACAGGGGTTGTGGGAGCAGCTGAGGGCCCTGGGGCTGTTTAGCCTGGAGAAGAGGAGGCTGAGGGGAGACCTCATCGCTCTCTGCAGCTCCTGGAAGGAGGTTGTGGGGCGGTGGGTGCTGGGCTCTGCTCTCAGGGAGCAAGGGATGGGATGAGAGGAAACGGCCTCAAGTTGTGCCACGGGAGATTTAGATTGGGTATTGGGAAAAATTTCTCTACTTGAATGAGTGGTGAGGCCCTGGAACTGGCTGCCCAGGGCAGTGGTGGAGTCCCCATCCCTGGAGGCCTCGTGTGGATGTGGTGCTTAGGGCCGTGGTTGAGTGGTGGAGTTGGCAGTGCTGCCTTAAGGGTTGGACTCAGTGATCTTAAAGGTCTTTTCCAATCAGAATGATTGTGTGATTCTGTGATTCCATTTGAATGCTTCCTACCCTTTAAGATACCCTGCTTGCCAGTCCCATCCTCTCGGGCAGGCGGAATCCTCAGCACACCCAGGGGGCTGGGAGCTTTTGGAGGTGACCTGCAGAGCCTCCCAGCCGTGATGAATGCTGGCAGTCCCACCAGGCCATGAAAGCACAGATCTTCAGGTTATCCTGAGGAACCTGGCACTTTGCTCACCTGTCTCAATAGCAGCTGTTTGCCTGTGGAGTGTGTGTCCCAGGGCGTACAGACAGCCTTGACCCAGCTCTCTCAGTGTGTGCTGCTTCGCTCTCCCGTGCTCCCAGGTCCACAGCTACGGAGGAGTCTTGGTGGAGGAGGACTTCAGCAATTACAGTGCCACAGTGCAGAATCCCGTCCACACAGTCTATCGAGGTAAATGCCAGTCACTTTACCTTTCAGTGCCAGTTAACGATTTGCTTCACTGGGCAAGAGGGAGTGACAGCATTTAACAAGAGTTGAAGTCAAAGCGGAAAAGCTCTCCACTGAGTTTCTTGTTATTGCCTCCAGACCCTGATGCTTCACAGGCAGCTCAGGAGGTTTTCAGCACTTTGAATTGGGCCTGTTTGTTCCTTCCGGCTGACTGATGGCATTTCTGTAGTGTCAGAGAGTAAAGATGCAGCATGATCACACTTGGATCCAACCGTGTCCTGGGCTGCATCCAAAGCAGTGTGAGCAGCAGAGTGAGGGAGGGGATTCTGCCCCTCTGGTGAGACCCCACCTGGAGCTCTGTGTCCAGTTCTGGAGTCCTCAGCACAGAAAGGACATGGAGCTGTTGGAGAAAGTCCAGAGGAGGCCACAGAGATGATCTCAGGGCTGGAGAGCCTCCTGTACGAGAACAGGCTGAGAGAGTTGGGGTTGTCCACCCTGGAGAAGAGAAGGCTGAGGAGAGACCTTAGAGCATCTTCCAGTGCTGAAAGGGGCTCCAGGAAAGCTGGGGAGGGGCTCTGGATCAGGGAGTGCAGAGATAGGACAAGGGGAATAGTTTTCAGCTGAAAGAGGGGAGATTGAGATGAGATCTCGGGGAGAAATGTTTTGCTGTGAGGGTGGGGAGGCCCTGGCCCAGGTTGCCCAGAGCAGTGGTGGCTGCCCCATCCCTGGAGGTGTTCCAGGCCAGGCTGGATGGGGCTTGGAGCAACTGGATCCAGTGGGAGGTGTCCCTGCCCATGGCAGGGGAACTGAATAGGCTTTGAGGCCCCTTCCAGCCCAAACCATTCCGTGATTCTATGATTGATGCAGTGTCCAGGTAGAAGCTGGCACATAGGTTAGCATCTACATCTGAAGACAGTTCTCAAAGTTGATCTACGAGGGAGAAAATCTTTGTTTATGCAAAAACTTTCTGAAATGTTATTTTTTTCTAGAAATCCCTGTATTTAATTTCCTTAGAGCTGTAAAGTTGGAAACCCATTTTATCTCCATTCTTCCATACCGCAGTTCAGAAACCACCCAGCAAGAAGTGAATTTCAGATGTAAAAAAGCATTTGGGCTTCCTTCCTCCATCATAAAGAAACAGAAAGATACAACAGGAATTTTTTGGGAACTGCTTTTCAGATCATAGATTCAAACAGAATGGTTTGGGTTGGAAGGGACCTCAAAGCCCATCCAGATCCACCCCTGCCATGGGCAGGGACACCTCCCACTGGATCCGGTTGCTCATGTTGCTTTGATTATTTCCCCTTGAACCCGGAATGGTTTCCCTGGGCTCAAGGACAGTAGCTTATGGGAAAGTATAACAGCTGGACAGTATTGGAGAAAAGCTGCTTCATTCCTCTCTCCTTTTCTTCACAGGGCATCTTGTTTTCAGCCCCCCGCCTCCTCATGCGGGTCCTGCACTGATCACAGCACTGAACATTCTTGAGGGCTTTAACATCACAAGTCAAACATCCAGAGGGAACGTCTTGCACTGGATGGCAGAGGTAAGAGGAGATTCAACATTAGGCTGGATTTTGTGTGCTGCTAGAGAACAATCTATTCGTTGGTTGTACAGATGTGTCTGTAGGTAGTTCCGCAAGTAGAGGGAGCAAATCATAAAATCACTCGGTTAGAAAAGACACCTGGAGGTGTTCCAGGCCAGGCTGGATGTTGCTCGGAGCAACTGGATCCAGTGGGAGGTGTCCCTGCCCAAGGAAGGGAGGTGGAACTGGATGGGCTTTAAGGTGCCTTCTGACCCAAACGGTTCTATGATTCCGTGATTTTCAGGGCCACCTAAATGTTTTTCTCTCTTTCTCTCTTTGTGTGTTCAACGTAGACATTAAGAATAGCCCTGAGCCTCGCTAGCAACCTGGGAGACCCAACTGATGATGTGTCTGTCACTCACGCTGCAGAAGACATGCTGAGGTAGGTGTGAGCCTGACAGGCACGGTGACAGTTGCGAGATGTCTGGTTTGAATACCAATCCTGGATTTGCTCTTTCTAGCTTGCTGAGGTTTTTCTACTTCTGTTTTAGTGAAGTTCAGTCCCTGAGTGTCCTAGGGCTCCCTCTTCCACAAAGATCACAGCTGGTGCCACAAGGCCCTGGCGATGGGTGGTGGGATGCCCTCACACAGAGGTTTCCTGGAGCCAGCTTGATCTTGAGGGTTCCTCCCTCTTTCTCACCCTTCTAAATACTCCTTCTCAGCAGGGTGGACACACAGCTATCCACATGGTGATGACCACACATGGTTTCTGTGTGTCTGTTCTCCACCACGGGCCTCGGTACCTTTCCAGTAAACTCAGATGTGCAGCAGAGGCCAGGCCTGGGGTGTCAGCCCAGCCTCCCACCTCAGAGCCGGGCTTGGCCAGAGCTTGTGGCCAGAGCTGGACCTGACTTGCTCTCCCCCTGGAGGCCTGGCCTTCAGCCCTTGTCCATCAGGAGTGAGTTTTCCACCGGAGGCAGAGCCGGGGAGGTCCTTGGCGTTGCCTCTCTGTGCCGACTGGGCAATCTTGTGTCCGGCCATCGGGTGAAGCGAGGTTGGTCCCTGTCCTCGGGGCCGGCCCCTCGGGGACACACCACCAGCAGCTGTGGAGATGTTCCCTCACAGAGACCAAGAGATGTGCAGCTTCCTAGGCTCATGGGTCGCTTTCCTCTTTGCCTCCCCTATTGCTGAAGTAAATCCGAAGCGAATTCCTTGCGCCAGCTGATTAATGATTCCCAGGCCTTCTCATCTGATCTCCACATGCCTCACTTCTCCGTGGAGAGCGGACCTGCTGCTAGCCAGGTCCTGGTCATGGGACCCGACGACTTCATTGTTGCTGTTGTGAGGTAAAGCATTTACTGCTTTCCATCATGGACTGAGGGTGGGAGGAGGGCGGAGAAAGCAGGTTCATCAGGACAGGAGGGGATCAGACCTGGAGCAGCTGGGCCGCTCGCTCTGTTAGTCCTGGAACAGGAGAAAAGGGGAGGATGAGGCAGAGGTGTGTGAGCTGGTGCTGCTCTACCCGCTGCAGAGTCCTACAGCCCTCGCAGTGAAATGCGGCTGTGCTGGCCTGAACCTGCTCCCTGGAGAAAAGAAGCTGGCCAGATTTGAGGACTGATGGAGGTGTGGAGACAGATCCACCACAGAATCAGTTTAGCTGGAAATGACTTTTAAGATCACAGAGTCCAACTGTAAAGCTCACATTGCTGACACCGCCTGTAAACCCTGCCCCTAAGCACCACATCCAGGTGGCTTTTAAATCCCTCCAGGGACGGGGACTCCACCACTGCCCTGGGCAGCCTCTTCCTATGCTGACAACCCTTTCTGTAAAGAAATTCCTCCTAATATCCAACCTAAACCTCCCCTGGCACAATTTGAGGCCATTTCCTCTCATCCAGTTCCTTGTTCCTGGGAGCAGAGCCCAGCACCCACCTCCCCACAACCTCCTTCCAGGAGCTGCAGAGAGCGATGAGGTCTCCCCTCAGCCTCCTCTTCTCCAGGCTAAACAGCCCCAGGGCCCTTAGCTGCTCCCACAACCCCTGTTCTCCAGACCCTTCCCCAGCCCTGTTCCCTTCTCCAGATGCGCTCCAGCCCCTCAAGGTCTTTCCTGGAGTGAGGGGCCCAAAACTGAACCCAGGATTCGGCCCAGGGGGACGATCCCTTCCCTGCTCCTGCTGGCCACCCCATGGCTGATCCAAGCCAGGAGGCTGGTGGAACCCACCCGGTGGCCTCAGCCTGTGCAGATCGGAGAGGGGAATCCTTAAAATACAGGGAGGGGCAGAGCTGCTATGGCCAACGTGGCTCCTGCTCCTCCGTACGTGGAGACTTTCACTCCTCACATCTAACCTGCCCTAAAGAACTGAGTCTCTATCAAACCGAAGTGGGATGGAGGAATTGGAGCCATGAAGCCTTGAGGTGACCAAAAATCTCTGGGAGGATTATTATGAGATATCTTCGTGTTTCTTTTCAGCTCTTTGAATCGTCCCTTTGGCAGTGGAATAATAACACCCTCTGGAGTGCTCCTCAACAGCCAGATGTTGGACTTCTCCTGGCAAAATAAAACAATGAACCACTCCATTCCCAGGCTGGTAATGAAGGACGTGACAAATCCTTTATTTGAGCTCTCTATATAGGTTTTTTTCAGTTTTATTCCCATCTCCACAACAGGGGGGCTATTTAATTCCTTATTAATAACTGACACAGCACAGTCTGTAGAGAGTTCCTATTTTTTCATTATATGAGCCACTGAAACAGAGTAAAGAGAGGCTTTGTGTCTATCAGTTATCATTATAATGCAGTTTTATCGAACAACACTGCATATCTCAGCTGCCTATTTTCCCCGCATTCCAGATGCGCTTTAAAGCAATTTTCACTTCAGTTACTGACTGTTGATGAGTTGCTGCTCTGCAGGTTTAAAAGTAAGAAAAAAAAAAAAAGCCCTTCAGGCCTTGTAAAGAAACAATCACAGAGCATAAGTGAGAAGTTAACCTGTGCAACCCGAGCACCAGCAAAGCTTGAGCTGCCCTGTTGAACTTTTTCAGCGCGTCTTTTCTTCCACTGCAGCAAAATCTCATCCAGCCCCGGAAACGGCCACTGTCTTTCCTGCTGCCCACCATCGTGAGGCCGTCTGAGGGGATGTGCGGGACGTACCTGTGTCTGGGAGCCAACAACGGGGACAGAGCCTTGAGCAGCATCGTGCAGGTGGGTGCGGTGTGCGGGCGCTCTCGGAGCAGGGTTTGGGCTCGGCACTGCGCAGGTTCCATCCTGCAGGACAGGCGTTCCCTTCCCCATCTCCTGGGTGGTGTGGGAACTGGTGGTTCTAGGATTACCAGTTCAGTCTTTCCACACACTGGGGTTGTTGGATCTCTAAGAGCGACCGATTTACTTCGCTTGCCCCTTTCCTGGTGGCACCGCTCGAAACTGTAAAGGAAAAGCATCTTGGCAAAATCTCTACGTGTTTTGTGTCACTCTCAGACCTGTTCAAGGCTCGTCTTAAGGATCATAAGGAACAAAAAGGAGCATTTTGTATTCAGAGAATTGTGGGAGCCTGGCAGCCCTTTAGCCTTTTTCCCTACGAATTTTTCGTGACTGATTTCCTGCTCAGCGCTTGCTGTAACTTGGGCAGCTCCTCTTAATTTATGATTTGCAGTGAGGTGAAGTACCTGTGTACAGCTCGATCGCGTGCACAACAGCAACGGATTGCTAAAAAGAAAGGCTCAGTTGAGGTTGCCTCCCATTTTCCTTACCTTTTGGAGGCCGCTATTCAGAGCAAAACTAAAGGCAACCACTGCTTCCCAGTGCTTTGTTTGGAGAAGTAACTTGCTGAGCTTTTGGCTGGAATGAACACGTATTTAGAGATGACATCGCATTCTGAACTCGCCGCTCTCCTAATGGAGCAGGAACCATGTGACAGAAAGCCCGTGCAGTGCTGAAAAGACACGGCTTTCCCACCAACCACACACAGGCCGTATACCAAGGGCCTCTTCATACGTGCGAAAACCCACATCAGTTCATGCAGTTTGGTAAACGGTTCAAAATCTTTGCCCGTTGCATCCGCAGATATTGGAGCCTCCGACTACAGGGAAGCTCGGGAAGCTGGCTTCTCCCATTCTCATGTCTTTATTATCAAGGATCTTTATTCTCTTGCAGGTTTTGATGAACGTTTTGACATTCAACAAGAACCTGAGTGAAAGTCTGGCACTTGGTCGCCTTCACCCACAGCTTCAGTCCAACACCGTGCAGGTTGACAGTGAGTATGGGCCCTGCTGTGGGGCAGTCCCTGATCCAGCAGGTTTAGAACAGGAGCTCACAGCTCACTGTGGTCAAGGGTCCTCAGTGGGTGCAGAGGGTTTGTGGAAAGACAAAACCCAGCAATCTAAGCTCCTTCAAAGCTTGGAGCCCTTGCTGAGCTCTGCCTTCTCCCTCTTGTCTTGGGAATGGTCTCTGGTCCCTCCAATACCACCTCTCCAAACTCTTCCAGATGCTTCTCCCGAACCGTCCCGCTCTCCCTGAGCACCTCGTAGAATCGCGGAATCATTGAGGTTGGAAAAGGCCTCTCAGCTCACCCTGTCCAACCCTCAGCCCAGCCCCACCGTGCCTGCTAAACCCTGTTCCCAGGTGCCACGGTCACCCCTCTGGGGACAGGGACTCCACCACTGCCCTGGGCAACCGGTTCCAGCACTTCACCACTCTGTCAGCAAAGGCATTTTTTCTAATATCCAATCTAAACCCCCCTGGCACAACTTGAGGCCGTTTCCTCTCTTCCTATCCTTGGTTAATTGGGAGAAGAGCCCAGCACCCACCTCTCCACAACCTCCTTTCCGGCAGTTGTAGAGAGCGATGAGGTCTCTCCTCAGCCTCCTCCTGGCAGAGGACTTGTCCTGTCCTTAAAACTGTGTGGCTGTTACACCATTGAGGAATCCAAATAAACAAGATTGCGACCACAGCTTCAACCAGTCCCATCCTGAAAGCCAGGAGCTCTTCATACACTTTATTACCTCTGGCCTAAAGGATATTCTTTCACTTTCCAGTCCACGTCCCTCAGCTCCGCCAGCTGGGAGAAGACGGGGCTCATGACAAGGCTTGTAGCTTGACAGTGCAACTAGTCTAGGTCTAGTTGGGGTTTTCTACAAAGCCTGATACCTTCAGAAGGTCCTAATTTGTGGGGTTTGCACATTTGGCATCGACGAGATCTATGCAATATATCTCCAATGTTTATAGCTTAATCCACTGGGGGTTTGTGTGCCTGCTCAGTCTGTGCAGCCGCATCCTCAGCTCCGCACCCCCAGGCACTTCTGCTCGTACAGAAATGACAAAACACCCCATAAACAAAATAAAAGCAGAGGAGCAAGCAGCCTCAGGTCGATGGCTGGAAAACTAAAAGTACGGGACAGGGAAGTGGGGAGGTTTGTCACAAAGGTTGTCATAGAATCACCAGGTTGGAAAAGACCCACTGGACCATCGAGTCCAACCATTCCCATCAATCATCTGGCAACTTGTTTTACTGTTGTTAGTTTTGAGCTGCCTTGCATCTTATTTTGGCTCCTAACTGTCAATACCCTTAGCTGTAAGTAAGCTCTTCAGAGTGGGGACTGCCTGGTGCCAGTGATATATCTTTGCCTCTTTCCAAAGAGGAGGATCTTCCACATCTTTAAATGCTCTTCTGGATCCTCTCTGCCCCTCGGAGCGGGGAGCGCTGCTCCTTCTCAGCCGCTGGACGCCTTCTGAAGGGGCTGGAACAGCTCCTTTCACCCCACCAGGGTGAGGACAGGGCTTTGCCTCGAAGGCAACAGCAGTTTCAGTTACGAAGTCCTCTTTTAAAATCCCTACAGGTGAGTTTCCTGAAGAAGAGATCGAATTCCTCGTAGACAGGGGCCATCGAGTGGAAAAAGTCCAAGTGGTCTCCCTAGTTCACGGGGCCAGAAGAACCAACAGTTTCATCCTCGGCCTGAAGGATCCCAGGAGCCTGGATGCTGCTGGAGCCACGATATTGTAGCATCTCCCGGGTGACGTTTTTGCAGAACCAGGCGTAGAGAAATCCACCCGAGGGCCGTGCATGTTCCGAAATGGCCCCTTCTCCATCCCCAGGGCGGGTGCCCCGCGAGCACACGAGTAGGTGTCTGTACTTCCCAGCCAGGACGACACCAGCGGGGGCAGCAGCACCAACACACAGCACTCTGATGGGTTTTCTTTTATTTTTTGAAGTTATTTGAATTGCAAGCAGCCCAGTCCCATCACAGGAGTGCACGGAGCACACTCTTCTTTTGACAGAGCCTTGCTAGTAATTGGGGTCTGTTCAAAAGCCCAGTCCATGTCCCCAAGCACGACATCTGCTTGTCTGGCTCCAGGGATGGGGACTCAACCACTGCCCTGGGCAGCCTCTTCCCATGCTTGACAACCCTTTCTGTAAAGAAATTCCTCCTAATATCCAACCTAAACCTCCCCTGGCACAATTTGAGGCCATTTCCTCTCATCCAGTTCCTTGTTCCTGGGAGCAGAGTCCAGCACCCACCGCCCCACAACCTCCTTCCAGGAGCTGTAGAGCGCAATGAGGTCTCCCCTCAGCCTCCTCTTCTCCAGGCTAAACAGCCCCAGGGCCCTCAGCCGCTCCCACAACCTCTGTTTTTCAGACCCTTCCCAGCTCCATTCCCTTCTCCAGCCCCTCAATGTCATTGCAGTCAAGGACCAAAACCTGAACCCAGGACTCGAGGTGCTGGCTCTAGCCAGCATCTTCATTCTAGGGAACAGGAATGTTAGCAAAGGACAAACCAGCTGATGACACTACTGTCACCTTTGTCTCCCTGTCTTTCCCAAGTTCTTTCTTTGCCCTCGTGAAGCCTCATTACTACAGCCTGATGGAGCTGTGTAGGTACCTGGCACTGGACTGTCGGGGTGTCCTCTAAACCCTGTATGCCCAGCTCATTTTCCCAGCGTGCAGCCTCCTCTGTTGGTTCCTTTCCTCATGTCGCTGCATACCTTGATTGTGGGAATCAACCCTTTGAACCAAGTCACTGTGCAGACTCGCTGGTTTTGTAACCAGGCCCACACTTCTAACAACTTGTGGACCCCTCAGTTTCCTTAGAGAGGTTCAGCCTCCTCCAGGGTGAGATTAAGCTCAGTGGTAGAGGTCTTCATTCTCTTGGATGCTCTCTGGAACTGTCTTAGCCGTGCCCCACAGACTCATAGAATCCACAGCCCACGGACTGCAAACACGTTCAGGGCTTTCCTCCCACTCCCTTCTCTCAGGCTGCTTGGAAAACCTGAGTCCTGTAATCCCCCCAGAGAGGCTTGGGATTTTCCACTTGCTGAATTCCTGCCCGTGCTTCAGCTCTGTATTTTGGTACTGGTGGCTCGACTGGAAAAGCCGAAGAGAGTGAGAGAAAAGGTACAAACCAAACCCTGAGAGAATTCTCTGTCCACAGCACATGAAATCTTAGACTCCTTCTGCATTTTTTGTCTGAAGGAGAGAGAAGAAACACCACCACATCTGGCAGCGGCACCGCTTCAGTCACCCCACATGTGGGCATCTCTGTCTCTTTTTGCTGGCAAGTTAGGGACACCTGGCACTAGAAAATCCCCAAATTGGATCATTTTTCACAGTCTAAAATCTTCTCTCATGGTGCAAATGCATCTACAGCCGCTGTACATATTATATTTCTATGTCTGCACATGGTTGTCCTGGTCTTTCATTCAATGAGCCCTCTTGTCACCCCAACCTTCCCCCTGAGTAGCCCCCTCACGCCCATCAGGTTGTTTTGCTCGGTGCCATTTGCGGAGTGTTTGGGAGCGGATAATCAGAGCAATCGTCCCTGCCAGCCGAGGATCTCAGAGCGTCCTACGGGAAGCCTCATACGTTGTGCTGAGGATGCTGGAGATGCTTTTACGCTCTGCTGAAGTGCAGCCACCCGTGGGGAGAGCCGGGCAGCCACCACGCGGACGGGGGAAGAGACTTTCTTCACCGCTGGGACATCAAGTCCACGTATCAATGTTTCCATCAGCAGCATTGGAGTTGGTCCCCGACGGTGTGGTGGAGCAGCCAGGTTTCACGGGAAGAGACGGGGGCAGCTCTGCGTGCTGAATGCTGCTGGGATTCCAGTCCAGCCCAGCAGGGATTTGTGCCTCGAGCACCACTGTTTCTGTGGTCGCATCCTCAGCGCTTCAGTGGTTTGCGTGGAATATCACAAAAGACTTTGAAAGAGAAAAGTTCTCCTTATTAACTGAATTCACCAACTCCTGATGCTGGAAACTGGGTTCATTTGGGAGTTATAAAGACCCGGGGCTTCACTCCGAAGGGCACTCGCATGCCCCAAGGGACAATTTCACAGCAATTATTCACAATCTTAAAATAAAGCGTGTTCCTGCGTGCTCTGCCAGATCACATCTGTGCTGCGAAACCCAGGAAATGTAAGACTTGGAAGATGGGATTTTAGACCCCTGGGTCGTGGCTACAAGAAGTAAAGATATTGTGAATTCTTTCCCATTTCCTTTGTTTAAAACCAGCATTGATGTGTTTGATACAGACACCGTTAATCTGCTGATTAGCCCGGTGTCTCTAGTAGTTCAAGCCCATCTGTTGTGATGAGATCTGATGGATTTAATGTGGGGTACCAAGAAATACCCGATGTTTGCTTCTGTTCTGGTGAGATGGACGCTGTGAAATAGCGACCAGCAGGGAGGGAGGGGATTCTGCCCCTCTGTCCGCTCTGGTGAGACCAAACCTGGAGCTCTGGGTCCAGTTCTGGAGTCCTGAGCACAGGAAGGACATGGAGCTGTTGGAGCGAGTCCAGAGGAGGCCACAGAGATGATCCGAGGGCTGGAGCACCTCTCCTATGAGGACAGGCTGAGAGAGTTGGGGCTGTTCAGCCTGGAGACGAGAAGGCTCTAGGAGACCTTAGAGCATCTTCCAGTGCTGAAAGGGGCTCTAGGAAAGCTGGGGAGGGGCTCTGGATCAGGGAGAGCAGGGACAGGACGAGGGGGAATTGCCCATGGACACCTCCCAGATGGCAGAGTGAGTGTCTCAGCATCAGGCAAGAGGTTTCAGGGAGGAACCAAACAGAACAATCCAGAGGATTTGGGGAGAAATGAGTAGGGCAAAACCAAGGGATGGGAAGGGTCCGCCATGGGACAGCAGGTTGGTCGTGCCCTGCCTGCTCACTGAGCCCTTCCCAGCGAGGGTTGCGAGGTCACCGAGGAGGCGAAGGGGGGCCACTGCCCTCGTGCTGCCCTGGGCTCCAGCACCGCAGCCATCGCAGCCACAGCGCTGGTGCCGCCGCGCAACCACCCATGGCCTCACGGTCCCGACACCCCTCGGGCTGTGACAGCATCGCCCCGGCCGCCCTCACCGCTGCAACCTCGCGGCTCCCAGTGTCCCACCACGCCAGCACTGGGGAGTTCCCAGTCACGCAGCCGCAATTCCCAGTGCTGCCGCCTCCGCCGTCCCTGCCAGACGGCCTGCGTCGCTCTGACATCACAGCACACAGACACCAGCGCTGCCATCTGCTCATTTTATTGGAGTGGTTCCGACTGCTCCGAGGCGCCAGGGCCCAGAGCCCAGGGTGCTCAGTGCGTGGGCTCGGGGGGCGCAGAGGTCTCGGAGGGCAGCGCCAGCCCCAGCAGCCCCCGGGCTGTGGTGAAGAGGTTGAGGGGGGCAGCACCGTCCGTGATGAGGGTCGAGTGCAGCCCCAGGCTCTGCAGCAGCTTCACCTGGGGGCGTGCGGTGCTGGCCATGAACCCCGACCCCGGCTCAGCCCCTCAGAGACCCCGGCCCCAGCTACAGCGCAGACCCACAGAGAGCCTGGCCCTGCCGGCTCCCAGCCTCAGCTCGATTCACAGTTCCAGCCCCACTTCCAGCCCCCAGCCCCCATTCCTGGCTGCAGTCCTTAACTCCCACTCTCAGCCCTTTTCCCACAGCACTCCCATTCCCAGTTCCCGTTACCATTTCCAGCCCACAGTGTCGTACTCAGCCCCACCCCCTATTCCCAGCCCCATTTCTATGCTTCACTCCCCTCTCCCAGCCCCATTCCCAGTCCCAGTCCTTAACAACTCCCAGACCTCAGTCTCCAGTTCCTAGTCCCAGCTCCCAGTCCTTAACAACTCCCAGTAGAGGGCTCCAGTCCCCAAGTCCCCAGTCGCCAGTCCACAGTCCCCCAGTTCCAGTCTCCATTCCCCAGTCTCCCAGTCCCCTAGTCCACAGTCTCCATTCCCCAGTCCCCTAGTCCCCAGTCTCCATTCCCCAGTCCCGTCTCCCAGTCTCCCAGTCCCCTAGTCCCCAGTCTCCCAGTCCCCAGTCCTCAGCCCCCAGTCTCCATTCCCTAGTCCCCAGTCCCCTAGTCCACAGTCCCCAGTCTCCAATCCCATCTCCCAGTCCTCAGTCTCCCAGTCCCCTAGTCCCCAGTCTCCATTCCCCAGTCCCCCAGTCCACACCTCTCAGACCTCCAGTTCCAGTCCCACTCCCCACTCCCCACTCCTCCAGTTTCCACCTCCCAGACCTCCAGTCCCCAGTCCCCACCCCCGGTCCCCGCTGACCTGCAGCTCGGGCCCGGCCCGGGCTATGTCCGCCAGCACCTCCGGCCCGAGCGCCGCCGCCACCTTCTGCACGCGCGACGCCTCCACGTCCGCCAGCGCCTGCGCGCGCGCCGCCTCCACCTCCGCCCGCGCGCGCTGCGCCCGCACCTCCTGCGCCTGCGCGCGCTCCAGCCGCGACAGCTCCGCCTCCTGCGCGCCGCACAGGCAGCCAATCGCGCCCCCCCTGGCCCTCGCCCTCAGCCAATCACAGCCCGGAACCTCCCGCGTGGCCCCGCCCCCGAGACAAGCCCCGCCCACACCCCGCAGCCCGCCAATCCCTGCCCTCCGCCCCAGACAAGCCCCGCCCACAGCCCGGCTCCCGCCGGCCCCGGGCCCCGCCCCCGCCAGACCCCGGCAATGCCAGGCCGCGCCCCGCCCAGGCCCCGGCGCCACCGCTCCCCGCCCCCTCCAACCCCCGCCCCGACCGCAGCCCACACTCCCCAGTCCCAGGCCGTGCACCTGCCCGACAGTCCCACCCCCCCAACTTGCCCGGTGCCGCCAATCCCAGCGCCGCCCGCCCCAGGCCCCGCCCCCGGCCCTGCCAATCGCAGGCCTCGCCCCTGCCCGCGGCCCCGCCCCCCGCTAGGGCTCCACCGATCCCCAGCCTCTAGCTAATTTTAGGCCCCGCTCCCTCTCAGGCCCCGCCCCCTCTCCCTGGCCCCACCAATCGCAGGCCCCTCTCTCGTCCAGGCCCCGCCCCTCTACCAGCCCCACCCCACCGACGCCCTGCTCCCCTTAGGCCACGCCCCCTCTCCCGTCCCACCAATCGTATGCCCCTCTCCCCCTCAGGCCCCGCCCCTCCGGCTCCTCCAACCCCCCCAGGCCCCGCCCACTCTCCGCGGCCCCGCCAATCGCAGGCCCCGCTCCCGCCAAGGCCCCGCCCCCTCCCCTGTCCCCGCCCCTCTCACGGTGTCAATGGCGGCCGCCTCCGCGCGCAGCTTGGCCTGTAGGATGGCGGCCTCGCCCTCGATCCGCGCCGCCTCCGCCCTCGCCTGCGCCTCGGCCCTGGCGGCGCCCGCGCTCTCCACAGCGGCGCTGCGGGAGCAGCCCCGGTCACGGCCCCGGTCGCGGCCCCGGTCACAGCCCCGGTCACAGCCCCGGCCCCCCCGCACCTCTGCGCCTCCAGCTCCAGCAGCGCCCGCCGCGCCCGCTCCGCCTCGGCCTGGTCCAGCAGCCGCTGCCGCTCCAGCCGCCCCCGCGCCTCCTGCGCCAGGCGCTCCGCCTCGTGTCTGCGGGGGGACAGCAGGGACATGGGGGGGACAGCAGGGACGTAGGGGGACACGGGGACACCAGGGACGTAGGGGGACACGGGGGGGACACAGGGACTAGGGGGACACGGGGACATGTGGGACGCAGGGGAACATGGCGGGGACACCAGGGACGTAAGGGGACATTAGGGGGACATCATGCATATAGGGGCACTCGGGGGACATGAGAGACATAGGAGGATATGGGGGTGTGGGGACATCAAGGACATGGGACACGAGGGGGACACGAGGGACGTAGGGGGACGTGGGGGGAGCACAGGGGTGTGGGGACATTATGCATGCAGGGGACACGGGGACATCAGATATAGGGGAAACACTGGGACATCAGGGAATATGGGGACATGGCGGGGACAAGAGGACATCAGGGACATGGAGGGACAGGGGGGTGTGGGGACATCATGCACATAGGGGCACTCGGGGGACACAGGGACATCGAGGATGCAGGGGAAACACTGGGACATTGGGGACATGGGGGAATGTGGGGACATGGGGGGGACACAGGGACTAGGGGGACACGGGAACATGGGGGGGACACCAGGGACGTAAGGGGACACAGGGACATGGGGGACTTAGGGGGACATCATGCATGTAGGGGCACTCGGGGGACGTGAGGGACATAGGAGGACATGGGGGTGTGGGGACATCAAGGACATGGGACATGGGGGGGACACGAGGGACGTAGGGGGACATGGGGGGAGCACAGGGGTGTGGGGACATTATGCGTACAGGGGACATGGGGACGTCAGGGAATATGGGGACATGGGGGGACAAGAGGACATCAGGGACACGGAGGGACAGGGGGGTGTGAGGACATCATGCACATAGGGGCACTCGGGACACAGGGACATCGAGGATGCAGAGGAAACACTGGGACATGGGGGACATGGGGGAATGTGGGGACATGGGGACAGCAGGGACGGTAGGGGGACACAGGGACATCAAGGATGTGGGGGGAGCACAGGGGTGTGGGAATATCATCCACATAAGGGCACATGGGGACGTCAAGGGACACAGGGACATGGGAGATGTGGGGCAAACACTGGGACATAGGAGACTTGGGGAATGCGGGGACAAGAGGACACCAGGGATGTGGAGGGGACGTCATGGATGTGGGACATCAGGGACACGGGGACATCATGCACACAGGCACACACGGAACATCGGGGGACACAGGGACATCAGAAATGCAGGGGAAACACAGGGATATGGGGTGGACAAGAGGATATCAGGGATGTGGAGGGGACACTAGGGATGTGGGGACATCAGGGACATGGGGACACAGGAGTGGGGGGACATCAGAGATGTGAGGGAGACACAGAGGGACACGGGTACATACAAAGATGGGGAGACACCTGGAACCACTTGGAGATATGAGGGGCAGAGAGGGACGATAGGGGACATAAGGGACATAATGTGGGGACGTGGAGCAGATCTCCAGCTGGAAGAGGTGCTGGAGGGACACTGGGGAACCTGGTGGGACAGAAGGGGACACAGGGCAGCTGGGGACCTGGCAGCAGCCTCCTGGGAGTTGGTGGCGATCTCGATGGCCAGCTGGACGCTGCGCTGCAGGGCATCGCGGGTGCGCTGGTCCACGGGCTCCACGCTCTGGATGTCGACGCTGGTCACCACCAGCCCGTTGGGGGCAAAGCGGAGCTGCTCCCGCAGCCGCCCAGCCTCGTCGAAGCCAAAGACGGCCGAGCAGATGAGACGGTTGGAGTTCTGGGGACAGCACAGACACATGAAATGCATGGGGACATTGGGGTCACTTGGGGACATCAACAACGTTGGGCATTGGGCATACGGGAGGGATGGGGAACACACAGGGCTTCATCAAAGCCGAACGTCCCTGAGCAGAGCAACCGCTCGGAGTTCTTGTTATGTCAGGGGTGTGTGAGACACCTGGGGACGTCAGGGACTCAAAAAGACATCAAGGACTCCAGGGGACATCAAGGACTTGAGGGGACATCAGGGACTCAAGGGACAACCAAGGACACAAGGGACATCAGGGACTCAAGGGGACATTGGGGAATCATGGACACTCAGTGTGACATGGTAGAGGGACAAGAGGTGACCCGGCAGGGACGTGGCTGAGGTGGGTGCTGGAGGGCACTTGTGTGCCCAGCAGAGGTGGTGGGGGACGTGGGGACAGACCTTGTGGAAGTCATCAAAGGTGACAGCAGCCACGGCGCCGCGTACACGGGAGGCCAGGGCCTTGCAGGCATCACCCACAAAGTCAGGGACGCTGAAGAGGCGCCCCAGGGCCTTGGGGTCCTCGGGAACCTCGAAGTGCCTGGCGGGGGAACTGCCTTCAGTGCCACCTGCCCGGCCCCACTGCTCTGACCCCTGTCCAAGAGCCACCTCTGCCCCACAGCCATGGGGCTGGAGCTGCAGACCCAGCCCCACCACTTGTAGGTCAGCTGGAGCTTCAGACCTCCCCAACCACCCAAGTCCCACCAGTTGTAGGTCAGCTGGAGCTCCAGCCCCACCAGTTATAGGTCAGCTGGAGCTCCAGACCTCCCAAAGCCCCCCAGCCCCAACAGTTGTAGGTCAACTAGAGCTCCAGCCCTACAGTTGTAGGTCAGCTAGAGCTTCAGACCTCCCAAAGCCCCCCAGCCCCACCAGTTGTAGGCCAGCTGGAGCTGCAGGCGCGCGTGGTCAGCCGTCTCGATGGTGACGATGTCGGCGCAGAAGTCGGGGCCGAGGCGCAGGCAGAGGCTGCGGCGGGCGTGGGGACGCTTGGGGCGCCCGGCCGAGAGGGACAGGACTGTCAGCTGCTCCCCAGGGCCCAGCACCACCAGCTCGGGACCCAGCACCACCCTGCAAAGGGCAAGGACATGTCACAGTCCCTCCTTGAGGTCACCAGAGCAGAGCAGAGGGGCAGAATCTCCTCCCGCCCTGCTGGTCCCAACGCTTTGGATGCAGCCCAGGACACGGTTGGTTTCTGGGCTGTGACCACATGTTGCAGCTCACAGAATCACAGAGTGGTTTGGGTTGGAAGGGACCTCAAAGCCCACCCAGTCCCAGCCCCACTGTGATGGGCAGGGACACCTCCCACTAGATCAGGCTGCCCAAGGCCCATCCAACCTGGCCTTGAACGTCTCAACACTTCAGCCACCACTTCCCTGGGCAACCTAGGCCAGGGCCTCCCCACCCTCATCGTGAAGAAATTCCTTCATATGTCCAGCCTAAATCAGCCCCTCGTCCTACAAGCCTTTGTGAACAGCCTCTCCCCAGCTTTCCTGGAGTCCCTTTCAGCACTGGAAGCTGCTCTAAGGTCTCCCCAGAGCCTTCTCTTCTCCAGGCTGAACAACCCCAACTCTCTCAGCCTGTCCTGGCATGGAAGGTGCTTCAGCCCTTGGATCATCTTTGTAGCCTCCTCTGGACCCGTTCCAACAGTTCTGTATCCTTCTTATGTTGAGGATTCCAGAACTGGACACAATAGTCCAGATGAGGTCTCACAAGAGAGGAATAGAGGGGCAGAATCACCTCCCTTGGCCACGCTGCTTTTGATGCAGCCCAGGATGCGGTTGGCCTTCAGGACTGTGAGCGCACATTGCCAGCTCACGTCAAGCCTCTCATCAACCAGCACCCCCAAGTCCTTCCTCTGAGGGCAGCTTCTCCATCACATCATCCCCCAGCATGTATTGAAACCACAGGTTGCCCCGACCTTGCACTTGGCCTTGTTGAACCTCATGAGGTTCCCAGAGCTTGTCCAGGTCCTATCCATCCGGTGTGGCAACTGCACCACTCAGCTCGGTGTCATCATGTTGAGCTTCTCATCCACCAACATCCCACGACCTTCTCCTCAAGGCTGTTCTCCATCCATTCTCTGCCCAGCCTGGGTTTGGATTTGCCCCAACCCATCTTTCCCCTATGCCACATCCTCCATCCTCCACATCCCTTTTACCCAGACCCAGAGGTCCTCACCGTGCCCGCCGCTCCCGGTAGTCGTAGACCTGCACGGCAGCGTTGTGGGGCACCTGGTAGGTGACAGCGCGGGTGCGGTCACGCTGGGGGACCTCAGCGTCCGGGCTGGAGGAGGAATGGAGCCCGGCATCCCCGCCACGGACGTCTCCACGGGCTTCGGCCAGCAGCATCTCCACGCTGGGGGGCAGCTCCTTCTCCCACAGCTCCTCGGACTCGGTCAGCATGTAGGTCTGGCCCGTCACCACCCGCACCTGCACCAGGGCCACCTCAGGGCACTGCCAGGCTGGAAGGGCCACCACGGGCCTCGGAGTGCGGGAAGGGAGTGACTTGGGGTACAAAGGGAGCACTTGGATGGGATGTGGGGGCACTGGGAAGGGGCGTGGGGCATACTGGGAGAGAGATGGGTCTAACTGGGAGCACTGGGAGGGGTTATGGAGGTGTCTGGAGCCACTGGGAGAAGTATAAGGGATATTGGGAGCACTGGGATGTGCTGAAAGGGTACTGGGAGCAGGAAGGGCCACCAGGAGCTATGGGGGCTCCAGGGAGCTCCAGGAGCTGGAACTGCCACCAGGGAGCTGTAGGGGATCCAAGATGCTGGAAGGGCCACCAGGGAGCTGTGGGGATTCCAAGATGCTCTGGGAGCTGGAAGGGCCACTAGGGAGCTGTGGGGATTCCAGGGAGCTCCAGAAGCTGGAACTGCCACCAAGGAGCTGTGAGGGCTCCAAGATGCTCCAGGAGCTGGAAGGGCCACCAGGGAGCTGTGGGGGCTCCAAGATGCTCCAGGAGCTGAAAGGGCCTTCAGGGAGCTGTGGGGATTTCAGGGAGCTCCAGGAGCTATGACTGGTACCTTGCCCGTGCGGATGTCACGCACGTAGATGCCCTCGTTGTCAGCCAGTGCCACAGCCTGGCGTCGCTCCAGCACAGTCACCTCAGCCGGTGGCACGTACTCGAGGGGTCCCCGGGCCAGCCAGCGGTCACCTGCCCGCCGTGTCACCTCTTCCCCGTCCTGGGAACACGAGGATGGCATCAGTGACCAGCCTCTGAATGGAGGGACCACCCCACCCCCTAGATGGGGACATAAGGACACAGACATTCCCCCAAGGCCTTCTGTCACGCTGGCCTGAAGACATGGAGCCAGAGAGACCCTCCCCATGGTCCCTCAACTTGGGAACTCCTCCCATGCTCCTCGGTTCCCCACCCGGTCTGAAGACACAGGGATGAGGACAGGAGTCCCCCCAGGTGTCCCTAGGAGTCCCTCACACATCCCAGCTGTCCCAGGTGCCCCAGCTGTCCTCCACAACCTCTGACCACTCCCAGGTCCCTCCCAGTTGTCCTTTGTCCCCTCAGCTGTTCCTGGTTGTCCCAGTGATCTCAGCCTCTCTGGACCCCCCCTCAGTTTCTTCCCAGGTGGCCCTGGCAGATCCTTAAACCCCTGGGCCACCTCATTGATGTCCTTGATGGTCTGGAGTGCCTGGAGCAGCAGCCCCTCATCCTCGGAGAGCACGTAGACATCTTGGATGCCAGCCTGGAGATGCTCGCCCGGCTGCAGAAAGAAGGACTTCTCCCCCTGTGGATGAGGGGACGTGTCACCAGCAGGACAGGGATGTGGCAAAGCAGTGGGGACATGGGGCAGGGACACGGGGACACGGTGGGAGAGGGAGGAAGAACATCAGGACGCGGTGGGACATGGCTGCATTGGAATCCCTCTGGGATGTCTTAGGGTCCCTGTGTGCCACCTTCAAGAACTTCAGGGGTGTCTACAAGGACAGCAGGGCCACCCATAAGTTCCTATGGAAACTCAGGGTCCCTCAAAAGGACACCAGGACTAATGAAGGTGTATTGGGGTTCCCGGAGACCACCTTTGCAACCTTGGGGCATGCGTTCGGGTATGTCAGAACCACCTGTAGTCACTAGGGCCCTGAGGTCACCTTAGGGACCTTAGGGGACACCACAAGGGGCTGTTAGGATCCCTCAGGGATGCCTTAGGGACTTTCAGGGACACCTCAGGGGTCCATTGGGATCTCCTGGGGCCACCTTTGAGACATTTGAAGACACCTATGCATAGACAAAGCTTCTTTGGAGCCACCCGTGTGTCCCTTGGGGCTACCTTCAGGTCCCCAGAACCACACCAGGGGTCCCCCAGTGACCTAACAGGAGCACACGACATGTCTCAGGGTCCCTAGGGACCATCTTTGATACCTACGGACAAGCTAAGGCTACGTGAGGTCCCCAGAGGCCACCTTCAAGTGCCCACCTTGACCACGCGCTGCTGTCCCAGCTGGGGCTGCCCGTTGGGCCCCACGGGGTCGAGCACCACGCAGTACTGCCGGGGGCCCAGCGTCGTCACTGCCACCTCAGCCACCACCTCCTCGAAGACCTCGGGGATGTAGGCCTCACTCTGCGCCTGGGTCACCAGCCACTCCTCACCCGTGCGCCGCACGCGGCCCTGCTCATCTTCAAAGGTGCGCGTGGCCCGCAGGTGCAGGGCTTTCTGTGAAGGCAGGGCACAGGGGGACATGGTGGGGGACGATGGGACACGCAAAGCCAGCCCCAACTGACCTTGGGTGCAGGGAGATAGGGTGATGGGACCACCAAATCTCCCCCTGAGGGACCTCATGGCCCGTGGGTGCAGGGAGACAGAGATGGGGGAGGTGGAAAGGACACAACCCTCTGGAGGGTCCTTGTCACGCATGGGGGCAGCGAGGATGGGGATGTGACAGGACTCTGAAGTGTCCTCATCTCTGGGTGCAGGTGGGACAGAGATGGGATGGGTTGGGGGTGATGGTGCCCCACATCCATCCTGGAGGGTCGTCACCCATGGGTGCAGGAGAAGGGGGACAAGGGACTCCCACACCAATCCCAAAGGGTCCTTGTCACCCACGAGCACAAGAGAACCGAAGTGCCCATGCTGGGTGTCCTTCTCCCCTGCAGGTGCAGCGGGCACAGGACCCCCGAACCTATCCCAGGGGGTCTCCATCACCCATGGGTGAAGCAGAAAAGGGGTCATGGTGGGCTTCAAGGGGAACAGGAGGGTTTTCATCATCCATTGAGGCATGGGGAACACTGACACCATGGGTGAAGTGGGTGGGACCTCCTGGAGAGTCCTCACCACCCATGGACGCAAGGTCGTGGTGGATCCCTCGCCCATCCTGGAGGGTTCCAATCACTCGTGGGTGCAGGGGAATAAGGATACAGGACCCCCAAACCCAGTCCAGAGGGACCTCATCACCCACGGGCACCAAGGAGGTGAGGGTTAGAACGCCCCAGTACCTTGTCAGTGAGGATGTAGGCATCCACAACGTCCACCACCTCTTCATAGACACCAGGCAGGTAGGCGCCCACCCGCTTCACCAGCCACTCCTCCCCTGGGAGAAGGGGACAGGGGCTCAGGATGCTGGGGGGCTTGTGGGGAGGATGCACCAGGGGTCCCGGGGGTGTTGGGGCAGGACATGAGTCAGGAGGGAGCTGGGAGTTCCTGGAGGTGTTGAGGATCCTGTGGATCTTGAGCATCTTAGAGGTGCTGGGGGCAAGGGGTCTTGTGGGTGGGAGGGCAGCCCTGTGGGTGTTGGGGGCTCCAGGAAGCTGCCAGAGCTGGAAGGGCCACCACGTAGCTGTGGGGACTCCAGGGAGCTCCAGGAACTGGAAGGACCACTATAGGGAGCTATGGGGACTCCAGGGAGCTCCAGGAGATGGAAGGGCCATCAGGGACACATGAAGGCTCCAGGGAGTTTCTAAAGGTGCTGGGATGGGAGTCCTGGACGTACCAGTGATTCTGAGAGTCCTGTGGGTGCTGGGGGATAAGATGGGGCCCCGGGGGTGCCATCCCACCTGTAGGACCCCTCACTCATGGGTGTGGGGCGGGATGGGGTTTATGGACGATGGGATAGGTGAGTTGGGGATCCCCGGGGCGCTATGGAGATCACAGAGGAATCCTGGAGGTGCCATGAGGTGGGATTGGGTTTACGGAGGATGGGATGGGTGAGGTGGGGACCCCAGGGGCACTGAAGGATGCGAGGGGGGCCCTGGGAATGTTGTGGGCAGGAAGGAAGTGCCGGGGGTCCCAGGAGTCCCAAGGGATGGGATGGGGCTGCTGTCAGATGACCCAGAGCTCCCGTGGGCACTGGCGGGGGACACAGGGGTCCCAGATGTGCTGCAGGGTGAGGACAAGGCAGCAGAGGGGTCCCACGGGTGCTGAGGGGGCAGTGAGCGATGCTGTGCCAGCTGGCTGAGCCCCATGTCCCCCAGGTGTCCCCGGGTGCTACCTGTGACGCGGCGGGTGCCGTTGCGGTCCAGGCACTCCTTGCGCGCCCGCAGGCGGATGGCCTGGTTGTGCCCGATGACCGTCGCCTGCAGCGTCTCGGCCACCTCCACCTCCTTGCGTGGGATGTAGGTGCCTGCGGGGCAAAGAGTCCTCGTGATTTCAGCTAAAGTTGAGCTTCATCCAAGCAATCGTGTCCTTCGAAAGTCAGGCAGAATGTCCCTCCGAGAGCAGGGCCTCTTTTAGCGAGGGTTTTCCCGACACTGCTCACTCTTTGGGGATGAGAACACCTTGTGCTCAGGGGGGTCTGTGCTGCACAGAGGGGGCTGCTGCTGGCATCCCCTCTGTTTGCAGTTTTCTCCCTATCCGACAGGCAAGGTCAGGCAGAGCTGGACCCAGCTCCAAATCACCAGAGTTTTGGCTGTTGCAAAGTTTCATAATGCATTGAAATTAGACCTTGGAAAGTAATAGAATATGCGTAAGATTTCTGGGAAAATCTGTCCCTCTGTATGGAAGTGGGAAATCCGTTCTGTGCCAGCTTGTGTCTCACTGCACATGATCGATGGGGATCGCTGCTGGTGCTACCCAGGGCTGATAAAGGGCACACCCAAGGGTCCCCCGGGGCTCCCCAACATGCGGTGTCCCCCCTTGCTCACCGGGACCCTCGAAGAGCCACTCGTCTCCTGCCACAAACTTGTTCCCATCCTCATCGGTGAAGTCGAGCAGGGCGCGCAGGCGCAGGGCGGTGTCAGCCAGCACCACCTGCAGCGGGGTGACACCCTGGGGACACACAGACACGGGGCTGTAGGAGCCCCTGGGGACACAGGTGTCATAGCAGAGAGGATGAGGGAGCCCAGGGCACGTTGGGAGATGCCCTGGGGGCACCGTGGGGATGCAGGGGGAAGAGGTGGGGGCCACAGGGTGTCACCGTGGGAGACATGGGGGGCCACCATGGGGGATGTGGGGACATGGGGGTCACGACAGGGCTGTGGGGATGAGGGAGACATCAGAGGCCATCATGGGGGATGTGGGGACATGGTGGCCACCGGGGGGGATGTGGGGACATGGCGGGGGGCACCACAAAGGATGTGGGGACATGGCGGGGGGCACCATGGGGGATGTGGGGCCACGGGGGTCATGACAGGGCTGTGGGGGTGAGGGGGATGTGGGTGCCACCAGTGGGGGATGTGGGGACATGGGGGTCACAACAGGGCTGTGGAGGTGATGGGGACATGAGAGGCCACCATGAGGGATGTGGGGACATAGGGGCCACCACGGGGGATGTGGGGACATGGGGGTTATGACGGGTCTGTGGGGGTGAGGGGGACATGGGGGGACAGCATGTGGGATATGGGGGTCACAATAGGGCTGTGGGGGTGGTGGGGACATGGGTGGCCCCCATGGGAGATGTGGAGACATGAGAGGCCACCATGGAGGTGTGGGGATATGGGGGTCATGACAGGTCTGTGGGGGTGAGGGGGACATGGGGGTCACCATGGGGGATGTGAGGATGAGGGGGACATCAGAGGCCGCCATGGGGGATGTGGGAACATGGGGGTCATGACAGGGCTGTGGGGGTGAGGGGGACGTGGGGGCCACCATGGGGCGGTGGGGGCTGCCGGAGGGTGCCAGGCACCTGCTGGATCTCCTCTCCGGGGTAGAGTGGGAAGGGGTCCTGCGCCAGGCGGATCTCGAGGTCGGCGTGTCGCAGTCGTGCTTGCCCCGCTCCATCCACCAGCACGGCCCCCGTGGGCCCCCGCGCCACGGGGTTCAGCACCACGCAGTAGTGCCGTGGCGGCACCATCACCATGCGCCGCGGAGCAAACACCACCCTGTGCGCAGCCCCACGTCACATCCATGGCCCACAGAGCCCACCCTAGCCCTATAGAGCCCCACAGAGCCCACCCTAGCCCTATAGAGCCAACTCTAGCCCTACAGAGCCCTACAGAGCCCTACCAAGCCCACCCTAGCCCTACAGAGCCCCACAGAGCCTGTCCTAGCCCTACAGAGTCCCACAGAGCCCTACCAAGCCCACCCTAGCCCTACAGAGCCCCACAGAGCCTGTCCTAGCCCTACAGAGTCCCACAGACACCCCCAGAGCCCACCCTAGCCCTATAGAGCCCTACAGAGCCCCACAGAGCCCTATAGAGCCCCACAGAGCCCACCTTAGCATTCTAGAGCCCACCTGAGCCCTATAGAGCCTCACGGAGCCCATCCTAGCCCTACAGAGCCCGTCCGGACCTTATTAAGCCCTATAAAGCCCCCACCTGCCCTACAGAGACCCCCCCACCCTTAGCCTGACAGACCCCCACACAGCCCACCAGCCCTATAGAGCCCGCCCTAGTCCTGTAGGACCCCACAGAGCCCCTGGGACCCCAGAGCCTGCCCTAGCACTATAAGACCTTATAGAGGCCCTCCGGTCCCCACAGAGACCTGCAGAGCCCCCCACCCACCCTTACAGAGCCCCACACAGCCCCACAGCCCTACAGAGACCCCCTAGCCCTATAAGGCCCTATGGAACCCCATAGAGCCCCCAGCGCCCTACAGAACCATCCCAGCCCTATAGAGCCACCCACCCCAGCCCTGTAGAGGCCCCCTAGCCCCACAGAGCACCTTCTAGCCCCATAGAGCCCCTATAGAGCCCCCAGGGCCCCACATAACCGGCCCAAGACCTATAGAACCCCCTGCTTGTCCTACAGAGCTCCCCCACCCTATAAAGCCCCATAGAGCCCCCAGGGTTCTACAGACCCCCCTCCCCCCCCAGCAGTATAGAACCCCCAGGACCCCATAGAGCTGCTTCCCTAGCCCCATAGATCCTCACAGCCACCTCTCGCCCTCTACAGCCTTACGGAATCCCCAGGACCCCCACAGGGCCCCAGTGGCCCCACGGAGCCCCCAGGCACCCACCCTGGCCCCATACAACCACAGTGTTCCCCAGGGCCACCCTCCAGCCCTAAAGAGCCTCCAGCACTCCCCAGTACTAAGGACCTCCCAACACTAAAGAGACCTCAGCACCCCTGAGCCCTACAGAGCCCCCCAAACACCCCTCAACCCTAAAGAACCCCCCAGCTTCCCCCCCAGCCCTAAAAGGCCTCCCAAATAACCCCCCACCTATCGCTCTCCATCACCCTATAACCGTATCAATTCCCCTCCTGCCCCATGGCACTCACATTCCTAAGTGACACAGGACTGAGACCCATCACCCCACAGATGCTCTCCTGCCCCACGGCGCCCACCTCTCATGGTCCTGACGGATGTAGGTGTGAGGGCCAACCTCCACGCGGGTGACATTGCTGTTGAGATCCAGCACGTGGACATAGTGGTAGGGGGGGATGCGGATCACAGGATCCTCCATGGGGCAGGAGACGTCAGCGTGGGACAGGAGACCTTCCTGGGGCGTGGCGGAGCTCGGCTGTGGGGCAGAATGGCCCGAGGCAGCTCACTGTGGGGCAGGAGACTTTGCCACAAGGAGGAACAAGGAGGAATAGCTTCCTGTGGGGCTGGAGAGGGAGCTGTGGGGCTGGAGAGGGAGCTGTGGGGCTGGAGAGAATGCTGCTGGGCTGCCAAGATAGCTGTAGGGCAGGAGAGAGAGCTGTGGGGTGAATAAGCGGTGCGGGACAGGCAAAGACCTCCCCATGGGGTTCCCAGTGGGACAGGAGACCTTGGCACTGGGTGGCAAAAGCCTGGGGTGGGGCAGAGGGGTGACAGGGGCCCTCACCATGGGGCAGAGCAGCTCCCCACAGCAGGGGATGCCTGGGAGCTCATTGTAGGGCTGGCAGGGTTGCTGTGGGGCTGGGGAGTCGTGGTGGGGTCAGGAGTCGCTGTAGGGCTGGAGGGGTTGCTGTGGGGCTGGGAGGGTTGGAAGGGTGGAAGGAGACCTTGCCATGGGGTAGGAGTGCTTGCTGTGGGGCAGGACCAGAGGGTTGCTGTGGGGCTGGGAGTGGGGGACTGCTCTGGTTGCTGTGGGGCTGGGCTGGGGGGGTCGCTGTGGGGATGCTGGGGGCCTGGGGAGGATGTTGGGGGCTGGGGGGGATTGCTCTGGTCGCTGTGGGGCTGGGGAGGTCCTCTGTGGGGCTGGGAGGGAACGGCTGTGGGTCTCTGGGGGGGGCTGCTCTGGCAGCTGTGGGGCTGGAGGGGGGGCTGTGGGGGTGGGGGCCTGGAGGGGGGGCTGCTGTGGGGCTGGGGGCCTGGAGGGGGGGCTGCTGTGGGGCTGTGGGGCTGGAGGGGGGCTGCTGGGGGGCTGGGAGCGCTGCTGTGGGGCTGGGGGCCTGGAGGGGGGGCTGCTGTGGGGCTGGGGGGCTGCTGTTGGTCTGGGGGCCCGGAGGGGGGGCAGCTGTGGGGCTGGGGACCTGGAGGGGGGGCTGCTGTGGGGCTGTGGGGCTGCTGTGGGGCTGGGGGCCTGGAGGGGGGGCTGCTGTGGGGCTGGGGGGGGGCTGTGGGGCTGGGGGCCTAGAGGGGGGGCTGCTGTGGGGCTGGGGGCCTGGAGGGGGGGCTGCTGTGGGGCTGCTGTGGGGCTGTGGGGGGGGCTGTGGGGCTGGGGGCCTGGAAGGGGGGCTGCTGTGGGGCTGGGGGCGCTGCTTTGAGGCTGGGGGGCTGCTGTGGGGCTGCTGTGGGGCTGGCTGCGTTTCGGGGGGTGCGGACCTCACCGTGGGGCAGGAGGAGGCCTGGCCGTGGGGCAGCAGCGGGCACTTCCCGGTGGGGCGGGGCAGCCGTGGGGCAGAGAGCCCGGCACCCGCTGCCCCCCCCTTCCCGGTCCAGCCTCCCCCCCTCCCCGGTCCCGTTCGCCCCGCCCAGGGCTGGAGATTCCGGTTACCGGGCGCGGCCCGGGGGGGGGTGGGGGGCGGGTATTGAGGTGCAGGGGGGGCGCAGGCATGGGGGGGGCAGGTATTGGGGGGCATGGGGAGCACTGGGGGACACTGGGGGCACTAGGGAGCACTAGGCTCACAGGCATGGGGGGGCACAGGTTTTGAGGGTGCAGGGGGGCACTGAGGGGCACAGGCATGGGGGGACAAGTATTGGGGGGACAAGGAAGGGTGCAGGCACTGGGGGGTCACAGGCAGTAGGGGGGCACAGGTATTGGGGGGCACAGGGGAGCACTGAGGGTCACAGGTATTGGGGTGCAGACACTGGGGGCACAGGGGAGGACACAGGCATGGGGGGCATGAGGGAGGGCAGAGGCGCTGGGGGCACTGAGGACACTGGGGGCACAGGCATGGGGGCTTACTGGGGGGCACAAGGCAGGCCACAGGCACTGGGGGGCACAGGTATTGGGGGCGGGCACTGTGGGGTGCAGGGGGGCACTGGAGGATGCAGGGGGGCACTGGGGGGCACAGGCACTAGGCTCACAGGCATTTGGGGGGCACAGGCAGTGGGTGGTCACAGGTATGGGGGGACAAGGAAGGGTGCAGGCACTGGGGGGCGCTGGGGGGGTCACAGGTATTGGTGGGGTACAGGGGAGCACTGGGGGTCACAGGCATGGGGGGTTACTGGGGGGCACAGGTATTGGGGATGGGCACTGGGGGGTGCAGGGGGGCACTGGGGGGCACAGGCACTAGGCTCACAGGCGTTTGGGGGCACAGGTGTGGGGGGAGACAGATGTGGGGCACGGGCAGTGGAGGGCAGAGGGTCCCCAGGTGGCAGATCCCACCCACAGGGCCTGTCTAGAAGGCGCTGCTTGGGTGCTCAGGATCAGAGCCTAAAAACAGCTTCGCCTCGGTCAGGTCCCCGTGGTGGACACCAGCCATGGGTTTCCTTTGTGTTCTTGGCCCTGAATTGTCACCTGGAAGATCTCAACTTGCTCTTTGCTCTTTCTGCGAGACAGCTCTGGGCAATAAATCTGTGTTTTCACACGGAGGGCAACGCCCCAGCCTTTCTTTCCTGGACTGTCACTTCTGCACAGTGTGCGGTGCTCTGCTCACGCCATTCGTCCCACGCCCTTCAGGGTGAGGAGATTGGAGATTCGGAGCTGCTCGGTGGCTTCCAGCACGCCCTGTGGTTCCCCACACTGGGTGTGGAGGCTCCTCGGCCGGGGTCCTGCTGGGACATCTCTCCAGAGGAGCTTGGCCTTGTTCCTTCAGGCCCTTCACTCTGGCTTGGATCAGCCATGGGGTGGCCAGCAGGAGCAGGGAAGGGATCGTCCCCCTGGGCTCGGTCTCAAACCCTGGGCTCAGGTTTGGGCCCCTCAATGCAGGAAAGACCTTGAGGGGCTGGAGAAGGGAACTGAGCTGAGAAGGGTCTGCAGAACAGAGGTTGTGGGAGCGGCGGCTGAAACTTGACAGTGATGCTGATCGCTGGTTGTGTTTTACTTCTCCCTGCAAAGCTGGGGCTTTCCATGCAGGATGTATGACTCAGGACCAAAACTACCCTGCTGTGAACTGCGTGTCTGGTGGGAAGGTCTGTCCCTGCGCAGGGTGTGGGCTGAGCTGTGTGCAGCTGCCTCCTCAAAGGTTCTAGCAAGGTGGGTGTTGGTCTCTTCTCCTAGGTGACAGGTGACAGGATGAGAGGGAGTGGCCTTAAGGTGCGCCAGGGGAGGTTTAGAATGGACATAGGAAAAATTTCTTCACTGAAAGGGTTCTCAGGCACTGGCAGAGGCTGCGCAGGGAGGTGGTGGAGTCCCCATCCCTGGAGGGGTTTAAGAGACGGGCAGATGAGGTGCTCGGGGATCTGGTTTAGCAGCGGACAGGTACAGTTGGCCTTGATCTCAAAGGTCTTTTCCAGCCTAGTGATTCAATGACTCTATGAAGCTCCACTGCCAGAGGAAGGGGTTACCTACATGACCTCCCAGCTGCTCCACAGAATCATAGAAGCAATAGGTTGGAAAAGACCCGCCGGATCATTGAGTCCAACCATTCCTATCAATCACTAACCATGTCCCTCAGCACCTTGTCTGCCTGTCTTTTAAACCCCTCCAGGGAAGGTGACACAACCCCCTCCCTGGGCAGCCTCTGCCAGTGCCCAATGACCCTTTCTGTGAAAAAGTTTTTCCCAGCAGGTCCAGGGAGGTTCTTCTCCCTCTGTACTCGGCACTGGTGAGACTGCTTCTTGAATCCTGTGCCCAGTTCTGGGCCCCTCACCACAAGAAGGATGTTGAGGCTCTGGAGCGAGTCCAGAGAAGAGCAACGAAGCTGGTGAAGGGGCTGGAGAACAGGCCTTATGAGGAACGGCTGAGAGAGCTGGGGGTGTTTAGCCTGGAGAAGAGGAGGCTGAGGGGAGACCTCATTGCTCTCTCCAACTACCTGAAAGGAGGTTGTGGAGAGGAGGGAGCTGGGCTCTTCTCCCAAGTGACAGGGGACAGGATGAGAGGGAATGGCCTCAAGTTCCGCCAGGGGAGGTTTAGGCTGGACATTAGGAAAAAAATTTTCACAGAAAGGGTCATTGTGCACTGCCAGAGGCTGCCCAGGGAGGGGGTTGAGTCACCTTCCCTGGAGGGGTTTAAGGGACGGGTGAACGAGGCACTGAGGGACATGGGTTAGTGATTGATGGGAATGGTTGGACTCGATGATCCGGTGGGTCTCTTCCAACCTGGTGATTCTGTGATTCTATTCTATGATTCTATGATTCTAATGTCCAGCCTGACCCTCCCCTGGTGGCGCTTGAGGCCATTCCCTCACGTCCTGTCCCCTGTCACCTGGGAGAAGAGCCCAGCTCCCTGCTCTCCACACCCTCCTCTCAGGCAGCTGTAGACAGCAATGCTCCCCCCTCCTCTCCTCCCCCGGGCTCAGGGCCGGGGCCGGGCCGCCGTTCCCGAGGCTGCGCAGGGAGGTGCCGGCCGGGCGGCGCCTGCGCGGGGAGCCGGAGCCATGGTGGGTGAGCGGGACGGCCACCCCCCCCCCCAGCCCCACAGCCCCTGCACCGCCCTCACCGCCCCTGGAACCCCGATCCCCCTCCCCGCATCCCCATTCCTCCCCTGGCACCCCCGTCCCCTCTCCCCGCACCCCCCTTCACCGCCCCTTAAACTCCTGTTCCTCCGCCTTGCCACCCCATTTTCCCTCCCCGGCACCCCCATTTTCCCTCCCCGGCGCCCCCATTTCATCTCTCGCACCCCCATTCCCCCTCCCTGCACCCCCATTTTCCCTCCCCGCTCCCCCATTCCCCCTCCCTGCACCCCCATTTCATCCCTCGCACCCCCATTCCCCCTCCCTGCACCCCCACAGCCTCCTCACACCCCCATTCCTCTTCCCTGCACCCCCATTCTCCCCCCTTGCCACCCCCATTCTCCCGTCCCCGCACTCCAGTTCCCTCTCCATGCACCCCAATTCCTCCCTTGCACCCCCATTCTCCCTCCCTAAACCCCTGTTCCTCCACCCTGCATCCCCGTTTCTTCTCCCCTTAAACTCCCATTCCCCTCCTGCACCCCATTCTCTCCCTTTGCACCCCCGTTCCTCCTCCCTGCACTCCTGTTCCCTCTCCCTGCACCCCTATTCCCCCCTTGCACCCACATTCACCCCACCTTAAATTCCTGTTCCTCTTCCTTGCTCCTCCATTTTCCCTCCCCGCACCCCCACTCCCTCCTTGCACTCCCATTTCATCCCTCACACTCCCATTCCCCCCCATCCCCTTCCCCGCATCCCTATTCCCTCTCCCCGCACCCCCGTTCCCCCTTGCACCCACATTCACCCCCCCTTAAACTTCTCTTCCTCTGCCTTGCCCTTCCATTTTGCCTCCCCTGCCCCCCCTTTTCATCCCTCACACCCCCACTCCCCCTCCCTGCACCCCCATTTCTCCTCCCCTTAAACTCCTATTTCCCCTCCTCGCACCCCCATTCCTCCTCCCTGCACCCTAATTCCCCCCTTGCACCCCCATTCTCCCTCCCTTAAACTCCTGTTCCCCCTCCCTGCAACCTAATTCCCCCCTTGCACCCCCATTCTCCCTCCCTTAAACCTCCATTCCTCCTCCCTGCATCCCCACAGCCTCCTCACACCTGCGTTCCTCTTCCCTGCACCCCCATTCTCCCTCCTTGTCACCCCCATTTTGCCATTCCCGCATCCCCATTCCTTCTCCCTTAAACTCCCATTCCCCTCCCTGCACCCCCATTTTTTCTCCCCTTAAACTCCCATTCCCCTCCTGCACTCTCATTCTCCCTTCTTTCACCCTTGTTCTCCCCTTGCATCCCCATTCTCCCCCCTTGTACCCTTGTTCCCCCTCCCCACACCCCATTCCCCCGTTCCCTCCTTGCACTCCCCCTCCCTGCACCCCATTCTCCCCCTTTGCACCTGCTTCTCCCCCCGCACCCCCATTCCCTCCCTCCCTCCCCCTGGTCCCAGCAGGGCTCCCCGCCTGTACCCCTGTTTGCCACCTGCGCCCCCTTACCCCCCTTCCACCCTCATTCACCCTCCTTGCACCTCCATTGTCCCCTTTCAGTCGCCGAGTTTTCCCCCCCTGTGCCCCCATTCCTCCCCCCTGCACCCCCATTTCCCTCTTACACCTCCATTCCTCCCACCTGCGCCCCCATTCCTGCACCCCCATTCTCCCCCTCTGCACCCCCATTCCTACACCCCTGCATCATCATTCTCCCTCCTGCGCCCCCATTCCTACACCCCCATTCCTTCCGCCTGCGCCCCCATTCACCACCTCAACTCAGTCCTGGGGGGCTCCCCCCCATGCACCCCCATTCCCTGCACCCCCATTCCACTCCCGCCCTGCCCCTTCTCCTCCTCCACATTCTCCTGTCCCCAACCCTGCTCGGTCCTGACCGGGCTCTCCCAGTTCAGGACAGCGGAACTGGTGCCCCCTAAGCTGGTTTGCGCGGTGGGAGGTGTCCCTGCCCACGGCAGGGTTTGGAGCTGGGTGGGCTTGAAGGTCCCTTCCAACCTGTTCCATCATTCCATGATGGATCGTCCCGTTGTACTTGGTGCTGGTGAGGCTGCACCTCAAATCCTGGGTTCACTTTTGGGCTCCTCACTCTAGGAAAGACCTTGAGGGGCTGGAGCGCGTCCGGAGAAGGGAACAGGGCTGGGAAAGGGTATGGAGGACAGGGGTTGTGGTGTTATCCCATCACTTGTTCCCTGGGAGCAGAGCGCAGCACCCACCTCCCCCCAACCTCCTTTCCAGGAGCTGCAGAGAGCGATGAGGTCTCCCCTCAGCCTCTTCTTCTCCAGACTAAACAGCCCCAGGGCCTTCAGCCGTTCCCACAACCCGTGTTCTCCAGACCCTTCTCAGCTCCGTTCCCTTCTCCGGACGCACTCTAGTCCCTCACTGTCTTTCCTATAGGGAGGGACCCAAAACCAGGGCCCACCTTGGTGAAAAATAAGTGGCAGCTCTCATGTTCTATCGATGTGTGCTCTCTCTGTTTGCAGGCTGAGGTGGAGGAAACCCTGAAGCGAATTCAGAGCCAGAAAGGAGTTCAAGGAATCATTGTTGTGAATTCTGAAGGTGCTGTGACAATCGCGGTTTGCGGAGATGTAACTAATTCTAACGTGTGCTTGCAAGAGCTGCTCCCAGGACCACTTGCATTTAGGTTACAGTCAGTCCTTGGCAAAGGTTTTCCTGTAGCCAGAGCTACAAGTTAGGTGAGAGGAGAGCACAGCGGCCTTCCAGTACCTGATGGGGCTATGGAAATGCTGGGGAGGGACTTTTTACAAGGGCGTGGAGTGATATGATGAAGGGAAATGGCTTAAATTGGAAGGGGGAAGATTTAGACTAGACATTAGGAAGAAATTCTTCACAATTAGGTTGCCCAGAGCAGTGGGGGCTGCCCCATCCCTGGAGGTGTTCCAGGCCAGGCTGGATGGGGCTTGGGAGCAACCAGATCCAGTGGGAGGTGTCCCTGCCCACGGCCAGGGTGGAACTGAGTGGGCTTTCAAGTTCCCTTCCAACCCAAACCATTCTGTAATTCTGTGATTTCCTCTTCCCCTTCCAGATAGGTATTTTTTTTTCCATTTATAAATCTCGTTAATAAGAAAATAAATGAGAAAAACAAAGTAAAGCACTGATGCTACTAGAGGTAAACAGGTCTTCTCACTTACACCTCTGCTTCCAGATCTTGCCATTCGCGTCTTATTTCTGTTCATGTTCTCCTTTTAAGCCTTTGAGAACAACACTGCTAATCCCTGGTGTAGCAACAATATCTGCTTAGGTTACAAACCCACCCTGGCTGGACCTGATGGTGCCCAAGGTGGAGTTAGTTCTGGAGCCTTGTCACCAACCCTTGCTGTTCCCCAATTCCCGCAGGTATTCCAATCAAAAGTACGATGGACAACTCCACAACGATTCAGTACGCGGGCCTCATGCACGGCTTCATCATGAAGGCACGGAGCACTGTGCGGGACATCGATCCCCAGAATGACCTCACCTTCCTGCGGATCCGCTCCAAGAAGAACGAGATCATGGTTGCACCAGGTAACGTGAGTGGGCTGACAGCAGGCAGCAGCGGATCCAGCAGAACTTCTCTCACACGATTGATGCTGTCAGCCTGAGAGGGAAGTTCTGCCGGCTGCTTTTATTCATACTGTATAATTTCTTCTTTCCCAAGAAGCTGTTTTGCTTTCTTCAGGGTTGAAGGCTTTTATCGTTGACCTAAATTTGCTTTTTCATGTTGGAATGTGGGAAATCACTTTCCTCATTTCATGCTGATCAAAGTAGGAAGTGTTAAATAGCTTTAGAGAGCGTGTGGCAGCTTCGCGTTCTTTGTATTTGTCAGAATAAACCCACAGGAGTTGGGCAGGAATATGATTTGAGAGGATTTTCAGTTCAGTGCTACAGATTAAGTGGGAAAGCAAAACAGTCTGGCGGAGACCAGTCTCTGACGGGAGACCTTATTGCTCTCTACAACTACCTGAAAGGAGTGACAGGGGACAGGACAAGAGGGAATGCCCTCAAGCTCCACCAGGGGAGGGTCAGGCTGCACATCAGGGAAATTTTTTTCACGGAAAGGGTCATTGGGCACTGGCAGAGGCTGCCCAGGGAGGGGGTTGAGTCACCTTCCCTGGAGGGGTTTAAGGGACGGGTGGATGAGGTGCTGAGGGGCACGGTTTAGTGATTGATGGGAATGGTTGGACTTGATGATCCAGTGGGTCCTTTCCAACCTGGTGATTCTGTGATCGTCCAGAGAAAAGAAATAGAGTGTATTGTGGCTGTAATCGTGAGTGAATTGCTCCAGTGAAACTGCAGCTGCAGCTCCTGCAGCCCGGCAGTCTGCCTGTGAGAGGAGGGAAATCACTGCCTGCGTCACCTATATTGAGTCTATTGTTGCCTATGCCAGTTACTGTTATTTCCTAGGCACACACTCAGTTAAATTCAGTTTGCTTGGGAACATACAGTTCCTAAAAGTGAGATATTTTCTCAATAAGAATTAAAAAAGCCAGCGAACTGACCTGCCAAGTCTATTTTGCTTATTGAGAATGAACGCCAGGACTCTGATTCCCACAGGGTGTCAGCGAGATAGGAAAAAGGGCTGGAATTTAGTGTCGCTGCGAACAAATATCATCAATGAGAAAATGATTGCTTTTTTTCCCCCTGCAGATAAAGACTACTTCCTGATCGTCATCCAGAACCCGACCGAGTGACTACACTGACTGATGCAGCCTGATTTTTTTCCCCTTTGCCCAACTGTTTTCTTAATTTAACCATAAAGAATAGAGCGTTAGTGTTAACTCTGCTGTGCCACTTTCCTAACGCTTGGAAAAACAAAAGCGGGTGGGTTTGTTGTTTACAAACAGAAAAAGCGTCGCTTTTTCTTTTTTGTATCATGACTTGTTTTGAGGAAAAGTTGGTGAATTAGAATCTGGCAGTAAAAAACAGATTCATTTACTAGTTAAGAATATAATATAATAAAACTTTAATGGTATTCTTAGAAGGTTTATTCTCTGTGTGTCTCCATGCTTCTCTCACCACTGTTTGAGATGCGCTTCTGCACTGTTTCTTTTGAATGACTGTAAATATGACACTTGCCTGTCCTCTTGTTCTGCCTTCTTCTGTTGGTTTTACAGGGTTCTTTGGGAAAGTCAAATATCGAATTAAAAAGTGGCAGCAGTGACTGGGTTTGTCCTACGTGTTTTCCTTCTAAAGATTTTAATTATTTTCATGATCGATAGAGGTTTTTCTTTAAAAAAAATGAAGTGTTGTAAGACTATTTTCACTCCTCCATAGCTTTCTCTAAACAAGGATTTTGTCTGAGCCCACACAGAGCTGTCTCGTATTTGCCTTGTGTATTGGAGCATTTTCCTGCACCCTCAGTGCGTCGCCTGCTGACACGAAGGTGGAGGGAGAGGATGAATCCAGAGGGACCTGGGCAGGCTGGAGAGTTGGGGCTGTGCGAATTCGATAGGAATGGTTGGACTCGATGATCCGGTGGGTCTTTTCCAACCTGGTGATTCTATGAATCTCATGAGGTTCCACAAGGCCAAGGGCAAGGTCCCTGTGCCTGGGTTGGGACAAACCCAGCCTGGATGGAGAATGGATTGGAAGCCTCCCGGAGGAGAAGGACTTGGGGTGCTGGAGGATGGGAAGCTCAATGTGAACCGGCAGCGTGAGCTCACAGCCCAGAAACCAACCGTGTCCTGGGCTGCATCCGCAGCAGTGGGAGCAGCAGGGCCAGGGAGGGGATTCTGCCCCTCTGTCTGGTGTGGTGAGACCTCATTTGGAGTGCTGTGTCCAGTCCTGGAGTCCTCAACATAGGAAGGAGATGGAGCTGTTGGAACGGGCCCAGAGGCTACAAGGATGATCCGAGGGCTGGAGCGAGACCAGGCTGAGAGAGTTGGGGTTGTTCAGCCTGGAGAAGAGAAGGCTGTGGGGAGACCTTAGAGCAGCTTCCAGCACTGAAAGGGGCTCTGGGAAAGCTGGGGAGGGGCTCTCGTCAGGGAGGGCAGGGACAAGGTTGAAGGGGAGAGGTTTTAAGCTGCAAGAGGGGAGATTTCATAGAATCATAGAATCATAGAATAATGAGGTTGGAAGAGACCCACCGGATCATCGAGTCCAACCATTCCTATCAAACATTAAACCATGCCCCTTAGCACCTCATCCACCCGTGCCTTAAACACCTCCAGGGAAGGTGAATCAACCACCTCCCTGGGCAGCCTCTGCCAGTGACCAATGACCCTTTCCGTGAAAAATTTCTTTCTGATATCCATTCTGATCCTCCCCTGGTGGAGCTTGAGGCCATTCCCTCTTGTCCTGTCCACTGTCACTTGGGAGAAGAGCCCAGCTCCCTCCTCTCCACAACCTCCTTTCAGGTAGTTGGAGAGAGCAATGAGGTCTCCCCTCAGCCTTCTCTTCTCCAGGCTAAACACCCCCAGCTCTCTCAGCCGTTCCTCATAAGGCCTGTTCTCCAGCCCCCTCACCAGCTTTGTTGCTCTTCTCTGGACTCGCTCCAGAGCCTCAACATCCTTCTTGTGGTGAGGGGCCCAGAACTGAACACAGGATTCGAGGAGCGGTCTCACCAGTGCCGAGTCCAGAGGGAGAAGAACCTCCCTGGCCCTGCTGGCCACGCCGTTTCTGATCCAAGCCAAGATGCCATTGGCATTCTTGGCCACCTGGGCCCCTGCTGGCTCATGTTCAGTCGCTGTCAACCAACACCCCCAGGTCCCTCTCCTCCAGTTAGTTTCCAGCCAGACTTCTCCCAGCCTGGAGCTGCTCAGGGTTGTTGTGCCCCAAGTGCAGGACCCGGCATTCCATGAGATGTTGGGAGCAACCGCCTCCCTGAGGGGGCCGAGGGGGCGGGGCCACCCACTGGCCACGCCCACCAACATGTCAATCACCCACACCCTCCGCTTGGCCCCGCCCCCATCGGGCCCCGCCCGAGATGACGTCACACAGCTCGCCTCAGCCCCCCCCCTTTCGTGCCGCGTCGCGGTGACGTCACGCGCCCGCCGGCCGCCCCGAGGCCCCGCCCCTCCCCATGACGTCACCCGCCGCCGCCGCCGCCCGAGGAGCCGCCGGTGCCGTCCCGGCTCGTCGCGGCCGCCATGCCCTCGGACCGGCCCTTCAAGCAGCGCCGCACCTTCGGTGAGCAGCGCCGCCTCCCCAGCGCCGACCCGGCCGCGTCCTGCGGCCCCGCCGTCCTGTCGCCCCCTCGCGTCCTCCCGCCGCCTCATCCCCTCATCCCGCCGGCCCATCGCCCCACCGCCCTCTCCTGCCTTCCCGCCGCCCCGTTCCCGCTATCTCCGCCGTCGCCTGCTCCTCCCCCTTGCCCCATCGCTCCCATCCTGCCTTCCCATCACCCCCGTCCCTGCTGTCACACCCATCCCCAGCGTCCCTCCTGTCCCTATTCCTGCCATCCCTCCCTTTGCACCCACCCCGCTGTCCCCACTGTCACGCCTGTCCCCATCGTCCCTGCACCCATCCCTCCCGTCCCCGCTGTCCCACCCTTCCCCGTGATGTCCCATCACTCCCCGCCGCCCCTTCCCATCGTGCCCGTCCCTCTGTCAGGGGCACGAGGGGACGGGGAATGGCAGGGGGGGACGTGGAATGCACGGGAGGGACTAGGAGGCACCAGCTGTGACCCTGAGCCCCGATGGTGACATCGGGTGAAGTAGAATCATAGAATGACCAGGTTGGAAGAGACCCACTGGATCATCGAGTCCAACCATTCCAATCAAACACTAACTCATGCCCCTTAGCACCTCGTCCACCTGTGCCTTCAACACCTCCAGGGAAAGCAGCAGCAGCTGCTCCTCCTGACCTTTGCAGCTAGTGCTGGGAAAGGTGTGTGTCTGGCTGGTGCCATCCCAAGGTGAGGATTGGTTGGGCTTTACTGCCCGAAGAGCACAGAAATCTGTGTATCTGTGCCAAACGCGGCCTCGCTTCGTGTCAGACGCTGTCCAGACACAGGTCAGGACGTGTTTCCTACCTGAGTTTCAAAATTGGAGCTTTCTGTTAATCCAACCCCTCGCTGCTCTCTTGGAAACTGTAAATATTTGGTAATTTATTGGCGCAACCCTTCTGGCCTTGAACGCGTACCCGGCCTCCTCCACCCAGCGGCCGAGCCAAGCGAATGGGCACAAACAAGGGTGAAACGAAGCCTGAGTGCCCTGGGGTGCTCGCTTGGGACCCTGCCGCGTCCTCCCGAGCCGCATGTGAAAAGCAGGGAAATCCTAAATCAAACCCTGCTGTTTGACTGGTGAGAAACAGCTCATTATGGTCAGGGAGAGTCTGGTTTGCCGCTGCAGATCGGTCAGAGTTTGTGTGAGCCAGAAGGAAAACAATATCCGAGGCTCAGAGCAGTTGAGAGAAAGCAGGATTAAAATAGCCCAGGAGGGGAAGGAGGTGGGAAGGGAGTTTGGCGCTGGCAGCTGCGGGTGCTCCTTGTTTTGGAGTGTTTTCCTCTGCCCTTGTGCTCTCTCAGCTGACTGGGCTGCAGCCCTCAGCCAGGAGGAGGAGGAGAAGGCCTGGCAGCTCATGTGGTTGCGTTGGGTCAGGGCTCAAATTGCTGGGTTGGAGAAAGTAAATACAGCTTGTTTTTGTCTTGGAATCATTACACAACAGGACCAGGAAGCGATTGTTTACAATGCAGTTGGAAAGGGCCGATGGAAAACATCACGGGTGACGCTGTACCCTCAGAATGGCTTCATTTTTAAGTCTTCAAAACTTTGTAGAAGTGGAACGCTTCCAAAAAACCAGAGAAAAGGCAGAGTCAGGAATCTTGGCTGTTTACAAAGGGCACCCAGGCTCCAGTTTCACAGCAAGTGGCTGCCTGAGGTCTTGGGTCTGAAGATTCTGCTTTCCTCAATGCTTGTTTTCCTCCTCCTTGTATTTTTGAGATTAGTTTTTAATCTGTGAGTTTCTTCTACTTGTTCTGCTTTGTGTTGGGCCTATCCTGAACAAAATGTTTGCTTTTCTGTTCATCATTGAGCACTTGAGCAAGGAACTGGCTGGGAAACACCAGGCTTTGAGCCAAGGTGTGTTGAGGGCACCGAGCGCCGGCTTCTCTGTGCATTAGTGGTGAGAGGGTGATGCTCTGTGGCCTGGGCTGGTCCTCAGCACATCCACAGCGGAGCATCTTTGGGTGCTTGGGATATAGCCTGACTAACCCTCTGCTCTCATCTGAACCCGCCTGCCGATGCAGAGGCAGCTGCCTTCTGCACAGTCACCTCCATTGGAGGAGGCCAAAACAATTCCCAGAACAAAGCTGTGGCCTGGGTCGAAGGAACAGGCTGTCCTGGCACCACTGCACTTCCCGTACTGAGCACGAGTCCTTCAGAGCGTTGGGTAGCGCTTGCACCTCCCACTGCTCCCAAAGTGCTGGGTTTGAAGTGGTTGCTCTGCTGCTGCACGGCTGCCAACAGGCTTCAAGCTTTTCTTCCAGCGCAGCGTGGTTACGGACGTGGACCTTAGACATAGACCGGCCGGCTCCCTGACCTCAGCTGGCCTCGTGCCCAGCATCCTGCCGGGATGAGGCATTCCCAGTAGGACACGCAGGCCTGTGTCCTGTCGGTCAGCTGGAGCTCCTGGCTGGGTGACAGATGCAGAGGGGTGATCTTAGCCTCTCTGGGCTGAGCATTCCCATCCCAGGTATACTCCTCTAGGAGTTCTGGAATGCCACCTCTTTTTAGAGGAGAGGCAGCAGTAGATAAAGTCAACGTGTGGAGCTGAATTCCCTCTTCTCTTGGCTGTGGGGAGAAGCGAGATGTTGCTTTTTCATTGCATGTAAGCCAGCCGTGCTTGTGCTGGTTGAAAGGCCAGCAGTGGGTGAATTGCTTGGTGCACCATCTTGGGCTTTTCCTAATGATTTTGCTTGCTGGTGGCTTAGAAAAGTGTCTTGATCTTGATCTGAGGTTGGTTGGAGCCAGCTTGTCCTCCTGCACCGTGCTGGGGTACTTGTGCTGTGGGAGCTGGGATTCCTCAGGGTGCGGCTGCTATTACCAGTCGATGCTGAGCTGCCCGTGTCTGGCTGTGTTAATTACTGAGGACATTCTGGGGCTTGATTTGATGTGGGGTTAATTCTCAGCGTTGAAGAAAACACTGGTGCCAGAAGGACTGAACAAAAACCCAGAACAAATGCCAGCTGGACACGCAGACCACAAATATTGATTTCTTTATTATTCTTTAATATAACAGAAGATCCAGACGGGAAGCCAGGAATAATAAACGTTACTAAGTCCTTTCTTCACTGGAGGCTCCTGATATCCCGTCGGGCAGAAGGGAGGAGGCTGATGAGGCCAGGAGCTGTGGGGCTTCTGGGCTCTGCTGCCTCTGTCATCCTGTGGCTGTGAGCCATGGCCAAGTTGTCTGCCTTGGCCACTCTCGGTGGGGACAGCAGTCAGGACAGTCCCTCCCGAGGTTTCCTGGAGTGTCATCCCACTTGTGTGATGTCCTGTGGTCTGCAAACAGCTCTGGTTGCAGTCACGCTGCTGCATGCTGCCTCTTGTCTTCAGAAGGCACTTTGGGATTGGGGTGTGAGAGAAAATGAAGGTCTAAGTCCAAGCTGTGTGTATCTGGCGCGTCTCCTCAAATGGGTCCTGGGGATCTGTACGTGCCGAGGCGTGTTTGTGCACAAACAGCAGTGACCTGGGCTGTGCAAAGTCTCTGTGTGCCCGCGCGTGCGTGGTGTTCTCTGCTAAAATGCGGTTCTGGCGGGGGTGCCAGGTCTTTATCAGAGCCATTTGAAGTGTCCTGGGCAGTTCTGAGAAATCTGAGTGCTTTCCTGATGCCTTGGAAGTTGTCATTGTGACGGGTGTTGAGGAGAAGGTCAGGGAAGAGCTCTAGGAGAGCCTGTGCAGGGGCTTCCAAGGGAACGCACTGTTCTTTTTTCAAGGCTACTGAAATTGTGATTAAACATCGAAGGGGGAAAAGCAGTTCCCTATCTGGAATTGTAATGTAAATGCTCCGTACGCCATCCAGACGTGGCCCAGGAGGGGTTGTCCATTCCCAGCGCTGGCTCAGGAGCTGTGGCGGGTTGGGAGCCCTGGTTTAAGGTGTTTGAATGCCAGAAGTCCAGGGCTCATCCTGCAAGGGGTGACGTGGTACTGTGCAACCAGAGAACAAGTGTCTTAACAGGAATTTGGGCTTCACAGCTGGTGTGGCTCCACTTGGTCACGAGCTGAGCCATTATCAAGGATTTGCCAGATACAAATACTCATTCCTGGAGCCAGGCTTAAAATCACAGAATCATTAAGGTTGGAAAAGACCTCTCAACTCATCCAGTCCAGCCATCACCCCAGCCCCACTGCGCCTGCTAAACCGTATCCCACTGCCACATAGTTTATGAACCCCTTCAGGGATGGAGACTCCACTACTGCCCTGGGCAGCCGGTTCCAGGGCTTCACCACTCATTCACATGCAGAAATTTTTCCCAATATCCAATCTAAACCTCCCCTGGCACAATTTGAGGCCACTTCCTCTCGTCCTGTCCCTTGCTCCCTGAGACCAGAGCCCAGCACCCACCCCCCACAACCTCCTTCCAGGAGCTGCAGAGAGCGATGAGGTCTCCCCTCAGCCTCCTCTTCTCCAGGCTGAACAACCCCAGGGCTCTCAGCTGCTCCCACAACCCCTGTTCTCCAGACCCTTCCCCAGCTCTGTTCCCTTCTCCAAACCCATTCCAGCCCCTCAATGTCTTTCCTGGGCCACTGCTGGCTCATGTCCAACCGCTATCGTCCAGAACCCTAACCCTAACCCTTTTCCCCAGGCAGCTTTCCAGCCACTCTTCCCCAAGCCTGGAGCTGCATGGGGTTATTGTAACCCAAGTGCAGGACCCGGCGCTTGGCCTCGTTGAACCTCTTACAGTTTTCCAGTCCCACTCAGTCACATTGTGAAACTGCTAAAGAAATGAAGGTGATTCCTGTTTGTCTTTTCAAATCCATTTTCAAGCTCCACCTTGGAGCCGGAAACATTGGGAACTTATGCAAATGAACAAGAGTGCTGAGATCCTGCTGCAGGCACCAGCCCCAGCAGCCCCGCATGCAAAAAGCCACCCAGATGTTACACATCTAGTAAGGAAGCTGTAAAAATGGAACGGATAATCGTGCAGGGAGGTCATGTGGGTAACTCCTTCCTCTGGCAGTGGAGCATCGCAACCTATACCCCGTTTCAGAGACATAGTTCCCATCAGACTGTAAGTGCAGAACATCCTTTCCTGAATGCAGGAGTCTCCTCCTGCTCCTTCTGCGGTGCCGCTGGCCTGAGAACGAGCTCTGTGGTGTTGGGCAAGGACAGGCCAGGTCAGCTGTTGTGGGGACTGTGACATGTATGTGGGAGGTATTTCCTGGTGCCTCAAGGTGTCTGGCCTTGGGGTGGTGTGATATTACAAAAATACTTGTTGATGTTCCTCTGGATTGACCTACATGACTTGGTGGTGTCTTCAGTGGTTGCCAGCTCGTCCCAGACATAGCCTGATTTCAAACCATCCAATTCCTTCTCTCCTTGCGGAACATCTCATGGAGAGCAGAGGTCATTCATAGGCTCGTAGAATCATTAAGGTTGGAAAAGGTCTTTCAGCTCATCCAGTCCAACTGTCAGCCCAACCCCACCTTGCCTGCTAAACCCTGTCCCCAGGTGCCACAGCCACATGGTTTTTTAACCCCTCCAGGGATGGAGACTCCACCACTGCCCTGGGCAGCCGGTTCTAGTGCTTCACTCTCTGTCCTGGGCCTGCCCACAGCAGCTTCTTGAAGAAGCGTGTTCATTTTTGCATCTGCCTCAGATCCACCCACAGGCTGCCCGGCAGAGCGTCTTGTGGCTGGCAGGGCTCTCTGCACATTCCCTTCATGCCGTGGGCAGCTTCACCTGGAGCCCTGGGATGTGGGACTGCAGGGAGAAGCAATAGCTCATGGCTGAATTTCTACTCCCTGCTTTGCTTCCTGCATGCGGATCTTTCTGAGCTCCAGCTGTTGACCTGGTTGCACATTGATGACGTTTCCAGGTGGGGTTTTTCCTCATTGGTGTGTTCTTAACAGCGTTCCTGTTGGGCACAGGAGCCGGGCTGGTTGGAGAGTCCATCCACTGCCCCAGGGCAGCACGGGTGCCTGACCAGTGTTTGTCCAGTGTCTCCTGAAGAACGCTGCCCTTTACGCAACTGCGTTGTTGGAGACCTCGCCATGTGTTTTGCTTCTGTTCCACCATCTGTACCTTCTGTCCGGTGAAGCTCTCGTGCATTCTGGGCTGTGCTTTCATTCTGTGTCTGCACAGCGCCCGGCACAGCAGAGACCACGGCCGCACAGCTGATCAATAATGCTTGGAAGGTCTGGCTTAACATCTTCTGCTGTTCTCCTTAACTGCCATAACGATTTCCTCCTGCATTGCCATGGGATCTGTTTTGTGCCTGCATCTTTGGGAGAGCAGCTTGGGAAGGACCTCAGTCCAGAAAACAGCTGAGATTCTGGTGTTTGGGACAATTTGCAAGCTTTGCTGCTGGTTCTTAACAGTTGAAACGGCAGTTGGAGGAATTTTCCTGGCACATGCGATGCTACAAAAATAATTCTGCCTTTCGATAGGCCCTAGCGGTGAAATTTTACTAGGAAGAACCAATAAAAAGTGTGTGTTTTTATCTCGCTGCTATCTTGGGCTCTGGCAGCCTGGGGAAAAGCCTGGCTTCCCACGTGGGAGCCGTGCGGTGCCCACGCCTGGGAGCAGAGGCCGCGCTCTTCGTGTGGAGTTCATTAATCCTCACTCAGCTCCTTCAAAGCAGCAGTGGCTGCAGCCCCTTCATCTTCACTTGCCTGGAGTCCCCAAGCTGCTGGAATCCAGTCTGGTGTTTGGCTTCTGCTGCAGCGAGGAGGGGACAGAGGGAAAAATGTGGGTAGGGACTGGGATGTGTAAGCAGCTCCGGTTCACTGTGTGTAGGTTAAGGATCATACGGGCAGCCGCCTGGGCTGCATCCCAAGCCGTGGGACCAGCAGGGAGGGAGGGGATTCTGACCCTCTGCTCTGCTCTGGTGAGACCTGCTTGGAGCCCTGAGTCCAGCTCTGGCATCCTGAGCATAGGAAGGATGTGGAACTGTTGGAGTGAGTCCAGAGGAGACCAAGGAGATAATCCAAGGGCAGGAGCACCTCCCGTATGAGGACAGGCTGAGAGAGTTGGGGTTGTTCAGCCTGGAGAAGAGAAGGATGCAGAGAGACCTTACAGCAGCTTCCACTGCTGAAAGGGGCTCCAGGAAAGCTGGGGAGGGGCTCTGGATCAGGGGGTGCAAGGACAAGATGAAGGGGAAGGTTTTTCAGCTGGAAGAGGGGAGATTGAGATGAGATTTTAGGAAAAAATGTTTTGCTGTGAGGGTGGGGAGGCCTTGGCCCAGGTTGCCCAGAGCAGTGGTGGCTGCCCCATCCCTGGAGGGGTTCCAGGCCAGGCTGGATGGGGCTTGGAGCAACCGGATCCAGTGGGAGGTGTCCCTGCCTGTAGCAGGGGGGTTGGAACTGGATGGGCTTTGAGGTCCCTTCCGACCCAAACCATTCCATGATTCTATTACTCATGATGGCTGAGTGCAGCAGAACAGGGGAAAGTCTCAGCCTCAGCACAGGGATAATTTGGGAGAGCAGCAGGAGAACAAGGCTTGTGAAAGCTGAGGTGCAATGTTTGAAATACGAATGTGCAGGCTTTGGTAGTCACTGAGCAGAGGGAGCATTTTGTCTGCTGTGAGCTGACATCACAGGTGCTGGGCTGGCAGCTCTGTCCGTGTCTCTCAAGTGCCCAGCAGCTTTCTTCTCAGTCCAGTGACATATACATTAAATTACAGGTGGTGTTTATAGCCATCCCTCGGCGTGTGGTGTTGAAGATGCTTTTATGAGACAGAGGATCAACCTCCAGCTTCCGCCCCAGGCTAAGGAGGGTGTGGGTGACCATCACCTCTTTCTTGTGGGAGATCTCTAGTACCTCAACTGTTGTGCAGACAGAAGTTGCCCTCGTGCGGGGTTTGATACAGGATCGCTTCTCATGGTTCCCAAGCCTGCTCAGTTGGATTTTCAGGCTAGAGTGGGACTGAGCATGGTCCTTAGCAGAACTTCAGACGTCCCGGAAACTTCATAGAATGAATCATGGAATGGTTTGGATTGGAAGGGACCTCAGAGCCCATCGAGTTCCACCCAGGCAGCAGCCTGGCTGAGGCAGAGCCGTGGGTGCCCCTTGGGGGATGAAGGGCTGTGGTTTCGGGGCAGGTCTCTGAAATGCCAGGTAGGTGAGGTACTCGATTATTTTCTGTGTAGTGGCTTTTTGAGTGTGATGGGCAGGGAACATCCTGCCATGGCTCCTCAGTGGCAATGGCCTCCGGCCTTGTGTGGGAGCTGGTGATGCTTCCTGGGAGCAGGAAGGGTTGTCAGGCGTATGACGGCCCTTCAGTGCACGCAGCCTGGACTGGCAGGATGCTCTGGGATTATCTGTGTTCCTAGCCACAATCACCGGCAAAGGCTTCAAATTTGCCTTTGGTGAGATGCTTCTCAGACCCTTCTTGTAATCGACTGCGTTGTTGGGGCTTCCTCTGCCAACGGTTCAGTTGACCCGGCATCTTCTCCTGTGGAGCAAAGAATGGGATGAGAGGAAATGGCCTCAAGTTGTGCCAGGGAGGTATAGATTGGATATTAGTAAAAATGTCTTCACTGAAATGAGTGGTGAAGCACTGGCAGAGGCTGCTCAGGGCAGTGCCGGAGTCTCCATCCCTGGAGAACCTTGTGGCCGTGGCACTTTGGGACATGGTTTAGTAGGCACGGTGGGGTTGGGCTGGATGGGTTGAGAAGTCTTTTCCAAACTCAATTATTCTATGACCTTGCAAGGAAAGGTGTGATGTCTGGGAAGCCTGTCCACACGGCCATCTGATAGTGTGGAGAGAGGTGCAGGATAGGGTGGACACTGAAGCTGGAAGAACCAACCAGCCATGAGGACACCCAGCTTTCTGCAGGCTCAGTTAATGCCCAGCAGGTCTGAGTCAAGCTGCCCGAAGTCCTTTTGCTGATAAGTGTTGTCGACAAAGGCTGTCGATCTCCGACCCCCCAGCTGCTCTGTCCTGCTGAAGCCTGTCCCCTGGGAACGTGTGGGAGCCGAGCTCTGCAGAAGGGTGGGGCGTGCTCCTGGTTGGGTGCTCCTGTGCTGGGTGCTGCTTGTCACTGTGTCCTTCAGCATTCCTGAGGAGGCACTGCTGTACCTGTGTCACGTGCAGTTGCTGATTCCTGCATAGCTCCTTGCTAATTGGGACCTCAGGGGAGAATTGTCTGTGTGACAAGGACAACTCTGGATGCTCTGGAGCCCTGGTCAGGGTGAGAAGGAAACAAGAACCACATCTTCAGTCATAAAACCCAAGCTGAATTTTCCATTAAATCCAAATAATCATAGAGTTACAGAATGGCTTGGGTTGGAAGGAACCTTAAAGCTCATCCAGTTCCATCCCCACCTTGGGCAGGGACACCTCCCACTGGATTAGGGGCTCCAAGCCCCATCCAGCCTGGCCTGGGACACCTCCAGGCATGAGGCAGCCACCACTGCTCTGGGCAACCTGGGCCAGGGCCTCCCCACTCTCAGCCTGTCCTCGTGCGGGAGGTGCTCCAGCCCTTCTCTTTGTCAGGTTGTGGCTTGCAAGGTGGTTGCCTTGGTTTTGTCTCAACTAGCACAGCTGGATGTTTCTAACTTCACTTCTTTACTCTCTTTCCAGCGGATCGTTGTAAAGAGGTACAGCAGATCCGGGAGCAGCATCCAAACAAAATCCCGGTAAGTTCTCATCCCTGCTGTTCTGCATTCGACTTGGTTCTCAGAACCCCTCTGTGCTGCTGGATTGCCTCCACCTACTGGCATTGGAGGTCACCAACTTTTGCTCCCAAAAATCAGCGCAGGATGCTCTCCGTAAGCCTCTGGAGCCTTGTGCTAGCTGCTCAGTAGTGGAACACATTGCCAGCAGTGCAAAATACAGCCTTTCTGTTAAGCTTTGTGCTCACTCTAGAGGCACGGAACTGATTTGATCTCAAATCTGCGGTGGGAGAAAACTCTGAAATGGCCTTTGTTGTGGTCGACATAGCTACCTGAGTTTTCCTGGATGACTCGGTAAGGGTTTCTCTTCATCTGCTCGGAGAAAGCTGTATTGAAAGCAAAGAGCCTCTGTTAAGATAACTTATGCACAACCAAACGGTCACACCCGTTCTGTGCTTTCCTAGAGCTAGTAGGTGAGGCTCCGTGAATTACCTCCAGTTCTTCCTGCCCTAATGCTCTTTCTTGCTCTGGCTGTGAATGTGCTTCTGCTGTCCTGCCTGAGTATTTACTTCTCTTCTTGAAAAGATGGAGAACTCAGAGAAGTAACTCAGGGCTTGCTCAGGTTAGTATTTGCCATGCCGTGGTGTTTGTGACCAAAACACGGGAGGTGTTCCTAGCTTAGCTCACTCTCAGCGTTGGCCGAATATCAGCCTTGTCTGAAAATTGCCCACAGTCCCTCAGAGTTACACCTTCAGGGCTTAATGTCTCAAAGTGCTCTGGGCACACCTGTGTATTCCTGCCTCGCTCTTCTTTGGATTTTAGTGCAGCACGGAATCACAGTCATTGAGGTTGGAAAAGACCTTCCAACTCATCCAGTCCATCCATCACCTCAACCCCACCGTGCCTGCTAAACCCTGTCCTCAGCTGCCACTGCCACATGGTTTTTGAACACCTCCAGGGATGGGGACTCCACCACTGTCCTGGGCAGCTGATTTCAGTGCTTCACCACTCATTCACTTAGAGAAGTTTTTCTTGATATCCAATCTAAACCTCCCCTGGCACAACTTGAGGCCATTTCTTCTCATCCCATCCCTTGTTCCTTGGGAGCAGAGCCCAGCACCCACCTCCCCACAACCTCCTTTCCAGGAGCTGCAGAGAGTGATGAGGTCTCCCCTCAGCCGCCTCTTCTCCAGGCTAAACAGCCCCAGGGTGCTCAGCTGCTCCCACAACCCCTGTTCTCCAGTCCCTTCCCAGCTCCATTCCCTTCTCCAGATGCTCTCCAGCCCCTCAGCGTCTTTCCTGGAGTGAGGGGCCCAAAACTGAACCCAGCATCTTCTAGCAGAAAGAATTCTTTCCCTTTCCTGTCTCCCACCACCATTGTGGTGTTCATGTGTTGTCAGTGCAGCCGAGCAGGACTTTCCCCTCACAGCACAGCAAATCCTGTTGTGCTGTGCCATCCACCGACGTTGACCACTGCTTTCAGTGTGGTTTTCATGGCATTCTACTTGTTCTACTTTTCCCCGGGGTTACAGCGGAGCAGTTGTTGTTACAATGCCCTAAAGCTCTGGCCATAGCGACAGGCTAGAAATAGGTTGTACCTAAAATACTCAGGCGTGTGTCTGTCGGGTGCCTGTAGACAAGGACGTGGTGCCTGGGAAATGAACGGAAGGAGCCACAGCTCTGCATCCGTGCGCAGAGTTTTACCAGCATTACTAAAACGTGGTGGGAGAGCTTCCATGGCTGGCGTGCTCATTGTATTGGGGTCAAACGTCACGTGCCACAGGACAAGACCTTCGTGTCATCGGGACTGTGGGTGTGGTTGTCTGGGGAGCTGTGTGTGGGGAGGTTCAGCCGTGGCAGATAGCTGACCTCCCACCCCTGCTCCGGGACCTCTTTGTTTGGTGCCTCGTTGTCCTTGCCTGTGTCCTGAGTGCCAGCATTGTGAGAGGGTGGAGGACTCAGCTGAACGTGCAGCCGCTTTGCTGTCCTGGCTGATGGACGTGCCAGGGGAGGGTGCGCTTTGCGGAGGGTTTGCTGGAGCCGTGGGAAGAACCAGGAGAGGAAAAGGATCCCAAAGTCCTCAGAGATCCAGCTGCATCTGCCTCATTGGTACCTCTCAAGGCTTGGTCCCCGTTAGACCCTGACACCACATTTGATACTGTCTCTTCTCTGCATTTGGTGTTCGGGCTGCCTGCAAAGCAGAAACAGAGCGTGGTGTGGGGTAGCTGTGGGTCAGAGCGGCACAGGAAGGTCTAGGTCCTCTGTAAAAGGCAGGAGGTGGGTTTCCCAAGTAGCTGGCTTCCCTGGAGAGACTCTTGGAAGGAGCCAAAGGGGTTTGAGCCCACAGCCTGGGGGAGGAGTTAGGGAGAAGATTGCCCTGGTCACCCCCTAATGCTGGCAGAAGTCACAGCAAGCTGTGCCGCAGCTGCTGCCTCTTCTTGTGTCTCCAGTTTCCACTCAGAGCCCTTGGGTGACTCGTCTTTTGCTCTGACAGAGGGCCGGGAGGATTTGCAGAGCGCACGACTTGGCTTTGTGCCCAGGGAAAGGCATTTCTCTCGTGTTTCCATGAGGGTAATTCCAGCGGGGGCTGAGGAAGGGGCTGTGCCATATAGACGGGGGGGGCTGTGTGGGGATGGAGCTGGTGGTGAGTTTGCCTGAGCCCGCCAGAGACAAAGCACCGGATAACCCGGGCTGCCGGAGGCAGGGAGTCAGGGTGAACCCATCCCAGGACCCCTCACTGGCACATGGAACAGGGAGACGGGCAGGAGCCGAGGGCTTCCCTATCCACCTCGTGCCGGGGGCTCCTTCGCTCCCCCAAAACTGGCTGCACTTCCATGGGAAGCAGCGCTGGGCACGGAACATGCGGCTGTGTCGAGAAGGGCAGGGTTGGATTGGCAGCGAGGTGCTGCTCACGCTTGTCTCTGCTGGGAAGGAGCCTCCAGCTGCTGCTGGCTCCTCCGCGGGCCTTCTGGCTGCACCCTCCACCCAGAGCCTCGGCAGGTGCTTGGGAAACGCTCGTCTACCCTGGTGGAGGAGAGGCCGAGCTCCTGCCTGCCCATCGCCCTTGCCGGCGCTGGCCGCAGGGCTCTCCTTCGGGAACCCACGGAGCTGGGTCCCGGTGGGAGCAGCTGCCAGCTGGAAGCCAGCTCCGGTGAGCCCTGGGAAATCTGAACGCTGGAACAGCTTGTGCTGGGCAGCAAGGGGAGCAAACCACATCCCAAAGCACTGGGATGGGGAATTCAGCGAGGCCCAGGGAGTCACAGGCCATGCTGCCAACGGTGGGTTAGGGAGTGCTCCTTTCGTGCTGATAGGGAAGGCTGAAGGAAGGTTTGGGAGGGCTGGGGGTGCATTTGGGAGGGCTGGGGGTGCATTTGGGAGGGCTGGGGGTGCATTTGGGCCATGCAGAGAGGTCTTTGTTGGGTTACATGATTAAAAGCTCACTGCACAGCTGCAGAGTGCGGAGAAGCAGTGGCAGGGGAGGGAGCCCAAGTAACAGCCTGTCCTGGCGCAGTGGTGGACAGAAACCCAAATTATGGATTTGGAGGAAGGGACAGCCTTGTCTGGGCCCTGCGAGGGCTGTGCCAGGGAGCCACAGACCAGTGTCCGCGGCGGACACAACTCAAACTGGATCGACACCAAAGCACCTTTTGGACTGAGGAGGGGTTACTCTGTGTATTCCCACTAAAGCAGCTCTGCCCAGCTCAGCCAAGGGTGTGGGATGAGGCTGTTGGTGCTGTGTTCGTGTGAGCGCTCTGCGTGTCCGTGCTGGTCTCTGTGGCTGAGCATGTGTGCAGGTTTGTGTGTGGTACACACACGTATTGCATAGAATCACAGAGCGGTTTGGGTTGGAAGGGACCTTAAAGCCCATCCAATTCCAATCCCCTAGCCATGGGCAGGGACACTTCCCACTGGATCCGGTTACTCCAAGCCCTGTCCAGCCTGGCCTGGAACACCTCCAGGGATGGGGCAGCCACCACTGCTCTGGGCAACCTTCCAACCCTCATAGGAAAGTGTTTCTTCCTAAAATCCCGTCTCCATCTCCCCTCTTTCAGCTGAAAACCGCTCCCCTCATCCTATCCCTGCACCCCCTGATCCAGAGCCCCTCCCCAGCTTTCCTGGAGCCCCTTTCAGTGCTGGAGGTGGCTCTAAGGTCTCTCTTTTCGTGCATGCGCCTACTGGGGTCACATTCTCGGCCTGCAGTCGTGGGGTGGTGGCAGCCTTGCCTGTGCTGGGCTGCAAGATCTGGCCCGTTTGCTACCAAAACCCCTTCCCACCTCTTCAGAGTGGCCCCAGGACAGGGTTCAGTCTATGAATGCAGCCCAGACCCCCTCTGCCTTGGGGCTGTGATCCCAGGCTCTGTCTGTCCCCCTGTGGTGGGTTCCTGCTGCAGGAGCTGGTGTCCCACGCCGAGGGATGCCTGACCTGAGGCAGCATCTTGGGAGAGGATATGGGAGGGAGGTGGATTTGTATACAAGTCCTGTGGCCACGGGGATGTAATATTAGCATTTGGTCCTGCGTCCAAAGGCAGACAAGAACATCTTGTCCATTGGCCACCTGCTCCCATGGCTGGATCCTCCAAATAACAGTTGGAGACAGGAACTCTTGGAGCTCCTCTACACAACAGGCCCTCTGTCTGCTCAAAGCACAGGGCAGATGCTGCTATAACAGCAAGGCCGTCCTTCTCAGTCTGTTCTTGGACTAATTGAGAGGTTTTTCTTTGTGGGATGAAGCTGGCTGGTAATTAGAGACATTTGCCTCTGTTCCTGCTCGATGTGAGTGAGAAATGGGGTGCAGGGCCCTCCCTGCAGGTGAAGATCCACACACAGCAGGAACCCAGAGCTGTGGCAGGAAAGGGATGGAAAATGTCTCTTGCTGTGCGCCATGAGTTCAGTCCTTTGCTCAGGCCAGCAAAACTTGTGGGTTTGGTTGATCCAAAAGCGATGTTAAAATACACTTCACTCCTTTTCCGGATCTCTGGCATGGCAGGGGAGGTGGCTAAACTGTTCTGCTAATGCCTACTGCTCCTCGGGCAGCTGGAGCAGGCGATGCTCTAGTTTGTTTCTGTTGGATGCTCTCACTGCCTGGCTTGGGCAGACCGATGGCTCCCCTGAAGCTGTCTGCAGGCAACCCGATGGTCACCTCTTGTGGTCTTTTTCTCCTCTGAGGGTGACATGGAGTGGGGCTCTACCTCAGCCCTTCCACGCGTGCTGGCTGGATTTGTAGCCATGGCTAACCCTGCCCTTGCCTTCCTTCCCAGGTCATCATCGAGCGCTATAAAGGGGAGAAACAGCTGCCGGTGCTGGACAAGACCAAGTTCCTTGTCCCAGACCACGTCAACATGAGTGAACTGGTCAAAATAATCCGGTGAGTGGGGTGGCCCCAGCTGGGAACAGTCCGCACCCACAGAGCAGGGACATAGAGCGGTGGGTGAGGAAGGGCAGAGGCACCTGCCAAGGGTGGGATGGGGAAACGGCAACCACAATGTCCTTGCACTGAGGAGTTGAGGGAGGCAGGATCTGATGAAAGGCAGTGGCCTCCCCCTCATGGGGGACACTCCATGAGCTGGTGAGGGGGTCTCAACCCCCTTCTTTTATCCCTCAGCTCAGATGGAAAGGGCTTTGCAGAGTCTGACTTGGGAGGCCTTGTAGCCCTGAGCTGGGTGGCGGGCACTGTGTCCTGTGCCTGTGGGAGGAGGTCCCAGTGCTGTGGGCCCCATGGGGCAGCACTGCAGGGGGAGGTGGAACCTGCTGTCCCTGTCCTGCCCTGCTGGGATGACCCAGGCCCTCCTGTCCTTTCCCCCTCAGGCGTCGCTTGCAGCTGAATCCCACGCAGGCGTTCTTCTTGCTGGTGAACCAGCACAGCATGGTGAGCGTCTCTACCCCCATCTCGGAGATCTACGAGCAGGAGAAGGACGAGGATGGCTTCCTCTACATGGTCTATGCTTCCCAGGAGACCTTTGGCTACTGAGGCCTGCCAAGAGGTGGCATGCGGAGACGGATGAACTGTGGCGCACGGGCCTCCGGCCGTGGAAGACAACGCAACCCAAGGCTCAGGAGAGGGGGACTGCGCTGACTTCCTCTTCCTCCCTCCCTCCCTCCCTCCTTCCCCTTCCCATCACCCCATCACCGAAGAGGCTCGTGGCATGCGTTGGTTCACATCCATCCTTGAACCCATGTTCAAGGCCAGGTTGGATGAGGCTTTGAGCAACCTGACCCAGTGGGAGATGTCCCTGCCCGTTGCAGGGGGCTGGAACTGGATGATCTATAAGGTCCCCTTCAACGCAAACCATCCTGTGATTCTATGATCCCTTCACCTCTGTGCAGATCAGCCCCGCTCTCTCCGCACCCACGTGTGTGCACACGTACAGACACCCTCCCCGCGCCCACGTGGGCCTCGTCGTCCCGTCCTGTCCCCTGGTGTCACCTCCAGCTGCTCCCGCCGTGCCATGTGTTCCCAGCGTGCTGCCGGGGGCGGAGGGAGGACAGGGAGAGCCGCCTCTCCTCCAAGACACTCGTAAGGGCCGGAGGGCCGCAAAAGCAGCAAACAAATGTTACCGTTGCTCCCGAGTTTTAATTGATTTTAATTACACCCATATCAGATTCTTGGTGCTACTGAGTAGATGTAGGCGTCTCTATAGGTCTGTGGACAATGTATATCCTTTACATTTATTTTATCGGTTGGTTTGTTTGGGTTGGTTTTTTAGGGATAGATTGGAGTGGGGAGAGGGGGCAATCTTTCCTGTATTCTGTAGGTAAATAAATCGGGCTTTGTTGCACTTTAAAGCATAGTAGATGTCAGAGTGGAATTTACTTTTAATTTATACAGTTTGCTATATGAAGTGCTGCTCCTCTGTTGTACCTAGATTGTTTCTGGTTTGGTTTTTTTTTTTAAATACAATTGATTTCCCTTCTCTCTGTCTCCCCATTGCATGCAATTTTTCCGTCTCGGTGTGGCAGAGTTCGCTCCAGGAATATACTGATTTATATCTGCTATGTTCCTGTTCCTGTTTCTCATGTATTATACCAAAAAAATGTATATGATAAAACTCCCACCCGGTTTAATCTATACAAAGGTATATATATAAATATATATATAAAATAAACGTAAATTCAAGTTGTGTCTTGTAGGAACGCTCTGTTTCCATCTCATTTGTTAATGTTCTTAGTATCCAGGAAGAGTGATGCGTGCTCCCAGTGTTCACTGGTGCCTTGTACCTTGCCCAGGCTTTGGAGCTGGGCATTCCCAGCTGCAGCAGAAGGAAATGCAAATCCTCCCCATCTCAATTTTCCTTCTATCCAAGGAAGGAGCTGGTGTAAGGGACAGATCCAGCAGAGTGCACGCAGGCCGGGAAGCGCTGAAGGAAGATGGTGGGAAGCCAGCTGGAAGCCCAGCACCCGGCAGAGTGGGAGCAGTTGTTCTGCTTCTGGCAGCTGGAGCAGCAACGTGGTTGCTCTTCGCTAAGGACCAGCCTTGCAGTATTTCAACTCTGGTCCTGAGCCCAGGTTGTCTCCCACCAGTGGCTCCACATCAACATCAGCCCAGCTACAGCTTCTCCTTGTGGGAGCTGTAGAGGAGTAGCAGTGGGCTGGAGCCCTCAATGGGGTGCGGTGGAGCTGAGGTGTCCCACCACCATGAAGGTGGTCACCTAAATCGGGCTTTGTGGCCCCTTCCAACCCAGACCATTCTGTGATTCTGTTATTTTTCGGTTGGGAGTGAAAGGAAGGAGGGAAATGGAGCATTTGGTTCAGTTCAGTTCTGGGCCCCTCGCTCCAAGGAGGATGTTGAGGCTCTGGAGCGAGTCCGGAGAAGAGCAACAGAGCTGGTGAAGGGGCTGGAGAACAGGCCTTATGAGAAACAGCTGAGAGAGCTGGGGGTGTTTAGCCTGGAGAAGAGGAGGCTGAGGGGAGACCTCATTGCTCTCTATAACTGCCTGAGACAAAGTTGTAGAGACATGGGTGCTGGCCTCTTCTCCCAAGTGACAGGGGACAGGACGAGAGGGAATGACCTGAGGGGAGACCTCATTGCTCTCTACAACTACCTGAAAGGAGGTTGTGGAGAGGAGGGAGCTGGGCTCTTCTCCCAGGTGACAGGGGACGGGATAAGAGGGAATGGCCTCGAGCTCTGCCAGGGGAAGTTCAGGCTGGACATCAGAAAAAATATTTAATGGAAAGGGTCATTGGTCCCTGGCAGAGGCTGCCCAGGGAGGGGGTTGAGTCACCTTCCCTGGAGGGGATTAAATGACGGGTGGACAAGGTGCTGAGGGACATGGTTTAGTGATTGGTGGGAATGGTTGGAATTGATGATCCTGGGGGTCTTTTCCAACCTAGTGATTCTGTGGGGGTTCTGGGTGACAGCGGCTGAACACGAGCCAGCAGTGGCCCAGGTGGGCAAGGCGGCCACCAGCCTCCCGGCTTGGATCAGCCATGGGGTGGCCGGCAGGGGCAGGGAAGGGATCGTCCCCCTGGACTCGGTCTCGAATCCTGGTTCAGTTTCAGGCCGCTCACTGCAGGAAAGACCTTGAGGGGCTGGAGAAGGGAACAGAGCTGGGGAAGGGTCTGGAGAACAGGGGTTGTGGGAGCGGCTGAGGGCCCTGGGGCTGTATATCCTGGAGAAGAGGAGGCTGAGGGGAGACCTCATCGCTTTCTGCAGCTCCTGGAAGGAGGCTGTGGGGCGGTGGGTGCTGGGCTCTGCTCCCGGGAACAAGGGACGGGATGAGGGGCAGCTCTCCGCGTCCGGTGTCCCCGCCGGTGCCGGGATGCTCAGCCCCCCCACCCCCCCCCCCATCCCGGTGCCGCCCCCGACCCCGCGGTTCCCGTTCCGGTGCCGCCGCTGCCATGGCCGCGCGCTCCCTGCTGCCGCTGCTCTGCGCGCTGCTCCGCGCCGCCGCCGCCGCCGCCCCGGGACGGGTACGGGACACCCCCCCCCCACCCCGGCCCCGCATCCCCCCAAGCCCTGCACCCCGCACCCCTTCCCCCCGCATCCTCGCACCCCCCAGCTCCGCGTCCCTGCACCCCGCATCCCGCACCCCCACATCCCCCGGCTCCGCACCCCGCGTCCCTGCCCCCCGCACCCCCACAACCCTGTATCCTGCACCTCTGCGCCCCCCATCCCCCCAGCCCTGCACCCCCCAAGCCCCCAGCCCCGCATCTCGCATCCCCGCTGTTCCCCAGCCCCGCATCCTGTACCCCGCATCCCTCCCAGCCCTGCGCCCCGCAGCCTCGCACCCCCCAGCCCCGCATCGCAGCCCCCCACATTCTGCACCCCACTTCCCCCCAGCCCTGCACCCCACGTCCCTGCCCCCCGCACCCCCACAACCCTGTACCCCGCATCTCTGTGGCCCCTGTCCCCCCAGCCCCGCATCTCGTGTCCCCGCTGTTCCCCAGCCCCGCATCCTGTACCCCGTATCCCTCCCAGCCCTGCGCCCCACATCCTCGCACCCCCCAGCCCTGCATCCCGGCATCCCACATTCTGCACCCCACTTCCCCCCAGCCCCGCATCCCTGCACCCTGCATCCTCCCAGCCCTACATCCCGCATCCTCGCACCCCTCATCCGGCACCCCTCATCCTGTACCCCTTATCCTGCACCCCCCAGCCCCACATCCTGCACCCCACATCCTCACACCCCTGATGTTTCCCAGCCCCGCATCTTGTACCCCGCATCCCCCCAAGCCCTGCACCCCATGTCCCTGCACCCCACATCCCCCCAGCCCTGCACCCTGCATCCTTGCACCTCCCAGCCCCACATCCTGCACCCCACATCCCCCCAGCCCCACATCTCTGCACCTCGCATCCTGGACCCTGCACCCCCAAGCCCTGCACCCCCACATCCTGCACCCTGCATTCCCCCAGCCCCACACCCTGCATCCTCGCACCCCTCAGCCCCACCTCCCTGCACCCCACGTCCCTCCAGTCCCACACCCTGCGTCCTTGCACCCCCCAGCCCCATATATCTGCACCCTGCATCCCCCCAGCCCCACTTCCCTGCACCCCACATCCCTGCATTCCCTCCCCCAGCCCCACACCCCTGTGTCCTCGCACACCCCGGCCCCTCACCCCACATCCTCACAGCCCCACCCCCTGCATCCCTGCGCCCCCAGCCCCACATCCCTGCATCCTTGCACCCCGCACTCCTCCAGCCCTTCACCCCTGCAGCCCCCCACCCTGCAAACCCCAGCCCCCAGCCCCCCCAGTCCCCCATCCTCGCACCCCCAGCCCCGCAGCAGCTCTGCCCACACAGGGTGGGCTTGGGGGGCTCTGCCCTCCTTCCTGCTCCCAGGAGGAGCCGCGTCACTTGTTCCCAGGGGAGCGGGAGGGAGGGCAGCCCCGGGGATGGATCGGTTGGTGGGGGGTCCTTCTGCTCAAGGATGGTGGGGTCTGCACGCCGGTGTCGGTTGGGAAGGGAACGTCTGGGCCCTTATTGCATTAGCAGCTCCTTTTGGGGTGTGCGCTGCCTGGTTCTTCGCTTGGTGCCACCTCCTTCCCCTGGGGGTGACAGATCTCATGATTCGAGGCGGCAGGGTGCCCGGGAGCTCTCTGGAACAAGGACAGAGCTCCTTGGGCATTCCCAGTGCCCCAAAGACCTGAGTCTGCCCCAGTTACTCAGTCGGGGAGGTGTCAGGTCTGTATTGCTGGGTGATGTGGGTCCTCAGCCCTTCCTGGGGTCAGGCGTTACCAAACCCAACCCAACCAAATCGAAAGCTGCCTGGAGGAGAAGAACCTGGGGGTGTTGGTTGACAGCGACTGAACATGAGCCAGCAGTGGCCCAGGTGGCCAAGAAGGCCAATGGCATCTTGGCTTGGATCAGACACGGCGTGACCAGCAGGTCCAGGGAGGTTCTTCACCCTCTGTACTCAGCACTGGTGAGACCGCTCCTCGAATCCTGTGTTCAGTTCTGGGCCCCTCACCACAAGGAGGATGTTGAGGCTCTGGAGCGAGTCCAGAGAAGAGCAACGAAGCTGGGGAAGGGGCTGGAGAACAGGCCTTATGAGGAACGGCTGAGAGAGCTGGGGGTGTTTAGCCTGGAGAAGAGGAGGCTGAGGGGAGACCTCATTGCTCTCTACAACTCCCTGAAAGGAGGTTGTGGAGAGGAGGGAGCTGGGCTTTTCTCCCAAGTGACGGGGGACAGGAGGAGAGGGAATGGCCTCAAGCTCCGCCAGGGGAGATTTAGGCTGGACATTAGGAAAAGATATTTAATGGAAAGGGTCACTGGGCCCTGGCAGAGGCTGCCCAGGGAGGGGGTTGAGTCACCTTCCCTGGCGGAGTTTAAATGATGGGTGGATGAGGTGCTGAGGGACATGGTTTAGTGTTTGATAGGAATGATTGGACTCGATGATCTGGTGGGTCTTTCCCAACCTGGTGATTCTCTGATTCTATGGAATTGCAGCAGCACTAAAGGAGGCACAAAATAACCGGACAGTGCGAGGAGCACCCAGGGTTACTTGTAGCCTTCCAGGCTGCATGAAAAGGGAGAAAGAGAAAAAATGAGTGAACTAGGCAGGAGGGGATCGTCCAGCAGAAAGCTGATAAAGTCTTACTAGTGCTGTTTGGGGAAAGAGGCATCGCGTGGTGAGCAAAAAGAAGGCACAAATAATAGATGTTGCTTGGGCCCAGTCTGAGAGTTGTCCTGGGCCTTTCCTTATTGCACGCCAGCCCTTTTTGGGGCGAGCTCTGCCTGGTTCTTCATCTCTCCCGTTACGGCGCCGTGCTGGCAGAAGGGACACAGCAGAACCAAAGAAGGGGGCACAAAGTGACTGGTTGGTGAGAAGAACAGCAGGGTGTGGGTGCAGCCTTGCAGACTGCAAGAAAAAGGAGAAAGAGAAGAAATGAGTGAATTAGGCAGGAGGGGATTGTCCTGGCCTGGGAACGCCTCTCCCGTGAGCACAACATTCGTAGAATCATAGAATGGTTTGGGTTGGAAGGGACCTTAAAGACCATCCAGTTCCAACCCCCAAAATCCCTTTGTTCTCCGTTGAGGGACAGAGAAGATCCTGTTTGTTTGCTTTTTGAATGAGTTGAAGATGAGGTGCTTTTTAAAGGTGGGAATTTTCTGTCTGAGATCTCTTTGCTAAGTGCAGTTTGTCTTTGTCTTGAGCCCCTGGCCGGGTCCGTGTTGGACCTCCCTGTGTGTCCATTTACTTGGTCAGCTTCAGCGTGCCTGGCCCAGATGCTGCGTTACACCTTCTCTTCTGCTTTGGAATCAAGGCTTTTCTCTTCCTGGTGGATTCTGCTATCTTTTTGTTGCCACAGAGAAATGGGAATGATTTTCCCTCCTTCCTTGAGCCCCTTCCCGCTGCCGTTAAGGGACGATGCGCCGTTCCTCTTCTGCTCCAAGCAATCACCTGCCTGTGTGAGAGCAGCGCAGGCAGATGATTCCATGTCCTGTGGGCAGAGGTTTGGTCCTCCTGGCTGGGAAAAGCTTGTGGGATATATATCGAGCTCTTAGTAATCCCAGTCTAAGTATTGAATCAGGATATTGGACAGAGGAAAGAAACCCTGGGATGTGGGCAGGACAAGTTATGGTGAAAGGTCAGTGAAAGCAAATCTTTATTGGTATTTGCAGTTAACATTGGCTTCATGTTCCTTTTTCTCGTGGTTTTGAAGTGAGGGATGGAAAAAGAAATCCTGAATAAACAGGTGATATTGAAAATGCCGTCCTTAGTGTTTTGCAAGTTTGACCCGTGGTTTTATCTAGGGATGCGTTTGGGAAGGGGCAGGGAAGAGGGACAATGCTCCTAGAGGAGAAGTGGCTCATTTCTTTGTCTGACAGTTTGTTAGGTACCTGCTGCTAGCAGGGGGAGGAAAAGTCCGTGTTGCCAGACAAACTGCAAACTCCCCAAGCATGGGGTTTTGTTCACTTTGTTTTTTTTGCTTCTGTGCTCAGCGCACGCTGGGTCTGTGTTTGCAGGGACAACCCCAGCCTGCGAGGCTCCGTGCTTGGCGTGATGGTCCAGAGGCAGGAGTAGGAGGCGGGCAGTGGGTTATCGGGAGCCTGCTGCTGCGGGGGCTGGCAGATCTCATGGTGCCCAGGAGGTCTCTGGAACAAGAACAGAGCTTGGGCGTTCCTGGTGCTTCAAAGACCTAAATCTGCTCCAGTTACTCAGTTGGGGTGGTGGCTGGTCTGCATTGTCCTGTCAGAGCGGGCGATACAAGGCTGGGTCTTCACCCCATCCCAGGAGTCAGGTATTGCCCGACCTAACCCAAAAAAAGAGGTGGTTGAATGTTTTGGGCAAGTTCATCGCTTTTTCTTTGGAGGAAATGTTCTGATCTGTTAAGCCGAAAACTTCACCGTGGCATCTCACCGCCTGTTTCTTTCTTTTTCAGGGTTGGTTGAAAACTTACGGCTACTTGCTTCCATCCGACAGCCAAACATCTGCCTTGCAGTCAGGAAAAGCCGTGCAGTCCGCGGTTGCCACTATGCAACAGTTTTATGGGATCCCGGTGACAGGAGTTTTGGACCAGACAACTATTGAGTAAGATCAACGTAGGCTAATTTTGTCTTTCCCATTCTTAACGCATGGTCCTATTACCTGGGTAATTATTCCTGCTACAAGAAGTCCTCAAAAGGGGTAATGTGACTCAGCCCAAGAAGTCTTGATTATGAGAAAGTGTCCCTAATGAAAACATGTGGACAACTCCACCTTTTCCTGTTGCCAAAGTTCTGCTTGCGAGTGTGAGGAGAAGCTCTTGTTGAGTGCCGTGCTTTGTACATGGATCCCTGTTGCTGGTGCAGAGACAAAGCGTGAATCCCGTGAGCTTCTGACAGCGGAGAACATCAAAGGTTTAATATTTTTCATCTCTGTCTGGATTTCGGTGAAAATGTGGCTCCAGAATTGGCTTCTAATGTATTTCTTAATTAATCGGAGTTGTGGATCTCCAGAGATGCTGTTTGTGGAGATCTATAATGCTGAATTGAAGTGAGTTGTTGTAGTCTGGTGACTATAGTCACAACTACTTAGCTGTTGGTTATCATTTGTTAGATGTTAGGTGTTCTCTGCTGTGTTGACCATGTGTTATTTGCGATCGGTGCCTTGATACTGCTGAAGCGTTGGTCTAAATCACTTGGGCTGAAGGGACATTGCGTTTTCGAGTCTGCTGCCCTCGGTGTGCTCTCCAGCGTGTACTGCGAAGGGTAGCGCGGGAAGCGATGTCATGACGTGGGAAGCAGTGTCGTGACACATGAAGCAGTGTTTGTTGCTGGTGCCTGGATTGCCTGGATGTTGTGTACTGGCCAAACTTGGCTGCTGCTGGTCCAGATTGGAGGAGTTGGAAGGGACCTTAAAGACCATCCAGTTCCAACCCCCAAAATCCCTTTGTTCTCCGTTGAGGGACAGAGAAGATCCTGTTTGTTTGCTTTTTGAATGAGTTGAAGATGAGGCGCTTTTTAAAGGTGGGAATTTTCTGTCTGAGATCTCTTTGCTGAGTGCAGTTTGTCTTTGTCTTGAGCCCCTGGCCGGGTCCGTGTTGGACCTCCCTGTGTGTCCATTTACTTGGTCAGCTTCAGCGTGCCTGGCCCAGATGCTGTGTTGCACCTTCTCTTCTGCTTTGGAATCAAGGCCTTTCTCTTCCTGGTGGATTCTGCTATCTTTTTGTTGCCACAGAGAAATGGGAATGATTTTCCCTCCTTCCTTGAGCCCCTTTCCTGCTGCCGTTAAGGGACGATGCGCCTCTCCTCTCCCCCTGCTCTGTTCTCTCCCTTCACTCACAGGAAAATCCTCTCGTTCTCCATTGAGGGACAGAGAACATCCTGTTTGTTTGCCTTTCAAATGAGTTGAAGATGAAACGCTTTTTAAAGGTGGGGATTTTCCATCTGAGATCTCTTTGTCTTTAATCCCACAGTTTGTACTCAGGCTGCGGCAGAGCCAGGCGGGGTGCGTGCCGCTGGGTGTAGCAGCTTGCGGCTGGGGGGCTTCTGAGTTGGAATTAGGGGCAAGAAAAGGCTTTTATATTGAGCTGCTAGTTGGGAAAGTTCAGGAGCTGTTTCCGCTGCCCTGTGGGTGATGGTAAAGGAGCAAACTCCATGTGGGAGTCGCTGCTTGAGTAAGTGAAGCCAACCTGGCCTGGAACCCCTCCAGGGATGGGGCAGCCGCCACTGCTCTGGGAAACCTGGGCCAGGGCCTCCCCACCCTCACAGGAGAACATTTCCTCCTAAGATCTCATCTCATTCTCCCTGCTTTCAGCTGAAAACCATTCCCCTTCATTCTATCCCTACCCTCCCTGATCCAGAGCCCCTCCCCAGCTTTACTGGAGCCCCTTTCAGTCCTTGAAGCTGCTCTAAGGTCTCCCTGAAATCTTCTCCAACTATCTCAGTCTGTCCTTGTACAGGAGGTTCTCCAGCCCTTGGATCATCTCCGTGGCCTCCTCTGGACTCGCTCCAACAGCTCCATGTCCTCCCTGTTGTGAGCTTTGAGATTGCAGTTCTGAATTTTTGTCAGCATCGTAAGCTCCATCCCTTTAAGGTGACTTTAGAATCAGCCAGAGCACAAAGTTATTATTTTCTATGGTTGCTTTGTTAGGCAACAAATTCTGCATGTTCTGTTTATGCTTATTATAGAATCATAGAATCGTTTGGTTGGAAAAGACCTTTGAGATCATCGAGTCCAACTGTACCTGCCCACTACTAAACCAGGTCCCTGAGCATCCACCCACCTCCCAAATACCTCCGGGAATGGTGACTCCACCACCAAGCCTACAGATTTTCAGCTCCTTCCCCCCACAGCCCCAAATCCCGAGCTCGTCATTTCCCTCAGGAGCGGAACCCACGTGTGTGAAAGCCGCCACGTGGGAGATGGGAAGGAACAACCATTGGTTTTGCTTACTGGTACCTGCAGGGAAGTTGGGGGGTGTCGGCTGAGCAGAGGGGCTGTGTGGAGGTGGCAGGTTGAGGATGTGTGCTTACCTGGACAGAGAGTGGGGAAAAAGACATGAAAGCCTTGGACCGGAGCTGGGAGAGCAGCTGAGTCTGGATGAGACTCAGGTGGAATATGGGGGTTCAGAGAGACCGACATGTGATGGGGTTGAAGGAGGCGTGGGTTGCATAATTCTCTGAAAGTGCTGATGTCTTGGAAGTGCTGGCTCCAGAAGCCCTTGGCACCCAGCGAGCCAGTGTTGCAGCTTTGCCTCTGGAACAGCCCCGTGCCCTGCCCCGTGTCCGTTGTGATGCAGCTGGTGCAGAGGCAGGGAATCTGGCTGCCTTTGAGGGAATTGACTTTTGGTTGAGTGTCTGGGTGGTTCTGATCAGCTTTGATAGCGCGGGACTGATTCCCTGCTGGGCACAGGGCAGGTGCTGGGAAGGAGCAGCTGGTGTTCCTACAGGGAACACCTTGAGATGTGAGGGGCTTGGCTCTGTCTTGCTGGTGTGTCAGTGCATTTAGTGCAGTCCTGGGGATGGGTCCTAGGCATCCGTGTTGCTTTGGTGGCCTCCCTCTTACCTGTTGTCTTCTAGAGGACAAAAGCGCTTCTTTATCTTTAGTGCTGCTTCTCCTGGTGCTTAAAATGAGCCTGTTCTGAAGGAAGGCTCATGCACAGTGTGAATTACGACAATGCCATGCAGGTAGTCTGTTAAACTGCCAGTTTGAGTAGTTTATGGTGTAGGTGATTTTGATTTTTCCAAGTCTGTGCAATTCAACAACCTTCATATGAACACAGTAACTTGGTGTGAAGTGGGGCCCTTGTTACTTAGCTCAGACTTGAGACTTTTCTTGCACAGCAGGGAAATCAATCCATATCCCAGGGCGATTGAGAGGAAACAGAGGTTCATTTTCTGATTGTAGTCAGGGCCTGGTGATGGTGATGTTCAGAGTACTGGGCTTCTCATAAAGCTCAAGAGATGGAAAGCAAATTCACACTACGGTTGTGTAAGGTTCTGCTAAAAACTCTGCTGGATCACACGACTGGAATCAAAAACACTCAGGAAATACGTAGGGGAATACAGGCTACAGCAAGCTTGGCGTCTCTGGCAGAGTGGTAGAAGCAATGGAAAAGAACACAAATAAAGGACACTTGGAAACACCTGGGGTATTGATGTTGAATTAATGTGGCTTTTCTCAAAGCAAACCTTTAGATGTACCACGTTTCTTTTAAGAAGGCGGCAGCTGTGTGGGCAAGACAGATCTGGCTTCCGATTTCTGAAAGAGCTACTGTGCTGCGAGGTGTAAGGTAGAGTCAGTGGGGGAGAGCTGTGCTGGATTAGCGGCTTCCAGGACCTGAATGGGCTCCAGGAAAGCTGGGGAGGGGCTTTTTGCAAAAGCGCGGAGTGATAGGATGAGAGGGGATGGCTTTAAATTGGAAGGGAGAAGATTTAGATCAGGCATTGCGAAGAAATTCTTTGCAATGAGGGTGGGGAGGCCCTGGCCCAGGTTGCCCAGAGCAGTGGTGGCTGCCCCATCCCTGGAGTGTTCAAGGCCAGGTTGGATGGGGCTTGGAGCAACCGGCTCCAGTGGGAGGTGGAACTAGATGGGCTTTAAAGCCCCTTCGAACCCAAACCATTCTATGATTCTAAATAAAAGCAGACACTTAGCTCCCAGTCCAGGCACCCAAGCTGGTGACCTTAGTTCACTTCCTGAGTGTAGAAACCTGATGAATTTCAGTGCAGTCACCTGCCTTGCTCTCCCCACCAAGAACAGAGCGAATGAGAGCCATTCCACAGGCAGTCCTGTGCTGGACAGGAACCCAAGCTGCAGATATAAATCATAGAGTCATGGAATGGTTCTAGACCCTTGTAACAAGTCCCTCCCCAGCTTTCCTGTAGTCGTTTTCAGCACTGGAAGCTGCTCTAAGGTGCCCCTGGCGCCTTCTCTTCTCCAGGCAGAACACCCCCAACCCTCTCAGCCTGTCCTTGTAGCAGAGGTGCTCCAGCCTTTGGATCATCTCTGTGGCCTCCACTGGACCTGTTCCAACGTCATGGGCTCCAACCACCTGCTCAAACAGGGACAGCTAGAGCACGTTGCCCAGGACCATGTCCAGTTGGCTTTTAGATACCTTTGAGGACAGGGACTCAACCAGTTCTCTGGGCAGCCTCTGCCAGTGTTTGACCACCCTCCAGCTGGAGCAAGAAATGAAAAGGTCTGTTAAGGCTGGAGATAAAAGAGGTAGGGGAGGAGACCTGACTTCTCCGATAATAGTGCATGGATTCCCGTGCAAGGGGCAGCATCCATTGCTCTTCCAGTTCGCTTGGCCACAGGGGCAAGAGTTGCCCACGTCATGAGTGACATCAAAGGAGTCAAAGGTTATGGGAGAGCCTGACAGAACCTGGTGGCTGTGACCCACAGATTGGAGTGACCTGTTCTGGTTGTTACAGGTGAAAGTCTTAGTCATTATCTGGAAGGGTTGTGTTTGCACTCGTTCAGTCTTATCTAGCAAGTTCAGAATTGGAGGGCTTTTAACCAGCACAGCACTTTAACAAGCGGAGAGGGGATAGAGTAGGGGATAGTAGAGTTTGATCCCAGTGCCCACACAGTTTTGATCTGTGTCTCTCTTATTATTATGATTATCATAATCATTATGTTATTAATGATTATCATAAATCATTATCATCATTAAGCTCTTGTCAGGCATAAGGGCTACATGAGCTGGTGTCTGTGTTTCCGAAAGGAAAAATGGATTCTTTTTGTGTGTGGGTTGCCAGCAGTGAGGGGCTGTTCAGCTCTGTGCAGAAAGGGTAAACCTCAGAGAGGGAAAACCAAGCCCCTTGTGGTGTCCGCGTTGGCCGTCCCTCAGAGGCATTTGGTCATCTCCATAATTCTTTTGAATCTCTTTTCCAAAGTCTTTGTCAGCTTGCTTTTTCTTCCTTGCCTTCCAGGTGGATGAAGAAGCCTCGGTGTGGAGTCCCGGATCATCCCCACCTACGCCGTAGCCGGAGGAAAAAGCGGTACGCGCTAACCGGGCAGAAGTGGAGGCAGAAGCACATCACCTACAGGTATTGCCCCCTCCCCGCTCCTTTTTGTTTGGGGAATAAAATGTTCTGTACTGTTTGGTATGCAAATTCTGTAAATACTTTAAAAAGCCAGATGTTCCCTGTGATGACTGGTTGAGGCTTTCGTTCTCAGAACATGGTGGAGGGGAGCACTTTCAGAGCACTGGAGGAACGGAGGAGTCTATTCTCAGTTAGAAAATAACAGATTGGTAAAGACACCTAAATCCCAGCCATCAGTCCTGTAATTTTGACAGGGAAATCCTAGTAAGCTCCTTTGTTCCCCTTGAAATCTAAGGCTGTAGCCTTTAGATCACGTGTCATCTTTAACAAACGGTTAAAGCGGAGGAGCAGCATTCTCTAAAGGTGTGATGCTTTCTCCCTCCACTGTTTTGCAACATTTGACTGAGTAAGTATTTTCCCAGAGGTTTTTACCTTTGGTAATTAGTAGAACCCTGGCTTTTGTCCAGATTTGGGGCTGCGGAGGCAACATGCTGAAATGGACTGTGGGTGTCAAATGGGAGTCGTGAAGTGATGGTTATGTCCCAGAGATGGCTTTTGAGTTACTTGGGCCCTTAGCTTTTCAGAAGAAATTCCCAAATGATACTAATGGGAGGTTCTGACAAGAATGTCGCTTCAAGATAAAATGACCTCCCTCTAGTTGAAAGTGTAGCCTTTTAACTTTTTTTAGAGGGGGAAAGGAGGTTGTGGAGGAGTGAAAATTAGGAATGGAGGCGTTAAGGAGAAGATATGGGAGAGCAAGGCAAAGGCAGAAAGGAAATCTGTGGTGAAGAGGTAGAACTATGAGTGACCAGCATGGAGAAGGTGCCAGAATGCATAGGAGGAGATGTGATGGTGTGAAGGGAAAGAGAATCAAGGACTGGGGCGCTCTGTTGCTTCTGCTGAGAGCTCCAAGGAAGGAGGAGGAGGATGATTCTTAAGTCACAGTGAGGGACTGCAGAGACTCGGAGGAGGGACTAGTTCAAAGCTTTCACTGATAATCATTCCTTGAACTCAAATTTTAAAGGGACCCCTTCTGTATGTGAAGATCTGAGAGACCAACCCTGCTTCCAACCTTTCCTGGGCCTTAAGGAAAACCAGAATGTAATCATGGAAATAAAACATCTCTCAATGGGTGTGTGGAACCTCGGGAAGCAGGTTGGCAGAGGGCTTCAGCCATGGCCAAACTTGTCACTGTTAGCTTTCCAGTTCCAGTATTTGTTGTGTGCTGTTCTAGCCTGGTTATCTTAGTTTACCACCGGATGTATTACAGCATCTTTCATCTGTCAGCCTTAATATTAAACTGAAGCTGCTCACGCCAGTAAGGTTGTATAGTTGACCCAAAGGTTTGTTTCTCATAAAGAATGCTAGTAGTCAGGGTTTTCATACACTGGATTCCATTTTAGCATGATGATTCCAGGCAAAATCTGAAGTAGTTTGCATTTTTAAGCTAAGTTTACTGTCTATGCCAGGATTTGAAAGGTTGTCAGTTTTTAGGAAGGGATGCGAGATCGACCAGAGTACTGAGAAAATTCTTAATAATAAATGTAGACTTCAGATCAGGGCTGTAGTTTTGTGGATAACTTTAGTTGTAACAGCCAAGCTTTGCATGCACAAAGCAGCGTCCCCCAAAAAATGAAGACCCTTTGGAAGTGGAGAGTGTAGATGTGTCTATGTGTTGGAATTATAACAAGAAGCCTCGAATGTATTCAGCACATTTGAGCAACCTTTCTTTCTCTTCCGCGCAGTGTTCACAACTACACCCCCAAGGTTGGAGAGATCGATACGAGGAGAGCCATTCGTCAGGCGTTCGATGTTTGGCAGAGGGTGACACCACTTACCTTTGAAGAAGTCCCTTACCATGAAATTAAAAATGACAGAAAGGAAGCAGATATTATGATATTTTTTGCTTCTGGTTTCCATGGAGACAGTTCTCCGTTTGATGGAGAAGGTGGATTCCTAGCTCACGCTTACTTTCCTGGACCAGGAATAGGAGGAGATACTCACTTTGATTCAGATGAGCCATGGACCTTGGGAAACTCGAATCACGATGGTAAGAGCGCAGGTTGTTTTTCAAAACAAGGACAAGTTGACCGTAGACACAAGGACAGACTTTCAACTAGAAAGCGTGTGGTTAGTGGAGCTTTCGTCTCCCATATGCTGGTTCACGTGTTTTCTAAAACCTGTATTCTATCTTAAATAGGTAAATAATTTTATTAGTAATTTTGTGACTCTGTGTGCCTCTGTGCACACGTGTGAATATTGAGAGTTAATAGAAGTGTGTGCCCGCTGGCTTTCTACATCCCTTCAGATTTGGACCACGGCTCTGGGAGAGAAAAGGTGAACACGAGGGTGTTGAAATGTGATCTCTGTGTCTCATGGAATATGTAACAAGGGCACTTAGAGTTGGTTGTAATGGTGAATAGGCAGTTGAGAGAGTAAGGACATTTTCAAGTCGTTTTGGTCTGTGTTTGTTCTCCCACAGTCCAAGTGTGGTCCTAATTCTTTTGGTCAGAGGCTGGGGCTGGTTGGTTTCTGTAGGAGACTGATGATGACAACAACTGGGTTTGTGATACTGAGCAATGAAGAGTTTCTGTGTCTTTCTAGCTTTACCTTACTAACAGCAACGAGCACTTTCTGATCCGTATTCAAACCTTTCATTGAGGGTAGTGATGACTTGTAAAAAGTTTTAAATTGGAAAACCAGAGTTTTACAGTGGCCTCTTAAAATGTAACTCCAATTTCTACACTCTTGGTGAGCTGGGAAGGACGTCTGGTTAAACCCTGAGGGATTCAAAGACACGGTGTGAAACATTCTGTAAGGCTTAGAAATTCACTGGAAATGTAAACGTGGGTCGACTTTTAAACTGGATAAAACCTTAGCAGCATTTTTGTGGCCGTGATGTCTAAGGGGGTAATGGGGGTCTAAGGGGGGATGTGGGGGTAATGTCTTTCATTAGAGCAGTGGAGTTTGAAAAGGGGAACAGTTTTCGGGTGTGCGAACCAGCTTCAGGCCTGACCTAGAAGCGACAGTGGAATGCAAATGGAGAAGATCCCTTGGAGGTTTGAGCTGGCATCTATGAGATCATCTGTGAAAGGAAATGGAGCTGAGAAGTTCAGTGTGGGAATGCTGATTTGTAGGAAGGCAGAATTGATAAGATACATGTCTTCTTGGGGAAAGAGAAGTGATGTTTCCTGGCACGTTTGAATGACTGGATCAGATGTAGGCAGAGAGAGGTTCTAGGCGTGGGGTGGGGTGAGTGGGAGGTTGTGGTGTGGTGGGGGAGCACTCTTGCTGTCTTGAAATGTGATGAATTTTTATTCCTGGGTTTGTGGTTGGCGAGCAGCTTATAGGTTTCCCCTGAAGATGAGGATTGACAACTGGAGACAGTGGTTGCCTCGTGAGGACAGGTTTTGCAGCACTTAGGTGTGGTGCTGCTTTGAGCCCCCTACTGCAGAAACGACATTGAGGGGCTGGAACGTGTCCAGAGAAGAGCAACAAAGTTGGGGAAGGGACTGGAGAACAAGGGAACTGGGGTTGTTTAGCTTGGAGAAGAGAAGGCTGAAGAGAGACCTCATCACTGTGCACAACTGCCTGAAAGGAGGTTGGAGTGAGGTGGGTGCTGGTCTCTTTTCCTAAGTGACAGGTGATAGGATGAGAGGGAGCGGTCTGAAGTTGTGCCAGGGCAGGTTCAGATTGGACATAATGAAAGATTTCTTCACCAACAGGGTTCTCGGGCACTGGCAGAGGCTGCCCAGGAGGCTGGTGGAGTCACAGTCCCTGGAGGTGCTTAAAAGACAGGTAGATGAAGTGCTCAGGGATGTGGCAGGTATGTTTTGGCTTAATGATCTCAAAGGTCTTTTCCAACTATGATTGGTTCTATGATTCTGTGGTTTTATCGGAGGTCTGAGTAGGTTCAAGCCTGGCCTTCGGAGTTATTTGATCTCAGCTATGGGCTGTGAGGGTAGCTTGTGTGCTGGGAGCGGCCACCACGTAAACCTGTGTGTGAGGCCTGGGATTGCAAGTGTTGGGGACATAACGTCCTTCAGGAAGGTGGAAGGGGAGGTTCTGAGGAGTTATATTCATTTTTTTCTCTTTTTTTCCACATAAAGTTTCCTTCTGATGATAAGCTTAACAAGGCTGGAAGGCAACTTAAAGACCAGGACAGATGGCTCCCTCCTGGGAAAATTTTCCACTAGTTAGGACATTCTAACACAAATTGTCACTTTTAGGAGATATTTTCCTGTAGTTTTTAGGGTGGTGTTTGAGAGCAATGTATACAATGAGTAGGGGGCTCTGTTTATATAAAGATGATTTCTTATGCATTATCCACGTGTCTCTTCCCAAAACACGATGTACTTCTCTGGTGTGCTGAGTAGCTGACACGAGTAGTGTCCTCAAAGTGCATGTGATTGGTATTTGAGGGAATGGGGTGCACTCCGAGTGTGAAAATTGATGAAGGAATTGAGATTTCCATTCTGGAGGACAAAGATCAATTGTCTATTTGTTTTCAAATGACCGATCTGCATAGACAGGGCGGCACGGCTGCCTGAAAACTCATTTAGAAAAATAAGTGTCCAGGGAGGGTGTTGAGAATGGGTCAGAACTCTCCCCTCCACCTGGGGAAGGCTGATGATAGAAGGGAATTTCATGTGTTGAGGGTGACAGGGGTAAGCCTGGAGCAAGAGCATTGAAGATGTGTTAAATGTTTGGGTTTGCCTGTTCTTAGCCTTGATATGCAAATGTGAAAAATATCCTATCCTATCCACAGGGTGATCCATGCCTTTCTAGGAGGGTTTTTCCTTCTGTTTCACTATTTCCTATCATGTAGTCTCACTAGCTCCAGGTTCTCACCTCTGATGTGTTTTACTTGAACTGCTGTTAGGAGGTTTCTTTCTGCTGTTAGAAGGTTGGTGCTGGTCTCTTCTCCCAAGCAACAAGAGGTGGGGTGAGAGGAAATGGGCTCATGTTGCACCAGGGGAGGTTTCGGTTGGATATTTGGGAAATCATCTTTACTGACAGAGTGGAACCAGCTGCCTAGGGCAGTGATGGAGTCCCCACACCTGAAGAGGTTCTAAAAACATGTAGATGTGGCACCTGGGGACGTGGTTTAGTTGGCATGGTGGTGTTGGGCTCACAATTGGACAGGATGGTCTTGGAGGTCTTTTCTAACCTCTGTGAGTCTCGGTCAGAGGTTTCCTGCACTGTGACCAGCTCGCTGCCTTTTCTCATTGGAAAAAAAAGATGTTAGAGAGGACAATATTGCCTCTTCAACAGGAATTATTTCTTCCGACATGGTCTTGCTTATCCTTATGATACATACTGTGGGGCAGTGGGGGTGTTGAGGCTGGAACTGAAGAAATCTTTCAGTGGAAGTATAAAAATACCCTACGAGTAGGTCAGCGTCAAAGCTTTCATTTATTCAGATGGAAAAAAATGAGTGGTTTTGTCCATTCAGCATCTATTCAATAATTATAGAAAACTTAAAATAGCCATGAAGTCACCACAGCATCTTTACATCAACCCACAAAACAGCACCATTCCTGACAAGAATGTGTATTAGTAGAAGGGATAATTGGAACAATCAGCCTCAAAGCTCTCTTAGCCTTGCAACAACTGTAAAGGTGAATCCTGGTCAACAGAGCTGAAACTGGCACTGTGTGTCCTCAGAATATTTGACTGATCCACTGGGTGATCCAGTCAAACTGCTTCGGAGGCTTCAGCAATGGTTCAAGCGGTATGGATGAAAGCAAATCATACCACAGAAAGTCTCTTCCTGTCAGAAAACACGAAGGATGATTTGAACCAATCTTTCTATGACAACAGCCGTCTCTGATTTGTACTTGGAGAACGTGATCTACCCTGTTGATGGAAGCTGCTTTCTCATGAAGGTACCTCATGGTAATGCACTGGGGTTTGTTAGCAACTTTATCACCCCAGCTAGTGGGTAGTTAGTTGGAATTTTTATAATCATTATCATTTTTCATGATCATTATTATACTAATCTTACCCCTTGGGGGCAGCATGACCATTATCATGTCCCTTAAAATTACTTATATAATCACTGTAGCTGTGATGCTGTCGATTGTCTGAGGCCATGGTAGGGGGCACATGCACCAACACTTCTGTTTTCTCCTTCTGGGAAGCGTGACCCTGCACAAGCTCTCAAAAGGAATGCAAAGTTTCCTTCCCCCTTGATATTAGTTACAATTCCACTCCATTCGTGCGTGCAATTCCATTAGCTGAGTGATGTTTTCAATCCATGATCGGTGAGTTATCATCTGAATTGTGCTCCCTCTCTGACAGTCCCATAGCAAATTGTGGAAGATGAATTGGCCCAGAAGGCCAAACCTGATCCTGGGCTGCATCAAAAGCAGCGTGGCCAGCAGGGCCAGGGAGGTGATTCTGCCCCTCTATTCTTCTCTTGTGAGACCTCATCTGGAGTAGTGTGTCCCGTTCTGGAATCTTCAAAGAGATGGAGCTGTTGGAACAGGTCCAGAGGAGGCTACAAGGATGATCCAAGGGCTGGAGCACCTCCCATACGAGGGCAGGCTGAGAGAGTTGGGGGAGTTCAGCCTGGAGAAGAGAAGGCTCTGAGGAGATCTTAGAGCAGCTTCCAGTACCTGAAGGGGCTACAAGAAAGCTGGGGAGGGACTATTTCCAAAGGCTTGTAGTGATAGGACGAGGCGGAATGGCTTTAGATTGAGAAGAGCAGGTTTACACTGGACATAAGGAGAAATTTCTTCACTATGAGGGTGGGGAGGCCCTGGCCCAGGTTGCCCAGAGCAGTGGTGGCTGCCCCATCCCTGGAGGTGTTCCAGGCCAGGTTGGATGGGGCTTGGAGCCCCTGATCCAGTGGAAGGTGTCCCTGCCCATGGCAGGGCTGGAACTGGATGGGCTTTAAGGTCCCTTCCAACCCAAACTATTCTATGATTCTAATTTAGATGATATTATGATAAGGATGTGAAAAACTGTTGGAAGCTGAACTCCTGGAGGAGCCCTGATTAACTGGGATCAGAATTCACTTGTTAAGTTTTCTGCTGAGAATGGGAGGAGCTCTAAGGATGAAGCAGAGTGTTGGAATTTGGAAGGACCAAGGCAAATCAGAGACATGTTATGGCAAACAGGATGCCACTGGAAAAGAGGAGGAATGTGGCTTTACGTGTGGAGATAAATTGTCTATGTGGCCGCACAGCGAGGAGCAGTGGGCATGGCCACAGTTGCAGGGTCTTATCTCGTGCTCCTCAGTAGAAATGAAAGCAGCTCTGGGCCTTTAGCTGATCTCAGGCTTTGAGCAGCAAGGGCTTCTCAGGCTGTGAGGGACTTGAAGGCCACTGATGCTGTTTGGAGTCATTGTCTTTTAGCAGTGCGTCGAGTGTAGCTGCTCTTGTCCTCTCTGAGGTGGCGTTTGGTCACTGAGTTATGAGTCAGTGCAGTCAGTCTCAGTGTCCAAGCTGCTTGCATTGCCAGCAGGGACGCTGAAGGTGACTTTGCTCTGCTTTCTCCAAGTCTTGGGCTTTTTGTACTTGAAATGTGTTGTAGAAACAGCCAAACATAGAATCATAGAATCACTAGGTTGGAAAGGACCCACTGGATCATCAAGTCCAACCATTCCTATCAATCACTAAACCATGTCCCTCAGCACCTCATCCACCCGTCCCTTAAACACCTCCAGGGAAGGGGACTCAACCCCCTCCCTGGGCAGCCTCTGCCAGTGCCCAATGACCCTTTCTGTGAAATATTTTTTCCTAATGTTCAGCCTAAACCTCCCCTGGCAGAGCTTGAGGCCATTCCCTCTCGTCCTGTCCCCTGTCACTTGGGAGAAGAGGCCAGCTCCCTCCTCTCCACAACCTCCTTTCAGGTAGTTGTAGAGCTTTAAACTGCTCAACTCAAGACTCACAGCTGCTGACATACGTTGCTCACCAAAGCTTGTGCCTGAAGGAGGGTAAACAGACCTGGCCATGCTCCGAACTTTCTCCCTCAGCTGCCTCAGTATCTTAACAAGCTTGGCTCAAGCAAGAGGTGCTGCATGAAATCCATTATTAACTGGCCAAGTCAAGCATTTCATAGCCTTTTTATGAAAATAATTATGACGCATGTATGCATTTGCAACAGCAGTTTGAAAAGGTATCCTGAGTGGCTGAAAGTAAGTCCAGTCGATTTAGATACCGGTGAAGTCGTGGCTGCTGGAGGTGTTCCAGGCCACCTTGGATGAGACTTTGAGCATCCTGATGCAGCAGGAGGTGTCCCTGCCCATGGCAAGGTGATGGATCTGGATGGGCTTTAAGATCCCTTGAACCGAAACCATTCTAAGATTCTATGATTACACACGGCTGCTCGTACACCCCTCTGGCAACTCAAACGCGTTGAATCCAGGTTAATTACAGGAAATACATTTTTATCTCCAGTTTAACATTGCAAATAGTGTCACTGATAAGCCCAGGGAAATCTTCATGGACTTTTCAAAGGAGAAGACCGATGCTGTTACACATTTTGTCGACACCGTGCTACTAAATATGTGATGTCTGCTGACCTGCTGCAGATATTTGCTTTACAGCTGTGTGGATGCGGCCGTGTGTAGCTATAGCTGTATTCCTCTGTCGGTAGGGACAGTTCTTGTTCTGTTCCCTGCAAACAGCAGTGCCTGTGTCTTATTAGTGCTGCTGCCAACAGCCCTGGCTCTGCAGTACCGACCCGTGACCGTAGCGAGCACGGCTGTTGCGGCAGGTGGGTCACCAGCCTCTGCTGGGGCTCTTCCATCTCCCACGGTGACGCCTGCTGTTGGTCTTCCTGTGCAATCCCGATTTCATTCCAAAGCTTACGTGTGCCAGGCACCGTGCTGGTCAGGAGTTGCACTGAAGCAGCAGTAGTAGAAGGCTTAAAGTGGAGCTGGATTGGTTTATGGAAGACATTTAGAGAACGCTTTTAATGCTAAAGCCAGGTAGGTGCTGAGGTATCCATGCCCTGCCAGGGTTCAGCGCTATTTTTTTCTTCCAATGCGCTCAGAGTTGAGCTTCAAGACCATCATCTGCGTGTTTGGAGGTGTTGTCAGTGAGAAGGTGCCCGAGGGCAACCACTGCAGCTTCTTCAGGAAACAACCCCAGCAGACAAGTTGTTCCTGTAGAAACTCTGGTGTAACTCAGCTTCACATCAAGCTAGTTTGATCATTTTGCAGTTCACAGGGTTCATTTTTCAGTATCCTGGTGCTCTCCTACCCTGTACAGCTTCACATCTGGACCCAGTTCTCTTTGGAAATGTAGGATTACCACTGTGACTGCTCATCGGATATTGCTGAGAAATGCTTTGCTAACAGTGAGTAAACCAATGAGCTAATCATTACAGCAAATGTGTCCCCACAGATCCCAGTGGGTTCCTCCAGAACCTGCTTTGGAAAGCTTCTTCTTCAGGGTTTCTGAAGAAAAGCCAACTGGAAAGAGCACCAGCCTTCACAAGCCACTGCCGAGCCAGTGTAGGAGATGAGACCCCACGGGTTGTTTTCAGTGCCAGATCAGTGCAGGAGCTTCTGCAGAAGTTCTGGAGGAAAAGGTCCTGAACCATCTTTTGGGAAGGCTTTTGCTGGCCACAGAGGAGAGGAACCGGACACATTTTTCTCTGAGATTCCAGCAGGAGGACTAGCGTTGTCTCAGTGGGTGTCTACGTGGACAACAGAGCAAGCACTTCTTAAGCCGCCATCTGGACATCACGTATGTTCAGGAGCCTGAGCAGGACTGCTGATGCTGAGAGGTGCATAAAATACTAGCTGGCAGTATTTTTGCTGGATATTTGATGCTTTTGAGGTGCCATCTGTTGTTGTTACTAGTTTTTAAATGCAGGGATGTACAAGGTCCCTGTAAACATTCCTGATCAATCCCATAAACATAGAGTGTATATTGGGGTACGTTCTATAGCAGATCCTCCAGCATTAAGTGAGGTCTGTGTAAGAGAGTTTGGCTTTATTTTTACCTGGTCAGGCAGCTTTTTACTACAAAAGCATTTCCAATCCCTTTGGTAACATCGCTGACTGAGCATTCTTTATCCTATTTGATTTGCTTGACCACAATGGTGATATTTTGGGTGGAGGGAGGGACTAAGAGGAATGAAGAGTATCCAGTTGTTGCTTTTTCCCTGCAAAACTTCCAAGCAGACTCTCTCCTGTCTTCCTGCACCCCACTGAGCTGGCTCGGACAGGCACAGCGTGTGCTTGCTGAAAAACTCAATGGAGCTTCCCTTAACCCCTGTGCCTTCACCCAGTGTATTGCTAGAACTTGTGCTCTTTTATCCTCGATTAATTCCTGTTTCCTCTGAGTTTTGTCTTGCTTTCTGTCTCGTTTCTCTCTTGTTTTCCCTCTTTTTTCCTGTGGCAGGGCTGAGGCCAGCACAGACAATCTGCAGAGTACCAATACAGTGAGCGATGTGACAGAGGGTGCGGGTGCTCACAACACATTGCACATAGAATCTCTGTGCTGTGTGGCTGTTAAATGCCTTTTTGATTTTTCTTTCTCTGATTTCTCAGGTACTGAACATCTCCACATCTAAAGAGTTTTGTTCTAATAAATGGCATTTTGAATCCGTTATTATTTTTCAGGCTTCTGACATGCTATTGTTGAAAACGAGCATCAGTAGTTTTCAGACTGAAAATCGAGCTGCTTTGAAGTTACTCACGCGTCCGAAGATCTGTTATCTAAGACTTTCATCGAGATGTTGGAAGTCAAGTGGGTCATAAATTGAATTAAAATGTCCATTTATTCCATCAGACCTTTTTATGGTCGCTCCCTGCAGCAGATTGTGCTGGTCAGTTGGTCAGTACTTCTGTAACTCAAGATGACCACTATCTAGTCTCTAGAGCACACCTACCTAACACTGATTTCATCCTGTCACTGCTTAGAGAGGCTTGTTCCCACAAGCCAGAGTTCTCCAAAATCATCTGCTGATGCTGAAATAAATTGGAGTGAGCACGTAGACACGTGGTCTTGAGACAGCTGACCCTGGTAAAGCGAAATCAAATCAGGCGGCTTAACTCAGAAACACTTTGAGGTTATGTCGCTGTTGTGTCAGCCCAAACCTAGAAGGCCATAAATAGAGAACTTACAAATGAAAATGTTTTATGAGAGTGAAGTGAAGAGAGGACACCCACCAGCACACCTGGAAGATGTTGTCTTCAGAGTTGTCTTCTTCGCGTCTGGACGGCAGCTCTGTAAGTAGCACTTTCTTTTGTTGCATAATGCTGTCGTTACAGACTGAGAAGTGGCGTCAGGGTAGTGTGGGGCTAGCGCCGTGGGGTTGTGAAGCTTTGTAGTGCTAGTTATTGAGTTTATTATAATTTATTATTTAGCCTGGAGAAGAGGAGAATGAGGGGAGACCTCATTGCTTTCTACAACTGCCTGAAAGGAGGTTGTAGCGAGGAGGGAGCTGGGCTCTTCTCCCAAGTGACAGGGGACAGGATGAGAGGGAATGGCCTCAAGTTCTGCTACAGGAGGTTCAGACTGGACATAAGGAAGAAATTTTTCACCGAAAGGGTCATTGGGCACTGGCAGAGGCTGCCCAGGGAGGTGGTGGAGTCCCCATCCCTGGAGATGTTTAAAAGACAGGTAGATGAGGTGCTTAAGGATATATTTTAGTGACACCGAGTTGGACTTGGTGATCTCAGAGGTCTTTTCCAACCTGGTGATTCTATGATTCCTGCAGAAATTCATTAATAAGGGTCACCTGCAAATTCCACTTTCAAACCAGTATATTTGCAAATGCACCTGGTGTTCACAGAGTTCCGTAAAGAAAATTATTATCCATTGCTTTTGTTAGTAATTCTTTACTACACGGAGTATGATCCCAGCTGTAGGTGTCTGGAATGCTGCTGATTGCTGTATAATCAAAGTGAAATATTTTACTCCTTCCCACAGGGAATGAGATACTCTGAAACTCATAGGAAGGAACCCGTAGGGATCAAAATGAAGTCTCATTCTCTTTAAATGGAAGAGAAAATGCAGGTCGTGAGAATCAAGGTGAGCCAAGAAGTCTCTTTTTGCTGCCTTCCTTTGTAAAGCAGAAACAGATGATGTGAAGTGGGCCAAAGCCCGGTAGTATCTCTAACAAACTTGCTGCATTCCGCTTGCTGAAGGGGAGAGGAGGGAAATAACAGGTGTTCAGGAAGATTAAAAATGAGAAATAGAGGAATTCTTGAAAAGAGTTTGCTGGTCCTTGTGACTGAATTGCAACATCAGCAGTGGAATGACACCTGATATTCTGGATTTTGACATCACCACCAAGTGTTAGATGTGGGAGCCTTTTAAACTGCATTTTTATTCTTTCTCATTTCTGAAGAAGAGCACGAGATTTGCAGATGGTTTAACTAGAATTGCCTTCTCTCCCCTCCATCCAAGATTACCAGTTTGAGAGAGAAATGTCTCTTGCATCTCTTGCTTCTCAGTCCTGCTCAATCTTTCCAGTCCCATCAGGAACTTTCATTGTCAAAGTAGGGCTCCTGTCCGAGGTGGAGCGCAGCCTCTTAGTGGCAAAGGGCACCTCGCATCACTTCCAGCACAGCACGTTCTCTGCTGCCAGCACCAGGAGCTGAATATAATTTCAACCTGCCTGGCAAAAGAATCCCAAATAATGCAAACAGGTTTGTGTGCTCTCTGCCCACGCCAGGGCCAGTTTGAAACACACTGGGCCAGGCTGCAAACTGTTCCAAAATCCCTCTTTTTTTTCATTTGTAGTTACATTACAGTTGTTCACAGCTGTATTTAATTCTGTTTGTAGACCTTGCTGTATTTAAATACTTTTATGAAATAAAACCACCAGTATAGCTTCTTCTCAGGGCCATGGGGAGCTGGCGCACCTCCTGTATGAGGACAGGCTGAGAGTTGGGGCTGTTCAGCCTGGAGAAGAGAAGGCTGCGGGGAGACCTTAGAGCAGCTTCCAGTCCTGAAAAGGGCTCCAGGAAAGCTGGGGAGGGGCTCTGGATCAGAGAGCGCAAGGATAGGATGAGGAGGAACGGTTTTCAGCTGAAAGAGGAAAGACTGAGATGAGATCTTAGGAAGAAATGTTTTTCCATGAAGCTGGGGAGGCCCTGGCCCAGGTTGCCCAGAGCAGTGGTGGCTGCCCCATCCCTGGAGGTGTTCCAGGCCAGGTTGGATGGGGCTTGGAGCAACTGGATCCAGTGGGAGGTGTCCCTGCCCATGGCAGGGGTGGAATTGGATGGGCTTTGAGGTCCCTTCCAACCCAAACCAGTCTAGGATTCCTTGATTCTTTTCAAGATTGATGGAAGAAAAGTTGTATCTACTTTTTCCATGTCTTTATGAGTAATTTTCTTTTTCATCTGTTCTCCCTGTTCAGGGAATGATATGCTAATATAGGCAAATATGGGTTTTCATTTTGGCATTGCAAATTCTTTGGTATTGAAAGATAGAGGGAGATTTGTCAGCTGCACACTTGTTGCATTGAGCATCGGGCTGCTGAGCCACCTGACACAGTCACAACTTCTCCTCTCTCTGGCTGCCCACGACTTCCCTCCACGTCACTTGGTCAGTTCTGGTCTCACCATTCCAGAAAAATCTTTTCTCTTTTTCCCATGGATTTCTACAGCAGTCTGTCCTCTTAGAGCCTTCTGTGCCGTGTTGGATAAAGCACAGCTTGCAGCGCTGCTCGGGTCTGTAACCCAGCGAGCAGACCTGGGTGGCACACGGCCTTCTAGGGACAAGAAGGCAAACTGAGGATTGGTAGCACAATGCGGTTCTTTGTCCTTCTGCAGCCACTTGATCTCATGGAGATCACTTTGGTAACGTGACTGTGGTACATCTTCCGTTAAGGCTCTCTATCAGTTCTTTTCTGGTGAAGCTGTTTGAAGACAGCGTGAAGAGTTTCCATGAAGCACGGGTTGCTAAGAAGGGTAGTTGATGTCCCGTCCCTGGAAGCATTCAAGGCCAGGTTGGATGGGGCTCTTGAGCAACCTGATCTGGTTGAAGATGTCCCTGCTTGCTGCAGGGGTTGGACTGGATGGGCTTCAAGGGTCCTTTCCAACCCAAACCATTCTGTAGTCCTTAAGATGCATCATATCCATGGCTATGTTCATGAACATAATAGTTTGTGAACAAAATGAAACCTGTATTTCTTTTTGACATCTGTTTTCTTCCTTTTTAGATCGAAAAGCTGTTTTCCACATCTCATTTGATGCAAAGAAATGGAAGAGCAGTATCACCACTTCTTCAGGCTCTCAGAAGACTGAGAAGCTTTTCTTGAGCCGAGCATGTTGTGGAGGTGAACGGAGGAGTTCAGACAAATCACATCTTATGTTTGATGGTTCAGACCTACTGGTCTGAAGGTGCAAGAACCAAGGCATGGCTTAGAGTAGCCCTAAAGCTTCTTTAAGTTGTGCTTGGGGAACAGTTGCCTCACATGGCTGTTGGCGTGGAAGGGATCGTTTTAGTGCATTTAAAAGCACGTTCAGTTCACACAGGCTTTTCTGTAAATACCCGACGCATGCCATTGTCACAACCAATGATCTGAATCCTTGAATCAAGCTTACTTAAATAAAATTTCACAATTTAACCCTCATATGTCTTTTGAATGATGTCTGAGTAAGTGCAAAATGTAGACATGCAAACATGGTGATACAGTTTGTAAAGTATAAAATTGATATGACAGAGATCACAGTTACTTTTCTGTGCTTAGTCAGATACACAATATTGTTTGTATTTCTGTTGTCTTAGAAGCTCTGTCCTGGATTTGCGCCCCACTGTGCAAGGTGCTCTACGGAGTCTACGTACACTTGTTACAGCTCTCTCTATACAGCTGTCGTGCTTAGGGATAAATCCTGAGGGTGGTATCACACCATTGCTGTAAAGGTAACCCTGGGACCTGTTCCTGCACGTGTTTAGGCTTTGAATGAGCTGTTTTGCTGACCCGCAGCAACTGGGTGCTTAATAGCTAAATACAGAAAAGGTTTTGATATGGATTTTTGTAATTAAGTGAAGGAAATTGTGCAAGACAGCATGTGCTAGCAGTTCCACGAAGAAAACCTTTCTCCAAATGTGTGTTACCTGACTGAACAGACATTTGTCCAGCTGAAGATGCAAATCCAAGAAGCATGAGTGATGGAGTCTGTGACTAGAAGGAGGATCATACATAAATCAGTTTGTGCCTACAGTGTTCTCTGTGTTGTTGCAGTAAAACTATGCATTTCTTTACAGGGAAATGTAATATATTACATTATAACATATATGGTGTTATGTTATATCATAGTGTATATATATTATATTGCAGTTTATCCGAAGTAAGTTAGCTTGAGTGGGAATGTATCAGCTACCAGGAAGTTTACTCTGAGCACAGGTTTAAATTACTTTTAATTAAGGGAATTCAGCTGAAAAGGCTGTTTGAAGCTGTCTGGTGTGTGCAGGGGGAGCACAGAGCTATTAAACCGGGTGTGAGATTAGCGGTGTATTCCCCTGGTTTGGCATCATGGTAGTGGGAGATGCTTTTGTATTGTTACAGGTGTGTCCTCAATTCTGACTTTTTGTTGTGGTAACATTGTTTTGGTAAAGAAAACACAACTTTAAAGCTAAATTAACTGTTTTAAATTTAATTTTAATTCTAAATTAAATTTGTTCCTTTATGTTTGAGCATAGCAGGTCAAACTTTCACTCAATGAACCCACTTAGGAAACTAATCCCAGTTTTACAGGGTTCGTCCTCTCTCTGGAGCTGATTGGTGCCCATTTGGGTGCCTCCAGAGAATCAGGAAGGAAAAAATTCAGGTGGGTCTCTGACCGAGCCTGTTTGGTTGGTACTGGTGGTACAAAAATTAATGCTTGGGACCTTGTCCTGCAAATGCAAAGCAGGGGTGGTCAGCTCCTCCTTCACCCTGCTGTCTTACCTGGTGGTTGATATGCACTGAATACAAGTTTTTCTTGTTACATGGACTTGGAGGAGGAGGTTGAATATGAAATCAAGGAGCTTTATCCGGTTGTCTGGCCTTGTTTCCATATAAGTAGAAAAGTTTTGAGCTAGGCTATTAGTTCTCCCTTCTGGATCTTGCTCCGAGGAGATAGGTGACGTTATAAGTGCTGTTTGGACAACAACTGTGGAGAATGAGAAGGTCAGAGACCTTACTGTTGTGTTCAAGATCCCACAGAAACAGTTTGAGAGGTCCAGGCTCCTTTCAGGACTCCTGTGGGTCGGCCAGGTGGGCTGTTTCCAGACCGCAGTGGGTAACAGCACACGAGCCGTCACAGCTCCGAGTGAAGGGCTGTGGGAGGAGAGAAGTGCACTGTCAGGCGATAGTTTTATACTTGATATTTTCTTTTCAAAGCAAATCCTAGCCCACCCTTTGAAAAGAAAATGAACAATGTGTTCTCTTCCACGCTGTGAAACTCCTGACCATTTATAAAAATAAATGGAACTTCTTGCTTAACACCATCATTAAACTGACCTGGGTGATGACCTATGTCCTCTTCCCATGCAATATGTATTGTCCACTTGCCCTCGGAATGATGTAGCTGCTTTCAGACTTGGGACCCTCTAATAGAATCCAGCAGGTGCAGAAGGCCGGTGACATGGGCATGCTGGAAGGAAGAGAACTCTGGATGTGTCTGGGAGGAGGCTGGACGAAAAAGAAAGATGAGGGGCATGCAGTGATGAGGAATCTTTGGCCAGGGCAGGGAGCAGGAGGAGAGGGAACTATGCCTGGGAACTATTGTACTGCCTTTCAGAAGGCTTTGAGATGAAAAGCAACCACGGCATTGAGAACCAGAGTATTTGTGGAGCAGCAAGAGGAGATTTTTGTCCTACGTTCTGTGGAAGTCATTACCTAGGAACTCTTTAGCTCCACTTCCTCTGCTCCAGCCTCCACCTCCCAGGACATCGCTGCTCCAGCTTGATCTCCTCACAGTGCATCCTCCTGCAGGAGAACAGCTTTTCCGCTCAGTGTTGACTTGGCCTCTGTGCTGGGCTGGAACTGGGAAGGTTCATTTTGAGTCTCTTATCTCCAGAAGCAAGGCAGCAGAGCTCCCCAGCCAAAACTTGCTGTGCGTCCTTCCACACCACTGGCAGTCAAACCAGGGTTTTAAAACCAGACAGCAGCTGTTCTCCGCAGTTGTCTGTATTTCCAGGTGTAGGGAAAAGGTGCATTTCTGTTCCAAAGTGGAAGAGCTGGTTGGCCTGACCACTGTGGTTGTTGACATACTTCTTCAAGTATGAGCCTTCATCTTATTGGATGCGCTGATCGTCTCAGAACTCTTCCTAGTTGTCTCACTGATGGTCAAAAACTAACAACGAGTGATCTGCTGGACCTGACACTTGAAAAGGAAGAGCTGGTGGATAGTGTGAAGATCAGTAGTGTCCTTGGCTGCAGTAACCATAAGATGCTGGAGTTCAGAATATGTGTCAGAGGGGTCACTACAGAGGTCAATGCTGTTTAACGTCTTCGTGAATGCATCTTAGTGATGCAGTGGAGCGCACCTTCAGCAAGTCTGAAGATGATGCAAAATGTGGAGGGTTGGCTGGTGTACTGAATAGTGATGCTGTTCAGAGACACCTTGAGAAGATGAAGAAATGGGCTTACGAGAACCTCATGAAGTTGAGCAAAGAGAAATACGAAGCCCTGAGCGTTGGTTTTGTTGGTGGCCAGCAGACTGGAAAGCAGTTCTGCAGAGAAGGACGGGGGGGTCCTGGTTGATGCCAAGTTGAACGTGAGTCAGCAGTGTCCCTGCAGCACAAAAAGCCAACAACATCCAGGGCTGTATTGCCAGCAGGTCACGGGAGATGATCCTTCCTTTCTGCTCAGCACATCTGGAGTGCAATGTGTGGGGCTTCCCGACAGAAGAAACCTGAAATACAAAACCTGACTGGACAGAGTCCTGAACAACCTCCGTTACTTTACCTTACTTGAGCTGGTGGTTGGACTAGACAACATCCAGAGGTGCCTTCCAACCTCAGCCACCCTGGGAGTCTGTCAGATGCTGTTTGCCAGCTGTAAAGTGGGCTGGCAGTTGTTCTTGGCAGAAACAAGTTATTGAACGCTCTTTAAAATTAATTTAAATGAAGATAGCGTCTGATCTTATGCTCCGGATAAAGGTTTAGCACGTAGAGGTGATATTGTGTAAATTCATATGTAGACTTGCGTAGAGACAAGTTCTAGATGTGCTTTTAATACAAAGACTCATTGGATACTTCGTCGAGGAGGAAAATGCCACCAAATTGGTGAGGAAAAAGGTCTCCAAGCACTTTGCACGGGCCCAGCCCACGGTGAAGGCGCCGAGTAGTGACTGTTACCATGGACTTGCACGTGTGAGTAGTTGTGGTAGCAGTGAGTATTCTGCTTTCATGAGCGTTTAGGTGCTATAAGAGAGTAAGTCTCTTGAATTTTCAACTTCGAGTCACTTTTGCAAACTGGGTGCATCTTCTAGGCTTGAGTAGCTTTGAAAACCCATAAGGGGTGATCAGTCCTCCAAACTTTACTGTGAAACTACTTAATGCTCTGAAACTACTGTGGTGTTGGACACTGCATTGACTTGTTCTGCACACACCAGAATTTTCAGGAACAGATGAGAAAAAGGTATAAAGTAATTCCCCATTTGGATTTCCTGAATACGGAAATTCTAGAATTTTAAGTACGTATATGGCTGAACTTTAGCCCATGTAATTTTTTGGATGTTTGTATTTCAACAAATGTATTGGGACATTCACTTGAAATGCATTTGTCTGTCTTAATGTCTTGCATCTTGACATGTTTACGTGCTCTTAACTCCAATGTTCAGGCAGTTCAACCATTTTGGTGGGGTGTATGTGACTGGTTGGGCACTGTTTGTTCCTGACTTTAGGTATCTTGGGATGCTGGCGAAGCACTTGAAGGCTTGCAGGGCTCTGGACCTGTGTTGTCAGCTTTTTATGGATAACAGTGAAGCAACAGGTCTTTAGAAAGTGGAGAGTTCTACATGAATCCTGGTTGCAACTCCTGTCCCAAGGAAAGCTCAGCCGTGTACCCAGAGCTGAGCTTTGTTACTTCTGAGATTGGCTCAGTCTGGAGATGTGGGGAATGGAGATCCACTGTTTGGAGATGCTGCCAAGCAGTCACAGAGCTGCCACTGACACTTGTCTTCTCCTGTGCCTGACTGCAAGTGCTCTTGGTCTGTGCCTTGCCAAAAAAAAAAGCGGAGGAGCCCGATTTGGGCAGAATTGAGGACTTGGGCATCTTACTGACATGGGGAGACTCTTCCATCTGTCCTTGTTGGCTTCATTCCTCACACAGCATTGCCTGTGTCACTTCCCATGTCAAGGTGCCCTCACGGAGTAGGACATCCAGGGACAACCTTAGATCAAGGAGACGAGGGTCCCAGATCCATTGGACTGAAGAGGAGTGTGTGCCTGTGACATAGAGTTGAAGGTACCCCTACTTCACGCTCCTACCAGCTTCTGAACTAGACAGGGCTCCTCAGCCCTTTCTCTTCCTGTTGAGAGCATGTCTCTTCTTTCCTCCTTCCTCCTTCCTTCTCCTGCCACTGGGATCCAACCCAGCCTTTCCCTGTGTGGCTCTGCCTCCTGCAGGACCTTGCTACCTGTACTCACCTCCTCCTGCAGACACAGCAGTGCCAGGAGCCCAGCAAAGTAAAAGCCTGTTGAGGAACCTGTGCTAGAGGAGGTGGGGTTGTCCCAAGTATGACACGTGCTACGGTGTGTGCTAGCCTGGTCTTCTCTGTCCTTCCTTCTGCTTTGTCAGGTGCCTTCTATATCTCCCCTAGGATTTGGTGGTGAGCAAGGACACCTCCCACTGGATCAGGGGCTCCAAGCCCCATCCAGCCTGGAACAGCTCCGGGGATGGGGCAGCCACCACTGCTCTGGGCAACCTGGGCCAGGGCCTCCCCACCTTCACAGCAAAACATGGCTCCCTAAGATCTCATCTCAATTTCCTCTCCTTTCGCTCCATCCTTTCACTCCAGGCAGGTGCCTGTTGTACGCGGTGCTCCTGGTGATGGGTGGTCATGGGCTTCTGCTCCTTTTGTGACAGTGACTGTAGAAGCTGCACAGACTTTTAGGATTAACCCCCCCCTGCTCCAAGAGCTGTCCCTGCAATGGGACCTGCTGGACAGGGGGGTAGCAAAGCATTTGCTTCTTGCTTTATGAGTAAGTGGGGCTTGGGATTGCAGCGTTGCTGTTGACTAACCCGGCTGTGCCTTCCTTCCACAGGGAACGATCTCTTTCTGGTTGCAGTCCATGAGCTGGGACACGCGCTGGGTCTGGAACACTCCAATGACCCCAGTGCTATCATGGCTCCGTTCTACCAGTACATGGAAACGCACAACTTCAAACTGCCCCAAGATGACCTCCAAGGAATTCAGAAGATCTATGGTGAGCAACACGATCCACTCATTTATTTACACTGAGCTGGAGTCCAGTGAGCATTTTACAGCTCTCAAAATGCCAGCGGCTGGTGGGCTGTATTTCTTGCTGTAGCTGAATGGGGAGCTTGAAAAGAACCTTGATCACAGCCAGATGTCCAGCGACTGTCCTAGTGGCAATATCCTTGCACAGGTCAGGATAACCAAACCCCTGTGGTGTCACTGCTCCATCCCTCGCTGTATCCCCAATATCAAGGAGCTCTAGAAAGGGAAAACCAGGCAATTGCTCTGCTCAAGGTTTGTCCAGTGCAAATAGATGAGAAGAATGAGAAGAACGTGGAATGTCAAGGAAAGGTAAAGAGTTTTTATGCACTCTCTTTTCTCCATGTATAGAAAGCAGGGAAAAAAGGTTGGATCTGCTTAGGGAGCACTTCACTTCTTTTAAACTCCAGCTGAACGTTGTTTTGTGTCGTATACCTAAGATATGGGCTCAAGGAAAAGAGAGAGAAAAAGAGGCAGAGGGATTATAGGAAAAAAACAAGGGGCTGGAGATGATGGAGGACCATGTGATGGGATCATGGGTACCAGGGTGAGAGGACAGACTTTCAGAGAATTATTGGCTGAAGGAGATTCAGGGAGCAGAGGGAAATCCAGGTTTTAGGAGCCGCAGTCAAGGGGAGGCTGAGCTAGAAGGTGCTAAAGGATACAGTTCACGACAGTCTGAGTAAACCAGATTTTATCAAACACCCCTGATTTCGTTCTTTGAGGAAGGAACAAGTTTGACAGAGAGGTTATTTAATAAATGTAGTGTAGAGCAACTGCGCTGTGTAGCTATGCAACAGTTGCAGCTGCTTGACATCAACCTAGGCAGAGAATGGATGGAGAGAAATGTTTTTCCATGAAGCTGGGGAGGCCCTGGCCCAGGTTGCCCAGAGCAGGGGTGGCTGCCCCATCCCTGGAGGTGTCACAGGCCAGGCTGGATGGGGCTTGGAGCAACTGGATCCAGTGGGAGGTGTCCCTGCCCATGGCTGGTTTCCCTGGCTCCTGTCTCAGCAATGGGAATAACCTGACATCAGTAGAGTGCAGTTCATCCTCACTGTAAGGCAGATTTTGAAGTAAGGTCCCACATTTAAAATAAGATGGCTTGAAGAGCAGCCAGGAGGAGGTGGCTCTTCCCTTTAGTGCAGCTGAAGATTTCTGTTCATTACCAGGATGAAGTTGTGTGGCAATTGAGATATGGTATCATATACTTCTGTGTACTTTAACACAGGATTTATTCAGATACTCAGGATAACGGAGACTCTGGATCGTTTTGAAATGCAGTGCTGGGGTAGCGAGTATTAAACTTTCATTGAATAATAAACCTAAAGTTCCATTTTTGAAAGCTGCTCGCATGTCATTCCGCTCTTTCTGCTTTGAAATGTTGGTTTCACTCCTGTGGGCTTGGACTGATCAGAAGGAAAAAAATAACCTTAATTTATCGCTGACAGTGGAAGTGCAATTGAGAACATGTTATGGCTTCTCTGATTTCAGATACCCCTTTGGAAAGGGAACCAATAAGGAATTAACAGCTGTGATTCTTCACATTCGTGGTTGGAGCCAACCTCAGCTGGGGACCAGCACGGCTTGGGCAGGGACCCAGGGCTGGGCTGGAATGGGTGGGGGGTGGATGTACTGGGTGATGCTGGTGAGATCCATTGGTGTCTCCTGGTCCCTGGCGGTTTGAGAGAGCCCTGCACGGCATCTTGAGCACAGCTACAAGCAGAGGGATCAATCCTGCCCTGCCTGCAGCTCGGCAGCACCACCACCACGCTTCCACCTGTTTTTCACTTAGTAGTGACATCAAATTTAAGCCACAAACCATGTGGAAATCCTCGGTATGCAAGATGTGCTTAAAATTAACCAGTTAAAACTAACCCAGCTTGGAAAAAGCAGTGTGAGTGAATCACTGCCTGGTGCAGGGGGTAACTGGGAATTCCTGTTGCGGAATCATGCAAGTCTCTTCTCTGAGCTGGAGTGGGGTGGGGATGGTGGATGCGGAGACAGCCGGTCCTGCAGGGAGAAGAAGCAGCTTTTGCAGCAGGGGCTTTGGCTCCTCAGGCAGAGATTTTGGCCCTTTGCACAGAGTTATAGTCCAAAACCTAACGTTTAGTTTAAGATTAGGTTTTACTCTTACGGTTCGCAAAGAAAAGATGGAAAATGAAGGTTGTGTTTCTCTTGGAACTGGAGATATGAGAATACATCCTTTCATCTGAGCTTCTTACCACTGAGAGGGGGCTGCCGAAATACCATTCTTGTAGCTTTAGCAGGAACGTTCAACCAATGTGTTTTATTTTCACTGCGCCGATCGGCTTTGTTGTGTCTTGGCCAAGAGCCCATCCACCAGAGTGCCTGCCCAAAAATCAGAACCTCCTGCTTCCTTGCTGCTCTGACATTCTCTGCTGTGCAGCTCCACGCTCTCAACATGTATTATTTAGAAACCTGCTGTGCAGAAGAAGTCAGAGAGCCAGAGCTGCCTTGCCTGCAGCTTCCTTTTTAAAAAGTAAATTCTATTAAAACTTCCAATTTTTCATTCCATTGAAGTCGTTAAAGCAACAGAGTCTCTACTTGTGTCAGAATGGGTCCAGAGGAGGCCACAAAGATGATCTGAGGGCTCGAGCACCTCTGCTGTGAGGACAGGCTGAGAGAGTTGGGGCTGTTCAGCCTGGAGAAGAGAAGGCTGCGTGAAGACCTTGGAGCAGCTTCCAGTGCTGAAAGGGGCTCCAGTAGAGCTGGGGAGGGTCTCTGGATCAGGAAGGACAGGGATGGGACAAGGAGGGATGGCTTCAAATTGAATTAGACATTGGGAATTGAATTAGACATTAGACATTCTTCACACTGAGGACGGGGAGGCCCTGGCCCAGGTTGCCCAGAGCAGTGGTGGCTGCCCCATCCCTGGAGGTGTTCTATGTGAGGTTGGATGGGGCTTGGAGCAACCAGATCCCGTGGGAGGTGTCCCTGTCCATGACAGGGGTGGAACTGGATGGGCTTTGAGGTCCCTTCAAACCCAAACCATTCTAGGATTCTATGAAAGCTTAAGTCCATTTTGTTCCCTTCTTTGGGGAATGATGCATTTCAAATGCATTTTTATGTTGTATCTATATTTATTGGTTAGAAAAGAAACATGCCTAAATCTATTCTGCAATGATTTGTTGAATTATTAAGTTATTTTCTGCTGGATTTGTTTCAAAACTCACCTGAAGAGGCAGTAGGTGGTGTGAACTCATCTGTGCTTCATGCTGGTTGATGTAAAGTCAATGGTTAAAATGTTATTTGCACACCAGGTTGGAAGAGGTGTTTCCATCTTCTGATAGGTGATTCTTGCAGCGTGCTCCTTGACAAAATGAGGGAAATGTGGCTGTTCCTCACATGTCTTTTTCAGAAGGTTGTCTTGCACTGTCTTTACAAGCCCATGTCACAGGTACCATACCCAGGAAGGAATTAAACAGGAAATAATACCATTATGTAGGTCCTCTGGGTGTTCTGTTGATGTTCTCTTTTAATTTTGCGAGTGTTAAAGGCGGCTCCACCATGCAGTGGAGAGAGGAGACATCCTCAGCCATGGCCTCACCAATGAACCAGTCGTCCTTCAGCACTGCTTCTCCTGATCATTGTGTCCTGCTCTAAGCATCCTTTTGCGGCTGTGAAGCAGCCTCTCATGGTAGGAGCAACTCTTCTGACTCTGTGCCCGAGGAGCAGAGGGGTTGGCATGATGGGCAGGAAAAACTCACGTCTGCACAGATGCTTGGAGATGATAAACTAGGCCATGACATCTTCAAGACCCTTTCAAAGCCTGAGGTCACAAAGGAAGGGTCTCCTAATCACTCAAAGATAGACCGAATTGTTAAGCCTGGAGACAACCTTAAGGAACTGGGTCCTCCTAGATCTCACTGAGGATGTCCCAACCGGACGCATCTTCTGTGCAGCTCAAGAGAGGAGCTCCAGTCACTGTATTTGGTGCAAACCATGACAGCTGAGGTCCGGGGTGGTCATGATACCACACCAGCCCCTGGCCAAGTATCTATACAAGGTCAGCTCCGACATCCGTGTACAGGGGATCAGCAGGACACTGTGTCCATGAGCCTGTAGCACCTTCTGCCACCCTCATTGCTGCTGTGCGGCAAGCATGGGCTCCGTAACCTTCCTCACCTCTTCCCAGTGGTGACCCAGAGAACAAACCCAGATCCTTGTAACCTGCACTCGTGTGTGAGAAGGATGTTGAGGCTCTGGAACGAGTCCAGAGGAGAGCAATGAAGCTGGTGAAGGGGCTGGAGAACAGGCCTTATGAGGAGCGGCTGAGAGAGCTGGGGGTGTTTAGCCTGGAGAAGAGGAGGCTGAGGGGAGACCTCATTGCTCTCTCCAACTACCTGAAAGGAGGTTGTGGAGAGGAGGGAGCTGGGCTCTTCTCCCAAGTGACAGGGGACAGGACGAGAGGGAATGGCCTCAAACTCCACCAGGGGAGGGTCAGAAAGGATATCTGGAAGAAATTTTTCACAGAGAGGGTCATTGGGCACTGTCAGAGGCTGCCCAGGGAGGTGGTTGAGTCCCCTTCCCTGGAGGTGTTTAAGGGATGGGTGGATGAGATGCTGAGGGACATGGTTTAGTGATTGATGGGAATGGTTGGACTCGATGATCCGGTGGGTCTTTTCCAACCTGGTGATTCTGTGATTCTATGATTCTATGATTCTATGAAATGGTCCATGTGGTGGCACTGCATTGTGAGTGGCACCACCAGAGCAAGCTTTGCTGTCATGCAGGACCTGGAAATGTTAGGCATGGGGCTGTTTTCTGATGATTTCCTCTTGAACTTGGGAAGGGAATAGAGTAATGATCTTATCTATAGGGGCTGCAAGATCTGGGACTTCTGGATCCAGGTCCCATGGTGCCAAGTTTATAGGAAGGCAGGGGAGGGAAAATACATGGCAATAAGAGAGTGGGAGGGGTCTGCCCTGGTGTCGTATCTCTCTCACGCCACAGATACCAGACTCCCTGTCCACGTTGCATCCCTTTGTTTGCGCCTTTCCTCCTGCACCCAGCAGGATGTGCCAGGCTCCACCTTGGGTGCATCCACCGAGTCTCACCTGCCACATGCCGGGTTTGCATCCCCATTCCTCTGAAAACCAGGCATTGAGTAACGCATCCGGCTCCTGGTGCCGTTCTTGGGGTCCACCCTCCAACCGGGGGGACTCTGCCGCGGTGCAGGGACTCACCCGTGCCCCCAGCAGCCCTGGAGCTGCCCAGAGGAGCTGTGAGAAGAGGGAACTCATCCTGCTGATCAGACGCCTCCTGACGAAGGGGGAACTGAAGGAGAACCCACCTCTTGGGAGGTTTCTCAGCTGATGGAGAACCACTGCTTCATGTTACGGCTGGGCTTGAAACACTTCTCTCATCCCACAGATCTTTCTGAGTAGAAACCAATGTTCTGTTTCGCAGTGGAGCAGATGTCAGGCTGCTTAAAGCTTTTCCATAGGGGAACTGGGCTGCAAGCACCACAGCTGGAGCAACTTGCAGAACCCCCAGACTCTCATCATTTGCCTGCCTAAGCCTGGGAATTTCAAACTTGGATTTCTTGCACCCAAAGCAGAGAACCCAAGCGCAAGGTGAATGGCCTCGTTACGGAGCTCAGGAGAGCGCTCCCTTTGGCTTAGGGCAAGGATTTCAGCCATCGATGCTTGTCTTCCAGGTGGATGTTCTATCACCCTGGTGGCAGTTGGTCATTCAGAGGACATCTCTGTGAGAAGAAACCCTTCCTGCTGCCCAGTGATGAGCACAGGGACCTTTGCCCAGCTGTCGGGCGCGCTGTGGGTGCTGGCGAGGACGCCCAAACTGACTGGAGTGGCCAGTTTGCTTCACTACTGCAGTCAAACCCCAGACGCGCAAAGCTCTCTGTGGGCAGATTTACCGAGCGAGCGAGGGAAATGAGTCCTTCCAGAACTCTGAGCTGTTGTGGACGGACCATCTCTTGTCCCTGAGATAGCTCCTTGGCAGCTCTTTTTCTTTGAAGAGGGACCTCTCTCTGCTGCCCTGGAGTCTGCAGAGCAGCCAGGTGGGTTTCTTTCGCTCTCCCTGGCTCTTTTGGATTGTAGCTCTTGCTTTGGAGCCGAGGAACCTCTCCTGTGTACCTGAGGAGCTGGTAGGGTCTTGCAGAAACCTCAGCTTCTTTCATCCAAAACCCTCCCTGTGTGTTATTCAAAAGTCAGGACCATAGTTTTATTCTTGGAGTGAGCATTAAGAAGATAAGGGCGGATCCTTATCTCCCCTGATCAGGAAGGAGGGCTTGGAGGAGCTGTGGTGGATGCCGAGGGTGTCGAGCAGTTGAGGGAACACTCTGTCAATAGCCAGGAGGACAGCACAACTAGATTTTGTCCTCACCTATCGACACAGTGGCTCCTAAATGCCTCCTCTCTCTGTGTTATCTTCACAGGTCACCTTGGTATTCAGATGGTCTGCGACAGAGGAAGCATGAAGGGAGGAGGCTAAGTGCCAGTGGCGGGAGTCACACCCTCAAGGTGATCTGCTGTGACCCAAAAGCTTTCTGACATACTTTACCTTGGTTGTGGTAGAAAGAATCGTAGAGTCATAGAATAACCAGGTTGGAAGAGACCCACCGGATCATTGAGTCCAACCGTTCCCACCAATCACTAAACCATGTCCCTTAGCATCTTGTCCACCCGTGCCTTAAACCCCTCCAGGGAAGGTGAATCAACCCCCTCCCTGGAGGTGGTAGAAAGGAAGAAAGTCTTCTTCTCCACACAGTGTGTAAGGCCCCAGCAAGTTGCTTCCCTCCAGAATGTAGAGTTCCCCACTCCAGGAGGTTTCTTACCTGCTTCTCCCGTGGAAGTGGCGGCAGGTTCAGCCCCAGGGGTGGGTTTGGCTCTGGTGCTGGGATCACACGCAGTGACCGGGTGACCAGGTTCAGGCCCAGCTGCAGACCCGTGCAATAACCTCTCTTGCTTAATTTCTCTCTCAAAGACGTTTGCTTTGGCCAATTCTCTGAAGCTGCTCGGGGAGGCGCTGCCCGAGGCTGCCTGGGCTGCGACGCTGCCTGGTTTGGTACCAGTGGTGGGTGTCACCGGTTCCTGCGGTGAATACCGAGGTGCCAGCAGCTCTTGAGTAACTCTTTGTTCACACGCCGTCTCTGCTGCTGATAAACCTGTTATATCCTGCCTTTAGCCCCTGTTTGGAGGCAGGGTGCTGTGATCAGAGTCCAGAAACTGTTGCAGGTCTATTCCTTCTGCTTTCGTGCCAGCTGGTGCTCTGAAGTGGCTTAGGTCTTATGAGATAGCATCTTTCTTCAGCAATGGATGGGCTGTGCTTCTGCTTTCCACCCCGTAGACCAAATTCTGCCTGCCTAGTGCTTGGACCTGAGGATTTTTGTGGGTGTGTGTGTGCTCATGGGCAATAACCGTAGGATTTCCTTCCCCCTTTAGCTGTAAACCCACCCTCAGTCAGTGACAAAGTGAAGGCAGCAACTACAAGCAAGAAAGGCAATCGGTATAACCACAAGAGGAGACAAGGCTTTCTTCAGAATAAATCAGAAGGCCTAGAATGCATAAAACCAAGACGAGAAATGAAAGATACCAAGGGAACATCCACGGCTGGTAGGGAAGGGCGGTAAGAGGAACGTCTTGAGTGCAATGTCGAAGTCCACATCCAAGCAAGCTACAGCATCTCTGCAAAATGTGTGGAAGCCTTGTCAGCGCTGGGTATCCCCTCAGAGCAATTCACCAGCGTGGGTTTGGCTGTTGCGAGCAGTGAGTGTGTACGGCAGCCCAGCTCCCGTTGTCGGTCCAGCCCGGTGATCTCTTTCCACTGCTCTCGCAAATGTTTCAGTGAATGCAAATCTCTGCTTCACCCAAATCGTTGCTGATTTGCACCATCCTGACCGCAGTGAATTGACTGCATTCTGTTTCAGTGGCATCTTGGGGCTAATGGAAACCTTTCCATCGGTCCCCTGGGTTGCAGGCGCTATTTTAGCTTTCCGCTTCTCTGCAGAAGACTGAGACAGCCTTTGGGCACTTGGGGTGAACGTGAAAGAGCTGAGCAGGGCAGGCTGTGACTGGGGAACACGTGTTCCTTGCTTGTGTGGAGAGAGTGGATCTTTCACCCCATGGTGCTCTGAAGGCAAAAAGATTGGTGACTAAACTGTAATTGTAGAATCGTTTGATCAGAAAAGACCTTTGAGCTCATCGAGTCCAACCGTACCTGTCCACTACTAAACCAAATCCCTGAGCGCCTCATCTACCCATCTTTTAAACCTCTCCAGGGATGGGGGCTCCCCCACCTCCCTGCGCAGCCTCTGCCAGGGCCTGAGAACCCTTTCAGTAAAGAAACTTCCCTAATATCTAATCTGAACCTCCTCTGGTGCAACTTGAAGCTGTTCCCTCTCATCCTATCATAACAATAAAGGAATCGCTTTCTAATTTCTAAATTCCTTTGCAGTTCCCCTTCGATTGTAGCATTGCTTTTCACTCCTGTTTTTTTCTGATTTTGCTTTGGTTTTGGTTGTTTTGGTTTTTTTTGTGGTCTACTAAACATTTCTCTTCAAGGGTTATTTCCTTTCATTTCAGTTGGGACTGTGATTGGCGTGGGTCCTCCTTCTTTTTAGCTCCAGCCTCCTTGGGAAGACCTCCAAAACCATACCGGCTCCTCTTCTTGTTGCTCCTCTGTTCTGGGACATCTCTCACGTGTGGACGCACCTCATTCTGCTCCCCGTTTCTATGGAATAAGGAGCATGTAAACTCCTCGCAATGCTTTTCACCCAGCCTGATGCCTTTTAAAACCTTCGAGGGAAGCACAGAAAATCCCACCCTGCCCACTTTGCTAACCATTTCTCTTTTCACTTCTAGGTCCTCCTGTTGAGCCCCTGGAGCCAACCAGGCCTTTACCGACTCTTCCTGTTCGCAGAATTCACTCCACATCGGAAAGAAAACATGAGAGGCAGCCACGACCGCCTAGTCCTCCTCTGGGTGACAGGCCATCGTCTCCTGGGATGAAACCAAACATCTGCGATGGCAACTTTAACACTGTGGCTCTTTTTAGAGGAGAAATGTTTGTTTTCAAGGTACCTAGAATTCCTACTTAGGAAAAGATTAATAGAAATATAAGGTAGTGAGCTTTGAAATGTCTGTGGGTGATGAGTGAGCAATATTAGAAGGAAACATAGGCAGGTTGGCTCTGCAATATTTGCAAACGGTGCCTGATGGGATGGACAAAACAGGTGGCCTGGGCACCAAAGTGCAAACTGGATAGCCTGGCAGAGAATTCGGACACCGTCAGGCTCGGAGAGGAACCACCTGTAGAGTCAGAAAGTGATACCAGTAACTGGCCAGGGATTGAGTCTCGTTGCCTCCAGAGACGGCCCGCGTTGAAGTCTGGGCTTTAGGGAGTGCTCTGCCTGCCTGAAGCTCCTGGGGGGTTTGAGTCAACCTTGGCTGTAAACAACAGCCAGGGAGGAGGGAGAGCTCAGAAACCCACGTTGGAGTGCGTTGAATACGGAAACCCATGGTCCCATTCCCAAAATACCGGTAGTTTTCACTGCCCGGTGGATGTGAGTGTGGAGAAGGACATACTGAAGGTGATTAGATGGAGAAACCACACCAGCAGCAGGCGATACCTGAACTGAAAACAGTCGAGGGCTGGGAGGGTGTCTGGGGGAAGTCTCACAGGCTCTGCCCTGCCCTCACTCATCCCTGAGGATCCACCACGCCTTTAGCTAATGATTCCATGCCTAAAGGGATGTTTCTAACTCCTCTGTGCCTCTGGACGTTGCGTGCGTCACACACAGACGATGTTAAGGCTGTTTGGCTCTCTGGGGGCTGATAGTTCAGCACGATTATACCAGGGCAGGAGCAACACCTCGAGACACGCAGAGACATCACTCACAAATGGGTTCATAATGCGTGTAACTGTGGCCTTGCTTCCCCCTGCTCCTTTTTCCTCTCCTTCTTTGCACCCCTTTTCACAGCACCAGCAACCAGCTGCTCACCCTCTTGGCTGCCGTCTTCCCCACGAAGCCCTTCCCTCACTGGAGACAGTACTGGGCTGGGTTGGAGCTGCCGTCTGAGCCAGAACTTCTGTCTTTGTTGGTTCTGGGGCGTGGGCAGGGATGAGAAATGCTTGACGCTGGGCGCTTAGCCTGGCTTGACTGCAGGATAACAATACTCGATCTAAAGATGCTTCTGGTTCTCTCAGGATCGCTGGTTCTGGCGGCTGCGCAACAACCGGGTGCAGGAGGGCTATCCCATGCAAATCGAGCAGTTCTGGAAGGGCCTCCCCTCGAAGATTGATGCAGCCTACGAGCGATCGGATGGGAAATTTGTTTTCTTCAAAGGTACAGTGCATTTCAGCCCCAGCCTCCCACCCCTGCCTCACATCACACTCCTCCTTTATGCAGGGAGGTGCTGAGAACAGGTACGCTGCCTCCTTGTCCTTTTTCAAGGGAACATTTCAAGCAGCCATTGATCCTTGAAGTATAATTTTGTGTGGATTGGCCTTGCCAGGACAATCTGTAGGGGGCTAGTATTGTTTAGTGGACATCAGCTTCCATATGCTAACACAAAATAGCTCCTGTTTCCCAGAGAGTGTCAGTCTCCTGCCTTTCTCCTTGAACATGTTTCAGCAAGACATCAGGGCAGGGCCCTCCCAAACCAGTTTGAGATGTTGATTACTGGGTGCAGTTTTAAGCACCACAGTATAGAAAGGATGTAAAGCTACTGGAGAGGGTCCAGAGGAGGACGTGGAGTTGGTGAAGGGTCTAGAGGGGAAGTCGTATGAGGAGCAGCCAAAGTCACTTGGTCTGTTCAGCCTGAAGAGGAGACTGAGGGGAGACCTCATCGTGGTCTACAGCTTCCTCACACGGGGAGGAGGAGGAGCAGGTGCTGAGCTCTTCTCTCTGGTCACCAAGGACAGGACCCAAGGGAATGGCAGGAAGATGTGCCAGGGGAGGGTTAGGTTGGACGTTAGGAAAAGGTTCTTCACCCAGAGCCCTGGAACAGCTCCCAGGGAAGCAGTCACAGCCTGACAATGTTCCAGAAGCGTTTGGACAAGGCCCTCAGCCCCACGGTGTGAACGTTGGGTTTTGCTGTGCAGGGACAGGAGATGGACTCGATGATCCTTGTGGATCCCTTCCCTCTCAGGACATTCTATGATTCTGTGAGACAATTGTCTACTAAAGAGGTAAACTGACCAACCTTACGCCAGGACCCACAGGCTCCTTGCACTGTGACAGCATTTGAATGGGATCCTGTAAGTTGAGAGTAAGTTGTAAGCAATAAAGTGGCTGGAGAGCATCAGTGTGCTGCATATAGAACCACAATACCTGGTCTTCTGCATTTTCGTCTGCAGCTTCAGTCCCTCAGCAAGGAGCTCCCCAGCCTGAATGAGGGATGGCAAAGACAGGGTGTGAGAGAAGTGGAGATTGAGGTGAGATCTTAGGAAGAAATGTTTTGCTGTGAGAGTGGGGAGGCCCTGGCCCAGGTTGCCCCAAGAAATAGTGTCTGCCCCATCCCTGGAGGGGTTCCAGGCCAGGCTGGATGGGGCTTGGAGCAACGGGATCCAGTGGGAGGTGTCCCTGCCCATGGCAGGGGGATTGGAACTGGATGGGTTTTGAGGCCCCTTCCAGCCCAAGCAATTCCGTGATTCTGTGTTTCTATGAAATTGTGACTGACCTAGAAAAGGTGAATGGGAAAGGGTTGTTTAACTTCTCCTCCAAAAAAAAGAGCTGAGGAAGAGAAAATAAAATGAGGAGGTTTCAGGTTCAAAACGAAGAGGAGCAGCTTTTTCACTTATTACAGTTAAGCCTGTAAACCCTCAGTGTGCTGTGGTTCATTGTGGCTATTTCACACTTAGAGCAATTCAATTGCTAACGAGGCAAATCTGCTTGTTGTTTGTGTCCCTGTTTGTTTCTAGGAGATAAATACTGGGTTTTTAAAGAAGTGACAGCAGAGCCAGGCTACCCACACAGTCTGGTGGAGCTGGGGAGCTGCCTGCCCCGGGAGGGCATCGACACGGCTCTGCGCTGGGAGCCAGTTGGCAAAACCTACTTCTTCAAAGGCGACAGGTACTGGAGGTACAACGAGGACAAGCGAGCGACGGACCCAGGATACCCAAAGCCCATCACCGTGTGGCGAGGAATCCCTCAGGCTCCACAGGGAGCTTTCATCAGCAAAGAAGGCTGTACGTATCGGCAGGCAGGACGCCTGCTAGAGCGGGAGTAGCTTGTGTGCCTCCGGGGTTGGATGGTTGGATGTGGGGTGCTTTGAGTATTTCCTGAGACAGGAATTGTCTCAGAAGCTGTAGGGCCACACCGGCACCTGCGAGCACCAGCACTGAGACCCTTCCTGACCTTCACCCAGCCCACAATGCCAGCTCTGGGCGATGGGAAGGGGAATTCTGGGTTTGCTGCCACAACAGGCCCCAACCAAATTTTCCTGGTTGCAAGGATGCCACAACTTTTCCTCCCAGTTCCTGAGTCGCTCTGTTAGGGGCTCCAACTTGCCTGACAGGTCGCACCTCGAATCCTAGGTTCAGTTTTGGGCCCCTCGCTACCAGGAGGACGTTGAGGGGCTGGAGCGAGTTCGGAGAAGGGAACAGAGCTAGGGAAGGGGCTGGAGAACGAGTCTTTATGAGAGGAGGCTGAGGGATCTGGGGTTGTTCAGCCTGGAGAAAAGGAGGCTGAGAGGAGACCGTATCACTGTCTGACTGAAAGGAGGTTGGAGTGAGGTGGGTGTTGGTCTCTTCTCCCAAGGAATGAGGGATGGGACGAGAGGAAACAGCATCAAGTTGTGCCAGGGAAGGTTTAGATTGGGTATTAGCAAAACTGTCTTTACTGACAGAGCAGTGAAGCCCTGGCAGAGGCTGCCCAGGGCAGTGGCGGAGTCTCCATCCCTGGAAAGATTCAAAACCTGTGTGGCCGTGGCACATGGGGCCAGGGTTTAGCAGACACGGTGGGGTTGGGCTGATGGGCTGGAAGAGCTGAGAGGTCTTTTCCAGCCTTAATGATCCTGTGATTCTGCACATCATAGAATCAGAATCGTGGAATCATAGAATCATAGAATCGTAGAATCACTAGGTTGGAAGAGACCCACCGGATCATCGAGTCCAACCATTCCTATCTGGCACTAACCCATGCCCCTCAGCGCCTCGTCCACCCATCCTTTAAACACCTCCAGGGAAGGTGACTCAACCCCCTCCCTGGGCAGCCTGTTCCAGTGATATATTAGAAATTTTCACACAAGTTTTCACATCTTCACACAAGTACAGTTGTCAGGTTGGAAGTAGTGTGGTGAGGAATATTCTCTTTTTTTTTTGTCTCCTAGTTTATACCTACTTCTACAAAGGGAAGGAGTACTGGAAGTTCGATAACCAGAGGCTGAGCGTGGAGCCAGGCTACCCCAGGTCGATCCTCAAAGACTGGATGGGCTGCAACCAGAAGGATGTTGAGCGAAGCAAGGACCGACGCCTCCCCCACGACGATGTGGATATTATGGTGACAATAAACGATGTGCCTAGCACTGTAAATGCGATCGCAGTTGTGATCCCTTGCATTTTGTCTCTGTGTATCCTTGTCTTGGTATACACAATCTTCCAGTTTAAAAACAAAGAGGTGCAGCAAAACGTTGTGTATTACAAAAGACCTGTCCAGGAGTGGGTATGACACAGCCCGCTGCACACTGCAACTCACTGAGCTGATGAGGACGATGGACAAAAAGGAAAAAAAAAAGAAGAAAAAAATGCATTCAAAAGCCTACCAAACGAAACTACTTCAGTGACTTACAAGATTGGGACAGCCTGGGACCGAAAGCAGCAGGAAAACTGGAAAAAATACAGGCAGCCTTGCAGTGTGGAGCCTCTTTCCTTCTTACTGCCTCAGTCGTACGTCAGTCTTGGTGTGCCATCCTCCACAGGCTCGCTCTGCGAACATCAGAGTCTTCAGGACAGGTTTCAACTGACCTGGGAAACTTCCTTCAGTTCCCTGTTAAACCCAGCATTCTCCAGTGTAGCCAAACCACCTCTGAACAGAACCATTTTTTTAATAGCTGTCTCATAAATGAATTAAGATCATGAAATCTATGAACAGGAACAATTCAGTATCGTGAGCAGAAGACATTCTGATGCTGAACCATTCTAAAAGACCTTCTTAGTTTATTACGAAATCCAGGGAGTTCCCTGGGTACGATTTTCCAATACCTGCTGGTCAGATGTTTTGTACATTCATAACGAATCAACGCTGCCGCTCAGCACAGTGCATGAGGAACCCCTGAGCACTCAGAGAGGGCGAGGAGTGCGGAGCAGACGCTCGAGAAGCACCAAACCAGACACCGCAACGTTACCTGGCGACATCGAGCCCTAGAGTGGGACAATCTGAAGACAGATTGGGTCTAAACTAAACAATCATGGGAATGCATTATTTTGTTTTGGGAGCCATTCATGAGAGAAATAGTTCAATGTCATACGGTGTTGTTTTCAGCTCCCATCAGCAAGAAACAATGAACCAATGGTTACCGATATACTGAAAAATATGTGTAGATGTAGACTGCACTCTGCCCCCCCCGCGTTAAGATGCTGGGAAAAGATGAATTGTTGTTCCGTGGCATGTGTAACTAGATTGTGGAATGTGTACGTTGGCTTTCAGGAGAATGGAAATGTTTGTTTGGAGTGAGGTCGTCGTTATATTTTGCTGGAATAGTCAAGTTACAGTAAGAATTAGGCCTGTTTATAAAACAAAATCCAGTCCCTGTAGCTGTTACAGACATTGTATGCCTTTGAAATTTGGGTTTTTTTCTGTTTTTGCTCACTTCTTCACAGGCAAATATTTGGCAAGGCCCAAAGGAAGCACAGCAGGACAAGTTCATCGCTAGCCACATCCGACAGACGTGAAATCAGGTAAAGGCTAGAAAAATATCTGAACTTTCAGCTTCTCACAGGTCTCTTCCAACAGGAGGAGAACTGCTTCTCCCTCCTACAGCTGTGAAAGGTTTAGGATGCTGTGTCCTAACCACAAACTAAGAGTGGGGGAAGAGTTTCTTGGAATGCGATGGCAAAGTCCATCCCTGTACGGAAATGCCGTTCATACAAGTGTCTGAAACGCTTTGCGCGTTCGCTGTGAGGAGCAGGTGATGAACGCGAGCCCTCTGTACGATGTAAACACAACACGTGGAATGCCCAGGTAGGGTAGAACAATTAACAGCTTTGTGATGTTGGCCATGAAATAATAGGATGACAAACATGCTAGAAATATTCCTAATTACAACGATGAGGAGTGAAGAAAGGTCGTTAGCATTTGGAATTGCTAACCAGTGCTCAAATATTGCTGTGGTGAAGCAGGATAGGCAAGTAGAACCTTCTAGTGACACCCGCTAGGACTGCATCACGCGTGGTCTCAAACTGTATTTTGTCCTTCATTACCGAGTTCCATAACCGAGCTGTTTATTGTGTTTAACCATTAAAAAAAATATTACCGATGTATTACAAAATGAGAAGCTAGTAGATGCAAAACTTTGGATTTTAGTGAAAAAAAACCAAACAGAAGAACCCCGTGCTAACGTCTCATGATGGGTGAAGGAGTGCAAAGGACCAAACGAAAGCGGAGCGACTAATTAGCCACCCCCCAGGCTCCTCCGTCCGTTGCTATGTGTACTTTGTATGTGGTAGGATGCGCACCACGAACACCACATGGCACATCAACTCATCTGTACGCTGCCATCTCCTCTGGGACTGTGACAGCCCAAACCTTTGAGCAACTTCCAACAGCCATCATTAAAAAAATGAAACATTTACAGCCTAGAGAGATGTCTGGTTTGGTTTGTGGGGTTTTATCCTCCTGTCCACAGGTTGATCTGTTCAAGCCCCTGGGCTGCGTCAGGAGCTGCTCGGGCAGCACGGTGCCGGGGGCTGGAGCAAACCGGGCTGCTTCGTCGTGTGCTGCGTGTCGCTCGATGGGGCTGGGGACTGCAGTCAGGCACCACCTGCCCTGTACAGCTGGAATTCAGTCTTCCTCAAAGAACTGCAGCTTCAAAGAATGGCAGAAAGCATTCTTACTGCTCCATAAGTGGCTCCTGGTGCAGGTGCTGCTCTCTTTGCCCAAGAAAGAAGTGACGGGATGAGAGAAAACGGCCTCAAGTTGCGCCAGGGGAGGTTTAGATTGGACATTAAGAAAAATTTCTTTGCTGACAGAGCGGTGAAGCACTGCAACTGGCTGCCCAAGGCAGTGGGGGAGTCCCCATCCCTGGAGAGGTTCAAAAACCATCTAGCCATGACACTTGGGGCCAGGGTTTAGCAGGCACGGTGGGGTTGGGTCGGATGAGCTGAGAGGTCTTTTCCAATCTTAATGATTCTGTGATTCTGTGCCAGGTACTCAAGCTTTCCAGGGCAGGAGGTAATTGTGTAGGTGATCCAGGAGCTGCGAAGAGGCCCTCTGAGCGCAATCCCATCCGCTCTTCTAAGACTGCCACCCGTGCCCTCCTGAGCTGACATGGGTGCCAGCTCAGACATCATATTTGTGTAAGGGATGGCGCCTTCATAGTCTCAGACCTAAGCACTTCGCGGGGCTCCTGTGCCTGATCAGCCACCTCTGCCACCTCCCGGGGTGGTGGGCAGGGTGGGCGTTCCAGTTCCGATCCCGAAATGCAGCACCAGGACGTGTCGGCACCACGGGGGAGCAGGGGGAGAGCAGGGCTAAGCCCCTAAGCCCAAGGCGCCAGGGACGGGCCGTGTGTGCAGCCAGAGGGAGTCCTGGCACATGCTGACCCGGTGCTGTCAGTGAGCAGCCGCTACCTCCACTCGCTGCGCTCAACAGCTGCCTTCTCTTTCTTTCCCTGTTTTTGACCACTTTGAACAATTCCATCATAGCGTGAGGTTTAACAAGGCCAAATGGCGGGTCCTACACATGGGGCACAACAACCCTGAGCAGCTCCAGACTAGGAGAAGTCTGGCTGGAAACTGCCTGGAGGAGAGGGACCTGGGGGTGTTGGTTGAACAGGAGCCAGCAGTGGCCCAGGTGGCCAAGAAGGCCAATGGCATCTTGGCTTGGATCAGAAACGGCGTGGCCAGCAGGTCCAGGGAGGTTATTCTCCCTCTGGACTCGGCACTGGTGAGACCGCTCCTCGAATCCTGTGTTCAGTTCTGGGCCCCTCACCACAAGAAGGATGTTGAGGCTCTGGAGCGAGTCCAGAGAAGAGCAACAAAGCTGGGGAAAGGGCTGGAGAACAGGCCTTATGAGGAACGGCTGAGAGAGCTGGGGGTGTTTAGCCTGGAGAAGAGGAGGCTGAGGGGAGACCTCATTGCTCTCTCCAACTACCTGAAAGGAGGTTGTGGAGAGGAGGGAGCTGGGCTCTTCTCCCAAGTGACAGGGGACAGGACAAGAGGGAATGGCCTCAAGCTCCACCAGGGAAGGTTCAGAAAGGATTTCTGGAAGAAATTTTTCACAGAAAGGGTCATTGGGCACTGTCAGAGGCTGCCAAGGGAGGTGGTTGAGTCACCTTCCCTGAAGGTGTCTAAAGGACAGGTGGATGAGGTGCTGAGGGGCATGGTTTAGTGATTGATGGGAATGGTTGGACTCGATGATCCAGTGGGTCCTTTCCAACCTGGTGATTCTGTGATTCTATTAAAGTAGGCTCATTTTCCCAGTTAAGTTAGAAGTGTGCTGGGATACCCAACCCCTGCAGTCAGAACAGAGGTGCTCCTCCGCAGTATGAGGGATTACAAATCCCTAGATTATAACTAATCATTAAAGACCAAGGGGATCTCCATCGCACACCATGGGGACTCGGGTTTTTAGAAACCTCTGTGAGGATCCTGACAGAGGTTTATGGACATTAAAACTCACTGTGGCACCCAAAGCTACACGCACCATGGCTTCTTCACTGAACATTGAACTGTGAGACATTCTTTTCTCTCTCAAAACCTCTGGACAGGTCTTCACCATCCTGTTGCATTCATCCCAGGGCTTGATCCCAGTCCATCTCACAGCACCAGACTTCTTTGTCCGGCACAGCTGGAATCAGTCATAGATCCTCACACCATTCCTGCAACCCTTCATGATACCTGAACCTGAAGGGGATTGCCTTCCCCTGCGTGGTAGCAAAGGCAGTTTTACTGCTGTGGAACGTGACCCACAGCCTCAGCAATTCCCTTGAGAATTTTAGAGACTTCATCGCTCTCTGCAGCTCCCAGAAAGGAGGTTGTGGGGAGGTGGGTGCTGGGCTCTGCTTCCAAGGAACAAGGCATAGGACGAGAGGAAATAGCCTCAAGTTGTGCCAGGGGAGGTTTAGATTGGACATTGGGAAAAATGTCTTTGCCAAATGAGTGGTGAAGCACTGGAACCACCTGCCCAGGGCAGTGGGGGAGTCCCCATTCCGGGGGGGGTTCAAAAACTATGTGGCTGTGGCACCTGGGGACAGGGTTTAGCAGGCACAGTGGGGTTGGGCTGACAGTTGGACTGGATGAGCTGAGAGGTCTTTTCCAACCTCAATGATTCTGTGATTCTATGATTTTTATGAATCCTGAGAAGCTGTTTTACCAAGACCCAGTACTGGGGGTGTACAACTTGATTTTATTGACTGTTCCTTAACTCCTGCACTTTCCATCGCCAGGAGAGAGTGCCGTCTTCGAGACAAAGCACAAAATAAGGGTCAGTCAGGTGTTGCACGGGGCTGCAAGTGACTCAAGCTGTGTAATGCCAAGCTGTGTAATGCCACTTGTAATCCTGCTGTTCTGTACCCCTTTACCATCCTGTACCCCTTCACCCAAGCTGTCGTTGCTCCCTTGCTGTTCTCCTGGCTTCATCCTCATAGCTCTGCACCTGCAAGCTCTGACACTGCCAGGCGGGTTCTCCTGGGAAGTAACTGCCAACAGCATGAGAACTGCACTCCGCCTTTCCTTCGGCTTCTTTTGGAGTTTTTAGTTTACAGAAGAACCAAAATTTAGTCAACAATGGAGTAGAGAAGCATTACCTGAAAATATGCATTTGCAGGACAGCTCGGCAGCCCCTGTGCCCTGTTTGCATCCCATCGACACACAGCACTCCAGATAGAGATGCTTTGCCTTCTTTTCCTAACTAACTCCAAACATCGCTTGCATTTTGACTGCTGCTGAAGACTGAGCCCACACCTCTGTTCAAATCCATACCTTGAGGCCACCAATTTGCTCTTCTGCTGCTCAGATTTTGCACCATGGGTGTGAAATTAGGATTCTTAACCACAACACCTTCATGGTCAACCGCACCAAATTTACCTTTTATCAACCCATCAGTCTGTCCTTATCCTTACAGGTCAGAACAAGTGAGTGTGGACTGACTAATCCACTGCCTTTCTTAATCAGGACACAACAACGCTGAGCATCGTGGCTCCCTGGAAAACCATTTACTCTTTTTCCCCCACCTCAAGCACGTGGAAGGGCTTCCCTCGTATTCCATAGGATCATTCACCCAACATCCTGTAAAGCCTTTGGCACAAAACCAGCCAAACACATTTTGGAAGTACAATCAACCTCACAGCAGACCTTCTCCAGGTCTTGCAAAACACGACTTCCCATTAAACAGCACCTTTTATACTCTCTCATGATGTCATGTGCCCATTTCTAGCAATTACATTCTTTATTATAGTTTTCTTTCCTGCACACAGACCCATCTTCCTAGGTCGTAATTCCCACAAACCCTTGTTTAGAACAGGGGGCACATCTGCCACCTTCCAGATCCCAAGCTTCAACACAACTTCTGTAAGAGGCCACAGAGCACAGGTCACAAAGCCCTGCTGCTCCGCCTGATTCCCTTTGGCACATCCTAACACTGTACCAGCACCTTTCCTATTGAAGGATTTGGATTACAGTGACTGGATTATTTTTTCTTGTTTAGCGCTACACAATTTTGAACATGCAACACACAAAAATCACCAATATGGTCACAACAGGGCCATGGATACGATCCAAGGGCTGGAGCACCTCCCATTGAGGACAGGCTGAGAGAGTTGGGGTTCTTCAGCTTCAAGAAGGCTCCAGGGAGCCCTTAAAGCAGCTTCCAGCACTGAAAGGGGCTCCAAGAAAGCTGGGGAGGGGGGCTCTGGATCAAGGAGTGCAGGGATAGGAAGAGGGGGAACAGTTTTCACCCACAAGAGGGGAGATTGAGATGAGATTTTAGATTGTGAGGGTGGGGAGGCCCTGAGCCAGGTTGCCCAAAGCAGTGGTGGCTGCCCCATCCTGGTTGGATGGGGCTCAGAGCAACCAGATCCAGTGGGAGGTGTCCCAGCTCAACACCAAACTCAGACTCTGCCTTTTGTACCCAAGAACAGAGCCCTCTGAGGAGGCCAGAGCTGAGCAGTCTCTCGCTCCTACTGTTCTTGGAGTGTCTTGGACCTGGACTCGGCACCCAAGAAGACTATATCCAAGGGTCCATGAGCACCCAGGATCGTCAGCCAGAGCAGTGTGGAGCTGGTGGCAGGAGGGTGAGCTGTCTACAAACAGCCACCTCCAGCTCAGTTACCATTCCCGACAGACCAGAAGATAGGATTCCTGTGATCAGAGATGGCCCTATGGGAATCTTTATTTCAAAGTTTTAGGAGCAACCCTTAACACAAACTTGCCCCAACATCCAGACAGTAACACAATAATGGAAGTTTACTTTTCTATAAAGCCTGAAGCACCAGGGCCAAAAAAAGAGCTCTGCGCACACCGCTGCCAGGAAAGCCTCAGTAGAGTAGTGCAATTGTGTGAAAGCACGTGAGGAGCTTCCACACACCCTTCGGATGGGGAGTGGAGGCATTTCTACACCATCAATGCACTTTGAAACAGGCAAGTGGAAGTAAAGCAACTAAAATGAGCAAGCAAGAAGGAAGAGCTCCAATTAGAACCACATGCAGGGCCTGCAGCTCCTTTTTGTTATTATCATTCCCTGATAGGGGCAGAGCTCTAATTAGCAAGATCCTAAATAACTGACTGAATGGAGTAACTGCTCAGAACCGTGTTACTTAACCTTTTTCTCCAAGACAACTCAAGATCAGGTGGTTTATATCTCTCTACTTGCTGACTTCCAAGCATTTCCCAGCAGAGTCACTAACCCCCACAGAAAAATCTGAGCCTGCTGGCAAGAGCCTGTTGATGCCCCAAGAGCCACAGTGTCTGCAGACAGCAGAGCAAACCGCGCTGTTCCACACACACTGCTGCTGTGAGAAGGCCTTGGACTGACTTTGAGAAACCCTGGCTTTAATCAGAGCTGATCCCTGTGGGAATACCTGCAAGCCAGGGCAAGAGAGCAGGTGATGACTTCCAAGTTATTTTGTGCAAGTAAACTACTCCAGTTTTGGTATCGGACATGCAAGGGGCCCTGCAGGCTGCCTGCAGCAGAAACACCACAGCAAGAGTGTGGGAAGAGAGGGCAGTGCCATGTGAGCGTGGAAACAGCCTGCTGAGTACAGAACACCAGGGCATTATTTAAGGCAAAACAATCCCTAGCGATTAATATCCAAGAGCCACAGGTGTAAATATTGTGGGAATTTGAAGGGCTTGGTCAGCATCCAAAAAGGAGAAAGCAGAGCTGAAGAACTGGAGGAAGTCAGCAAAGGGATAGAGAGCATTTCTGATTCGTAACTTAGGTGTAATTTGTTCAGTTTTGTAATGACACTAAAGTTTACAAAACAGTACAAAAAATGTTTTTGCCTCTTCCTTGGGCTGCAGAAAAAAACATCAGGAGGTCTGGAAGTCTGTGATCCAAAGTGCAGCTTGACATTGACTCCTTCGGAGCTTTCTGGAAAGCAGGAACCAGCACCACTCAGGTCAAGCTGAAAGACAAAATAGAAAGGAGATGTAGCACATGAGCACCAGAGGGCAGAGGCCTTTCACAACAGCAGCACAGCTGGTTCTCAGGCCCAGTTACACAGGCCCAGTAGGAATTTCCCTTCCCAGACCGTAAGGGTCTCTTGAGAAGAGCAGCAGACCTAGTGGCTGCTAACAGTCATTGTAAGAAAAGACGTTGGCAAAGGCAAAACATACACTCAGCCTGGTCTGGGCAGTTATCAAGGCACAGAGCAAGCTTAATTATGCCTCTGTTATGTTGAGAAACATCAAGCCTTTATAAAGGAACTCCGAAGGCACAGCAAAGAACTCCTCAAAGGGTTCTTAATTCCAGGAATTCCTTTTTCTTTCCTTATCCTTATTTCTGTATGTTCTAGTAACTGAGAACTCAGACACTAAGTGACAATGGCCCAGGTAGCTCAAGAACACAGTTCCAGCACCACAGCAATGATCCTGAGAGTTGTAATCAAACAAAATCCCCAATAAATTTTGCGTAGGACGTTCATCCATAAGTGTGCCTAAACCTTGTAAAATATTTGCACACATTAATGAATGGGGAAGCTCCCTTATCACAACCACTCCAGGCAGAAAACAAGAAAACCTGTCTCCCACTAACAGGTAACTTGGATGAAGCCTTTGACAAAAAGGCTTAAAAAAAGACATTTAGGGTAGCAGCCTTAAATTAAAAAGATTTAAGGCAGCAGCAGACAATCTCCAAAGTCTTTTTGGCTCTAGAAATGGTTGTATCAGGCATTTGAAATTATAACTTTCTGGGTTACAACAATCACAAGCCAAGATGTCAAGCAGAGTCACTAGCATTTTAACTTTAAAATAAGGTTTGTTTAAAAAAATCCATTCATTTCATAGCTGAGCACTGAACAACTAGGAAAAAGGTGTCTGAAAGTTGAAATGGACACTGTTTTGCTCAGAAAGTATTGTCAATGCAACAAAAACCCTGACAAAGACTAAGCAGGTTTATTAGCTACAAGGAAACAAACCCTTCAGCACAGAGGTGCTTACTGTCAGGAACACAGAAGAAAAAGGAAGAGAAAAAATGGCAATTAAAAAAAAATATATATAAATTGTTTGTGGAAGCAGCTGGCTGCACAGTAAAATCTTGCCTGTTTTGATCACAGTTACACACAGGCCTGGATCCTCCATACCTGTCAATCAAGGAATCTCTCATGTTGGTAGCAATGGCGCTTGGCTGAGCTTCATTCAGCTTGAAGATACTCTCTATGACGGAGAGCTCGGTGCTGGTCGTGTCCAGCCCACAGAAGGCACACCAGTCATTCACAACCATTCCCGCTGCAATCACCTCGCTGCCACGATTCACCGTTCCAGCCTGGCAAAACAAAGCAGCAAGAGCTAACGGGGTACGCTGACAGCAACACATTTCACTTCATGTCCTTATTACAATTCTTTAGCAGCGGGCTTCAACCCACTCTCCTCTAAAGACTAAAGCTCCTGCCATCAGCAGAACCTTTAGAAAGGTTTCAGATAAAAAGATTACTGGACAGGCCTTAATCTCAGGAGAAAAAACTGTGTGGCATTCAGTGAAATGGAATCTAACAAGTAAGAAGCACAAATGCAGAGCAAGCAATTGCAATATTCACAAACCCAACCGAGCAGGCACAGGATTTTATTGCTTCATTTTTTTAAACACCGCCTCTGGCCAAACCACAGACGACCTCGCGTTCTGCACGAATGAATCAGCACAAGTTGCATAATCCCAGCAGAGCAATGGTTCAGAAGCAAGAAGCAAACTGAAGGTGCTAAGCAGCTTATACAAACTTAGAAAACAGGGAAAACGTCCCAGAAATCTTGCCCCATTCAAGTCTCCTCCCACCTGGAACAGCTCTGCAGAAAGAATATCTAGAAGCCCAAATGAACCCTGAAACTGAGAACTGGGTTGGAAGGGAATGGTATGAGAAAATAAAAGCCTATAAATGCCTTACCACGAGTGGGACCTGGAGCAATGAAGACAGTTCATCCTGATCATCAATGGAAGTTTTAGGGTGCACAATTCCTCCCTGGTTACTAAAAACACAATAACTTCCAACCAGCACCTGGTCTGCTACTGTTTGCCTGAAAACCTCAACCTTCAGGACATCTGCCAAGATCTCTTCTGTCTCCTGTCAAGAGAAAGAGGGGATAAAGTTCTCTGCAAAATGGTACTGGAGTCTGAAGTCAAGCTATTCCTGCACACAACCATCAGCTGGAATCCTCCCCTTGGAAAGCCCACCCATGCTTTCACAATCCATTGCAATCCAATCATGATAAAACACACTCAGACTCTGTACTCCAGATGTTCCCAGTGAACCGTGCACACCGAGCTGGCCCTTCTCTGGATGCGCTCCAGCCCCTTAATGTCTTCTTGATGCTCTCGTTACACACATGCACGCTCGTTTTAATATTTTACATAACAAAGCAAACTGCACCCAACACACTTCCATACCCCACTCCTTCCTTCCACCCTAGCACGCTGAATAAGAGGGCACACAGTGATTCAGGGCAGGGCACATCCACAACTAAAGATAAACAGGAAAAGAGGTAGATGAACTGAAACCAAGCCCAAAGTCCAAAATCCAACTCTGAGACTTCTCTCTTAAGAAGGAAATATGAGGCAGCACAGCCCTGCTGCTCCCCACGTTACAGACAGCAACTCCCAGCAGTTACAAGCCCAAACGGCAGCCTGGCTATCACTGCATGTGCATGCACTGTGAATTTAAAAGCATTATTGAGCCATGTACCCTGTCAAGGTCTGGATGAACGAGAGCTACATAGTCATTGCAGGTAGTGACATTGCCCAGAGCTGAGAGACGCTCTTCTACTCGCTGAATTCGTACAGAATCTGGCAGGCTGTTGCGGATGTGTTGCAGCTCTTGGTCTGTTGTACTGCTTGGGACCAACAGCCCATGTCTGTTCCCTAAAGTAACAGGGGAACAGGAGAGGAAGGAAAAAAAAAAGAGAAAGAAAATTTAAAAAAAAAAAAAAAAAGACTGTTTCCACAGGGTTTCCTGCTTTCCTGATGTTCACGTAACAAATGGCCCTTCCCTACCCACCCCACCCAGGCTAAGAATTCAGCCCAAGAGAAATAATGTCACTGAAAATAACCGAGCCCCACAGGTGAGGGAAATCTAGGATGAAGCGTAGGCAGAAAGGGGTGAATGGCACCATCTTTAACCACTTCTCTTTTTAAATAGCACTAAAGGAAGCCCGAGGTTCTCAATGAAACATTGTGACTGGGAATTTCCTCCTTGCCAGCTGCCCCACAGGAGGTACAGCTGCCCCTTGCCTGTGTTACTTTCACAGCAGTAGCGTAGGACGGACACACACATTCTTTGCAGGAACAAAACTCAAAACAAGAAGCTCTCTGGCCAAAGAGGGTCCCACCAGCCAGGGATGGGTCAAAGCTGGTCGTTGATTACCACGTTTGCCATTGCCTCCCCCTGCCCAGGCTCTGCCCCTCCAGCGCTGACTCTGAACCATAAACTTAAGGAAAAGGAACCTTTTCCTAGCTTGCAGCAACCAGCCTTAGGCATGTCTGTAGCCCATCTCCAAGCACCACAAGGCAAATGATCCCCACTACTCTAGCTCCTTGCTATTGGGCGAGTTTCCCCTTTTCCCACTGCTTTCACTCCTCCCCTTGGAATCATTAGTGGTTGGAAACGACCTCTCAGCTCATCCAGTCCAACTGTCAGCCCAACCCCACCGCACCTGCTAAACCACGTCCCCAAGTTTTTGAAACACTACAGGGATGGGGACTCCACCACTGCCCTGGGCAACCGGTTCCAGGGCTTCACCACTCATTCAAGTAGAGAAATTTTTCCTAATATCCAATCTAAGCTTCCCCTGACACAACTTGAAGCCACTCCCTCTCATCAACTCCCTTGTTCCTTGGGAGCAGAGCCCAGCACCCCCCTCCCCACAACCTCCTTCCAGGAGCTGCAGAGAGCGATGAGGTCTCCCCTCAGCCTCCTCTTCTCCAGGCTAAACAGCCCCAGGGACCTCAGCCGCTCCCACAACCCCTGTTCTCCAGCCCCTTCTCCAGCTCTGTTCCCTTCTCCGGACGTGCTCCAGCCCCTTCATGTCTTCCCTGGAGTGAGGGGCCCAAAACTGAACCCAGGATTCGAGGTGCAGCCTCACCAGCACTGAGCCCAGGGGGACGATCCTTTCCCTGCTCCTGCTGGCCACCCCATAGCTGATCCAAGCCAGGAGGCTGGTGGCCTTCTTGCCGCTGCCCCGCGCCCACCTCACCACAAGCTCCTTTCACGCCCTCACAGCGTTACAGCTGAGGGGCGCGGCCCTTCCCGCTCCGCACCTACCCACGCACATCCTGCCGATGATGCGGCAGCCGGCGATGGACGCGTGAACCACAGGGATGGTCCCGAACAGCTCCCCCTCGAAGACGCTGCAAGGAGAAAGCGCCGTTAGGGCCGGAGAGGAAGCGGGGTGGGGGCGAGGCCGTGGAGGCGGCTGGGCCGGACCCCCGCTCATCCTCACCTGTAGAAGTTCTCGGAGCCGCCGATGGCCACGAGGCAGTAGGCGTTGGTCAGTTTGGCGAAGCAGCCCAGCTCGTTGTTGTTCTCGAAGCTGGCGCGGATCGCCATGGCCGAGAAGGGACGGCGAGAGGCGGGGTGGGACAGGCCGGGACGAGGCGAGGCGAGGCGGGGTGTAATGGGATGGGCCCGGCAGCAGGGACAGGACAGGACAGGACAGGCCGAGGCGAGGCGAGGTGAGGCGGGGTGTAATGGGATGGGCCCGGCAGCAGGGACGGGACGGGACGAGAAGCTCCGCAAGCAGCCGCTGCGGCCTTCGCCCCAGCACGCGCTGCGCCACTTCCGGTACGGCGGCCGGAACTGCCGTCAAGGGCGGAAGGGGCGGGACAGAGCGGCGCGCGCCGCGACCGCGCCCCCCGACAGCGCCCCCGCCCGGCCGGGAGGAGCGGCCGCCGCCACGTGGGGCGCGACCGGGGCTGTGTGTGCCCCCCATAGGGCTGTGTGTCCCCCCCATAGGGGCTGTGTGCCCCCCCATAGGGCTGTGTGCCCCCCTATAGGGCTGTGTGTGCCCCCACTATAGGGCTGTGTGTGCCCCCCTATAGGGCTGTGTGTGCCCCCATAGGGCTGTGTGTGCCCCCACTATAGGGCTGTGTGTCCCCCATGGAGCTGTATGTGTCCCCCTATAGGGCTGTGTGTCCCCCATAGGGCTGTGTGTGCCCCTATAGGGGCTGTGTGTGCCCCCCATAGGGCTGTGTACCCCCCCCAGGACTGTGTGTCCCCACCCATAGGGCTGTGTGTGCCCCCCATAGGGCTGTGTGCCCCCCATAGAGGCTGTGTGCCCCCATAGGGCTGTGTGTGTCCCCCCTAGGGCTGTGTGCCCCCCATGGAGTTGTGTGTCCCCCCCATAGGGCTGTGTGTGCCCCCCATGGAGCTGTGTGTGCCCCCTATAGGGCTGCGTGTGCCCCCATAGGGCTGTGTGTGCCCCCCCTAGGGCTGTGTGCCCCCCATGGAGTTGTGTGTCCCCCCCATAGGGCTGTGTGTGCCCCCCCATAGGGCTGTGTGTCCCCCCCATGGAGCTGTGTGTGCCCCCATAGGGCTGTGTGTGTCCCCCCCATAGGGGCTCTCCTGGTCTCTGTGAGCCTCTCTGGTTCCACCATGGGGCTCTCCTCGTCTCCGTGGGGCTTTCTCAGCATCCCATGGGGCTGCTTCTCCCCACACCCACCATGGGGCTATTCCAGACCTCCATGGGGTGTCCTGACCCTTCCGCGGGGCCATCTCTACCCTTGTGTGGCTGTCCTGCTTCCTCTCTGGGACTGTCCCAGACCCCTGTGGGGCTGTCCTTCCTCTGTCCACACCACCTCCACGTTGACATCATCTGTGGACAACAACACTGGGGTGTAGATGTGTCACCCACAATCCCGTGTCACCCGAGGGCCTCATCATGGCATATGTGTATATGTGCATAGAGGCTGCCTGTGTCCAACCATGACCTCTGTCAGGTGCCACCTTTGCTCAGATATGGTCTTGTGAAGGCACCATCCATATGGTGATACCATCCACGTGGAGATGTATCTCATCAGTGTGGTGATCCCAGCCATGTGATGATCCCACCCATATGCAGACACCATCCGTGTGGAGATTCCATCCATCTGGTGATCCCATCCACGTGCAGTCACCGTTTGTGTGGTAATCGATCCTACCCACGTGGTGATCCCACCAGTATGCAGACACCACCTAGGTGGAGATCCTACCCACGTGCAGACACCATCTATAAGGCGATCCTACCCACATGCAGGCACCACTCATAGGCTGATACCAACCATGTGTAGATGCTGACCGTATGCCCAGACGTGCCACCTGTATCCTCCAGGCACAGCTCAGCTGGGCCCTGGTGAAGCTCAGAGTGTTCTCCTCCCCATGAAGGACCCAACATAGCTCCTCCCAGCAGAAGAGCTCTTTTATTCTTAGCCACGTTGCCATGCCTTAGCCTGTTTCTTTTTCAGCACATGGACCCTGGGAGAGGAGTCGCTCAGTCCAGGGAGGCTGTGGCTTCACCCTGAAGGTTCCTCATGGTGAACACCTGGGGGTGTTGGTTGACAGTGACTGAACATGAGCCAGCAGTGGCCCAGGTGGCCAAGAAGGCCAATGGCATCTTGGCTTGGATCAGAAACGGCGTGACCAGGAGGTCCAGGGAGGTTCTTCTCCCTCTGGACTCGGCACTGGGGAGACCGCTCCTCGAATCCTGTGTTCAGTTCTGGGCCCCTCACCACAAGAAGGATGTTGAGGCTCTGGAGCGAGTCCAGAGAAGAGCAACGAAGCTGGTGAAGGGGCTGGAGAACAGGCCTTATGAGGAACGGCTGAGAGAGCTGGGGGTGTTTAGCCTGGAGAAGAGGAGGCTGAGGGGAGACCTCATTGCTCTCTCCAACTCCCTGAAAGGAGGTTGTGGAGAGGAGGGAGCTGGGCTCTTCTCCCAGGTGACAGGGGACAGGACGAGAAGGAATGGCCTCAAGCTCTGCCAGGGGAGGTTTAGGCTGAACATTAGGAAAAATTTTTTCATGGAAAGGGTCATTGGGCACTGGAACAGGCTGCCCAGGGAGGGGGTTGAGTCACCTTCCCTGGAGGGGTTTAAGGCACGGGTGGACGAGGTGCTGAGGGACATGGTTTAGTATTTGATAGGGATGGTTGGACTCGATGATCCGGTGGGTCTTTTCCAACCTGGTGATTCTATGATTCTATGATTCTAATCTCACCTGAATCTGTCACCTGCTGATACTAGAAAGAACACAGACACCTTTGAATAGGAACAAGACTAATTTGCCACCCCTATTTTGATTGCAAGCCCCAGATTTGAGGATCGGTGGGGAAAAGCAACCACTTGACTATGAGCCTGGTCAGAGTTCGAACCGGCTGTGTATGTGTTTAGATTTTAGCTTGTTGTACTTGGTGATCAGATCCAGCTTGCTGTGCCCCAGAGTCAGTCTCTTCTCAGCCCCGTATGTGCTGTTCTTTTCCATCAGCACATCCTCGGGGAGTTTATCATAGCAAGGAACCACAGGCTTTTTATCTCGTTTTAGTAGGCCGTATGGGGATAGCAGGTCCAATTTTCCTTGTCTGGGATTCTGTCTTTTTTCCACTCCATAAAAAGTGGTGTCATTTTCTGCTGGTGGTTCCCTGGAGGTACCAGCAGGCTCTTTCTGCTTCGCGCTTATCCCATTGCTGCTGGCTCCCTCTGAAAGGGACTGCAACGTCTGCTCCTGACTTAGAGCCTTCTCATCCCCTCGCTGACTGGAGCCTGGGGCGGGGGAAAGTTCTGGCTGCAATGATGTCCACGCTGTCATGAGATTTGATTTGTGATACAAAGCTGGTGAGGACTTATTTGGAGGACTCTTGGGCAAGTCTGGTGGTTCTCCTTGCTGTTTAGGGCAAGAAGGCTTGAGAGATGTCTCTTCCTTCCCTTTCTTAGTACCAGAATCGGAGCTTGAATCTTGCTTTTCCTGGTGTACGTTGCAGTTGGAGTTTTTCAGAAAAGGAGACATTTTTATGCTTCTGATGCTTACATTGGAAAGGCTGCTGGAGGGGCTGGAGGTTTCAGCATCGTTCACCTGTGGAGGTTTTAAAAGGGAGTTGGCAACTTTTGAGGTATTCTGAGAAGAGGGGCGCATCCCGGGCTCTGGCACACAGAAGCTGGTCACTGCTCTGGACTCTGCATACAAGTACCGGAATTCCTTCTCAAACTCTTCGACAATTTGACCACGGAAGTGGGTCGCCAGGCTGGTGTGGACTTGGCTGCAAAGCCAGGTGAAACTGTGAAACAAGAATAAAAACCGCACATGTAACCTTAGTTCACTGAGTGTCCAAGATCCCTCGTGCCAATAAAACATCAAAGTGAGGTATTGCTGCCCAGTTTATGTCATTAAGGCTTTTTCTGAAGTATGGAAGTCTGAGAGAAGGGAATGGAGCTGGGGAAGGGTCTGGAGAACAGAGGTTGTGGGAGCGACTGAGGGCCCTGGGGCTGTTTAGCCTGGAGAAGAGGAGGCTGAGGGGAGACCTCATCGCTCTCTGCAGCTCCTGGAAGAGGTTGTGGGGAGGTGGGGGCTCTACTCCCAAGGAACAAGGGATGGGATGAGAGGAAGTGGCTTCAAGTTGTGCCAGGGGAGGTTTAGATTGGATATTAGGAAAAATTTCTCTACTTGAATGAGTTGTGAAGCCCTGGAACTGGCTGCCCAGGGCAGTGGTGGAGTCCCCATCCATGAAGGGCTTAAAAAACCCATGTGGATTTGGTACTTGGGGCCATGGTTTAGCAGGCATGGTGGGGTTGGACTGGATGATCTTTTCCAGCCTTAATGATTCTATGATTCTAAGGTCTCAACTTTGACAAGAGCAGGATGCAACCACAGAAACTACGGGAGAACATTTCAAATATTCTCAAGTAAATATCATTTCAGGAGAGCGGCACTATGCTTTGGGACCTTATCAATGTTTACTTCACCAGACAGCTTTTTTTGAACTTTTAGAAGGAAAAGCAGCTCTTGGCTTGTTCCTGAGCACCACACAGTTGTTATGGTTCATAATGTTGTTTTGAAGAAAGTTGTGTACTGACAATCAGCATACACCCCCCCCAAAGAACAACATGAAGTGAAAAGATCAATTCTCTTCTGCTTAACATCCAAACAGATAAATTAAATAAGAATGAAGAAGTAGTAAAAGAATGAAAATCCTTTGCAGGTGGCACAAAGAGTATTCAGAGATCCCATACGGGAGGCATAAAATAAATACATACAGCTTCACAGTGAGGCATGAGGAAAAACACAAAAATCAGCAGGGATGGCTAAATGACAGAAGCTATTAAGACCAGAAAGCCCATCTTTCAAATAAGATTGGGTCAGACATGATAAAAGCCATAAGAAATAATTTACAGCACTCTGAGTCGAGCACATGGTCCATGCATAGTAGGAACACTCAGATGATTCCTCTGCATCAGTGTTTATTGTACAGGAGCTCAGGAGGATCCCTGCCCTGAACCCATCTGTGTACAGAACATAAAGGAGGATCAGAGGAGGCCACGGAGATGATCCAAGGGCTGCAGCACCTCCCGTACAAGACAGGCTGAGAGAGTTGGGGTTCTTCAGCCTGGAGAAGAGAAGGCTGCAGGGAGACCTTAGAGCAGCTTCCAGTGCTGAAAGGGGCTCCAGGAAAGCTGGGGAGGGGCTCTGGATCAGGGAGTGCAGGGACAGGATGAAAGGGAACAGTTTTGAGCTGAAAGAGAGGAGATTGAGATGAGATCTTAAGAAGAGTTTGGTTTTTTTTTACTGTGAGGGTAGTGAAGCATTGGCACATGTTGCTCAGGGAGGTAGCGGAGGCCCTATCCTTGGAGGTGTTCCAGGCCAGGCTGGATGGGGCTTGGAGCAACTGGATCCAGTGGGAGGTGTCCCTGCCCATGGCAGGGGGTGCAACTGGATGGGCTCTAAGGTTCCTTCCAACCCAAACCATTCTAGGATTCTTGCCAGCCATGGCTGTTACTATCACCACAAACTAATAAAGGTCTTGTCCTCCATGAATGACATGGAAGAAATAGCCAGGGAATGATCATTCTTGGTCTCTCCTGGTATAAAAATGAGGCATCAAATGAAATTAAAATGTTATGAATCCGAATCAGACGAGAAGAGGCCCTTCGTTGCACAACACACCATAGAGGAGAGCTGCGGAGCTCGTCACCGCAGGCCACCACAGGTGCTAAAAGTTCACAGGAGTTGATGGAAGTGGTAAGGATTTTGCTGCCTTATTTTTTCCATAGAAAACTACCTCACACGGAGATCCCACATGAAGATCTGAATCCCCCTGGGGCACAAATTGCAGGAGGCTAGGAAAGGATGGCTGTAGGATAGACAGACTCCCTTCCCTGTCTTACTTTCAGCCCCTACTGGAGCAGGAATCCCCCAGGAACCCCTGCAGCCCAGCCTTTGGCCAGGAGATGGAGTTGCAGCATCACCTCCCCGGAGGTGGGAGACCTGCCTGTCCTCCCGCAGCATCCCCGCCTGCAGGTGGGAGACCTCCTAACACCCCATGCTTCCCAGTCCTTATTTGCTCACTTCCTACTTAATTATAAACTCTTTCTTGAGGTGACTCTCCACCCATTTAGATTTGAAACTTGCTCTTTAAAGTTCTTTCCTCTTGCTTGGGACATGGGTGCGTTAAATCCCAAGCCTCCTCCAACTTCACACCCACCTGGATTTACCTGCCCATGGCCAAACACTTATGTAGGTAGTTTTGTCTCCCTCTGTACTGAAGCCAGGTGCAGAACTTCTGTAATCCTATCAACTTTCTCCACTCATTTTCCAGTCTCAGTTCTCATGTTGGCTTCAACCCCAAATCTTGAGTTTCTTTCCCTACAACACAGCAAACAATGAGCTCCTTCCTCTCTGTGCCGGTGGCAGGACACATGCCGATACTTTGACCATCTTCCACTTTGAGCTGAGAAGATTCATTTCCTCTAGGGCAACTCAAACAGCCACGTCACTCCTTTTCAGGCTGACAACACCACCTCTCCTCCCTAGTCCGAGCCTGGCAAATGTTTACTCTAGTTTTCCTGTTCAAGATCCTGTTTAGCTCTACCCTTATTTGCCCTGAGGCTCCTCTCATCTGCTGCACTAGTAAATGTTTTCATATCCTTCACTCTGTTATATTAAATAGGTGCTCAAAGAAACACACTATTTCTTCTGGTGCCCAGAATAATATTGAATACCCAGATAGATAATTATATTTAGGATTTTAGCCTATTACTTTTCCTAGATATCTCAATAAGTGCTGTTTTCTCTTTGTTTTCGTTTAGAGGAAATGTAATGGTAAAAATGGAAAATATTAAATCAATAAACACGTAAGAGTTGATGGGTCTATACTAATTTGCCCACAGTTGGAGATAAAAGCAGTAAGCTTGGTTCCCATTTTTAGAAAACTTTCCAAACCCGTGCCTGATTCCTACCGATATACCAGAATGGGTTCAATTTGCCAAGAGTGTTTTGGAAAATAAGAAGGGCTTTTTAAAATCTGTCAAGGAAAATGTTAACATGGAGAACAACAGCATCCATTGTAGCCCCTGTTGATGGCTGGAGACGTAACTAGAGATTAAAAATGGATTTCAGGCAGATTTTGAGGAAGCATTTGAAAAGCAAAGAGTCTTTTGTTACAGCTGAAGTATTAAAAGATGCATCTGAGGACAGGCTGAGAGAGTTTGGGTTGTTCAGCCAGGAGAAGAGAAGGCTCCAGGGAGACCTTAGAGCAGCTTCCAGTGCTGAAAGGGGCTCCAGGAAAGCTGGGGAGGGGCTCTGAATCAGGGAGGACAGGGACAGGATGAAGGGGAACAGTTTTGAGCTGAAAGAGGGGAGACTGAGATGAGATCTTAGGAAGAAATGTTTTGCTGTGAGGGTGGGGAGGCCCTGGCCCAGGTTGATTGAGTGGTGAAGCACTGGAACCGGCTGCCCAGGGCAGTGGTGGAGTCTCCATCCCTGAAGGGCTTCATGTGGCCATGGCCCTTGGGGACAGGGTTTAGCAAGCACATTGGGGTTGAGCTGACGGCTGGACTAAATGAGCTTAGAGGTCTTTTCCAACCTTAATGATTCTGTGATTCTATGAGTCAATGCTCAGTCAGGATGACAGCAAAGAATGGGAAGTGAGTTACTTGCTTGGATGAAGGATAGCAGAGACATTTGGATCTATATTATAGAGCGCTGCAGCGCAGCCACTGGTCAATGGTAACATAAAAATTCACATTAATAAAAACGGAGATAGGATGAATCTCAGGGGTAAAATAAAATCCCCTAATACTACAAAGATGAGGATTTTATTTGTAGCCTTATCAGATTCTCCCTCTTCCCTGCTTAAAATAGGACAGGGAAGTCAAAGAGCATTTCAGGACACGGTTGTGGAAATTAAATCAGGGAAAGGATGGTAGAATCATAAGAAAATGGAAAAATGTGGGAACTTAGTGGCTCTATAAAGAAAGTTGGATTGTATCTTAACCTAGATGAAACCTGGCTGCTGCACAATGTGTTACAGAAGACAGAGCGAGGCTTTTAACCAGCATCTGAGATGTGTAGAAGGTCAACACAGTTTGAGATTGTCCACGTTACCTCAGGAAGAAAACCAAGGAAACTGTAATTCTGATGTAAGGACAGGATGGAAATCAACGACACTTTGGTAAGAAGTCAAAACTTATAAAGAACATCTGAACAAATTGAACTGTATTTAGAAAAGTGCATGATGGTGAACAACCAGATCAGACACAAGTGTTTATATACGTATGTAAATTTTACAAGCTTAAGGAACAGGTAGATGTGAAATACCTGAGCTGAAATGACAGCTCTGAGACAGAAGGCATCTCAAAAACTTACTGAGTAGAAAAAATCCAGGAACAGTCTAACTGCAAGGGCAGAAATCACGCAGAAGGGACAAAAAGAGGATGTGCTGCCAGGGCAGTGGTAAAACACAGTAAATAGAAGAGTCAAATGAGGCAAGTGATATATCAACAAATGAAAAACATTCCTGTTGGATTGAAATTTGGTGTAGTGTTTGATAGGAACGGTTGGACTCGATGATCCGGTGGGTCTCTTCCAACCTAGTTATTCTATGATTCTATGAAATTCCACTCCCAAAGAGGGAAAAACGTAATATTAGAGCTATCCTGTGAACACCCTGAGCAGAGCGCTGATGGCAAATGCGCCACGCGAAGGAAGCGCTGGGAGGCAAAGAGAGCAGAAAGCAGAGGAATAAAGGGAGATTCGGGTATAAGCAGATTGAACCATTACTGGGAGAGCGGCAGAAACTGTATTTTAGACACTATAAATGGCTGCTTTTTGGAGAAACCAACCAGAAAACCAACAAAAGGAGAAATAACATTACCAGTTCAGAAGGCTTCTTTGGAAAGGCCACTCGGCAAAAAAATAACTATGACGTACCTGTATCAAATGTTCTTTCAGGACCAAAATAATCCACAACAGGAATACTGAATTTAAAAGGGAAAGTGAGGAAAGCTATTAAAAAGGAATTTAAAACACTAACCAAAAAGGTTAAATGCTTGAGGTGGTTTGAAGATTGTTTAAAGATGCTATATTAGAGTCTCAGAAAAAATGTACCTTTCAAAATAAAGACATTTTAAAACATCCAAGAAGTCACCATAGTTAAAAGGCACATTAAAGGCAAATATTAAAGTAAGCAGCCTTCAAAAACTGGAAGTCAGCAATTTTCCAATTATTAACCAGGGAATAACCTATGATTTACAACTGAACATAGTAGCAGAGGACTGGAAAGTTGTAAATGTGAACCTTTTAAAGAGCTCCTGGAAAACTACAACCCAGCCAGTCCTGTTTCCATACTGAACAAGCTGGTAGAAATAAATAGAGAGTAAAATGATAGATGTATAAATAGCTGTAATCATAATGCTGAAGACTCAGCATGTTTTTGTGGAAGGGAACCGTACCTCAAAAGCCTCTTGCAGCTCTTTGAAGGAGGCAGCGAGCACGCAGATGAGTATGATCTGCTCGGTGCTGGATACTTGAATTTACAAAGAGATTTTGACATGGTTGTTCCACAAGGTGTCTCAGAAAAATTACATGATTGTGCAGTACAAAGAAAGGTCTTCCTGAGGAGTAACAGCTGATTAGACTTTCTAGCAGCCTTCCGGTATTGAAAGGGGATCCAGGAAAGCTGGGGAGAGGCTCTGGATCAGGGAGTGCAGGGACAGGATGAGGAGGAAGGGTTTTGAGCTGCAAGAGGGGAGATTGAAATGAGGTCTTAGGAAGAAATGTTTTCCTGCGAAGGTGGGGAGGCCCTGGCCCAGGTTGCCCAGAGCAGCGGTGGCTGCCCCATCCCTGGAGGTGTTCCAGGCCAGGTTGGATGGAGCTTTGAGCAACTGGATGCAGTGGGAGGTGTCCCTGCCCATGGCAGAGGTTGGAACTGGATGGGCTTTAAGGTCCCTTCCAACCTAAATCATTCTATGATTCTATGATTAACACTTAGAAAAGAGTTTCCAGGTGTCAGCGTTCCCAGGGACAGTTTAGGAAATGAGCACTTCAATGTTTAGCACTAGTCAAAAAGGGAAACAGTAGGGCAGGAACTGCCAGGATGGGGGCAGAGGAAAAGACAGAGGATGCTAAGGTATAGTGGCTGGGGATATCCTGACCACACAGATCTAGTCAATTAATCTCACAAAGGACAGGCATTATGATGAAAGGTCTGGAAGTTCATCTGCATGAGAAACGACTGAACAGCTAAGGATACTTCTGTTGGAGAAGAGATGATTCTTATGAGGGATTATAGTGGAGGACAAAATCATGGATGCAGTCAAGAAAGCAAATAGGAAAGAGTGATTTACTGTGCCCAGATTGTGGGAATTCTGGGGCATCAAATATAATTATCTTGCAGTAGGTCTAATGTAAATGCAACGGACCACTTCTTCACATGAAACATCAATTAAACTGCATAACCCATTGCCAGAGGCTATCATGGAGACCAGCCATGGTGGTGAGAATCCTCCTGTGGCAAACCAAACATATAGAAGCACATACAGCATATAATTGTGGAGATTTTGATACCTCTAATCCTTGCACATAAGATTGCTGAACTCAAAAACCTGCCACTGGGTAAGAACACTCTTATCCTCTTTCCTGTATCATCCTGAGACACCCCTGCATCTGCTCTGGATCTTTGGCTTTACTCAGTGACTATCATCATTCTTTGAATCACAGAATCACTAGGTTGGAAAAAGACCCACTGGACCACTTTGACTCTAGCTTTCCCATCTGCGAGGAGAGTAATCTAAATATCATCCATTCTAGGGACAGTACCAGGCTGCAGTACACCCAGCAGCAGACTTCACAATTTCCTCCTGTGTTTCTGACCACTGCTGAACGAATTCCACAAAAAGAGGCCATTTCTTCTAGTCCAGAACATCACGGGTGAACTGGGACAGCAGAGGATCACGTATGAGACCCTATTCAACTGAATAATTACCTTCCAGAACTCCAGAAGCTTCAGCAATACAGAAATCTATGCTCAGAGAGGACATCACAGACCCAAATCCCTGCCCCAGAACAACAGAGGGAGAAACTGACCCAAGAGAACAAAATCTGCATTTTAAGCAATACTGTCACTCTTGGCCACAGGGAAAGAAGTTGTTCCTCCAGCTGTGGAGTTCAATTGGTTAGACATGTGACCCATTTTAGCCATCCAGAAATGAGTGGTCTTGGTTATCTAACCCCCATCCCTTGCAGGCAAAGGAGTTGGATAGATATTTCCAAGCAGTGATTCACCTCATTGCTCCTAGGATGGTCAAAATGCCATCAGCCACTGCTCTCCACGTTGTTTATATAGATCTTCTCTGCTTAATGCTTTTCATCCGAGTACTTCTATTCTTCACTGCCAGAGCTTGATAAAGTGAGACCTCCACATTCAGAGATGAGGAAGTCAGAAGCAGAAGAGAAGGTGCTTGGAGCTACAGGAGGTTGTGGAGAGGAGGAAGCTGGGCTCTTCTCCCAAGTGACAGGGGACTGGATGAGAGGGAATGGCCTCAAGCTCCACCAGGGGAGATTTAGGCTGGACATTAGGAAAAAATATTTCACAGAAGGGGTCATTGGGCACTGGCAGAGGCTGCCCAGGGAGGGGGTTGGGTCACCTTCCCTGGAGGGGTTTAAGGCACGGGTGGACGAGGTGCTAAGGGACATGGTTTAGTGTTTGATAGGAATGGTTGGACTCGATGATCCAGCGGGTCTCTTCCAACCTGGTTATTCTATAATTCTATGATTCTATGATGTAGATGGAGGGTCCAGCATGTGCTGGCTGGGAGATGGAAGAGAGAGAAAGGGAGAGGGAGAGGAGTGTTCAAGGAGACCTGGTGGAAGGAGAATAAAATATTGCCAGGGCACCAAATTCACAGACGTAACAGAACAGTCTGTCCTGGGAGTTGCGTTGTTTGTGAAGGATAATGTGTGACAGCATGAAAATTCCTGTGGGAAAGATCTGTAGGTGGAAAATTCCGAGTCTAATAATGAAAACAACCTCTGATCGATGGTGGTCAACATTAACTGAGGTTACAGAGGTGCAAAATTAGGACAGGTAGTAATAGTGGGAGATTTCATCCACTCATTTACATACTAGGTTAATGCTTCACTGGGGTGAGCTGTGGAGAAAAACTTTTTGGAAGCAATAAATGATTACTTGCCAGAATTAACTAGTCTAAATTGTTTGACCCACAAGAAAAGATGCTATTCAGGATGTGGTCTGGAATGATGCATAGGAGGCGATTCCAGAGGTAGAAGTGGAAGAGCCCGTTTGTAAGAATGCTCACAATACAATTTTAACTCTGTAGGGGGTGACAGCAATCTAAATAAATGCAGCACGTGGACATTCGACTTCATGAAATGTAACTACGTGAAAATGCAGCAAAAAAGTCAAAAAGTCAAAAAAGTCAAAAAGAGGTGAAAAGGAGTGGGTTGCAGTTCTGGTCCCTGCATCTCAAGGACACAGTGAGGTAAGAGAGGGTGCAGAGAAGGGCAATCGAAATGACTGAGGGATACAGCAGCTGCCGTGTGAGGAGAGACTGAAAAGGCCAAGGTCTTCACTTTAAATAAGAAAAAGGCAGGAAGGGTAGATAAGATGAAAGCCTGGAAAATTGTGACAGCAATGCCTTAGCTGAAGGCAGGACAGCTGTTGTACCAATGTGCAGCAGCAAATCTAGGGGCAAGTCATGAATCATAGAATCACCAGGTTGGAAAGGACCCACTGGATCATTGAGTCCAACCATTCCAATCCATCACTAAACCATGTCCCTCAGCACCTCATCCACCTGTCCCTTAAACCCCTCCAGGGAAGGTGACTTGACCCCCTCCCTGGGCAGCCTCTGCCAGGGCCCAATGACCCTTTCTGTGAAAAATTTTTTTCTGATGTTCAACCTAAACCACCCCTGGTGGAGCTTGAGGCCATTCCCTCTCGTCCTGTCCCCTGTCACTTGGGAGAAGAGCCCAGCTCCCTCCTCTCCACAACCTCCTTTCAGGTAGTTGTAGAGAGCAATGAGGTCTCCCCTCAGCCTCCTCTTCTCCAGGCTAAACACCCCCAGCTCTCTCAGTTGCTCCTCATCAGGCCTGTTCTCCAGCCCCTTCACCAGCTTCGTTACTCTTCTCTGGACTCACTCCAGAGCCTCAACATCCATTCTTTAGAACAGACAATGAGTTAAGGTAAATTTATGGACAATAGGTACAGAAGGGAATAAGTAGGGTTGTGTGCAGCAGTGGTTCGTGCTGTGGGAGGACAAGAGGGATAGACCACAGGCACCAGTTTGGGCTGCTCTCCCTGAGCAGCATCAGCTGGGGACAGAATTGAGGCTCAGTGGAGCATCATTTGACCTAGCAGAACATTTGTTATGTTTGTGAGAAATGAAGCAGTGATACTCATGGATATGTTTTGGAGGTGCCAGTGTGGGCAGATAAGCACTTAATGCTGTCTGTAAGCTTGACAGCAAGGTAAGAGCAAGAGGATGGCTTAGAAGAAGCTAAAGCACCAAGATGAAACCTGATATTTATAAGGCAAAATTAAGTGGAAAACTAGCGTATCATTGTCACGGAGGCAAAACCATTCAAAGTTGCATCATTTAGTATTTTGATAATTAATATTTTCTCAGGGTCTGTAGTCTTTGTTGCCGTAGTTGCTACTTTTTCTTACCTGTATGTACCAGCAAGAACTTGGTCACAATCAATCAGGATGAACTTCTCCAGAACCTGGCCTGCAAATTTCTTGCCTGCTTTGCTGTAGTACGTGTCTCCACTCAGACATCTTATGCGCATGTTCTGAAAACAAAGGAAGCAGATTTGGTTCCCACAGGTGAAGTGCAGCAAGGGATTAAGTATTTCTTGGCCTCTACATTATTTTGTCACCCTGTCTGCTTCTATAAGATAAAAACGCCAGCAAACATTAACAAGTTGCACTTAGCTATGAAAAAAAGTTGGAGAAGCCTAAATGCCCACAAATAATTTCTGAATGTAAAACCATACAACTTCTTCCAGATTATTGATAACATTCAACTAACCACACTAGCTGATGGCTCTGCATTTAAACTAAATTTTGACCCATAACAACTACGCCGTCTCTAATCAATCGAGTGTGCTGGTCTGATTAAATGCAGCGTCAGGCTTCTTAAAACTGAAATATCATGGAATTCTAGAATGGATTGAGTTGGTAGGGACACTAAAGCCCAGTTCCAATCCTGCCATGGGCAGGGACACCTCCCACTGGATCAGGTTGCTCCAAACCCCATCCAATCTGGCCTGGAACCCCTCCAGGGATGGGGCAGCCACCACTGCTCTGGGCAACCTGGGCCAGGGGCTCTCCACCCTCACAGCAAAACATTTCTTCTGAAAATCTCATTGAAATCTTTCATCTTGCAGCTTAAAGCCGCTCCCCTTGTCCTATCCCTGCCTTCCCTGATCCAGAGCCCCTCCCCAGCTTTCCTGGAGCCCCTTTCAGCACCGGAAGATGCTCTAAGGTCTCTCTGGAGCCTTCTTTTCTCAAGGCTGAACAACTCCAACTCTCTCGGCCTGTCCTCATACAGAAGGTTCTCCAGCCCTTGGATCACCCCCGTGGCCTCCTCTGGACTCGCTCCAACAGCTCCATGTCCTCCCTGTGCTCAGGATTCCAGAACTGGACTCAGGGCTCCAGGTGGGTCTCCCCAGAGCAGAGCAGAGGTGCAGAATCTCCTCCCTCCCTGCTGGTCCCACGGCTGTGGATGCAGCCCAGGACATGGTTGGTTTCTGGGCTGCAATATCTCTTAATAAAAGATTTACAGAAATGTATGTCCACATTTTAAGAATTGCCTTTTATCAGTGTATTTTAAAATGATATTAAAATATCCAGCTGCCATACTCAAGTGAAACAGACTTGATCCTCATCTGTTTTAGAGACCACAAAGAACTTCTCTTGCCCACCTTCTGCCTGTAAAACCTGCTGACCAGTACACCTGTGACACAAGGCTCAGCATCCATCGGGAACCTTTGTTATGAGATTATGACATTATGATGTGAGATTTTTGCCAATAAATCAAAGTTATTTGCATCTCATCTTGGGGAGGCAGAAGAGGAGAACAGTCCCTGGAAAGAGTTAGTGGTCTGGTCTGTATGATACTGGGCCAAACAAAGCATCTCGCATGTAAACCACCATCCCTAGTGCTGCACAGGGCTGGCCTGCTTGGTCATCCTTGCTGCCCTCCAGGCCAGCTCCATGGCCACCTGCAGCGGTTTTGGCATGCCAGGAGCTACCACATGCTGTCATCACCTTTGGTGGCCCGATAGATCCCGTGTGGTGAGCTCATGTCTGCCCAGCACTGGTCCTGCAAACAGCAAAGACCTGTGGCGGGTGGCACAGGCTTCACCGACCGCTGGGGTTGCTTTGTCTCTTTTTGGAGGTGTTTGCTTCCCATGGCTGGTAGGTGCTCCTGGAAGGAGCACTGCAAGTTGCCTCCAGGGCTTTGTAGGAGCAGCGAATCTCCTCCAGACTGGGGTCCATCTGACCCAACCGTCTCTCTCACAGTAGAGACGAAGAGCAGGAAGAAGGCAATCATTTATGATGCTGCCCCCTAATCTTGCTCCTGACTGTTTTGCGCGCAGGGAAATTCCTGAGCCTCTTGTGGTTTGCCTTGGTGGGAATGTTCTGTGGACCTCTTCTCCAAGTACTTGTCCAGTCTTCTCTTGATTTCATGGAAACTTTTAGCAGGGCAGATCTAAAGCTTCACAGTCTTTGAACTTCAAGTCTCATTTGTTGCCTTGTTGCATCCCAGAACATGTCCTCATGCCTATGAGAAGGGGGAAACTTTTTCCCTGTAAGGACAGTAATCATAGAATCGTAGAATGGTTTAGATTGGAAGGGACCTTAACGATTACTCAGTTCCACCCCTGCCATGGGCAGGGACACCTACCACTGGATCCAGTTGCTCCAAGCCCCATCCAGCCTGGCCTGGAACACCTCCAGGGATGGGGCAGCCACCACTGCTCTGGGCAACCTGGGCCAGGGCCTCCCCACCCTCATGGTGAAGAATTTCTTCCCAATATCTCATCTAAATCTCCCCCCTTTCAAAAGTTACCCAGACAAGTTGTGCAGTCTCTGTGCTTGGAGATTTTCAAGACTTAAGGCCCTGAGCAGCTATATCTGACTCTGCTTTGAGGAAGAGGTTGGACTTGATGACTTCCTGAGGTCCCTGCCAACTTGCATCAACCTGTGATAGTTTGAAATGCCACCACAAGTTGCTGATATGGAGCTTGATACGCCGGATGCTTGGGGAGGTGTTCACCTCACCTTGTTGCCAATCAAAACAGGGATTCCTTTCTTCTAGTGCTGAGGTTTTAGTAATATTAGTTCTCACTGGGAGGAGCTCCCTCTCCCCTCCCTGATAAATTAAACCCACATCAAATAAGGGGTAACCCATAGATTTGTCCCCACAGTATTTCTTCACTCCATTTGTCCTTTCCAAGGCTGGGGGAGTTTCTGATATCTGGCTGGTTTTTTCTATCCTCTTCTTCCATCCTTGAATTTTCCAAACAAAATGAGAAGCCTGCAGTTTTGCAGGAGAGCCAGACGGTGAGGGATCACTTGATTTGGAGAGTAGTTTAGGCAGCAGTTTTAGTAGATGGCTCTTTGAAAACGTCCAACAATGAAGTCTTCTCCTGTGACCACCATGGAATTTGCTGATGTTCAGCAGCAGGATCTGACACCAGCAGGCTCCTACAATGGTCTTCCAAGGAAGATGCTGGAAGTGACATTTGCCCCAAATTCCCCATTAAACCCCAAATTGTCACCAATTATTCCAAATGGAGATTTACCATCACATCCTGTTGCAACTCAGAGCCAGGAATAAAACAGGTACACTCATCCCACTTCGAATATCAAGCATGTATGCTAATGTCCTGCTTGAGGTGCATCAACGTAAGAGCCTTTCACATTGGGACCTGCCAGTGAGTCACTGAACGGGGGAGGCAAGTGGTGATTATCCAGCCGAGCACAAGATGTGACATCAGGTCTCACAAAGAGACATCACCATGGATGTAAACTCATTCTAATTTTAATTAAAAACAATGGCCAGGCTCTTGGATAAGAAACAAATAAAATAAATTTTGGAGAGATGGAATTTATCTGGATCCACCAAGTGACTTCAGTGCTGCCGTTGTTTATGAAAGCAAACATGCTCCAGTGTGAAGGCCAGGTTGGACCAGGCTTTGAGCAACCTGATCCCGTGGGCGGTGACCCTTCCCAGGGCAGAGGGGTTGGAAGTGGATGGGCTTTGAGGTGCCTTCCAACCCAAACCGTTTCATGATTCTGTGAAGACATTTTCCCTAGCAGTTGCCATCTCAAGAGGTAGGATGAAATGGGTCCAGCTTGTGAAAGGCAAGAAAGGACAGAGCAGCATCACCAAAGGGGAAGGAGCAAGCCTCTCTATACCAACCTTTGTGTAGACAGGTTAAAAATGAGGGGAAATTAAGACATTTGTAACTGCGTCTATTTTGAATGCTGTGAACATTATTTTTGCATTTTCCCTAGCCTTTTTTTTTTAGTTAAGAATGGTTTTGAGGTACTGGATAACTCCCCAGCCTTGGTGGAAACCAAGATGAAGGGAAAACCTATGAAACTGGTGGCTGGAAGAGAATCAGCCCTCCAGGGAATCCTATGTGCCCTGTGAAGGAGCACAGCCAGGACTGCTGGCCCTGTGGGACTATAAAACAGCTATGAAGCCCCAGCTTCTATTGATAGGTGGTAGTCAGAAAGGGGACACTGGGAACAGAATCTTATCCCACATAATAAGTGATAGGATGCAAGGAAATGGCCTGAAGTTGTGCCAGAGAAGGTTTAGGCTGGATATTAGGAAAAAATTCTTCACCAAAAGAGTGGTGAAGTGCTGGAACTGCCTGCCCAGGGCAGTGGTGGAGTCTCCAACTCTGGAGGTGTTGAAAAACCCTGTGGCCGTGGCACTTGGGGACAGGGTTTAGCAGGCATGGTGGGGTTGGGTCGGTGGTTGGACTGGAGGAGCTTAGGGGTCTTTTCCAACCTCGATGATTCCGTGATTCTATTCTATGAATCTAAAGTGAGCTCTGAGATCTGAACTATGAGCAGTTTAAGTCTTGCAATTCTATGTCCTTCCTGGAGCAGAGGCTGAGAGGGGATGAGGAAAGGAGATGAGACAGGTCCACACAAATGTAACCTTTCTCCATCTGCCCCCCTGCCCCAGCCCAGCAGCGTTCAGGAATCCACTGCATCTTATTGGTGTTGACTTCACACTTCTTGTGTGTAAAACTGAAATGAAAGCCACCAAACACAGACATATGGAAGTAGAAGGCTCCTCCATTCCTTCTCCCGTGCTTCCAGACAGATTTCAATTTCCTAAACCAAGAGGTCTCTTAGCCTGGGACAGTGGGAGAAGGGATAGGTTCTAGGGACCAGGTAGAAGGAACTGAACAAAGAATACCTGGCTTTTATCAATTCTAAGACCTGTTTATCATATCCACAGTGTAATTGAAAACTTACTGGGAAGTTGTCCTGAGTAAGAGCCATTTTATTGCACATTTCCACAAAATGCTTCAAGTACTCTTCGTCCAGGATCAGGTAAACAGGGACGTGCCGTCTGCTTGAGGCCTCCAGCAGGTCACACAGGATTTCCATGTCTGTAAACAGATCCATCACAATTGCTATCACCTAGCCAGGAGAAAAGAGGTGAGAGAAAAACAAGAGATTGTTGAAATCTCATGCCCAAGTGAATTGTGCTTTAAACAGTGAATTAATCCTCGATCCTCTGGAATTACTATCTGTGGCCACATGAGTGGAGATGAAGACATTCCCCATCCAGCTACCTCTGTCATTCACAGAAAGAAATAGCTGAATGGGTAATATATGTGCACAGACCGTGAATATTATCGGTATAACAAGTATGTACTGCCTTAAGCAACTATGCCAGAAACAGCCCATGAACAGAAGAGCTGAGACCGAGCAAAACCATTATCCAATTGGTACAAGTGACTCTGTAGATGACTAGCACGTTAATCACAGAATCATAGAATCATTAAGGTTGGAAAAGACCTCTAAGCTCATTCAGCCCAACCCCAACGTGCCTACAAACCATGTCCCCAAGTGCCACAGCCACATGGTTTTCGGAGCCCTCCAGGGATGGAGACTCCACCACTGCCCTGGGCAGCCAGTTCCAGAGCTTCACCACTCTGTCAATAAAGAATTTTTTCCAAATATCCAATCCAAGTGTCCCTGGTACAACTTGAGGCTGTTTCCTCTCATCCTATCCCTTGCAACTTGAGAGCAGAGCCCAGTACCCACCTCATAGATTCGCCAGGTTGGAAAAGACCTCTTGAATCATCGAGTCCAACCATTCATATCTGCCCTCACAACCTCCTTTCCAGGAGCTGCAGAGAGTGATGAGGTCTCCCCTCAGCCTCCTCTTCTCCAGGCTAAACAACCCCAGGGCCCTCAGCTGCTCCCACAACCTCTGTTCTCCAGACCCTTCTCCAGCTCTGCTCCCTTCTCCAGACGCGCTCCAGCCCCTCCATTTCTTTCTTGGAGTGAGGGGCCCAAAACTGAACCCAGGATTCGAGATGTGGCCTCACCAGCACCGAGCGCAGGGGGACGATCCCTTCCCTGCTCCTGCTGGCCACCCCATGGCTGATCTGAGCCAGGAGGCTGGTGGCCTCCTTGCCCACCCGGGCCACTGCTGGCTCATGTTCAGCCAGCTGTTAATATAATGAAGTGCGATTGTTTTCAGGAAGGACACACTGCCAGGTAAGGGAGAAGGTATCTTGATCAAGTATGTACACGTCCTTCTTCCAAGGTCACATCCTAGGGATGACTAGACAAAATCATAGAATAATGTGCGTGGGAAGGATCCCTTCCCTTTCCCTGCTGGCAGCACCCGTGATGCATTATGTAATGTAAGAGTAGGAAGAAGGAATAACAGTATTGAAAAAAATCATTCAAGAAAATCTCTCTCAACCAACTGAAGATTTGCCAGGTAAGGTCTCCAAAGGAGGAGTTTTAAAAAGGAACAGAATTTTGAAATGAATTGCCAGTTCTTTAAAGAATGAGACTGAAGAAGGCACCTCAGACCACTGTGGAGATGGGAAGGGAGGCAGGAGAACACCTTGGCTAAATGAACTCTCCAAAAATGAAGGAAAAGACAGAAAGTGAAACGTAGGTCTTGACAAGTACCTACAACAAGTGAGTTGTCCGAGAACTAGAAAATTCAAAGTACAATATAACCTGCAGCTAGAACAATGGATGAAAGGAAATTAACCATAAATAGATGAATATGTGACTGGAGAAAATGCTTCACTGTTCCTCACAGAGTGAGGTTGTCAGCAGGCAACATCAAGGCAGCCACTAATCAGGATCAGGAAGGGACTGCTGGGATCCATCTGTTGGGCATCACCATTAGTGACAGGAATCAGGGGAACTCTTGGAGAAGGAAGAAACAGGCAGGAGGGGACTTGGTGAGCTGATGATCTGTCAGGCTTCACACAATTCACTCAGGGGGCTTGCGGAGCAATCCGGTGACTTAGACCTTGCATAGTTAACACTGAGAACCCATGAAAGATGGCAACACACTGGGGGACTGAAAAAGGTTTACCAAGAAGCCTGCTTCATTTTGAAAGCCAAGAAAACAATGGAACTTCTGACTGAGTACTTAGTCCCAGTCTTGACCACGCCTTAGCTGTAAATGAGGTAACTGCTTGGTACTCGTAAGTTGTGCACATAACTCTGAGTTTGAATTCCTGTGCTTGGCGTAGGATGCCCAAATAAAGACAACCCAAAAAGCATCATGCACCCCAGGAGGAAGTAGGAATCCTGTTTCCAAACACCTTCTCTGCCTGTGTTCAGGTGTGGCCATAGACACAGTTCTCCATAGTCCAATGGTCTATGGAGTAGACTACGCAGGGAGATTTTTCTAGCATTTCTGCTGCGCTGCTCCTCTTCAAACAGAGATAAATGCAGATGGCAGCAGTTGACTTTTACGTGTCCAATGGTTCAAGCTTTAAGCAGGAACAAGCTGAATTGCATTAGTGGGTCTGACCTGGAATACCTTCAGAAAAGAGCAGAGGAACTCTAAGTATCGCTGTCCTTGGATGTAGGGACAGGCTCATGTCTCTGCTGGCTCCAGTTTTCATTAATAAACTGCTCTGTTTTCATTAATAAACTGCCTCTTTCCAGGCTCATACTCATGGCTTCAGATTCTGATTCTGAAGGGCACTTCTTTCGTAACCCTCATCAGTGCTGCCTTCCTAGAAGCCTTCTGAGGCTCTGGCAAACCCTTCTCTTCTCCTGAAACAGACCCATCTAGTGCGAACAGCAGAATAGGCCCTGGAAGAATTCTGAAAGCATAGAATGAAAGGGTCCTCAGCTTCCCAAATTAATGTTGTTGCTGCACTATCAGCATTAGGTACTGCTGAAACCCACACAGAAAAGCAGGACTTCACAGTGTCCTTATGCATCAGCCTTCAACAAAAGACCAAAGGCAAGCTATCCAAATGACTCTGATGGGCCACCCTTCTAATGATGAAGCACCAAGAAAAAAGCTACAGCCCAAACTTTTTGTGTGGCCACAAGCAAGCGCTTCTAAGCCACACAAGTCTCACAATATTCTAGCTCATCACAAGATTAGGTCTGAGGCAGGCTTGGTGCTTGACGCAATCTCAAAGTGGCTTAGGACTTCAATATCAAAGAATCATGGAATGGTTTGGGTCAGAAGGGACCTCAAAGCCCATCTAGTCCCACCCCGGCCATGGGCAGGGACACCTTCCACTGGATCCGGTTGCTCCAAGCCCCATCCAACCTGTCCTGGAACCCCTCCAGGGATGGGGCAGCCACCACTGCTCTGGGCAACCTGGGCCAGGGCCTCCCCACCCTCACAGCAAAACATTTCTTCCTGAGATCTCATTGAAGTCTTCCCTCCCACAGCTGAAAACACTTCCTCCTCCTCCTCTCCCTGCACACCCAGATCCAGAGCCCCTCCCCAGCTTTCCTGGAGCCCCTTTCAGTCTTAGAGACATAGAATCATAGAATCACTAGGTTGGAAAAGACCCACTGAATCACTTCCAACCTAGTCTATGATTCTATGATTCTTGGGATACAGAAATCTATGAGTTTTGGAAGCTGCTCTAAGGTGTCTCCACAGCCTTCTCTTCTCCAGGCTGAACAACCCCAACTCTCTCAGCCTATCCTCATATGGGAGGTTCTCCAACTTTGGGATCATCTCCATGGCCTCCTCTGGACTTGCTCCAACAGCTCCATGTCCTTTGTGTGCTCAGGACTCCAGAACTGGACTGAGGGCTCCAGGTGGGTCTCACCAGAGCAGAGCAGAGGGGCAGAATCCCCCTCCCTCCCTGCTGGTCCCACTGCTTTGGATGCAGCCCAGGACATGGTTGGTTTCTGGGCTGCGAGTGCACGTTGCTGGATCATGTGGAGCCTCTCATACCCCAGCTCCCCAAATCCTTCTCTGCAGAGCTGCTCTCAATCCATTCTCCACCCAGCCTGTGTTGTTTGCCCTTGCCCAGACCCAGGTGCAGGACTTGCCCTTGGCCTTGTTGACCTCCACGAGGCTTGCACAGCCTCCCCTCTCCAGCCTGTCCAGGTCCCTCTGGATTCCATCTCTTCCCTAAAATATGATGACGGAGTCAAAAGAGACCAGCACTCCTTTGTCCCTAGACAAACTCTCTGACCTCAGAGGCACTGCTTGTACATAGAGTGCACAGGAGGTTCACACCACCTTGTCCTCCTCTCCCAGTGCTCCCAGGGTCTGCTCGAGTTTGGGGTTGAGCTTGCCCCAAGCTGGCCGTGCCAGGCTGCCGCGCTCACCCGGACAGATGGGGCTGAGCCGGCAGTGGCACGGCTGCCCGCGGAGCCTGGCGCCCCGGGGAGGATGCAGCGGCTGCCAGGCAGACCCCCATCTCCTGGTAGCAGCGAGGCAGGGCTCTGGCACCGATGCAGGAGCAAGCGCCCCGGGGAACAGCAGGACTCCAGCTTGTGCAAGCTGGGTGGAGCCCTGCGTGATAGTCAGACTCATGTTTTCCGAAGCGGGTCTTCACTTGGCATCAGGAGACGGAACGGGCTGTGGCTCCGTTCACAGCCTCCTCACATGCCATCAGGAGGGATTTGGATATGGTTGCCCTTGGGGGTGCTGGCAAGCACCTGCTGCTAATCATAGAATCATAGCATAGAATCATAGAATCATGAGGTTGGAAAAGACCCACAGGATCATCGAGTCCAACCATTCCTATCAATCACTAAACCATGTCCCTCAGCACCTGGGGCAGAGTGGTGTGAACCAACCAGAAATACCAACTGTCCTGTTCCTATTGTCTTATACAGGGATTTTCATAGAATCATAGAATCACCAGGTTGGAAAAGACCCACCACATCATTGAGTCCAACCATTCCCATCAATCACTAACCCATGTCCCTCAGCACCTCGTCCACCCGTCCCTTAAACCCCCTCAGGGATGGTGACTCAACCCCCTCCCTGGGCAGCCTCTGCCAGTGCCCAATGACCCCTTCCATGAAAAATTTTTTCCTGATGTCCAGCCTGACCCTCCCCTGGTGGAGCTTGAGGCCATTCCCTCTCGTCCTGTCCCCTGTCACTTGGGAGAAGAGCCCAGCTCCCTCCTCTCCACAACCTCCTTTCAGGCAGTTATAGAGAGCAATGAGGTCTCCCCTCAGCGTCCTCTTCTCCAGGATAAACACCCCCAGCTCTCTCAGCCGTTCCTCATCAGGCCTGTTCTCCAGCCCCTTCACCAGCTTCGTTGCTCTTCTCTGGACTCGCTCCAGAGCCTCAACATCCTTCTTGTGGTGAGGGGCCCAGACCTGAACACAGGATTTGAGGAGCGGTCTCCCCAGTGCCGAGTCCAGAGGGAGAAGAACCTCCCTGGCCCTGCTGGCCACGCCGTTTCTGGTCCAAGCCAAGATGCCATTGGCCTTCTTGGCAATGTCAGGCAAGAAGGTTGCAGCCCCACATGCACTGGGATTCACAGGAGGAGAAGAGGCTGTGCCCTGACACAGTCTAAAATCATGGAGAAGCAGGAGCCCACAGTGTGGCTGCTCATTCTAAGCATGGGTGTGACAGGAGAGCACTAAGAGCCACTCAGATCACCTTGGTGAACAAAGCAGAAAGCTGTTATAATAACATCAGCTCAACCCCAAAGCCAAGAAGCTCTCAGGGAAAACAACCCTGCAAGTCTTCCCCTTGAAGCTTCCCGAGAATATATTGAGACAAAAGTGAGGTCTAAAGCCTTGATGATAATTCCAAGAGTTCTAAAAAGCAGTGGAAGTTAGGCACCTAAAGACCATCTCCATTTCAGGTTCCTGAAAACTCCTATCTCACATTAAATGACCTTGGATATTTCTGTCAATCTGGCCTTACAAAGCTAAGCAACATCTCTCCAGTGCCTCCAGCCCCTCAGTTTCAGTGGTGGGAGCTGCGAGGCTGGGGCTGGCTCAGAGCATCCCTGTTCCTCACCAAGCTGATCATAGAATGGATTGAGTTGGGAGGGGCATTAAAGCCCATCCAGTCCCACCCCTGCCATGGGCAGGGACACCTCCCACTGGATCAGGGGCTCCAAGCCCCATCCAGCCTGGCCTGGAACACCTCCAGGGATGGGGCAGCCACCCCTGCTCTGGGCAACCTGGGCCAGGACCTCCCAGCCTGGGCAGGTCAGGACGTTTCAAAGCCACTGCTGCCCCCCAGGCACTAGAAAATTCACACCTCGGCATTGCAGGGTTAAACCCTGACATTTCTAACTCCACTTCTGGCTACTCACAATTCAGCAATGACTGCAGTCATCGCTTTGGGAATGACAGACAGCACCTACCGGCACCCCATGGGGCTGCCATCTGTCTGGTTCCCAACCAGCACAGCTGGTTTTACTGGTATTTGCCAATAGCAGCGTGGGTTTTGTCATTCCCGTGGTGCTGCCACTTGAAGCGATACATCCCTTCTCTGGGAGAGCAGCAGGGACCCTTCCACCATCGTGCGGAAATGCAGACGCACAGCCAGCGTCAGAGTTGTACAAGAGGGATAAAAGAAGGAGCGTGGACCTTTCAAAATAGGTTAGACCTCATCCAGCACAAGTAAAATTGTAATAGTATTGTCAAACCAGGCTAAGGCGTGGCTGTGCCGCATCTTCTAATGTCTGCGAAGGGAAAAGCTCAAATCTGAAAATACATCTTCAAAGGCAGCGGGTTTCTGCGAAGCAGAAAGACAAACCGCACCAGCAAAAGGTACCAATAAAACCAATGCCCTTTTTGCTGATTTGTCAGTACAAATAACGCTGTTGCCACGTCTGCCAGCTGCTGTGTGCATGGCTCTGTGGGAGAAACCAGCAAACAACATTTGAAGACGTGCATCTTCCTGCCTACGGAACCCAGGAGAAGCATTCAAGGCTCGTAACGATAGGACTAGAGGCAATGGGTATAAACTGGAGAGGGGTAGATTTAGACTAGACATAAGGAGGAATTTCTTCACCATGAGAGTGGGGAGGCACTGGAACAGGTAGCCCAGGGAAGTTGTGGCTTCTCCATCCTTGAAGATGTGTTCAAGGCCAGGTTGGATGGTCCTTGGGTAACCTGATCTAGTGGGATGTCCCTGCCCATGGCACAGGGTGGGACTGGATGATCTTTAAGGTCCCTTCCAAGCCAAACTGTTGTACGATTCTATGATCTCAACATTTTCCCCACATCACACCAGCACTGTATCCCCTTCTCAGTTAGCTGGAAACACGTGGGAGGAGGGGACACTCCTAAGGACGGCGTGGGATGAGAGCTTGAAGTCTAGTGAGGAAAAGGTCTCAGGTGAAGAAACAGCAACTGGAAAGCAAAAAAGCAAGCAGTTCTCCACACTGTTCCTGTCGGCACTTCAAGCACAAGATGTTTTCACCTCCGGTTGCTCTTTTGTCGTTAAAAGACAAACAGGTAACATCCTTTTGGATGGTTTGATGAACAAAATGACTCATAGACTACTTAGAGGTGTGTAAGTAGAGTCGTGAATGGGCTGGAAGTGCTATCAACCATAGAGTTAATCACGGGAAGCATTGGCCAGAGCTGCTAACCTAGAAGCCAATAAAACACCAGGAATAAACTCATAAGATTGTTGAAAGCTCATTCTCCTGTTTCATGCAACAGTCGATACCACTGTGTGAAAATCCCCAGCTTTAACATAAAGGCCTGAAGATGGTCAGTGCTTTTTCAAGCCAAGCAGTAAAACGCTCAAAATGTACTTAAAGTTCAATGAAGCGCCTTCTGCCTGGGCAACCTCCCTGCAGCAGCAAAGATGTTCCTGTGAACTGACAAAGCAGCAAGGTATTTTTCGTGTGGATTAAAGGATCATAATATCATCAGAGATCCGGGACACGTGCGAAGTGACAAGGGGACGTTTCTTGGTTGTCATTCACTTTGTGTGCTCTACCATGACTACGTCTTAATCCCCGCTACTGAAAACGGTGCAGTAAGTGTCATGGGACTTTGCAGATCATTTAAGATATCATAAATCATCTGCCTGCAAGGACAAACAAAGCTTTTGTCACTTACTTCCTGGACCAAACTTCCCTTCTTTGTCTACAAAGGTGCAACAGAAGTTCAGGCATTAAGCAACAGCTGCTTATGACTGGGCAGCAGCTTATGTGGCCAAACGGTCTTCTTTTGGATAAAACATGACTATTTACCCCATATCACCCCCAAATTCCAATGATACATGGGTTTTTTGATGATGTTATGATGCTGCACAGCAATCTGAGCTGCTGCACGGCCCCACTTTCATCTGCTGGGGACAACGTTAAGTACATTCAACTCTGCAGGTGGTGATAGAAGAGAATCATACAACCACAGAATGGTTCTATGTGCTGGAGGGGACCTCAGAGCCCATCCAGTCCCACCTCTGCCCTGGGCAGGGACACCTCCCACTGGATCCAGTTGCTCCAAGCCTCATCCAACGTGTCCTGGAACCCCTCCGGGGATGGGGCAGCCACCACTGCTCTGGGCAACCTGGGCCAGGGCCTCCCCACCCTCACAGCAAAACATTTCTCCCTAAGATCTCATTGAAGTCTCCCCTTGTTCAGTTTAAAACCTCTCCCCTTCGTCCTGTCCCTGCACTCTCTGATCCAGAGCCCCTCCCCATCTTTCCTGGAGCCCCTTTCAGCACTGGAAACTGCTCTCAGGTCTCTCTACAGCCTTCTCATCTCCAGGCTGAACAACCTCAACTCTCTCAGCCTGTCCTCATATGGGATGTTCTCCAGCCTTTGGATCATCCCTGTGGTCTCCTCTGGACTCGCTCCAACTGATCCATAATGCTTTATCTCATTCTGCCTGGACACAGCTTGTGATTTCTGCACTGGGCAGCAGTGAATTTGAGGAGTGACTGTAAAGTTAAATAAGAAACTACTGGAGCGATAAGAGAAATTGCGAGAAGCTGGCTGGGTAAAATTGAACTTTGTACTAAGAGTTTCCGCAGTGTCGCCAGGCTATTGCAATGAAATACTACAAAAGAAAATTAACGTGGAACAGAAGAAAAGAACCATAATGAGGACAAAGACAATAAAAGCTGGAAAGATGTCTGAGATAGGCTTGTCCAAGGTGTCTGAGATACGCTTGTCCAAGCTGCTGCTTGGACTGTACACAGTGCAGTGGCAAAAGAAAGAGGAAGAAGGAGCACAATTTAATGAGTAAATTCACACCAGGATTGTGCTTGCCAGGCAGGTATTGTAGTCATCAGGATTTTATTACGTCTGAGGGCTGGCAATCAACAGAAACTGGGCAGAACGGGCTGATCTCACTCATCCTCAGACACATCAAGACTAGAAGATACGATGATGTATTCTAACCTACTTCCAACCACAGGCAGGGATTTTCAGCCCCACAAGTCTACTCAGGTCCTGTGTTCTCCCAGGCAGGCCACCACCGGTAACCTCTTGTCCTGCGATGGCTGGAGGTTGGGAGAAGCCCTCACTGTGTAGGGTCTCTGGCAGAGGAGGTGGAGGACAGCACAGCTTTCACGCCACATGCCCTGCTGCTCATAGGCTTCAGGCTTCGTTACTTTTTTTTTGGTGCTCTGCAGAGCCACAGCTACAGCCGCAGAGTGCCTTAAAGGCATGGCATGAAATCCCAGGCAGAAAGAAATGACAGGAGAGGAAAGGAGCAGGAACAGTTACAGATTTGCTGGGGGAAAAAAAGCAATGACATCATGCCAGACATCTAGAGAGTGGCAACAGCTTGGAGCGCGTGGGGCACAGCTGTGGGACCAGCCACCAGGACACCGGTGTGGCGGCACCAGACCCAACTGAGGGGATGAAGCTCTGTACGTACCGTCCGTGCCCGGCTGATCAGGGACCGGAGCAAGTCCTTAATGCTGTTAGCTTTGTTTCTTTGGAAAATCACAGTGGCTTGAGTCTGGCCGGACACTGCGAGGAGCGGTGACGCCGGCCACCCCAGCTCCAGCTCTGGAGGGTGCACGTCAGACATGAGCGGAAAGTAGGTGCCAGAGGTTAGTTCGGAGTTGAGGGAGGATTTGTCTCCAGTGTCCGCATCGCCAGGGTCAGCCTCTTGGTCTTCTGTTGTATTGGGATCTGGAAAGCTTTGGTTTCTCTGATGGCTTATATATTCCATGTCCAGGGTGGAAAGAAAAGGCAGCTCCCGTTCCTCGGTGATGGCGCTCATGTAGCCGCGTTCCCCCTGCTCAAGAAAGGCGTCGACGGCAAGCCTGGCTGTTTCACTGTGCTGGAGCACCAGCTGGGTGGGCTCCCTCCACCACGGCTTCTTCAGCCGCTCCAGGCGGGTCTTCAGTGGCCCAGCCACCCCTTGCTGGCTCCCAAAGCCGCGATGGAACTGGGGTCTCACCTCCACTGCTAGTAAGTTGAGCATGACTGGAGTTGTTGAGGCCAGCAAGTGCCTCTCCATCTGGATAAGTCCTCTGTGCGACTCCAGGTCTTTTCTGGCCCTCTTGCACTCCTGGGCTCCTCCCAACAGGTTCCTTCAGGACTCAGCATAAGCTCCACTCCTGCTCAGGAGTTAATCACCAGGTACAGCCTCCCACTCCGAGGGAGGAGCTGCTTTTCCTGGCTCCCTCACACACCCCATACTGGGTGCTCAGAGTGCCCTTTTACAAGAGGAGAGCCATCAGCTCTTCAAGCTGCTCCTTCCCTTTCCCTGTAACTGATTTAGGTACTGCCCTCCCCTTGCTGAATGAGAGGTCCCCACCCTTGGCCAAGCAGGCTCTAACCTGTTTTGTCCCTCATTGTGCTCACAGTGGAAATGCAGATGCTGAAACTTGTTCCTGCATGAAATTTGCTCCAAATCAAACATGCTGCTCGATGTCAGATATAACGAAATACAAATATCCCAAGCGGGTAATCAGACTCCGCCAGTTATTCACCCCTGAACCACAGCTAACACTCCTGGTTACTGCTCCTTGGGAGCTCGGGCTCTGCTATGTGGACATCCAACACAGAAGCCAAAACACCATCTTTTTGGATATCATAGAATCACGGAAAGGTTTGGGATGGAAGGGACCTCAAAGCCCACCCAGTTCCACCCCTGCCATGGGCAGGGACACCTCCCACTGGATCCAGTTGCTCCAAGCCCCATCCAAGCTGGCCTGGAACACCTCCAGGGATGGGACAGCCACCAACTGCTCTGGGCAACCTGGGCCAGGGCCTCACGCACGGTCCACACACTCTATAGTCTGTGATCAGTTAACTCCAGCTTCCCCAAAGCATCATGGAGGTTTCTTTGGAGAAACAATACAGGCAGATATCAATATGCGATTTAAAACGCTGTGTTAGGAAAGCACCACCCAGAACACAATACAGCACATGAAGAACTATGCCAAGAGGCCCCAAATCTCCCCACCCCATTCAGCTCCATCAGCCTGGAGCTACCAGACTCCACAGAGACTAACCAGAGAATGAAGAACTGGCTGGATAGCTGATCTAATCAGCGAGGCTTTTATCTGCAAGTCACAAACCCCCTGTAGATTATGTTCATCTGGGCTAAATTAAGCTGTCTAAAAGCTCAACGTGCTCTCTAATAATCACCAGGCTAGAGTCAATGGAGAGAGACAGCCATGCCCAAGTGTGACCCAGCACATTCAGGCAGTAAGTTCTAAGCCAGCCGGGATGAATCATGACTAAACAGCTTATCTGAGAGAGCTGGAGTTGTTCAGCCTGGAGAGGAGAAGGCTGCAGGGAGACCTCAGAGCAGCTTCCAGTGCTGAAAGGGGCTCCAGGAAAGCTGGGGAGGAACTTTGGATCAGAGAGTGCAGGGATAGGACAAAGGTAGTGGTTTTAAGCTGCAAAAGGGGAGATTGAAATGAGATTTTAGGAAGAAATGTTTTGCTATGAGGGTGGGGAGGCCCTGGCCCAGGTTGCCCAGAGCAGTGGTGGCTGCCCCATCCCTGGAGGTGTTCCAGGCCAGGTTGGATGGGGCTTGGAGCAACCGGATCCAGTGGGAGGTGTCCCTGCCCATGGCAGGGGTGGAACTGGATGGGCTTTGAGGTCCCTTTGATCCTAAACTATTCTGTGGTTCTCTGATTCTATAAATACAGGGATTTCCACTCTCTCCTGCTGGAGTCTGGTAATGATCTCCTCTCCTCCAGTAATTTCTGATGGACCTCAGCCCGTGAGAGCACATCTCCAGCCAAGGTTGTCAGGCTGGTCTTCTTCAGTGCTGGTGGGGAGAGGCAGAGATTCCATGGAGGCAGGTGCCTCACCCTGCAGGTGGCATCTGAAATGAGTTGGATGAAATGTGCTGTGACAGCACCTACCTCTCTCCACTGAGCAGCACAGCGCAGGCTGCCAAGGTCAGGGAGCCAGGTTCACTTCCAATTTGATGAGGATGTGAGAAGCACATCAGCCATTTTTTGCCAGTTAAAAGCAAGGATCTCATCTGGAAGTGTTGTCAAAACACCTTCTGCAACCAACCGAGAAAGACAGTGGGGAAAATTCCCTCTACACACACACACTAAGTCCCGTAAGGCCAATGGCATCTTGGCTTGGATCAGAAACGGCGTGACCAGCAGGGCCAGGGAGGTTATTCTCCCTCTGGACTCGGCACTGGGGAGACCGCTCCTCGAATCCTGTGTTCAGTTCTGGGCCCCTCACCACAAGAAGGATGTTGAGGCTCTGGAGCGAGTCCAGAGAAGAGCAACGAAGCTGGTGAGGGGGCTGGAGAACAGGTCTTATGAGGAACGGCTGAGAGAGCTGGGGGTGTTTAGCCTGGAGAAGAGGAGGCTGAGGGGAGACCTCATTGCTCTCTCCAACTACCTGAAAGGAGGTTGTGGAGAGGAGGGAGCTGGGCTCTTCTCCCAAGTGACAGGGGACAGGACGAGAGGGAATGGCCTCAAGCTCCACCAGAGGAGGTTTAGGCTGGACATTAGGAAAAAATTTTTCATGGAAAGGGTCACTGGGCACTGGCAGAGGCTGCCCAGGGAGGGGGTTGAGTCACCATCCCTGAGGGGGTTTAAGGGACGGGTGGATGAGGCGCTGAGGGACATGGGTTAGTGATTGATGGGAATGGTTGGACTCGATGATGTGGTGGGTCTTTTCCAACCTGGTGATTCTATGATTCTATGATTTCCATGTCGATGTCCCTAGGCAGCTCTACTCTGGGTGATACGTGAGCTCAGTCAGGATCTGAGCATTGGGCAATACTTGGGTCCCATTCCATGTTCTCGGGGCTCACCAAACACAAACATCTTGCCTGGGCTTTCCACAAGACGTACCTGCTGCTTCCTCTTCAAGCACTAAACACAGAGAACGCTGCCAAGTTGCTTCCTGACAGCGCCTTCTTGGAGAGCACTCACCCAAGAGCGCAAGAAGCCAGATTTGCCTTTCGCCCCCTCTTTATTTCAGATTGAAATCCACATCTTCCACCACAAAACATCGCAGGGCTCAAAAGACACTTGTCTATGGGCATTTCTGGAAGGCATCTGCATAGCAACACGTAAACGTTGCCAGATGTAAACGGCAAGAACAGCTGGATGAGAAAAGCCCAGGTTTCAGTTACTGCAGGGAGATCTGCCAGCACCGAACTCACAGAGCAGAGCACGGTCAAGTCTCCCAGGTTTTTTGTCCATGCTTCCCGACCCTGGCACTATGGAATCATTCTTCCAAGCACAGCGGTGGCACAAAATTTCTTGTTTCATTTTTTTTTCCATTCATATCTTAAGACTCTTCCAAATCAGGAGAGAGATAGATGCCTTTGCTCCTGCTCAGCTGGAGGAGAGCGATGGACACCAGTTCCCAGCTGTTGGCCAAATGATGTGACCTCTGGCAGGGAAGGTGGACAAATGTCCCACCTCTGCTGGCTCCCTGCTCAGTGAGGTGCCCAGCACACGTGTTCTTTCCAGTTGTCGCTCTGAGGTCCCTACCACTCTCGTGCTGCGTAGGGAAGCCACCGTGTGGCCATGGTGTCACTCTAGTGGCCCTTGGAGGTCTAGCCCTGAGCTCCTCAGGGTGTCAGCTCATGGCTGTCACTAGAAGGACCCTGGTGTTCCTCTTCCCCTGTACTGAGCATGGTAAAAAACACTTTCAGACACCTCCTTCCGAAGGAAACACACGGAAATAAGAATTGGGCATTGAAACATGGATGGGGCCAGTTACCAGCAGGAAGAGGGTATGGAGGGAAGGATGTGGGACAGTGAGAAAATCTCCCTGCGCGGCTTTGGCAGGATGTGGGGCAGCCGGGAGGCTGGCGGGTGGGAGGAGGAACAACGAGCCCAGCTCACTGGCGTAGTCAGTGACATAATCGTTAATGAAGGCTTTGCATGTGCAAGACTCTTTGCTTTCTAAATAAGCACGATGGAGCTCTTACCTCGCAGGAAAGCTGCAGCAGCCATGCCAACACTAACAGGAGCCAGCCTCGGGACCACATTGCAGGGTCCTCCTCCAGGACCAGGACAAATGGCAGGTCCTGCACTTGGGGCACAACAACCCTGGGCAGCTACAGACTAGGAGAAGTCTGGCTGGAAACTGCCTGGAGGAGAGGGACCTGGGGGTGTTGGTTGACAGCGACTGAACGTGAGCCAGCAGTGGCCCAGGTGGCCAAGAAGGCCAATGGCATCTTGGCTTGGATCAGAAACGGCGTGACCAGCAGGTCCAGGGAGGTTCTTCTCCCTCTGGACTCGGCACTGGTGAGACCGCTCCTCGAATCCTGTGTTCGGTTCTGGGCCCCTCACCACAAGAAGGATGTTGAGGCTCTGGAGCGAGTCCAGAGAAGAGCAACGAAGCTGGTGAAAGGGCTGGAGAACAGGCCTTATGAGGAATGGCTGAGAGAGCTGGGGGTGTTTAGCCTGGAGAAGAGGAGGCTGAGGGGAGACCTCATTGCTCTCTCCAACTACCTGAAAGGAGGTTGTGGAGAGGAGGGAGCTGGGCTCTTCTCCCAAGTGACAGGGGACAGGACGAGAGGGAATGGCCTCAAGCTCCACCAGGGGAGGTTCAGGCTGGACATCAGGAAAAAATTTTTCACAGAAAGGGTCATTGGGCACTGGCAGAGGCTGCCCAGGGAGGGGGTTGAGTCCCCTTCCCTGGAGGGGTTTAAGGGACGGGTGGATGAGGCGCTGAGGGACATGGGTTAGTGATTGATGGGAATGGTTGGACTCGATGATGTGGTGGGTCTTTTCCAACCTGGTGATTCTATGATTCTATGAAAATCCCTGTATAAGACAATAGGAACAGGACAGTTGGTATTTCTGGTTGGTTCACACCACTCTGCCCCAGGGCCCTCAAGCAGATCTGTTGCCGCTCACCCTGGAGTCCCCGGCTGCTCTCTGCACATCCAGAGCAGCCACTGAAGTGCAACAGCAGGAGGTGGAATCACGGTCCTGTGAGCTCCTGCTCTGCATTCCTGCTGGAAGGACGAGGCCCAAACATCTCCTGCTGTCCCACAAATGAGCAGAACAAGCTGCTGAGCAGGTTGAATGACTGTAAGCAAAACAAGTTCTCCCTCAACACGTTCAGTCGAGCCTCAGGGTCTTTCTGATGTCCTTGCCAACCTTCCCAGGCACCTCTGAGAGTCTCTGCCCTCCCCTTGACTTCTTGTACTTTCAGGAACAGGCAGCGCTGAGGGCCAGGCTGGGCAGACACAGCGTGTCCAAATGATGGAGATATTGATCCCTAGGGGATGCTGTGGAGTGATGGAAGAGGTTAATCCAGGCTCAGGATGCCAAGGGCCAGCAGAGCCTGGTGGAGCACGGCTTGGCAGAACCAACAGGGCACAGCTTTATCGCAGGCTCTTGTAAAGAAACGAGCAGTACGTTCTTGATTAGAGTTTATTATACAGGAAGAGAACAGGGATCAGATAAAGAGATCAGATAAAGCAGAGAACTTCAACAAGGCCAAGGGCAAGGTCCTGTGCCTGGGTCAGGGCAATCCCAGCACAAACCCAGCCCGTGCGGAGAACGGATTGGGAGCCACCCTGAGGAGAAGGAGTTGGGGTGTTGGGGGATGAGAAGCTCCATGTGAGGCGGCAACGTGTGCTCGCAGCCCAGAAACCAACCGTGTCCTGGGCTGCATCCACAGCAGTGGGACCAGCGGGGACGGAGGAGGAGATTCTGCCCCTCTGCTCTGCTCTGGTGAGACCCACCTGGAGCCCTGAGTCCAGTTCTGGAGACATGAGTGCAAGAAGGACATGGAGCTGTTGGAGTGAGACCAGAGGAGGCCACAGGGATGATCCAAAGGCTGGAGCACCTCCCATATGAGGACAGGCTGAGAGAGTTGGGGATGTTCAGCCTGGAGAAGAGAAGGCTGTAGAGACCTTAGAGCAGCTTACAGTGCTGAAAGGGGCTCCAGGAAAGCTGGGGAAGGGCTCTGGATCAAGGAGTGCAGGGATTGGATGAGGGGAATGGTTTTAAAATGAATGAGGGGCGATTTCAATGAGATCTTAGGAAGAAACGTCTTTCTGTGAGGCTGGGGAGGCCCTGGCCCACGTTGCCCAGAGCAGTGGTGGCTGCCCCATCCCTGGAGGTGTTCCAGGCCAGCTTGGATGGGGCTTGGAGCAACTGGATGCAGTGGAAGCATGGCAGGGGTGGAACTGGATGGGCTTTGAGGTCCCTTCTGGACCAAACCATTCTATGATTCTATTAAAAACAGCAAAGCCACGGTGAGCATCAGCTGGGAGGGGATGGTGACTGGTTCTGTGATCATGGTCCCCGTGAAGGAACCACTCCATAACCCTGTTACTCACTCTCATATTCTTCCAGACTCTCCTACTTCCCAAACCCTGCAGACAAGGTCTTGCTTCAGAAATTTCAGAAACTTTAGGGAAGATGGGAATAGGAGTCAGAAAAATGGGATGTGGCAATTGTACTTGAACAGGGCTCAAGCACCTGGACAGCACAGGGAATGTGGATTCATCGGGGTGTCTGCGCTCTCACCACCTCAGCTATTTAAAGAATCAGCAGAAAAATGTTAGAGAAAAACACCAAAAGGCAGCAAGAATGCAGAAGCCGAGACGATATAAAAAAAACACTGAACCACCTGAAATACAGAGTAAGCGCCAAAGGGTATGAGGTGACTCCTCACCCACTCCAAAATGTTGCTCTGGAGGAAGAGACTTCCCAAAACACACAGAGAAACTCTCCCACTGGTGCAAAACAGCAGAGAAGGAGGGGAAGATGCTAAGCGTTGGCTCTTCTTTTCTGCTCTCAGGAACAAGAAAGCCAAGATCTAGATGAAATAATGAGCGCTTCCCATAGGCTCATGTCTTCTGATTTTAAGGCACCCGGGAAAGCTGGAGGAACAAGTTCCTTGGAATAATGGTCGATGTCCAAATTCTGTGCATGAGACAGAGATCAGGTTGGGTGATCAAGTGCTCGATGTGGCTCCTTCCAGAAGAAAGATGCAGGCTTATATTCACTTAAAATACAGTAAAGCGTCCCCAAGCTGATGCTCTGAGACCACTTTCAACAAACCCAGCAGCAGAAACTAAGAACCATCCATAAGCAAATCACCTTCAGTCACCTTCACATGGAGGTGTTCCAGGCCAGGTTGGATGGGGTTGGAGCAACCGGATCCAGTGGGAGGTGTCCCTGCCCATGACACGGGGGTAGAACTGGATGGGCTTTGAAGCCCCTTCCAACCCCAAAAACACCTTCCACCTTTACAAACCCTCCTAACTGGGGAAAGACGGGCTTGGTTCACAGACCGTGCGTTCTGCTGCACTCGAAGCAACCCTGTGCAAGGGAATTGCTTTTAACTGCTCATCTTTGCTGCGGTAACACTGGCAGGGGGCAGGTTTTGCTACTGGAAATGTGTTCTCTCCCAGGGACTCCAACTCCTGGTTGTAAAGACGTCTTATAGAGAAGATATTGGCAGTGGCACACTTGTAGCCCATTGGCACACGCCTCTCTGGAGTAAGAAGGGTCATCGTCTACATCCAAATCCTTTCTCCGGGTAACAACAGTGGGGAAGCAAAGTCTTCTCTTACCCTCCGTAGCCTCCAGTGTATTTTTCCTTCCTAACAGATTTCCCTTTCCATTCACAGACAGTTTCTGCCTTATTCTCTTACCAGGCCCCGCACGCTTCTGTCCAAAACACACCCCGGCTGCTGGCTCAGCCCTGCAGGAGCGAGCTGCTTGGAGGTGTTTTATGGAACAAGTGGAGCGCCGGAATTATAGGTCTTTATTCTCACATTAATAAAAAGCGCCAAGGCAGACGCCAATGACCACAACCTGGCACCGCGATTTCTGGAGCGTCCTGCCCATAAACATAGGAAAGTGTTCAATTTTAACTGAGCAGCTGTCGATATTCAGAGTACAAAAGGCATTTCAATGGGCTTTAGATTAGAGATTAGGAAGAAATACTTGACGATGAGGGTGGGGAGGCCCTGGCCCAGGTTGCCCAGAGCAGTGGGGGCTGCCCCATCCCTGGAGGGGTTCCAGGCCAGGTTGGATGGGGCTTGGAGCCCCTGATCCAGTGGGAGGTGTCCCTGCCCATGGCAGGGGTGGAACTGGATGGGCTTTGAGGTCCTTTCTGACCCAAACCATTCCATGATTCTCCGACTGTCACCTCCAGACCAGTGGTCCCATTAATTTAACTCACTTGCTGGCTTCACAGACACGATGCAACCTCTGACCCGTGCGCTGCACCGGGTTGGATGGTGGTGTAATCCCGGGCCCGTGTTCCCATGGCATGGATAATGTGAGCTCAGGTTTAAATTACATCGCAGGAAAGGGGTTAAAGTTTAAATGACTGTTTTGTATATGAATTAACGTATGTAGCTTTGGCCAAAATATCTACCATTAATTTTTCCACCTATTTCAGGAGCAGTAAGATACACAAAGTAAAGTTTATTTTGGTACTTGGTATACTTCACTCTCATTAAAAATAAATTAATCAGCAAATTCCTACACAGCTCAGCCTTCTTTTATGTAAATACAGCCCAGCTGTAATGAATTACAAGGTGTTATTATCTCACACACACTGTATAATACTTCACACATAAGAGGTTTCTCTGCTTAGCTCAGCTTTCAACAAAAGCATCTTAAATAAACTGCAAGCAAGTTGTTTGGTCTGTAATGTTTTCACAGAGAAGGGATACACCTCACACAGAGAGGGTTTCTTTACATGACTCATTTTATAACAAGTTAAACTGAGGAAGTTCGCCTTGGAAAAAAATAACAGAATGCCTTTTTTATCCACAGAAAGCTCCCTATGAGTAAAAAAAAACCCTGCAAGCCAGTGTTTAGGAACCGACGTTCTCCATCCCACTGCTCCTTACGTGGGGAAGGGATGTCAGATATGAAGCGAGCAGCTTCAGGAGGAAAAACAGGCACAGCCAGCCACAGGCACACTTTCATCGGATTAAGGATTTACAAATTAAGGATTAATTTCACAAACTGAGGATTATCACCTTCGACCTTTGTTTAATAGTTTTATTAGGACTAAGTCCTGATATTACAGGGCTTAATCTTATCAAAAGCACAGAGAACACACATACATACATTCAGTTTTACCCAGACTGACATTTATTATTGACCAGGATTTGTGACAGGAGAGAAATGAAAACCGATTTTGTCCCTGACGTGGAAACAGGCTGGTGATCCACGCCCCTCGAGCCGCGGCGCACACACAATCCATCCACCCACGCAGCACACCTCAGCCTCGGCTGGTTTCATCCACAGAGCTCTTGCTCCCGTAACTACCGTGCTGGTGTAATTAGCCTGCACAGCCCTATAAAGTTAGGGCTGGGGTTGACAGCTCTTGTTCAAAAACCTCGAACCACTGCTTTGCGGGATGGTGGAGAGCACAGTCCTGCCACGTTAAGAGCCATGGACAGAAACAGAGATGCTCTTTTCATGGAGAAATTCTTAGACCACAACTCTAAAAAGAATATGGAAATATCAGCAAGGCAGACTGAAAACCCAAGTACTCTGAGGCAGCGTTGAGTGAGAGCTCAGCCACGGTTTGGCCTTTCTTCTCATTAAGGTGACCAGAGTCACAGAGGATTCCTGGGACTGTGCAGTACCCGTTGCATCCTCCTACTCTTGTGCAACAGAGCAGAGTTCCTAAAAAGGATTTTCACAGAAAACCCTTCACAATCTGTTAAAAGCAATTCTTAAAGCCACGAAAACAAAAATGGACCGTTCCATCTTGATATCAGGCTTTTAAAATACATCAATTTCTAATCTGCAGAGCTCAGATTTGCATCCACAGCCATTCTTGAGTAGAGGAACGCCGCTGTGTCTCTGTGTAGCAGCTCACAGAAAGAGGCAAAGGACAGAAATGCCTTCTGGAGAGAACTCTAAGCCACGGTGAAACACCTGGTCTCCTAAAGACAGAAGGCAGGTCTTTCCGTTTGTCAGCAAGGACCACTCAGCGCCATAGAAAGGACAGAGATTCTCAAACCAACTAGTGTTTATTTGCGGGTGAATATTCAGAAGAGTCCAATTTGCTACCGAGTCACCACGGATAGCGTGTCTAATTAAATATTTTCTTTTCAACAGCAGATTTTCCGTCCTGACCCCACAGCCTCAGCCCAGTTCAGTTCCAGGCATGCTTCCCGAGCTGATCTGACACACAGATAGCAATGTCGATGCTCTCAGAGTCCTTCGTCATTGTAAACGGGGGAAGGGGGTTTGAGGATGCTGCGGGCGTTGCTCTCCACGAGCGGCCGCCAGCTCACCTCGCCCGTCAGCAGCAGGTCCTCCCCGCTCAGCGTGTCCAGGTGCTGCACCTGCAACGACAGGACATTAGCACAAGTTCCTCAGGTGCTACGCAAGCCAGAAAGAAAGCAGAACAGGGAGATCTCAGCTTTGCCATTTGTTGTGTGACTAAAAAGTTTATGATGGCTTAAGTGTCAAGGGAAGGTTAGGAGATAAGGATCTGCAGATCCACTGGAGTTAACTGCGTAAGGTTGTCTACTAACACCTTAGTTCACCTTTCCTCGGAAAGTCTGGCAACAGGACAAAGAGCCACAGAAAGCTAACATGAGTAATTTTATCTTCCTGGCAGGTAATTCAGATGACACACTGCTACACATTATCTACACGGAGTGCACTCATGAAAGTGGTTTCACATAGACCAAGGCTTTTCACTACAGAAAAAAAAGCCTGGCCAGCAGGCAACACTTGAGATTTAAAATATAAAAGTGTATGAGCTGAGGAGATGAACACAGAATCATAGAACTATTGGTCAACAGTGGCTGAACATGAACCAGCAGTGGCCCAGGGGGCTAAGTAGGCAACTAGCCTCCTGGCTTGGATCAGCCATGGGGTGGCCAGCAGGAGCAGGGAAGAGATCGTGCCCCTGGGCTCAGTGCTGGTGAGGCTGCATCTCGAATCCTGAGTTCAGTTTTGGGCCCCTCAGTCCAGGAAAGACCTTGAGGGGCTGGAGCACATCCAGAGAAGGGAACAGAGCTGGGAAGGGTCTGGAGAACAGGAGTTGTGGGAGCGGCTGAGGGCCCTGGGGCTGTTGAGTCTGGAGAAGAGGAGGCTGAGGGGAGACCTCATCGCTCTCTGCAGCTCCTGGAAAGGAGGTTGGAGTGAGGAGGTTGAGTGATGAGGTCTCCCAGGATTCAAGGTGTGGCCTCACCAGTGCTGAGTACAGGGGGACAACCACTGAATATAAAAATCAGTTGTATTTAGGAGAAGAACTGAGTTACAGACTATGCAAGGAATACGAATAAATATTTAATAGTCTAAACCAGAGACTGAAGAGAAGTCGCACTGTAAGCTGTTGGGTACCTGTTTGCGCACATACTCTACGACTAATTCCAGATGCCGAGGGTCCTCACAGTTCCTGTTAAAAAGGTTTCTCCAAAGAGCTGCTGCCAGAACATGATCATCAGATAAGATTCCCTACAGGAAATACAAGGGGTGATTAAGAACTGCACGTGAAGAGAATCTGAACACAAGACAATCACATTATTTGGTAACGGACACTACTGGTGTCTCAAAGCCCATGGCTGCTGTGGACTGCACATATGAAAAGGCATCATCATTCTTTCCCAGAATGGAAAAACAACCTTGGCCTTCACATTTATTCACAGAGCAGCCTGTAACAAACATTCTGGCAAGCTGATTTGCAAAAGAATTGGGTCAGGGTATTCCTAATGCAGGAGCCAATAATCGCATGTCCGTGTTTGAAAATCTTTACCATAAAAATTGTGGCCTTAACAGAGAAGACGGCAGCAACTCGCAGAACTGCACAGAGCCCTTGACATTTGGAAAAGAAAAAGCTGAAGGAGGTTTAATACAATGTGGCAACAATGTAGTCAGGACTTCACTATTTTGCTTTCTTTTTCTATTTTCATTCTAAATGAACTCCTCAAGAATCATCTAGATCTTTCCAGTGAAGTGTATTATTAACTTTGGCTTAGTCAAGAAGTGCTTTTTGTCTAAATCCTCTCCCACTTTTATTGTCTTTTTGGATTATGTGGTGTTACCATCACAGTCTCGTAACTCCTGTTTCGTGCTTGTACATTTGCCAATGGCAAGAGAGGTCTTTAAAATATTCAGTTAAAAGTCAAACAGTCTTCGATTTAACTAGAGATTTTGTTTCCAAAAAAATACCATGAACAAAAAGGGAAAAGAAGAAGAAAACAAAGTGACAGACAGAGGCAGGCATATCCTGGCTATCCTTAAATCCAGATCAAGGCTTTGCATGCCTAACACCATTCCACAACTCTATGAAGTTTACAAGACACTAATAATGCAAACCATCATGCAAAAAATAACATCACCATGTGAACAGCAAGAGCATCTGAAGAGCGACACTCACTAGAACAAAAGAATAACTACTAAAATAGCTGATGTAATTGTATTTTCTTCCTGAAAGTCCTGCAGACACTTGCGCACTATGGCGCTTTTGACTCTTTATTGCAAACTTTCCATAAATACCCTCTCACGTAAAGTCCTTGTAAATATTCTCTATGCTTTCAAAGTGCAGTGGGATTCAGAGGGAGGAAATGATTTATTGATGGCGAAGCGGTGATGGTGAAGCAGTACAAAGAACACCTCTCCTTCACGGCACAGAATCATAAAATGGCTTGGGTTGGAAAGGACCTTAAAGATCATCCAGCTCCAACCCCTCTGCCATGGGCAGGGACACCTCCCACAGTTTAAATCAATACACTTTGTGCTTTCTTTTTTCTTAAAAACATTTTAATTCAAGGCATAAGATGAACACAATAGCTAAGAAATCTGCTTCCATAACGTAACATTTCTCTAAAGCTATGTACAGAAAGTGTTTCACCCATCTGGAGCATTCTGTGCTCGTGAATTAGATGGTCCAACATCCTTCTTACCTCATCATATCCAAATAGAGCTGCATAGAAGTTTTCTACCATACTTTTCATATCTTCCTTTAGGACAACAGAATTTATCTGAAAAATAAACCAGAAAACCATCTGTATTGGCTTGAAAGGGGAAGTGATGAGAAAATATTATCAGTTCCACTCCGAGTAGGCAATGGCAGCGCCTTAGCCCACATTTGGCTAAGTAACGGTGTTAGCACAGTCCAGCATTTTAGAACAACGTGCAATCCAGCTTTGTTAATTCTCTACACAAACGAAAGGCAGTGTTACTCAGAATGTATGAATGGCAGAAAAATCCTCAGCCAACAGCGCTGACACACGGCTACACGAGCGGAGAGAAAGAGCAGCTGGGGAGAGCGCAGGCAAGGTTGTCCTTTCAGTGGCAGCACAGGCTCGGATAATGAGGCTCCTCTGTGCGTTAACGACTAACCAGGGTTTCCAGACTGATTCATTCACACTGCTCTTTCAGAAACTCAATAGGTTTTTCAGTGCTTTTCCTAAACTGGACACAGTCAGTGCTAACGACAGAGGCATCATCCTCATCGCTGCTCCTTCCTTACTGCTCAACGCAGGCTCTCTCATCCAGGAATCACCTGAATTCTGTTTCTACGATGCCTATGACGCCTATTCTGTTTCTACAACCGTTTTTGACTAAGGTTCTTTCAGAGTTTGTGGTTGCCCAGCTGCTTCCCCCAATGTTGTAACTGTGACTCAGTCCAAGTCGCTTCAATATTTGCCGGTTTGGCCCAAGCCACCTGCTGGTGTCCAGAACTGACCCCATGTGAGCTCAAGTCAGATCCAAAAGAGATTAACTGATCCAGAGTGATGGCTGAAACACGGTGTGTGCACCTCCCTATTACAAATGGTAGGTTCCTTTCACCAGCAGTTTTAACTTCTATTTAGAAACCTATTTAATACATAGTTTCTCTCCCGAGTGCTAAGCTACACTTCAACTTGCAAAGCTGCTTCATGTATTGACTCTCATAAGAGACCGAAGAGATCATAGAATCATAGAATGATTTGGGTTGGAAGGGACCTTAAAGCCCATTCAGTTCCACCCCTGCCATGGGCAGAGACACCTCCCACTAGATCAGGGGCTCCAAGCCCCATCCAACCTCGCCTGGAACAGCTCCAGCCACCCCTGCTCTGGGCAACCTGGGCCAGGGCCTCCTCACCCTCACAGCAAAACATTTCTTCCTAAGATCTCATCTCAATCTCCCCTCTTTCAGCTGAAAACTGTTCCCCTTCATCCTATCCCTGCTCCCCCTGATCCAGAGCCCCTCCCCAGCTTTTCTGGAGCCCCTTTCAGCACTGGAAGCTGCTCTACGGTCTGTCTGGAGCCTTCTCTCCTCCAGGCTGCACAGCCCCAACTCTCTCAGCCTGCCCTCGTACAGGAGGTTCTCCAGCCTTCAGATCATCCTCGTGGCCTCCTCTGGACTCGCTCCAACAGCTCCATGTCATTCCTGAACACTAAGCATTCCTTTTCTACAGATCTCGCACAAAGGACAAGGACTCCTATTTTCATCGCTGCACTGGCAGAACAATTACGTACAAGACTGCATTTGGAGACAGGTTTTACAAAAAAAAGGAAATGCAACCAGGAACGGAGGGCAGGGCACCAGTTCTGCTGCGGAAGAAGCATCACTGGTGATGCACTGTTTATCACAGGACTAAGGGAAAGATGTGTAAACTCACATATCTAACATTTAATACTTAGGACAGCGTGAACCCCATCTCCTAAATGCTTCCTTCGTACCCTCAAGAGTGCTCACCTTGGTAATTATGCCACAGCTTTTCTACCAAAATATGAATTTGGTTTTGCCATGCCAGCAAATCTCCACTGCTCGTGTTCTTCGCTTAAACTACTATCTTTTTTCATCTGTTTATCTTTATAGAAATGCACATAGAACAAACACAAGGAAAATGCCTTTCATGTCAGTTACTCATATTTTCCCATTAATATAAACTATTAAAATCCATGCAGATATTTTACAGGCTCTCAAGATTCGCAGACTGGTTATTACTGAATGTTTAAAAAAAGAACTAAACATAAGAAATCAGAGGGTTAAATGATGACTGCAACTTCTGTAATGACTTAATTAAATTTTTATTGAGTACATAAACTATGATGTCATTTCTACCCAACCATGCTCAAACTTTCTATGCATGTCAGAGATCGTGGTTTTTCTCAATAGAACATACTTCTAAATAAGCTGCACTTCTGCAGCTCTAATAAGGGGGAGCAGGTCTCATGTAACACACTCAATAAATTATCCTTCCATTTTAAACAAACAAATTCCATGAGTTATTATATATTTGCCACGCACTTTTTATGACATAATAAAAATGTTACCTCAAGGATTACTTAACACATACTACAAATGTTACAGCAGGCAACTGCAAGGGGCAAAGAAAACAAATAGTCCCATTACAGAGACAAGTCCTGGACTATATATCCCTCGGGAAGCAGCTTTCTATACTAAAAACAAAGAGCAGCAGCTTTAAGTTAGCAAGAAATGGATTGATGAAGGAGATAACCAAGTTAAACAAATATAGCAATAAATACATCTTAAAAGACAAACAGTTTAAAATATAAAATATGACTTTGGGGATGGAGCAGTATCTTAGGCAATAAAACTACATTTAAAGGTATATTGCACTTGCTGAAGAACACAACTGGCACCGGCTAAGCACAAACACCGTAGGACAAGATCCTTCTTTATAAAACAAGAAAAATCAGTAAAGGCAAATCAACATTTTTTGGAAATGCTTCCTCTTAAGCTTGTTCTTACCACTGGCAAGTTTCATGATCTGGTTGGTCATGATTCTGCTGACTCTTTCACAGTTTGTTATTAAGAAGAAAAACTGCTGGACAATTCCAAGTGAGTAATTGCTAATAACAAGAAAGAAATCAGTAACATCTGGAGCTTTTCTAGGGACTCAGCCCCTCTGCCTTCTTCAGAACAACTGCTGCACAGCTGTCACTAGAATAAATTTATACAACTTTGCCTAAACTGACACAGAGAACTATCTTCAGCTGGAACAAAAATACATTTTTGGTGCACCTCTAACATTTACTAGGCCTTTAAAAAAAGAAATGTACAGCCTCCTACAGGTCACAACTCTTCACTAGAAGACTCCACAATCCCATGTTCTGTCTGCAAGGTGACCGCAGCGTACGACTACTGCACTGTCATTGCTACATCGCAGCAAGAATTCCGATCTTCAGCCTCAAAGGGTTCCATACCCATCACCCAAGAGCCAGCTGGGCAGGCTTATGGCCATATCAGACTACTTACAACTCAAGTCTCAGTTAAGGTTTTGTATATGACTAAATTTTCTAGGCAAGTAAGAGCCCACTGCTTCAGTGTGTATGCTGAATACGTGTGAAAAATCATACAATCATTGATTCATTTAAGGATTGAAAAGAGCTTCAAGATCATCAAGCCCAACCATAAACCTCACACTGTCAACTCCACCACTAAACCAGGTCCCTAAGCACCACAGTCACGTGTCTTTTAAATCTCTCCAGGGAAAGGGACTCAATTGCTTACCTGGGCAGCTTGTTCCAAAATATATTGGGTATGGACACAGCTTTTAAAGTTGAAGCTAATATGGACTAATCCTATAGCAATGTTTTTCACTGGATTGAGAGCTTGCTTTTGTAATGAGTCTCCTCCTCATCCCCACTTACCCCACTTTGGTTTATACTGCAGAGAAGTCTCGGCACACACAAAATGGAAAGGTGTCCCAGTGCGCTCTGCCAGCTCAGAGACACTCAACCAACACATCAGCCCAGAACCAGCACGAGGTATGGATCATCCCCCCAGAGCAGGGACACTGGATTGTGGACTGTTTCACCCAACAAGTGCATTCCTGTCAGACCACGCATAAATGCTCGCATGGACATAGCCATGATGTCCATGGGCTACACCATGTGAAAGCACTTTAACAGGAGTTTCTTTCTGTTACGGCTTTTGCCAGCACGTGTTGCACCCTGAAGCTACTTTAACACATTAATCCACCCATAGACTATAACGCCAGAAGGGACACTTCTAACTGCACCTTGTACGAGCGCTAAGCATTGAATTTCATGCAGCAATTCCTCTCTTTAGGCCATAAGTTATGGTTGAACTAGATTTTTTTATGAAGAGATTTCAGCCAGAAGAAATGATTAGATCATAGAACCTGACCCTCTGCATCTCACAGACCATTACATTTCACCAAGTTCCCTCTGTACTAAGCTCAGTAAGTTGTGTTTGGCTAAAGTCTATCACCCTCACAGTGGAACATGTGTATCTCATTTCAGATTCGAATTTTCTGGCGTAAGTTCCCACCTCTTCATTCTCATTATACCATTCCTGCTAGAATAAAAAGCCTCTTCTGTACAACATGTTTGCTCCTGTACCTGTCCGCAGCAGATGTGTCAACAGAGTCATCTCCTCAAACTCAGACGAGGCTCTGTGATGTTTACGCTAAGTGCACTGATCGACTACCTCATCACCACGCTCCGGGAGTGGTCAAAGTTATGACAGCAAAGTAGAGTTTTTTGCTGATACAGGAAAAACTAATTTACCTCTTGTGCAAAACATGTTACGTGGGTTTGAGTCCATTTCTGCTGTCATGACTGAGTCTGATCTGCGGACTTCTTTCAGTCACAGTGCCATCAACATCGGATGACTCCTACTGACACTTTTGATTACTGGAACATTCAGTATCGGCAGAAGTTCCTGAAGGAGGTATTGGACAAAGCTTTCATGATAAAATATGTCATACCTCAAACATTTAGGCTTTCTTATGCACCGTCTTTCAAGTTGTGTTTGGAAAGAATGACTTAGAATATAGAGTTATAAATAGCAAATAACCACATACAGGCATATATTTTATATATAAAGAATCCTAGAATGGTTTGAGTTGGAAGAGACCTCAAAGCCCATCCAGTTCCACGCCCCGTCATGGGCAGGGACACCTCCCACTGGATCCGGTTGCTCCAAGCTCCATCCAACCTGGCCTGGAACCCCTCCAGGGATGGGGCAGCCACCACTGCTCTGGGCAACCTGGGCCAGGGCCTCCCCACCCTCACAGCAAAACATTTCTTCCTGAGATCTCATCTCAATCTCCCCTCTTTCATCTTAAAACTGTTCCCCCTCATCCTATATATATGTGTGTGTGTGTATATATATATATATGTTCTGGGGAGACCTTATAGCAGCCTTTCAGTATTGAAAGGGGCTCTAGGAAAGCTGGGGAGGGGCTCTTGATCAGGGAGTGCAGGGACAGGACTTCAGAGAACAGTCTTGACAGACTTCTTCACTGTTCAGTGACAAACTACTTAAATACAGTATTAGCCAAGACAGTATCTAAATGGCAGATTGTATCAGAACCAGTTCCTGCCAAAACCTTCAATCCATATAACAATGTGTTAATGGAAAAGGTGAAGTGTTCCAGGCCAGGTTGCATGGGGCTTGGAGCAACTGGATCCAGCGGGAGGTGTCCCTGCCCATGGCACGGGTGGAACTGGATGAGCTTTCAGGTCCCTTCCAACCCAAACCATTCTGTGATTCTATGATTCTAAAAGACTTTTGTATGCTCTGCTACCTTCATAACAACCGCATCAATAACACTCCTTAGAGTTTGTTTATTCCAAATAGACTTAGAAAAGCAAGTTATACAACATTATCTACATATCTCAGCAAAACCAGATGGTCACCCTGAGCTGCAAAGGATCAGGAAAACGAGGAATGTTTCTATCTTGGAGTCTAATAATTTGGAAACTCTGCCATGGTAACAGTTAAAGCAGCAGAGTCGATCACAGTACAATCCCAGCTGTACTAAATATGTGGGGGCTTATTCTGAACTCGTTTTCTCTGTTGTGTGCAGCTGGCAGAGCTCACTGACAGCCCCTCCAGAGAAAGATCAGAGGTCAAATCGCTGTGAGCTCTGTTTTGTCGTGCTGATTCTCCGTAACGGAGAGCAGTTGTTGAGGGTTTTCCTGTAATGTCTCTTCTAAAAACCTAATTGCTAAAAGCCTAAAACCGATCACGAACAACTTTCTGAAGAGAATCAAGAATTCAGTCAGATAAACTGAAAGGAAGTCAGATAACCTAGTTTATGAGAGGCACTTGGAGAAAGCAGTGGTAAAGGTAAATGAATCATTAAGGCAAACATTCACCACAAGCAGTTACAGAGATCTTGTAAAAGGTGATCCCTCTAACGACCCAAACCCCAGCAACTGTTAGAAAGGGTCCTACTCAAGAAATGCTGCACTGGCTCAGACCGAGGGCCCACCTAACACAGTGTCTTGCCAAATATGCTGAGAAAAAAGACTACAAGCTGATATATGCTTTCTCCAAGTATTCTCCCAACTCATTTCAGCTCATGACAATTCTCAGCCCTTGATATCTGTTGATATAGTAACCTTCAAAAGGTCTCCATGCCAAGCGTCTTGTCAATTAAAGTCTCTGCATCCACAACGCGCTCAGTGAGAAGCGTCTGCTCCCTGTGACGAGAACCACCACCTCCCTTTGTCTCTTCCAAAACCAACTCCTGCTGGTTTCATCTGGGGGTTCAGTTCTTTCCCTGGATGAGGCAGTGGATACACAGTGCTCCATCATCTTCTCAGGGCACTCAGGATTCTGTGTCATTCCTATTCCATGAGATATGATCTGCCCATAGAAAAAGACTTCTGATAACTTAAAAAAAGTCACGAGCAACAAAATCCTTGGGATCACAAAGCATTCAACTAAACAAAATGTATTTGACAACTTTTAGTAGTGTGGCAGAGCCAGGGATGGTGTCACCCACTTGCAAAAGTATTTCAGCAGAATCAGAAAAGTACAGATCAGTAGAAAAGACAATAATAAATTAAAATAACCTTCACAGATAATTATGGTCAGTAATATGCAATGCTGATAAAGGTACTTATAGTAGAGGTTTAAAAAAAATCATTAGATTTAAACCATTTGAACATGTTTAGCAGCAACAACTCTGGAAGTAGCTTTTAAAGAGATTTTGTGGAGAAATCTCAAAAAAAAATCAGTTCAATAATTCAATAGTGAAGAAAAAGAGAAATAAATTCTAGGAATTACTATGAAAGGAATACAGAAGAAAAGAGGAACCCTGTTCTGCTATAAATCCATAGTGTGTCCACATACAAAACACTGCACAGATTTATTACCTTTGCATCTCAGAAGAGATCGAAAAGAAACAGAAAACACACAGAAAAGATTAAGGTGATCAGACATACATGGAAACACTACTTATATTCACAAACACACAAGAATGATGATGGGGAGGTAAAATCATAGAAGCATAGAATCCTAGAACGGGTTGGGTTGGAAGGGACCTCAGAGCCCATCCAGTTCCAACACACCTGCCATGGGCAGAAACACCTCCCACTGGATCTGGTTGCTCCAAGCCCCATCCAACCTGGCCTGGAACACCTCCAGGGATGGGGCAGCCACCACTGCTCTGGGCAACCTGTGCCAGGGCCTCCTCATCCTCACAGCACAACATTTCTTGCTCAGATCATATCTCAACCTCCCCTCTTGCAGCTCAAAACCCTTCCTCCTCATCCTGTCCCTGCACTCCCTGATCAAGAGCCACTTCCCAGTTTTCCTGGAGCCCCTTTCAGGACTGCAGCCTTCCCTTCTCTCCTCCAGGCTGAACAACCCCAACTCTCTCAGCCTGTCCTCATACAGGAGGTGCTCCAGCCCTCAGATCATCTCCGTGGCCTCCTCTGGACTCGCTCCAACAGCTCCATGTCCTTTCTATGCTTAGGACTCCAGAACTGGACACAGAGTTCCAGGTGTGTCTCACCAGAGCAGCGCAGAGGGGCAGAATCCCCTCTGGCCCTGCTGCTCACACTGCTTGTGAGCTGCTATGTTCACTGTTTCTCATAAAAAAGGTGTAGAAAAGGAGCTGATGAAATGGCCAAATAATACTTTCAAAGTAAAATAGCTCTTCTGCTGGTATTTCTCGTCCTGCCCGGACTTGCAGCAAGACAGCCACAGCTCGTTAGACACCCTGGATCCCAGTCATCAGGGCCCTTTGCTGACTCCATAGGAATGTCACCTGAAATATGCTGGTGCAATTAAAAACAATTGCTACCCTTACCATAGCTTTTAGTAACCCCATGGGATGAGGCTACATTTTATGCAGAAATGAGAGCAAGAATGATCCTGCTCATACCAAACAGACCATGCTCCTCCAGGGGAAAAAAATAATTAAAATCATTCTTTCTCCAAGAATTTTGGACCATGACAAGTTTCTATTGCAGAGGAGCAGCAAGTCACTCATCTCCTCTCCTGAAGAAATCTTTCTGCAAAAATAGAAGTTTATTTCTTTTCAAAACAGAGTGATGGGTGCTAGAGTCCATGCAATTAGTAAGCATTTAACAGGTCGAGCCCTTGATGCTAACACCTAGTACTGCTACAGCCTTTCTCCGGTGATGGAGGTCAGGACAAATGCAAATGCTCCTTCTTCCTATCCCACTTTCACAAGCATTTTCGTGGTGCCTGGCAGACTGGTTTACTTGTGTTTCCTCCGCCAGCCTTCCCCCTGCTTCCCACGGCAGCCCTCTTCCTACGTGACCTGTTTGACATTCGCCCATCAGTTCCACGTTTGGGTAAGAGTCTAATTTGAAGTCGCGCTGCTTTCACCTTCTACCAATATTCTCCACCTTCTGGTTTCAATCATAAGCTGAGAAAAACGCGATTTCCCCAAGCACTCCTCCTCCCCAGGGCTTCAAACACACGCATGCCACAGAATAGTTAACAGTTAAATATTTTCTTGCCAATATTTTAAGAGTGCAGAAGGTTCCAAATTGCTGGTAAAATAAACAATGCCAGACTGTGAAAACTCCTGCCTGCCATGCACTCTGATGTTAACAAGAGTTTCTTTATTACTGTAACCTTTCAGAAGCGAACAAAAATTATTTCTCTACCCTAGTTCTGCCCTCAAGTAAAAGGCAAAGAAGGAAAGCGAACCATGAAAAAGCAGCATGGTAAGACACTGAGTTTTCCATCTTGCTTCTTTATTTAATTCAGGCTCGATGCTGCTGTGAATAAATAAGCTTCCAAAAGATCCTAAAAGTGTGGGCAAAGATTTTAAGGAACAAAACATTTCCTTATGCACTGTTTCCTGAATAACACAGATAAAACCTGCCTATGGGCCATCTTCCACCCTCCAAGTACATAATAAAACAGGAAACACAAAAGGGGAAATTCAGGATGCTCTCAAGAAGACATGTTATTTTCAAGCTCCTGGATATGTAGCTCTGTCCACTGGGACTTTAGCCATGGACTTCTATCAATCACAGCATCTCTGTCACTTCCTCGCTGTTAAAAAATCACAGAAGCATAGAATTCTAGAATGGTTTGGGTCAGCAAAGACCTTAGAGACCATCCAGTTCCACCCCTCTGTCAGGGGCAGGGACACCTCCCACTGGGTCTGGTTGCTCCAAGCCCCATCCAACCTGGCCTGGAACAGCTTCAGCCACCACTGTTCTGGGCAACCTGGGCCAGGGCCTCCCCACCCTCACAGCAAAACATTTCTCCCCAAGATCTCATTGAAATCTCCCCTCTTTCAGCTGAAAACTGTTCCCCTTCATCCTATCCCTGCTCCCCCTGATCCAGAGCCCCTCCCCAGCTTTTCTGGAGCCCCTTTCAGCACTGGAAGCTGCTCTAAGGTCTCCCTGGAGCCTTCTTTTCTCCAGGCTGAACAGCCCCAACTCTCTCAGCCTGTCCTCATACAGGAGGTTCTCCAGCCCTCGGATCATCTCCGTGGCCTCCTCTGGACTCACTCCAACAGCTCCATGTCCTTCCTGTGCTCAGGACTCCAGAACTGAAGACAGGACTCCAGGTGAGGTCTCACAAGACCAGAGTAGCAGCATCTACAAAGAGCAGGAACTGCCAGCACTTTTAGCACGAACGAGAAATGACTCTACAGTTCAGGTGACACCTCCTAATGCCACTGGTCATTCACAGCCCTGCCAGCCGGCTGTCACCCATCAAATATACTTGCAGTTACGGAATCGGTCCCTTAGCCATCTGAAAAACAATCCAGGTCAGTATTGCTCACTTCACATATACTGAGACTGTACCGACCCCATCTTCCATCCATGATATCCACACCAGGAGCTGAATCTCCCTTTTCACTTGGAGTCATTCTTGTGGCCACAAGGCATTCTGACCAATTTGAAAATCAACATGATGTATGTTTTGGCAGCAAGAGAGATCTCTATATACAGATACACTGCTATTTTGGTGAAATCTTTCAACCTTTTGCATTATTTCTTCCCCTTTGAGCATGGAAACAACACTACTGAAGTTCTAACACAAGTGTAATGATAATTCACTGGTTTGTAACAACAGAGATCCAGCAAGTGCTGTGTATGACCAGAAATAAAAAAGGAAGAGACAAAAACCGAGGACAGACGAGGGAATAGAAAGAATCTGTTGAGATTCCCAAACCAGGATGGAATACACAGTGGTTTTCCCAGGCATGTACAAAAGCAGAATTTGCCATTGCTTATTCTAACGTAGTGAAGGCAACCAAGGAAGCAAGTAAGCATGACAAGAGAGCACTGGAATTATTGAATGGATTGCATTTGCACTTCCTTATCATTATCGTTTACTTTACTATGGGAGTTGCTAGCAAAGCAGTCAAAGATAAGAGCTTCATAGAGCTGACAATTTTGTAAATGGAGAGAAGTCAGAAAAGGAAGTAACATAATGAGTTCTAAAGGGAAAATACAGACATTTTCCATCGCCCTTCCTTAGCCAGGCTACAAGGCACTGCAGTGACAGCACTGTAACCATGAGGACACTGTGTCTGCAGCAGAATTCAAGAGTGGCCTTTGAAGGAGTGCGACAGTGAAAGGGGCACAGAACTGCTTGCAGGAGAAGCTGATCCAGACTGCCAGCCCACTCCTGGGACATCCTGCAGGCTCTGGAAGTGAAAAACACCTGGAGCGGAGACAGTCTGGAGATGTAATGCCACAGAGAGCAACCTGAAAGAGAGACGATCCCTGCAGCAGCTTTCAGAAGACAGAGGAGTGATGTCTAGCTCAGAGAGAGAAAAAGAGGAGGCAGGAGGATACTAGAGGAGGAAAGCAGTGATTATGGCAGATATGGAACTTAGGGTGAGAAAACGTCATTTCCCTGATTCCACCAGCATCTCTATGCTGTCAAAATAAAAACTCTGCAGTTGCGTTGAAAAGTAATTTCACTGCTCAACATTAGAATTCTGGGGACTACACTACATTCTGGAGAGCTTGAGAAGTCAGAGTTTGAGGGCAGCACTTAATGCCTACCAGCACTGCACAGTAAAATCGGGTTTGGCACGAGTCCCACTGGTGCCCAATGTGGGGGACAAGAGGGGTGTTTCTAGAAAAGGTGCTACAAGGCAGCTCCAGAGTACTTCTTGCAGGAACCAGAGGGAGGCACAAAATAGACCACGGGCACCTTACAGTAAAAGGATCCAACACATCTAGGAAATCTAAACTGATTTTCCCCATGCCAGTCTCTATAGAAAACTGGGGCAAGCCGTTTGAAAAGAACCCAGGCATATATTATACCTCGACTTTCACACCAACCATGCCTGGATTTCAGCCAGCCAGCTGCGTTAGTTCTGTGGGCACTAGTTGTAGGACAACTGTATTAAAAACAACATGAAAGAGAGACCCTGATTTCAGAACACCACGACATGGGAAAGCTAAATTTGCATTACCATGCGTGCTGTTTGTTCTAGACCTCATCACAGTCCAGATAGTTTCAAGGTAGCATTCCATACACAGGCATTTTCCTGCAAAGTGAAGTGATTAAGATCCCCAGCATCAAATTTAGTCATTTTACTCTGGCAGCAGCCCCTGATGCTATTATTCATTTGTGAAACAACAAAATACTGGAAACTTGATGTGAACTTTTGAGCTCCTTGAGAAAGGATCCTTGTGTCCCTGCCCATCACAGCAGGGTTGGAACTAGATGACCTTTAAGGTCCCTTCCAACTCAAACTATTCTAGGATTCTACGATCAAGAATTGATGAACTATTTCTTTTGTGATGTTACTAAAACACTCAGTTCAGTTAAATCACACCATACAACGCCTGGTATCCTAGTGAACAAAAGAAGCATCATCTGCCCCCCAACAACTTTGTACCTCACTACTTTGGCAAGTTTGTCTTTTTTTTTAAAAAAAAGCAAACACTAGAAACTGGTAAGATTTGATATTTTATGTTTTCTAAATAGTTATCAAAAAAACTCATAACATTTTTCTCCTTAAAAATGTCCCAGCAAAGCCACACATTTCAAAATCCACACAGACCAGTTGGAACTAACCCTTTTCCTCTTTTCTTTCCTAGTTTTAAAACTTTTTTTTCAACTACACTAAACACTATTCACTATCTCATACCTGAACCGATTTCCTCAAACAAAATCACTACCTGCTCTGTAACGTTTTCCTTCAGCACACCACATCTTGGCTCCCTCTCCACCGCAGCACCCGAATGCCCACGCTTTCTTCCATGACAATGTAGCATCTTCTGTGCATCCCAAATTGACCCCACAACTTCCCACTGGATTTCAGACAGGCCTGAAAAGGATTCCCTGAGTGTTCATGTATCGTAGCATCCCACTGCGGTGAATCAGCTGCAGTAGTTGCATTCATCCATGGATCAGGTTCTACTTTAAACTGCTACCAGTGTTATGCCCTTTCCTCCCATCTTCTGAAGCTACCCTAGAATCTCACTTGTCTCACTCTAAGCCTTCAGTTAGAACTGTCAAACTTTTCGTTCTCCACAGTAAGAATAACTTCAACTTAATATCAAGTTTAGGAAGTTCTGCGGCTACTGTAAGGTAAAATGGCACTTTTAATCACCTGAAGTCTTCTAATTATGAAGAGCACCGAGACAGAAAATGATGTTCAAGTTCACAGAGCTGAATTCTGCTCTTGGTTACAACGACGTGAACCATGTTATTGATTCTGATGGTGTCACTTCAGATGTACAACAGTGTAACTGAGAGTAAATCATGGGTCGCTGTGCAGAAACAGCTCCAGCTACAAGCAAAACAAAGGCTGGATTGTGCTATGCACAGCAGAGCCAATAAACAGATTCAAGAGACACCAAGGTGCGTTCCTGGAAAAAAGGGGGCAGGGGTCTAAGTGGTCTGGTGGGAAAACAGGAAAGTGAGATTAAGATAAATTAAACCAGCTTTGGCACGCTGGGCTGAGCACCCCTCCTGTTCCTATCTCTTCTGCACCTTTTAGAACAGGCATGGTCATAAAATGAATTGTTATCTTGCACTGAAAAAACCTCACTCATTTCAGTAGTGAAAATGCCACCGCAACACACAAGACTAACGCTGTTACTGCAAGCCAACAATAATTGACAAATATTTGAATAAAGCTGGGTGGATCTTCCTAAGGCAAGATGTGATTTGCACCCAGAAGTGTTAGCATGGGGATCCTGGAGGGGGACAGCGGGAAAGGGTGCTGGAGTTTTTTTGATGCGTGGTTTTGTGGGGTTTTTTTTGGGAGGGAGAGTATCTTTTTTTTTATTTAACCTTGTATCTGCTGTCCCATTATCAGCTGAAATCCTGTTCCAGGGAACTCCGGCATCTTCAAGTCCTTCTGATCAACTCAGCAGTTTTACCTAAGTTTACTAAAATGCACTTGAACTTATAACAACTACTTTTATATACACACAGTTACTGAAACACAATACCCAGGTCAGTAAGGTCAACCTTTGAGTTGCTAAAGACCTCTCTTAGAAGACAAATAGCAGCGATTTCTAGAGCTGACTGAGTTCCCCTTACAAACTGATGAGAGAGCTGCCAGCCTGCGTCGCATAAATCTGCCTGCTGCAAGCCACAAGGTGGAGATCTCTGGCAAAGTAGGACCAAAAGGAAGTCTTTTACCCAGCCTAATGTTACTATTAACACTTTGAGCCATTGCACCAAGCCAAATTTTCTGTTTGTTTTTAAAGTTTGATAGAAATGTCACTAGTGGAAAAATTAAGTCAAGAGTACTGGTTAGCCACAGGACTGGACACACCTGGCTGCAAACCCACCAAAAGCAACTGACTTCATTAGTGCTAGGGACAGCGGAGTAAAATTTATATCTGAAATATGCCTGCACCAGTAGAAATTGCTGAGGCCACAGGCTCTCCCTGTGTTTTTACAGCTGTGTCAAGTTTGGGTTTCTGAGTCTCGCCGACATTCAGGAGTGCTGAAGGAGCTCAGGCTAACAGGTCCCAAAACTTTGGAGCTGAGACTTAGATTTCAGCAATTTTAACAACCAGGTTTTGAAATAATACAAAATCCATTTGGAGTTGGAGCTGATGTAAATTAGTAGTTAAAATGTCTTAAAATCTATCACTTTCGGCTCCAATGAATTTATATATTTAAGAGCAGATGGCATATTTTAATAAACCATCAATACCAATTCAGGAATAAAGTATCCATTTTCTGCACCAAGGGCTGGAATTGTTGCTAGATATGGAAACGAGTTGAAGAACTGCGGCGATGTCTGTCAGCAAGTTAAACTAACCGCATCCAACTGGCAATTTCATACAGGTGCTCTGTCACGTATACCAAGCCAGGAACACACCAGTCAGAGCTAAATACTGAGCTTCAATACTTTGCATGAGAGAAAAAGCAGGGAAGAGAATTTTTTCACCTCCTAGGAGCTATGCATATGATAACTTAGTGCCCTAAATGTATTCGATAAAGTTTCTTTTTACTTAACTTCTGACATAGGCTCAGATTCTGAAATCTGAAAGCACCAGCAGAGGAAAACTAATTTTTTTTTTTTTACCTATTATTCTTATCATGATATACTTATTTTGTTTTGAACGTGGAATATACACATATTGTAGGACTAAATTACTTGAAAATAAGTAGCTCTTACACGTATTCCTCAATCAGCTCACACAGCCTTTGTCATCTTCATTTGAAAAGAACCACTAGGGATACATACATCAAGATTAATAAGTGGAATCTAATGCTTAAGGTTTCTGTCCTTTACTTGTTTGTTACTTACAACTCCTTGCAGTTGCTAAAGCTGAGATGTGAGAGAATTCAATCAGGGTAGACCTATGTGAAGGAGAGGAAGGTAGGTGAAGAGGAGTGAACAGACATGGAAGAAAAAGGAAGAGCCCATACAGGGACACAGGGGGAGTTGTATGTTAAGCTGGGATAACTGGCACTGAGGAATTCCAGAATCCCAGAATGGTTTGGGTAGGAAGGGACATTTAAGTCCATCCAGTTCCACCCTCTGCCATGGGCAGGGACACCTCCCACTGGATCCAGTTGCTCCAAGCCCCATCCAACCTTGCCTGGAACACCTCCAGGGACGGGGCAGCCACCACTGCTCTGGGCAACCTTTTCCACTGCCTCACAACCCTCAAAGTAACAAATTTCTTCCTAACATCTAATCTAAGCCTACCCTTCTCAAAGGAAGGAAAAATAAAGCAATGACAAGGAGTAAGGGAACGGCTCAGCTCTTCAAACATCAGTACAAAAATTATTTTCATCTAACACACAATAAATACTACCAGAAGAGACTAAAAAGTTCATTCATCTTGACAAAATAATGAACGGAAGATTAGGAATAGTTAAATAATGAAAGAAAAAAAAAAACTAAAAAATTATGGAAGCCCAATGCCTTCACAAAAGCTGTAGAGAAGAGAATAGTCCTGAGCTTCAAGTTTACAGTCTAGGAGAGTTCACTGCCTTCTTACACACCCTTAGGGCCTGGTCCAGTTTGCCTTTACCTCAAGAGTTCACGTTCTCTCACAAGGAGTCTCATTAAAATCAATGGGGCTCTGTGCAGCTGAACTGTATTAAATATACACACAGATGTAACTGTTTTTGAGATCAAGCCTTTAAATGTGTACATACTTCACTTAAGCATCAGCTATTGCCACATAAAAGCTACATTAACACTAAGTTAGTCAAAAGCGTATTACAGAAATCATATTATTGCAAACTAAGCACACTTGTTATTACACTGCATGATCATTATTACAAACAAAGATTGTGACATTTAAATTCAAGAATAAACACAAAAGATGCTTAACCTGCCAAGGCAGAGAATGAATGGCATTCAAACAACTTCAGATCTCCTTTCAGTTGCACCGTACAGCAGCCATATCACTATAACATGCATGTATTAACCCTGGAGGCTCCAGACTGGATGAAAACCTAAGGACGCTGCTGGGGAATTTTGGAGAGTGATGGAATAGTTTAGTTTGCAGAAATGGAAACCCTGTGCTTCCCTTTACAAAACGCTGACTGTAAGCACTACCTTTCCCCCCCAGTTTAAAGCTTACTGAAGAAAATCTCAAGAGTTCTGATTTGCACCATGCTTCCCTTTTGAGCTCTGTATGCCTATAAGGGCAGTGAACAGCGAGCTCTGCTCCTCTCTGCTGCTTCACACGCTGCAAGGAAGACTACAAGCTGGCATTTGAGGTTAGTTCCAACAAGGCAAAATGAAGGTCAAAAGGAACAGAGAAATAACTTCGCATAAGCAGCAAAGTCTCTGTGCACAGATGGGATCAAAACAACCCTGTAGAGATTGAAAGGACCTTTGAGAGGTGGGGGCTTCGGGGCTTTTTTTTCACTTTTCAAGAAGAGCAGCCTTAAATTACACGCAAAATGAAGATCCGAGCAGTTTTCAGTTCCTACAGAAAGCAGAACTAGCCACTGATACAACATGGAGAGCAATGGATAAGGAAAAAAGTGCCTAAGCTATTTCATTCAGCCTCCTTCTCTGGTACTACGATCTAGCTTGTCCAGGCTCACTCATGCTGCCTTATGGCATCTGACCAGGGAAGGGGAGATTCCCCTGTTGGAATTTATCTAAGTCCATTAATGTAGCAAGAAATTCTAAGATGCCTGAATTTAATTTAATCAAAAGAAGATTAAGAGGATGATTTGTATTTAAAAACAAGCTGTAACGTAGTAAAGCTTTGGAATTCCCAGTAACTAGGAAAAAAAGCCACGCTGATGGCATGACCAAAGTTACACCAGAACTCTAAAGCCACATGCAAAATAAAATATCAGAGAGAAACCTGTTGAAATCCTAACTCAAGGGGGTTGATTCCCTTGTTTGTCACCAGCAAGAACATCCTAGCAGGAACATCTCCCTTGGTTATGTGGCTGACAACCAAGACCTGACAATACGTCATTATTGCTATACGAAAACCATCACTTACTCTAAGTCTAACATATTTTAATCACAGACAAACCTCTGTTTAATCACTGAACAATTCTCTCCCTTTTCCACAGCACAGGAGATCTTTCCCAGCCCTATTCTCCCATGAGAAGTGCTCTGAACACAGGCACCCTCAACTGTATCGGGTCCCCTATCACTACTCTGATACTGTGGTTATGGAAATGATCTCCTCCTTCTGCGCTGCCTTCTCTGAAGGCTTTTACCAACACAGGGCTGGTGAAACCCATTTACAGACTTCAAGGACAGAAATGACCATTAAAACTACCACAACCTTCCTCAGAACAGGCCAAAAAGAGCCAACCTTGTTCTTCCTTCAAACTCACAAATGGAATATCTTTGCAGCCACTCTCTCCTTATAATGTTTCTTTCATGATAAAGACTCAAGAGTTGAAGATTCAAAAGTGAAATCATACAATCACTAGGTTGGAAAAAACCCATCAGACAATTGAGTCCAACCATTCCTATCAATCACTAAACCATGTCCCTCAGCACCTCATCCACCCGTCCCTTAAACCCCTCCAGGGAAGGTGACTCAACCCCCTCCCTGGGCAGCCTCTGCCAGGGACCAATGACCCTTTCCATGAAATTTTTTTTCCTAACGTTCAGCCTGAACCTCCCCTGGCAGAGCTTGAGGCCATTCCCTCTCTTCCTGTCCCCTGTCACTTGGGAGAAGAGCCCAGCACCCTACTCTCCACAACCTCCTTTCAGGTAGTTGTAGAGAGCAATGAGGTCTCCCCTCAGCCTTCTCTTCTCCAGGCTAAACAATCCCAGCTCTTTCAGCCGTTCCTCATAAGGCCTGTTCTCCAGCCCCTTCACCAGCTTAATAGTCATGTACAGGAACTTAAGATACAAACCTTGTGCCTGAACCTTCCTTTTACTCACCATCCTAGATGCAGAAAAAAATCAAAGCTCTGCTGGAGTGACTTAAGTTGTGGTTATACATTTGGCACCACTGATTTTCTCTGTACCTCACTGCTTATTCATGTCCACCTTGCCCACGCTGTTACAGCAGCATCCGTTTCTGCAATCCCAAGGCAAACCATGTGGCAAATTAATGACTTTAAGACAAACCAAGATCTTCAACCAGGCCGTGGTGCAGTTTCAGAAACAAGGTCAGTGGCTCAATAAAAGAAGCTGTACAGATGCAGAGATGAAAGGTCAGAAGCATGGGCTACATAGAAGGCCCAGCATAAAAAACCTGAGATCAATTCTACAGCTTGGGAACCAAGAATGGGAGGGAAAAGAGAGAGTGACGTGTGTCACCTATCACAGGGAGAAAAGGCTCAGCTCGACTGCTTCACTCGGTATGAGTGGAAGACAGACGTTTTCTTACCCTAAGCTGGAAAATGTCGGTGTGCAAGAGACAACAGTGAGTTCACATCGAGTTTCTTGTGAAACTGAAGAAATCCACAATGGTAACTTTTCAATTATTGACTGAGGCTTATGGTGAAAAGATCCCAAAGATCCAGTCAGTGCTCAAAGGAACTCACTTTTGGTTTTGGTAGAAGATCATAGAATGGTTTGGACTGGAAGGGACCATGAAGCCCATCCAGGCCAACCCACCCGCAGCAAGCAGGGACATCTTAAACTAAATGAGGTTGCTTAGAGCCCCATCCAACCTGACCTTGAATGTTCCCAGGGAAGGGGCATCTACCACCTCTCTGGGCAACCTGTGCCAGTGTTTCACAATCCTCAGTGAAAAAAATTTCTTCCTAAGATCTAATCTAAACTTCTCTTTTAGTCTAAAACCATTCCTCCTTGTCCTACCCTCAACTGCCTTTCAGAAAATGATCTGTGGAATTGCTTTGAGCATTGGTAGCACTGTGTGCAGCCATGTGTCAGCTCAGAGGGAACTATTGTGAAGGCGCGCGCAGTTGATTTTCTTAATTTGTTAAATAAAGAGAGTTACTGGCACAGTCTTGGGGTTTTTTTTTCTGCCAGACTGTGTATACCAGCTCAAGCTAACAAAGAAGTAAACAAGCAGCTACAAGGTTGATTCCTAGGCATTCTTCTAAGATACACAAAATTACAAAAGCATTGAAAGACGCAAATCCCATGATTCTCAACACCAGACATCACTTACCCCCATGACCTTACCACGCTGTTCAACGTCCTCCCACATGCAGTGAACTATATAGCGACACATGTATTTTCCGGTGCGACCCTCCTGCTTCATTCGTACCAGGCACATCCTGCAGGAACATAAACACCAAATTCATAGCTTCCAGTTTTACTTCCAATGTGAAGAGTAAATTTAATATATTTCAAGTCATTAAAGATTCTCCTTATAGTATGTGTTTAGTTTGTTTTTAGATAAACTATCACAAACTTTTCTATTCTGTGCTCCAGAACTGGATCTGCTGGATCTTGACCAATGCAGCTGCGGAACAGTGACAGTGGACTTTATTCTGGCTGACAGCACTATGATCTAGTTAAATAGTACTGCAACCTGAATTCCTCGGCCTTACGAACGTATCACCTTCAGAGCAGGAACAAATGCTTTTTTCCAGCCCCAGGCTCCATGCCAGCTGTAATTCAGCCTGGGGAACTAAAGTGCTGCGAGAGTCTGAATCAGCCAAGCTGTGGAAGCTTAAGCAAGTTACAGACTTCACCCAAATTCACATTAGCAATGCCCTAAATTATTTCAGCTACAGGGGTCTTGGGACACATGTCCAACCACTTGGCAAAATCCCTGACCCGCAGTACATGCTAGAACCCACAAGTTTGTAAGTGCATTGTGGGACCTTAATGAGAATACCGGCTTGAGTAGTTTTACATATTTTTTTAAGCATTAAAACCACCTGAACTTCATTGCTGCTGTTCTGCCTAAAAATAGATCACAGAATGGTTTGGGTTGGAAGGGACCATAAAGATCATTCAGTTGCAACCCCCCTGCCCTGGGCAGGGAACAAAATTTCATCAGAACAAAAACTTTATTTTGCCTCTTTCACACCATCCGTAACCAACACGAACTGAAATCCAGGTTAATCCCTCCCGAAGCTACGAGACCGGGCCCATCACCAGTCCCACCTCCCACCTCTCTCTCATCAGCTCTGCTCTGGTGTTCTGAGTCAGGAGTGCTTGTCCAGGACCGATTGAGCTACTGTAGAGGAGGTGATTCTCAAACACCAGCGCTGGCAGGCAGCACCGCTGTGCACAGAGACATTCAGAAACTGCTCAAGAGACGTTCTTCTCACAGCTTGAGTAAAGCAACAGAGCAAGAGCTACTGGAGGCCACACTGACGCAGTTTCATACTACCAGCAATGAATGCACCACAAGAGTTAAGAGGTAAAAATAATGACTTTACTTGTTCATTTCTTCAGTGGACATAAGACCTGTACCTCCCTACAGGCATTAAATGTATTTGATGATCTACGAATGCCAGCTCAGCAGAGGGAAGCACAATCACTTGAAGCTTGTCTGCTGAGCTGGCCTCTTAAAAGAACAGATGCTGATCTCAACAATGGATTCTGTCTTGTCTACTGATTAGTAAAGATATTTCTTAACCTGCAATGGAAGCAAAACTTATTGCCAGCAATGAGTCACAGAGACAAAACAAACTGAAGGTAGCAAAAACGGCATCAGACCTCCATTCATTTTTTCCGATACAGAACATTTAAGTCTCACAGAAAAGCCACTCAACTCCGACACCAAAATGGAAAGAAAAGCCTGCAGAGCAGAATCTGATTTCTTCATGCAGTTTCTGAAAAGGACACTGGCCATACAAGAGACAGCCTGGGCTCCAGCACAAGTGAGGTGGAACAGGGACAAAAGACTGGAGAGAGGGACTGGGGCACGATGGTCTTAGAGGTCTTTTCCAACCTCAATGACTCTATGACAAGTAGACCAATGGTCACCAGGTGGAGAGACTGAGAGTATAGGTTGGGTGGAGAAGAGGAAGGGCAGCAGTCAATGAAGGGAACGCTGGGAAGCCTGTGCCTATTTCTGTCTCAGGAAATGGCTGTGTATGGATTCCCAAGGGATACACTGCAGCAGTGACAACCTGGTATCCGTCCAATAGCACCAGTGCCAGCAAACAAATGCAATTAAGATGGTATAAAGAAATGAATCCTCATCTTGCTTACAGAAAGATGACAAACCCTTCTAAAACAATGGTCTATAACTCAGAGAACAGCTGTCCAGCTACCAGTCCTTCCACAAAACAAACCTACAAAGAGTTTAAAACTTCTGTCTTACCTCAACCTGTTTCAAAGCCTTTGTTCCTCTTGTACGTTTATATAATTGAGCTACATGAAAAAGTTAATCAGTAAGCCTTACTGCACTCAAAGTTTTTACACACTCTTAACAAGTCAAAGAGAAAAAGACTCAGTTTAAAAGACTAATTTAGGGCTAAAAAAAGCATTTTTATATGTCTTTTGCTGAATACGCAAGCTTGGGGCGGGGAGTAACAGTGGCTTGGCAAGAAAACCTCCTCCTGAGCATAAATACTGGTTCCTATCCAGCTTGCCTTCAGTGGTGGGGAAGCAGGAGGAGAGCACAGTGCACAGACCAACACCAACAATCAGTCACTGATGAGCAGGGTTGAAGTGGTGTTCCGAGTAAAACTTGCTACCCATGAAGCCTCAAAGGCGGCTCTGTGTTTGAACGCACAGTGCTGTCACAGAGCTGTTCTGCAGCGCCACAAGTGAGATCATGGAATTCTGCAGTTTATTTGAAAATTTGGCAGTTTGTTACTACACCTGCCATCTGGGGTTTAGAAGACACAGCCTCTTTAAAGGCTATAAACCCTCTAACTAGATCAACACAGCGTGAAACATTTTATCGCTCCACTACAGAATCTGCTCTGTAGTTTAGTCAAACATTGACTCATCTTCGTCGAACCATGAAAGCAAAATTATTCCAAACTCTCTTTAAAAAGCTGCCTACCTGACATCGGTTGGGTGGGGTGACCTATGCTGTATTTAAGTTATGTGAAAAGCTTATGTGAGAAGAAAATTACATGAAAGGATGCCTGAGCCTTTTCAGGCAGGAAAGCACCTGTAAGTCTTTTTCAGAGAGGAGCACCTATCGTTCAACTCACCTTAGATGAGGTGTGGCCATTTCCCACAACAGCCTCAGCTTTGGCTGCTGCTGTCAGCATTCCCACAGAGCCAAAAGACTGGCTGAAACACCAGGAGCAGCAGCTGACACGGCCCTGTCCAACGGGTGTGTGGTGGCTCAGTGCCACACAATCTGGGTGTGAGGATGCCCTTAGGACAGAGCCCACTCAGAGCTCTCAGGTCACTCATTCCTGCTTCCCAAGTTGCTCCAGAGCAACTATTTCTGGGGTGATGTTGTACTTGTTTGGAGAAATCACTCTGGCTTAATGAGACAAGTACCTACAGCGATTTCCCTCCCTGGAGGTGTTCCAGGCCAGGTTGGATGGGGCTTGGAGCAACCGGATCCAGTGGGAGGTGTCCCTGCCCATGGCAGGGGGTTGGACTGGATGAGCTTTGAGGTCCCTTCAAATCCAAACCATTCTAGGATTCTATGATTCTATGAAACTGATGCTGAGCGTCACAGGTTACACTTTCCTGTCAATGCAAAATCAGGATGTTGTGAAAAAAAGTGCGTTCTTCACAGACTCATGTTACTTACCCCTCTTTGTTTCCCCCCGAGACTTACAGTTTGGTTTTGAATATTTAATGCACTAGTTTTCCAAATATCAACATGAATGATCAGCTTATCCATTAAAAAAGCCTTTTTTTCCACAGAGAACAGTCAGACATAAATAAACTGCAAAACTCAGGGTCTTGATTCCACTGATTCCATTAACTGATTATAATTTCAATTGTATTGATAATTTATTCATTCTTTGGTGAAACAAGCTGCCCCATCTTTCAATACGCTGAGGGGGCAGGAAGAGAAGGGGAAAAAAAGAAGGCAAAGCAATAAGGAACCTATGCCTACGTGCAGCTATTTCAGTACAAACTTCCTTTCAGCCTTTGGATCGTGGAGTGTAAGCCCATGGACTTCGGTTTCCTGAAAGATCTGGCACTTCACAAAAATTACTGTAGTCCCTTGTGCATCCCCTGACCTTTATAGGTATGTAACATTAGCTGAAAACTTGATTTTTTTGGCTACTATTTTCCCAAATGAAAAAAGGAAAAAATTCACCATTTAAGGTGTTTAAGTAGTTTTCCACGCAGCCAAGCTGGCATTCACCAACCTGCCCGTACGTTTCAGAGGTGCAAGAATAAATGCCAACCCTATGATTTGTTAAATGCTTCTGACGAGCAGCAACTTCAATCACCACAAATTCTCCCAATTTAAACCACTTATACATAAATTCAAACTGTTCCTAAAACACCCAGGTAAGATTTTTTCCACGTAGGCTGAGCAAGGCTTTTAGAAAACCCATGGCACAGATCATTCCACAGCTGAAGATTTAGAGATGTAAAAGATGTTGCATTCTCTATGGGGTTTTTTTTGCACCTTAGTAGAAAACTGCTAAAATTCAGTAATTAGTAAACTGAATATAACCACTATAGATGGGATGCTGGAGCATGTCCAGAGAAGGACAACAAAACTGGTGAAGAGTTTAGAGCACAAGCCTTCATAGGAGCAGCTGAGGGCCCTGGGGCTGTTTGGTCTGGAGAAAAGGAGTCTGAGGGGAGACCTCATCACTCTCTGAAACTCCTGGAAAGGAGGTTGTGGTGAAGTGGGGGTTGGTCTCTTCTCCCTGGAAGCCAGCGACAGGGCAAGGGGAAGTGGCCTCAAGATGTGCAAGTGGAAATTTAGGTTGGATATTAGGATGAACTTCTTTACAGAGATTGTTGTCAAGCACTGGCAGAGGCTTTTAAACCCCTAGAGGGGTTTAAAAGATGGGTAGATGTCGTACTTGGGGACATGGTCTGGTGGCAGACTTAGCAGGGTTGGATCGATGGTTTGACTTGATGTTCTTAAAGGTCTTTTCCAACTGAAACCTACTTTTTCTCACATTACGGCACAGATCACACTGTTTCCTGAAAACAGTTTTATTACTATTTTACTTTTCACTTACCAGACATGCAGCTGGGCTACTAGAAACCAGGAATTCAAAGTATCAGGCATTTGGCACCCTTGACGAGAGGGGGAAAAACACAAAACCAAAACAAAACATTAATATGAATTTCATCACATTTTGCATCTAACAGATATTCACAACACCAAAATCTAAATAGATGTCAGTGATTTAATTTCTGGCCTGAACAGTACACACATATCAGAAGCAAACATAATTTACTGCCAACCTTGTGCTTAAACCCGAGAACGTGCATCCACAGGGCACTGCAGATTCCAGAAGTTATCATGTGTGAACTCACTTAGATAACATTTGAGGGGGGAAATTCCCACATGTACAATTAGACAAGCATGTAGCTTCTAGCTTAGGAAGTCCCAAAGCAGTAGAGAACAACAGGGAAGTATCAATGGATGCTTTGCTCTGTTCTTGTGCTCTTCTTTCAACATGTGCTGCAGCCTCTTGCCAGGGACAGGACACTGTGAATGGGGTCTTTGCTCCGATGCCGCTGTTCTGATTTACGACGTGGCTGTACAACCCACAGCACTCTCAACGCACCTTGCCTCTCCTTGTTCTATATCAAGATTAAAGCCACCAACAAACCACAGACACAATTTCTGTTTCCAGACTGAGCTCCACTCCACTGTCCAGAGATAGTTTGCCCACATGGACACTCACAGTATGGATCCACATATGCCATTAGGACATGAGGCTGGAGATTTAGGCTATGTGGCACAGAAACCATATTCTTCTACCTTGTGCTTGGAAAGTGTGGACCTGTGGGTTATGTGCACATCCTTCAGTTCTTGGCAATCCTAAAAACTCCTCTAAGGAAGCCACCTCTTCATGTTTCCCAGGGGAGTTTTTAAGAAGAACACCCAGTAAGAGGGGTCTGACACAGCCACCTTGGCCTACCGAGCACTTGGTCCCGTCTTCTGGACTGTTCACATCCAGCCACAAGACAGCCAGAGATTATTCAAAAATGGACTCTGCAGGCAGATGTGCCTCAAGGAAACAAACTGTTGAAACTTCGTGTTGAAAGAAACGGAATCCTTCCCAACTCCTGTACTTCTTGGCTCTCAAGAATTACCAAGGAGGTTCACATGGTCATGAAGCAATACTTTTCTCAGCCTCTTTCTTTTCATATGCCAACTATGGGCAGGCAACCACCAGAAGAACCAAGCAAATCCTCACTATTTCTTCCTCCTCAGAGAGAAGACTCCACCAGTATGAGGAGTCACCAAGCTCCAGCATCACTGCCCATACATCACCACTGCCACCTCTAATGCAGTAATAAAGACACTAACAGTCTATGTTTGCAGACTAAACACAGGTTTCCCGCACCCTTCTCCCTTTTGGGCTCTCTCATTCCTAATACATTAGTTCATGTGCCTAGAAATGACTACTTTGACCTAAAGACATGCCAAAGCACCTCTAACCAGGGCACGAGTACTCAATGCTTGCATTAATCAAACTATTTCAGTAAGCGAAGGTTCCCCAGATCAGATTCCGAGCAGAGCATTTAGTTCAACAGACAGAGGTTTCTGAAGTAGATGTTCCCATGCATCAGTCTCCCACCACAGAAATCACTCTTCAGCAGAAAGCAAAGCTCACACCTTTACTACTGGAAACACGGAAAGTTTTTAAAGACCTATTCAGAACCCAGGAGGGAAGAATTTTTTTTCTACAACTTTCCAAGTGTTGCACTTCTATTTTTATAATTCCTTTTTTAGCTTCTATATTAAGACTGTCTACATCATAAATTTAAAGGAGGGATGGCTCCTTTAAAGCAACAAGCTTGCCCTAAGATGTCAGCTTTATAAAAAGAATGTAACTCTAAAATCTGGGCTTTTGGAACATCTTATTCTGGGAAAATAACTGGGGAGAAGGATCCATCCCAGAATTACACAGATTACTCGTTCAGAATGGAGCCTGATACAGAAAACATCTCTGATGGTAAAGCTACCTATGAAATTAGAGTATCTGCTTTCAGTAAGGGATGGAATGCTCAGGATCATGAGAACATACTTCTTCCCCCAGTCATATTCTGCGTTTAAAATTCATCATGTAAGGGCTGCAGAACTTTAGTGCAGGATTTCTTTCAAGACAGATCACCTTAGCCACTACCATCATTTTGGGAAGGACACAGTGGGATAATATCCCCACATCCTGGAAAAAAACACGTGCACCAAGTCAACATTCCTCTGAGTGCAAAAGAGAGTGGCACATGCCTACACGGTGCTTGACGGGCTAAGAGAAATGGAAGAATCCAGAGTCCTGTAGGCAAGCTCCATCCCTTTTGAGCTTCCTGGCTGCCCCTCTAGGAGCCACCCGAGAGGCTGTTTTGATAGGGCCAGCTCTTTTACTGCTGCAGCTGCCTGACAGCAGAGCAATTAACAGTATGGAATCCTGGAATCCCAGAACAATTTCTGTTGGAAGGGACCTCAAAGCCCACTCAGTTCCAACCCCATGGGCAGGGACACCCTCCAATGCATGAGGTTGCTCAAAGCCTCATCAACTTGGCCTTGTATTAAGAGTTCAAGATGAACACAAGGTAACCCTACACTCTATGTTCATCAAACTTCAGCTGAGCTCTCAGTATCACCTTAAAGCTCTTTTGACTGTTCACGAACAAGGTTAGGCAGGAGATGCTCTCCTGACAGGCAGCTACCTCTTTTGTTTTGTTAGAACTATCGGAGCTGCACAAGCTTTGTCCACAGAAACACTGGCCCCAGCAATCTCTCCATTCCCTCTACTACCTCCCTGTTCTCCTTTGAACAAGAAATAGTCCTAAACCAGCTCCATTTTCTGCAAAAGCAGCACAGTCCAGACATTTGGGACGTAAGCTCTAAATAAGAGTTCCCCAAGTTTTGTCCAGGGATGATCCCAAAACAAAGAGACAACAGGATGGCAGATATAATAACATTAACCGCAGTATAATACTGGAGAGCCTCAATTAAAACACCTCCTTTATATCCTACAGTGGCCTCATGACTTGCATATCCACAGCACATATTTTGGAAACTGCTGCTCTAAGGTATCAAACAGAGAAATGAGGTTCAGAGGGCTCACACCACATAACAGTCTCAGCAATGCCTGTAGGTATCAGCAGAAGTGCACTGGTATAGCAAGGTAGCCTATACAACACGAAACGCGATCACCGTCCTCAACACCGTCCTCTCCAGCCTTTACAGTCCATGTCACCTGTCAGAGAACAACCTGACAAAATCCACACACCAATCCAAGTTCCGTAAGGTCGCACTGCAGTTGCTATCCCTGTCGCATCGCAAAAGCACATCCAGAAACACCAAAGAAGAGAAGGCTCTATGAAGAACTGTTTCTGATCACACAGGGTTAGGAGTCCAAAAATGGTTTTATATGTGCACGGATGTGCACTACCCACGGCCAGAAAAAGCTAACAAGCTCTCCAGACCAGAGGCCAGAGCTGACTCTAGGCAGGTCACCTGGACATCTCAACTCGGGATCATTTAGCTTAGAGAAGAGGGGGCTGAGGTGTGATCTCATTGCTCTCTGCAGCTCCCAGAAAGGAGGTTGTGGTGAGGTGGGTAATGGGCTCCACTCCCAAGTAACAGGAGACAGAAAGAGAGGAAATGACCTCAAGTTGTGCCAGGGGAGATTTAGATTGGATATTACAAAAAATGCCTTTGCAGACAGAGTGGTGAAGCACTGACAGAGGCTGCCCAGGGCAATGTCGGAGTCTTCATCCCTGGAGGGGTTCAAAAGCCATGTGGCTGTGGCACTTCAGGACATGGTTTGGCAGGCATGGTGGGGTTGGTTTGACAGCTAGACTGGATGAGCTTAGAGGTATGTCCAGACTTAATTATGCTACGATTCAACACCATGCAACCAGAGCAGAACTGCTCAGGACAGCAAAGCACACAGTCCTGGCTTAAGCCATGCCCGTCTGTATTTGAAAAAGGAGGAATTGGAACAGAAACAACAGCTTCTGACTGACCTCAGTTGATGAGGACATGATGAATTGAACTGGAAGTTGGATGTCTTGCTTTGTGCCATGTTCCCCTCCTCAACATCCACTTACGCCATGGTTGCTGTTCATCAGACCCTTCCACATGCCACTTGGATTCACGAATACAGTAAAACAATCAGGCAGTGAAAAAAAGGGCTGTTTTCGTGCAGTGACCTGAACAGTTCACCAGAAGAGGACACAATAATTGTCGAGTCCAGCACACATGCAGAGGAGCTGGAGAGGGGAGCCTTTCCCCTTTGGCCATTACTTCAACTCAGCTGCCCATGGAACCGCAGCCTAAAGCTTCTTCTTTGGCAAAATCAATCTGAAAGGTTCCTGCCCATCCCACACAGTCTGTGTTTTAGGGGAACTACTTTGTAAACACAGATCACACATCTGTTAAATTTTAGAGCTAATCCCCCAAACAACTGCAGCTGTAATTATATAGAAGTAACAGAAACTTCTTAAATGTGCTTTCATATGAATGAAATAATTTTTTTGGAACCAGAAGCACAGACCCAAACACTGCTAGGTTCTTCAATAACACCAAGGGGTGCATCGCCATCAATCTCAGCAGAACAAACTAGCTTGTTCCTTACTTAACAAGCGTATCGAGGCAATGCAAATACAGGTTTCTCTGGGTGTAAATTCAGAGATGGACAGGCTACAACTTGTCCCACACAGCAGAAAGACAAAAGGAGCAACAAGGACGTTCTGGAGAAAAAGAGCAAACTTGAAGGAAAGGCTGCCTGCTGTTCATGAGATGTTCAAAGTAAGTGGGAGTGCTGGAATTGCCTCTTTAAAACAGTAAGACAATATCAAGAATACAACTGAAGTCATTTTACTAAGTGTTCAGCCTGAAATCTGAGCTAGTATCTTTTTCACAGATGTGTTCTGAAATCCCTTTAAATTTCAACCTAGGGGAATATTTATAAATCTTTGTACAATTAACCTCTTGTGCAGAGATAGTGAAACACCAGTTAAAAATGGCAAAAAAACCTCTATTTGAGAGGCAAATATGACAAACAGAAGAGAAGTTATCTGAGAGATGCTGAGAGGGCACGCAGCTGGAGAGAGAGGTGTGCTCAGTAAAAATAAGGTTCTAATTTTTTGATCAGTAATGATGAATCCCACTGCTCACAGAGTTCTCACTCCTGCAACCGCCAAAACCACATCACAGTTCTGGAAAACCTTCTGAAACCCACTGGAAAATCCTGCAGCAGCAACGTCAGGTACCAAACCAGCCTCAATAAGCCCTGCACTAGATGAACACACAAAGATGTCCCTTCAGCCGATCTCTCAGGAGGCAGCAGCAGCAGCCCCAACCTGTGCTGGTGCATCATGAAGCCATGTGAGAGCACTTGGTAGCTCAGGAATTCAGGTGACAGGCCAGACCCAGGCCACCAGCTAAATGACACTGACAGAGAATTAATTCTGTAAGAATAAAATATCACTGAAGCTAAGTCTCAAAACCATTTCTTCCCTGTACACCTGCCAGATTTGACACTAATTAAAAGCAGCAAGAGTTTTTTCAGCTTGTTCCTAAAAAACTGTGTGCAACATGGAAAAGCCACCCCAATTCAAGCCAGTATTATTCCTCTACATTCAAAGGAGGGACTTGTGTCTCTGCTCAGGTTGGATTCTTTACCCAGTCAAGAAACATGTCCTGGTTTAATGCTGACACGGTTAGTAAAACAGAAAGTCTCTAAATTCTGACTAAACCTGCCCCAGCCACGAGGAAGAGACACAGAGGCAGGATCCAGTGATCTAACAGACCCTGTATCGCAGAAAAAGTCGTGTATCAGTGGACAGGGATGGTTCTTGCATCCCGGTCACACTGGACCTTCTCAAAACTGGTCATGGGACAGGGTAGGACACAATCTGACCACAGAAAAAGGGAAGATATCTGGATTCTTAGTTTACATTACTTATGGTAATAAAAAATACAAGTGGGGCTATTCTGGGTTTTACCTATCCCACCCTAGTTCTCTTTCTCCATTGCAGCAGGCAAAATGTAACAATCCCAGACTCTGAGTCTGCCTTGAACTCTTGCCAACTCAGAGCTTCAGGGAACGCTGTTGTACAGGCAGCTTCTAGTTGACTGTGCACTGTTAGGGCACGACAAGTTTTTTTTTTTGCTGTCATATTTATTGGTACACATATATCTAGACAGATTTTTCAGCACAAGTTCTCTTACCAGGGCAGGAGTCCAAACACCATCAAGTCCTTTACTTACTGTTAAAAAACTCCTCATAGTCAGTTTTCTCCACACAGCACGTGTACATGCGCAAAGCTGCAACCTTGATTTTCTGAAGAAAAAGAAGAGGCAATACTTAAAGTATTCATCAAAAGAGCTAGCAAGCACTACTGGTTTTATTAAACACATACACTATCATTTTCTGAAAAGACTTCTTTTGAGAAATGCAATCACTTGAGATTTTCAGGAGTGCATTAAACTATCGCATCTCCCAGGAGTGACACAAGTATCACAAAGCTTGCCTTGAGGAAAAAGAAAACGATTAAATGGCTTCTTGGCTACTCTTCCAAACCTAGTTTAATATAATATGGAAAAAGAAATGAAATGGCTCTCCTTACAGAGCCTCCGAAGTTCCCAATTCACAATTACTGCTTTCCTCCTACAACTTTAATTGATGTACATCACTCAAAGTATTTCGTATAATTTAAGTTTTAAATAATAAAGGAATTACATACTAAATGTCCTAAAACCAAAGAAGAGCTGTCAGCCGTTCCTGTTTATTAACATCAAAGGGAAAAAAAGAAAAAGCTGGAAACTCCAGAGCCTGCTCCCCTACCTAAGCCAGGAAGCAGCACTGGGTTCGTTGGTCTGGGGTTGTTTGGGTTTGTTATTTTCTTTCCAGTGCCCTAGAACTGGGACCAACCACCTCAGAGCCCTCAGTAACAGGGATGAGCACTAAACCTGTCAAATGTCACTTCAAACTACCTGAGTCACTATTTGTGTCTCACCAACCAAAGAAAAACAAGGCAGCTGCAACTCATCTGCTGGGGAAACACAGGAGCCATGACTTGTCTTATTCAAGAACCTCAGGCTTCTGTCAAAAATAAAGCAGATATCTAAACTTCTTGCAGTAAAATAATTCACACTGCTTGCTGGAGTTGTGAAGATTTCCTTTCTAAAGGAAATGCTGCCTGGCTGGGGAGCAGGGATCCCCCCCGTGGAAGCTGCTGCCCCAGCCCAGGCATTCCTAGCCATTAAAAACATATTGTAAAGAGCAGGCCCTGCAATCCAGTCCTTAAATAAGGCAGGTAACACAGGAGAAACTGCTGAAATTTAATCATGGAAGCTTTAGGGTATAGGAGAGGTGTAGGGGGAGGGAGAAGAAAATGAGAAAATGCAGAGAAATATTAAGAAGCCTCCCTAAAATCTCCTAGAGAGCACAGGCACGGCCAGGAATGAACTCGGGTCTCTGGGGCCCTAACCACAAAATAACTCTCTCCAAACCCAAATTCCCCAGCCAAAAGCAGGCGGTAAAGACTAGCAATTAAGGAGAACTCTGCATCAACACTTACAGCTAACAAGAATCTTTATTACAACAATATGTACACAGGCACGTGGGAGAGAAACTGCTCCCTTGTGAGATTTAGCATCACCTGATTAAAAGCAACTGATTTTAACCAAAGTACCTAACCCCCTTACGGGTCAGTTATCCGCTCCTTGTAGTTTCTCTCTGAGGAGTGAGGTGCAATCAGCAACAGTTTCAGATGGGTCTTGGAGGAGGCCCACTGACTTGCAGATATTCAAAGCACCTTATAGGTTTTAATTCCTGCACAGCTGGACCTTCCTTTAAGCCACCTTCTCCTCTCATTCCTTTATACCACATCCTAGTGCAGAGCAAAGAAATTATTAATTTCATCTCTTTTTCCTTCTGCATGAGGAACTGAAGGCATCTCTTACAGAACAGCTTTCATTTAGTCATCGAATCCTAGAATGGTTTTGGTCAGAAGGGACCTTACAGACCATTCAGTCCCATTCCTGCCATGGGCAGGAAAACCTCCCACTGCATCCAGTTGCTCCAAGCTCCATCCAAGCTGGCCTGGACCACCTCCAGGGATGGGGCAGCCACCACTGCTCTGGGCAACCTGGGCCAGGGCCTCCCCAACCTCACAGCAAAACATTTCTCACTAGGATCACATCTCAATTTCCCCTCTTGCAGCTTAAAACCCTTCCTCCTCATCCTCTCCCTGCACTTCCTGATCCAGAGCCCCTCCCCAGCTCTCCTGGAGCCTCTTTCAGTCCTGGAAGCTGCTCTAACATCTCTCCAGAGCCTTCTCTTCTCCAGGCTGAACAACCCCAGCTCTCTCAGCCTGTCCTCGTACAGGAGGTGCTCCAGCCCTTGGATAATCTCCGTGACCTCCTCTGGACTTGCCCAACAGATCCATGGCCTTCCTGTGCTGAGGACTCCAGAGCTGGACGGAGGGCCTTCAGTGAGGTCTCACAAGAGCAGAGCAGACAGTCAGAATCCTTTGCCTTGCCCTGCTGGTCACACAACTGCTTTATGAAAGGACTATTTAAAATATACGAAAGCTACTGTTAAACAGTGACTATAACGTATCTCACTACTGCCTGTTCGTGAGACTCTCCTGTCTGAAAGAGGTTCAGAGAAGAGCAACAAAAATCAAAACACGAAAGAGCCTCAATAACAGAAAGAAGTTAGATTAAACCTCCTCAATCCAGAGATGACTAAGACATTATGGAATATATGAGTGTAAAAGCATCAGAAAAAGGGAATGTATGCTCCAAGGAAAGAAGAATCACTGTTTTTTTAAGTAAAAAATTTAAAGGCACCAACTGATTACAAATGTACTTCTTCCCTCAGTGGGTACTCAAGCTATGCATCTCCCTGATATCAAATGCTACGGATGCTAAGAGCCTACAAGAGTTCAAAAAACAACTGGACACATTTATGGAAGAAAAATCCACCAACAAATGTAACAGAAGTCCTGAACCAGAAAGCTGTTGTGGGCTGCAAGAGCAGAGAAGAACCATTGTAAAATGCTTCTCCTGTAATTAAAATCCTTCTAGTAACTGCAAGTGGTTGTTACTAGAGACAAGATGGTGCCCTGTGTGGATGTTTGACTTGGATAGAAAGGTGGCTATTATGTTCTTTGGTGCACAAATGAAGTGAAAAATAAGATGTCTGAAGACATTCAAGAAGGATTAAGACTCTACAACCCAAGTACTATATCCCTACTTGTGCCAATAATGGCAAAGCACAGATCAAGGGAGGTTCAAGCTATGGATTAGTATTCCTCACATCACAGAACAGAAATTTACTCTGGTAACAATCAGATCTTTTCCACTAAGCACTGCTTCTATCACAAGAAAAAAGGGAATGATTTTTTGCTTGCTTTTTAGAACTCTGAATATACCAACCCCCCCCAGGAATTATGAAACGAAAGCCTTACCCATCGGCTGTACTTCAGTGGTCCTGTGAAACCCAGTGATTCTATTATCCTTGTGAACCTACCCACTTTCTCGTCAGGCGGCTGCAAGGAATCTTTTGCAGAAAAATGCTGTAAAAGTGAAATATCACATATTTCAGTCTTAATAATTAAAGCTTTGGTTAGAAAACCTACAAGTTTAAATGAGAATTTTAGAGGGTTTGTTTGCTTTCTTTGTTCAACAAAAATATAGATTTAGGGCTTCTCTGCAAAATACTGCAGTGTTTTTCTGCTGATGAAAGCAAACACTGCATAATTGTTTTGATAAAAGCATCCCATTGGAAGCTCAGACTCAAACAGCTTGAATGGAAACCTGCTGTCGAAAATATTGCTGCCAGCTTACTTCCCCATACAGTTTCTAGATGTGTGCCTTCACTTAGGTTTAAATCTTTTGCAGATAAATTATACGTTACATAAACCAATCCACTCCATCTTAAAACTAATGAGGCTGTAGAAAACCACTATTTCTACTGAAAAGCTCCCACAGATTATCATTCACCTTATAATTCACCTAAACAGCACTTGCAGAAAAACTGGATTGGGAAAGTATTGAGTCCCTGATGCTTTGCAGAGCCTGTAAACATGAATATAAATGTTCTATTCCACATTAACACCACACATGAAACACCATCAAACTGATAAGAAACCTTTGTGGCCTTCTTCCTCTACACACCCAGGCAACAGCAATCACCCACCACTAATTATTGCTTGTAGTCCAACAAATAACTTCTAACAAATGAAGTATGTAGTATAAACATTTTGTTACCAACAAATCACTAGACTTTTAACCCATCTAACCAATATCTAATGCACGTGAGTCTCTTCTGTATACTTGAGGAACACAGCCAAGCGCCAGTAGAATCTGAGAAAGCTCCCTGACCAAAGAAATGTTAAATTATGTCACTGGAATTTTACCCTAAATATTTCCTTGAAAGACACAAACACTTCAGCCAGGACACCATCTCCAACACCACCAGTGCAGGTACTGGGAGGAGCCCCAAGAGCAGAGGAACACAGCGCACACCCCACAGGTTGCTGGGATGAAGCTGCCCAGCCTCCCACAGTCATTCCTGCACCAGAGAACATATCAACGTCTTCACTTTTGAAAGCTATAACTGGATGCACCTTCAGCAGCCTGGCGTTTGAAACTATTTAACCTCCCAACACACAGACCTGTGGCACACAAGTTTCAGTTTAGTTATGTAAAAAAAAAAAAAAATCCCTTGTGCCCGTTTTAAATCCAACCCTGCCATTTCATTGGCTGCTCCCAATTTTCCTAGAAGAAGCCACAAACAACCATCTCCTATTCTCTTTTTCAGCATCTTCTATGACTTTCAAAGGCTGGAATCATACATAAAGCCATCAGTTCTCTCTTCTTAGATTAGGAGGGTTCTAAAATAGCCTTTTCCGATCCAGAAAGCTTTTCACATTTCTGATCATACAGGAATGCAGTTCAGGGCAGTGGTGGAGCACCCATGCCTGGAGGGGTTCAAAAAGTCTGTGGCAGTGGCACTTGGGGACAGGGTTTAGTAGGCACGGTGGGGTTGGGCTGATGGTTGGCCTTAAGAGATTTCTTCCAGCCTTAATGATTCTATGATTTATCCTGCCAATGCTAGGGCTGCATCCAAATGCAATTAAACAGCCCTATAGAAAAACAGATCTAGAAAACATACAGAGAAAAATTCATAAATATGTTTCATAAACCACTCAAACCAAGCTCATCAAGACACTGAAAGTGACATAAGCCCACCTCAGGCTGAATTTCCTGCTCAATACCTGAAATTCAGTGCTCAAAATAAGCAATCCTCCTAATTTTGATACCAAATATAAAAATGAAAGAGTTGGAGCACATTATTAATTCAAAATCAATTCCCTACCAGGAGCGCAGAGTCAAGTTCACATTTCAAAGATATATTTCTCTATTCGAAACAATTAGGTCGCAGCCCAAAAACCCACCTCAGACCTTATGTACACCGCCGTAAGCTGCTTCCTCTGGTCATAAATCCTGCCTGGTGTCTTACACCAAGGCTATTTCAACCAGGAAGTCTCCCAATTCATCTTTCAACCTTTGGATCCCTCCTCTATCCCTTTCCAATACATCAAAAGCACTTCTCTGACCTCTGCCTTGAAGATCTTCACGCCCAGCTTGTCAGCCCTACCCTTTTATCACCCACAGCTCTCTCTGATCTGCTCTGCAAACAACGTTTGTGCCACTGTACGAGGTGGCGGTGTGAGCAGGCACAGGGACACACCGTGTTTGAGAGACTGGGTTCTGCTCTTAGCCCTGGCCATGGCAAATTTTGCAAGCCCCTCTTGTATGCTTCAACCTCTTTGTCTGCAAAACATTTGGTTTACCCCACCAGCTGAAAAGTACTGGAAACTTTGCTAAAAAAGGGAAAACCACTCATTAAGAACTAGACACAAACTGCGGCCAGGGGTTCTTTTCTTCCACACATCTTGCTTTCTTTCATCTTGTCTATCCATGTCAAAGCAACCAATTTAGAATAGTTCTTATTATTTACCTCTAACTCCACACCAGCGAAACGCCATCAGGCAGACAGCAAACTGGGGCTGTTGCTTCTATGCAAGTTTTACCCATCAATCCCTAACTTTCGTTTTCCTTCTCTCCTTTTATTTCTGGTGCACACATTCCATTTCACCATTTTCTTCACATTGCCTTAACAAGAGCAGGAACAGGATATTTATTAGTTGAGAGGCACTGTTTCCCTTGGATTAAGGGCTAAACTAATCTTACGGAGATGATTTGTGCTCCATAAAGCTTCTAATCCAAGACAAAAGCAGTAATAGATGCAGAGGCCACAAATTAAGAACACAGTAGAGATGAACAGTAAATAAATTATTACACAATAATATGCCATTATTAGTAGATTGCATGATGATTTTCAGTGTTTAGCAGACAGCAAAACCGTTGTTACATGTTATTCCCAAGCTAAAGAATCAGGAACTCCCTTGTTACTTCTTATATATATAGGTAACTTCTGTGTTTCCCTCTTTAAAGGCAAGAAAGTAACATCTGCCCCCACTCCAATAACTGCTCTCCTTATCTTGGCTTCTTTCCTCATCAGAAAAAAGCCTCCAGGCTTGTCACTGGAGCCTTCACCCCCGAGAACCCCACGGTATCTGCACACTCCTATGCCAGTGCTTCATCTTCTGGGAAGGAACAGGGAGCACTTCGCAAATGACTGGACCCACCGCTCAGGCTGCACTATAACACTTTACAGAAAAGCTGAATCATCCCCTACATGTTTTGAGAAGCGCTTTGTTACCTGTGTCTGTACAACCCCCAGCACAACATGCCCTCTGATAATGATACATCCAACTCTTCTCACCTTTGTTGTATTGTGGAACCATCTGCTTTGCTGTGTAATGACTCCACTGGCTTTGATCAGCCCAGTGCAGGATTGAGACAGTTGGAACTGGCCAGCCTTGTGCCTCTAGTAAAAACGATAGAAGGAAAGAAAAAAAATTAAGAGATCATTGACCAGTAAACACTTAACTTGACACCAGTTACCCTTAGTTGGCTTCCAAGTCAATTACAGTTCAGTCTAATCCTAAAAAACTTTGTATCACAAAAAGCACACATTTATCATCAAAATTGTTACAAACAAAACAATTGTCCATGCTTAATGCTCCACACCAGTGGAGTGTTTCCCAGTGTTCTGTAAAGGTACTAATGGAACAGACTGGCAGAACACCCCACTCTCGAACACCACAGCCTATCTCCTTTGCTTCTTCTCACACACTACTACTTATGGGTTTTATCTTTTAATAAAGAATAATTATTTTTCCTGACCTTGGAGAGAAACAGAGTTTATGCTATTTCTATCTATACCTTTATAGTCCACTCAATTGTCTTCGTAGACTGGACTTGAGCAAAACAAATTACATGGTAGACGCTCTCACTACAATCACTACGACTTCACAGCACACAATTTGTATTACACAGTCACTGTACAACAAAGAAAACCACCAAGTTGGAGTGAGTGGCATCACCAGGTGAGAAGCTGCTTGCTGAACAGAACACCTATCACAGCCACCCAGCACCTCCAGATTAGCAGTGACTTCTTTACGGATAAATTCAGACAAAGCAAATGTACAAGTTTGTTCAGAGTACTCGTCCCAGAAGCCTTCTGAACCTACTTATGGCTCAGAGTAGCCCCGGTTTTATCAATCCACTTCAAAACTGCTCCCTTCCCTCTCTCCTCCCAACACCGTGTGCTACTTGACTTGGACCAGTGCTTCAATAGCACGGCAGTGTCACAAAAGTACAGGTGATTTTTCCAGGACTGGAAAGTCTTATCCAAGAAAAGACATCCAAGCCAAAGATCTTCCAGGTGAGTTTCTAGTTGTGTAAGTCACAGCTCTATGATACAAGTTGTAACATAAAGAAGGACAAAGAAGGGGCTTAAGCTCCTCTTGTTTCATTGTACACAAGAAGGGTACAACAAAAGATCACTTGGGTCCACTAACAGACTACCTTGCTGGAATGAAGAAAACTGTGTAATAGAGTTGGAGCTCACCTTTTTAGCAGGGAAAAGCTCTCAAGTTGCCTCGATGTTCCAGCAACACACAAACAGTGGAGACATCACTTTTGGAAGCCTCTTTATTACAAAACCATGGCTTTTTCTTACTAATTTAACCATATCCCACTTTTTACACACTTCAACATACTCTGATATCCTACCTGGAAAACACCATGGAGCATCCGCCTACACTGGCCTTGGACTGCAGTTGTCTGTAGTAACCCACTGCATGCTGCTATCCATTGGGTTATTCCAGTTTGGCAGCTCTGGAACAGAGAGATGAGCGATGAGGGGAAGGACCCCAACACCTGGAAACAGTTTAACTGTCCTCCTGCTTCCACAAGTTTTATACAGCAAACCTCAGACAGGATTCTCAGCTTGTGCTTGACAGAAGCGGAAATTTTGATTTTAAGGAAATCTTGCCTTCCAGCCCAAGCATGGAACCTGAGTTTGGTGGCAAAACCAGAAAGGAAACAGGGGGCTGTCTACATCAAAAAGCTACACCACAATTTTTACATCTACACCATAAATTCAAAAGCATTCTTCATTGAGTTATCTCTAACTCTCAGCTTTTATGCGTCTTTGCTTTACTTTACTCAGGCACAGCTAAGAATTTTATATTTCAAAAGCATCTATTGTCCCAGAAAATGTCAGTGACTACAATGATTTGCTCTGCTGAAAATGTCAGGTAACATGGAAAAGGAGTTTTCTTTGCACATCTCATTTTCAGCAATAATCAAATCAGAACAATTATTTGCCTTCTTCATACAAGTTCTACATTAACACGTACATTTTATTGCAATGCATATGTTTTTTTCTAATAAAAATAGCTTCACTTTCACTTGGCTACAAAGAAGATTAAGAGACTGAAGCATCCAGCATACGAGTAGAGGTTTAGCTTTGAGCAGAGACTCCAGGGAAATCTTACCCATTTGTATGAATCCCTGATGGGGGATCCTCTAAAAATAAATTTTCTGGCCAGGCTGAAAAGCCAAACCAGCTTGCTTTGCCATACAAATGCCAGAAGCAGCTGGGAGAGGAGGAGCTGCCCAGGGAGTGGGGAGCCCGAGACAAGTCCTTCACCTACTGCAAGCAGGTTCTCATAGTAAACTGCTCCCTAGGGCTGCAGCTCCATGGGCAGCTGAACCTACCAGGTGACTCAGTGCTGCTCTACCACTCTGCCTGCCTGGCCTCCCTTCCCTTTCTGCTCAGAATTGCCTCTTTAATGCATTAAAACTGCAGAAAGCTACTTTTTTGTTGCCATGGTTCTGCTCCTATAGCATTTGGAGCACAGGGGCCAAGAGAAATGCTGGAGGAGGCAATGGCAGGCCAACCATGCAGAGGTATGAGCATGAGAAAGAGAAGGAATGGGAGGAGCAGCAGGAACTCCAGCTCACCGCATTTTAGCGGCTCTCAGGCAGGTTTGCCTTCAGCTGCCTTCAGTGCTGAAAGGGCAGGGCTCACTGTGCCTGTCAAAACAACACCCTGAGACATCACTTCCAAAACTAAGGGGATTAATGTCAACGGAGGGCACTGCCCTCTGACTGAAGGCCTTTTACCTTGCTGAGGAATCTGTCTCCACCCAGCAGCACGGGACATCCCTGTATTTGTGTTGTGACAGATTATCAGACCCAGGCAGAGATTCCCTTTTCTAGATCACATGCTAAGGAGTGGGGCACTGCTGCAGACTTTAAAGGCTCATAGGAAGGAAAAAAGTACACAAACGTGTGAGAAAGAAGAGGGAATTGCATAATTGGTGTTCCACACTCACTTATACGAGGGAATCCAATCTCTTCCATTAAACACAGACATTAGAATCTTTGTATTAATATTCTGGTGGTTGAACAGCTCTGAACTCTTTGGATGTTTTAAGTAAAGACTTTTAAGCTCTTAGAAATCTTTCAGATGTTCTAAATGTCAGGCCGCAGGAGGCCAATGAAATCACCTGCTTGGACTTCTTTCCACCGGCATCCCAGATCCCTCTGCCTGCAGTTGGGCTTTTCCAAACTGTTCTGACTTACCGCCACTATCTGCTAAAACAGTTTTGCTTCACCAGATAATGTGTTCAGTGAAGGAGTTGTTCTGACGCTGGGCTGGATGTTGAATAATGCAGGGACCTGTGGATCTCTGTCAGGGTTATGCTGCGTTTCACTGTGTTCTTGTGCCTGCAGCTAGTTCGAGGGAGGAAGATTAGAACTACCTCTGCTTCTCTCTACTTGCTTAGCCTTCCTCCGTGGCTCAAAGCAATATTAAACACTGTTCTTAACAGCAAATCTTTGGTAAGATGGAGATGGAGGAGAAGGATTACGCTTTCCTGAAGCCTCCTCTGCACCATTAACCACAGAATCATTAAAGTTGGAAAAGACCTCTAAGCTCATCCAGTCCAATCATAAACATATCACTGCCAAGTCTATCACTAAACCTTGTCCCCAAGAACCACTTCCACATGGATTTTAAATCCCTCCAGGGATGAGGACTCCACCACTGCCCTGAGCAGCCTCTGCCAGCGCTTCACTGCTCGGTCAGTGAAGACGTTTTTCTCAATATGCACTTTAAATCTCTCCTGGCACAACCTGAGGCCGTTTTCTCTCATCCCATCCCTCGTTCCTTGGGAGCAGAGCCCAGCACCCACCTCCCCACAACCTCCTTCCAGGAGCTGCAGACAGCGATGAGGTCTCCCCTCAGCCTCCTCTTCTCCAGGCTAAGCAGCCCCAGGGCCCTCAGCCGCTCCCACAACCCCTGTTCTCCAGACCCTTCCCCAGCTCCGTTCCCTTCTCCAGCCCCTCAAGGTCTTTCCTGCAGTGAGGGGCCCAAAATTAACCCCAGGATTGGAGACCGAGCCCAGGGGGACGATCCCTTCCCTGCTCCTGCTGGCCACCCCATGGCTGATCCAAGCCAGGAGGCTGTTGCCACCCGCACCCCCGGCCGCTCGGAGCCCCCCGGCAGCCCGGCCCGGGCCCCGCAGCCCCGCGGGCATCGAGCGCGACCGCCCGGCGCCGCCACTCACCGCGGCCCGGCCCAGCGCCGCCATCGGCCCCAGCAGCTTCCGCCCGCGCGTGCGCGGCTCGGGGGCGGGGCCGGGGGACACGGGTTCGAGTCCCGGCTCCGGAGGAGTCGTGGGATGGAGGGGGATCTAAGAGCCCATGGAGTTCTACCCCTGCCACGGGCAGGGACACCTCCCACTGGATCCTGTTGCTCCAAGCCCCATCCAACCTGGCCTGGAACACCTCCAGGGATGGGGCAGCCACCCCTGCTCTGGGCAACCTGGGCCAGGGCCTCCCCACCCTCACAGGAAAACATTTCTCCCTAAGATCTCATCTCAATCTCCCCTCTTGCAGCTGAAAACCATTCCCCCTCATCCTATCCCTGCACTCCCTGATCCAGAGCCCCCTCACCAGCTTTCCTGGAGCCCCTTTCAGTCATGGAAGCTGCTCTGAGGTTTCCCTGGGGCCTTCTCATTCCCCGGCTGAACAGCCCCAACTCTCTCA